>NC_047663.1:41903515-42601015 GCF_011762505.2 Arvicanthis niloticus | reverse complement strand
TCCATCAGTAATCCCAGCACTGGGGAGGTGGAGACAAGAGCAGAAGTTCAAGACCATCCTTGGCAACATGGAGAGTTCAAGGACAGCCTGGGATATAAGAGAGCCCGTCTCAAACAATTTTTTTCATGAGATTCATTCAACCACTCAGTGTCACAGGGGGCCACCTCATAGAGAAAATCAGGTGGGGCTCCCTCTAGAGTTAGTGCACACAGCACAGGCTTGACAGTCCCAGGATCTGGAGCCCCAAGGTAGACACTCAGAGATGGAGAAAGCTGGACTAGATACATCACAAAACACCCAAACCACAGCCAGTACCTATCAGCTCTGAGCCTTGGAGCCTTCCTCTTTCCCTTAGTCTAAGGATCCAGAACGTATTCAAATGAAGACCAGAGGAAAAGCATCAGGGCATCGTCTAGTTATGAGATCCCAGCACTTCCTTTCATCCTTGCTGGGGACATGCAGGAACATTAGCCTCAGAAGGAAACCCACAGAGATCCAGTATCAGAAAAGGAAGCAGCTCTAAGAGAGGAACCCTGCTGAGCAGTGAGGTTAACTGTAGTATGAAAGGATGCTTTCTGAACCAAGTACTTAACTTCCGGTTAAGGGGGGGATGGGGGCAGAGCATGACTAGCTTTGAATGCAAGGTCTACCCACAGCCAAGGCCAAGACGGTCTGCTGAGCTAAATGACAACAGAAAGAAGCCCTGAGACTGGATTAGTAGAGACTGAAGCAGCCTGGGGTGGGGATAGTGAGAGGGGCGGGGCGGGGTGGGATGGGGGTGGGGCTGGGATTTGGGAAGAGTCCCAGGAGAGGAAGAACTAGAAGTGGATACAGTGATGCACTCCAGTAATCTCAGCCCTAAGGAGGCAGAGGCACGTGGATCGCTGTGAGTTCAAGGCCAGCCTGGTTTACATAGCAAGTTTCAGAACTATAGGGAGAGAAACCTTGTCTCAAAAAGGAAAGAGGAAGAAAAAGGAAGTTGGAGAGAAACTAGACTCTGGGCAGAGGATAAAATAATCGTGAAGAAAGGAAAGAAAAGAACTCTAACCACACATGGTGGTAAATACCTGTAATATAGCACTTGAGAGGCTGAGCAGAGACGGGCAGTGGTGGCGCACGCCTTTAATCCCAGCACTTGGGAGGCAGAGGCAGGCGGGTTTCTGAGTTCGAGGCCAGCCTGGTCTACAGAGTGGGTTCCAGGACAGCCCGGGCTACACAGAGAAACCCTGTCTCGAAAAACAAAACAAAAAAAAAAAAAAAAAAAAAAAAAAAAAGAGAGAGAGAGAGGCTGAGCAGGAGAGTTGTGAGTTTGGGGCCAGCCTGGGCTTCATAGTAAGGCCCTGTGAGGAAACAAGCAGACAAAGACTTAGAAGAGTAAGTAGAGAATCCTCTCACAGTGGTTTTTTGTTTGTTTGTGGTTTTGTTTTGTTTTTGGCAATGTCTCCCTATGTAGCCCTGGCTGTCCTGGAATTCACTATGTTAGACCAGGCTGGCCTTGAACTCACAGAGATCTGCCTGGCTCTGCCTCCTGAGTGCTGGAACTAAAGGTGTGTACCTCCATACCTAGCAGTTGTTATTTTTAATGATTTTTTTAAAATTACAGTGGTTTTAGATTTGTTTATATTGTATGTATGTATCATGTGTGTATAACTGCTGCCTGAGGAGGTCAGACAAGAGAGTCAGATTCCACTGGGACTGGAGTCACAGATGGTTTATTTTGTTTGTGTTTGAGAGAGGATCTCATGTAGCTAGGGTTGAACTTGAACTCCTGATTCTCCTTGCTCCATCTTCCAAATTCTAGGACCAAAGGTGTTCACCATGCCTGACTATGGATCTTACTTATTTTTATTAAAATCTGAGCATAATTGGGTAGGGTGGTAAATGCCTGTAATCGCAGCACAAATAAATATATAAAAAGGAAAAGAAATGTAATTAAAAAATGATAAAAATCTAGTTTCTGGGTCACAACACTCACATTGTGTTCACTGGTCATGGTAGTTGGTGGCCGAATTATTGGACAGCTGGGATACAAGACCTACCAGCATCACAGGAAATACTCTGAGGATGGCTCCCGTCCAAAAAAGCCATGTGTGCGCAGCTCTTTTAGTGGGATTTGAGACAAAGGCTGCTTGTTCCCAGGACAGCTACATCTGGCCAGATGCAGGCACTGGGAACACTGCTTCCTGCTGAATGTAGGGAATTCCTTTCTCTCACACACCTTCCACACATGGGGGCCGGGACTCTTACCAGTTTCATATGGAATCTGTGTGGGGAGCACGGGTGAGAACTGGCTTCTGTTGTTTGTATGGTTCTGTTCTAGGTGTTTTCAGACAGGATCTTACGTAGCCCAGCCGACCACCAACTCTTATTTATTACGTCTAGTTAATTAGCTGCTGGAGGGGATGGGTTGGAAAAGACATGAGTTTCACCCTGAAGCCCTGGCTGACTGGGTGCTCTATGTGGCTTATACTGGCCTCAAACTCAAAGCAGTTTTGGCCTCAGCCTCTTGAACGTTGGGACTGTAGACCTGAGCTACTCCTCCCTCAAACTCTGTAACTAAGGGTGATTTTGAACTCCTGATCCTCTTGCCTCAGCCTCTTAACTGTTGAGAAGGATCCATGGGTTTGTCACTAAGCTGGCTCAGTCCCCACACTGTCATCCCTTGTTTGTTTGTTATTTTGAAACAGTGTCATTTGTAGCCCACTCTGCCCTCAAACTAGTGGTAAATCTCCTTTCTTAGACTCTAAGTGCTGGGCTTACAGACATGAGCTAGTCTCCATGTTTTAATCCAGTCTACTTGGAGATCTTTAAAACTGATTGAGAGGCTTGCTTTCCGGGATTTGAGTATTTACTTAGTTGCACCTTCCTCCCTCCCTTCCCACACATTAGTTACTTTTTCAGGGTCTCAATAAGGTAGTCTTATGCTTACACAAATCTTTACTTATTGCATTAGCAAAACTCAAAAAGCTTGATAGCAACACAGGAGACCCTAAGTCCTTGCTGAGGCATTTTCGCTAGTAAATAAGCCACATCTGGAAATGCTAGACTATTATGTGAAGTACTGTTCCATCCCTGTGGAAGCTGTGTGGGGGAGTGTCAGTAGCTTGCTTGACTGCCACTGTGCTCCCACGCCCTGGGGTGGCAGGCAGGTCAAGCCCAGCAGGGACAGATATCACATCCAGCTGGCAGCTTGCCTGGAGTTTCTAGGAAAGCTGCCATTGGCTTCCCTTTGGCTTCCAGAGGACAAGGGTCCTGGGACATTGGGATGTATTTTGGCACTTGGGGACTGCGGAGGAGAACCTGCTTGACACCAAATGGTCAGCTTTGGACGTCATTGATTTAGTTACTCATTACAAGTCTTGTAGCCAGGAGTTAAAATGAAGGACATACGGATGTGTAAACATAGTCCATCTCCAGGACTCCTCCCTCTGCCCCACGCCAATCTTTTTGTTGGTGCTATCCCCACCCCTCTTCCAAGATAACTGGACCTTCTTAATGACCTTTTGCAGGAAGTAGCATTATGGATAGTCTGTATGTAATCCTCCCTTTGGACTGGCCAGCACAGACCTTGAGAACTGAGGAAACAATCTTAACCCTGAGTTTGGTTTGGCTTGGTTTTTCGAGACAGGGTTTCTCTGTGTAGCCTTGGCTGTCCTGGAACTCACTCTGTAGACCAGACTGGCCTAAAACTCAGAAATCCGCCTGCCTCTGCCTCTGCCTCCCAAGTGCTAGGATTAAAGGCGTGCGCCACCGCCGCCCGGCTTAACCCTGAGTCTGAAGCCCTAATGCCTCTAAATGTCCTAACCCTGTCCTCACACTTGAACATCTACTCTGAACCTAAAAGAAAGTCAGGGTTCAAAGGTAGAGGGCTCCCCTGGCCTGCACAAGGGCGGGCCTGATCTACAATATCACATAGAGCATGAAGACCATTCTTGGAATTGCAGCAGGTTGTGGCACTGGGGGGCGGGTGGGGAGGCTCAATCAGTAAACTTACCACACCAGCATCAAGACCTGACTGTGGATCCCCAACAGTCATGTAAAAAATCTAGGTCTAGGGTATGCATGTATAACTCAGGACAGGGGAACTGGGGACAGACATCCCTGGAGCCCACTGGCCAGCCAGCTTAGCAGAATCAGTGAGTGGAGAGCAATTAAGGAAAACACCGAAATCAACTTCTGGTCTGCACCCCCCCCACACACACACACACATACACAAAGTTCAAAGTCATTATTGGTTACATAGCAAGTTCAAGGCCAGCTGGGTTACATGAGATCAAAATGGAAGGGAGGGGGGAGAAAGAGAGGGATGTGCTGCTGTCTGGGCTGAGACGCCTGCAGGAACTTCCTGATTCACTGAAGCCCACTTCCGAAGGCACAGTGCACACACTGAACAGCTCTCAGGGACTTTGCACAAGTCTCCGAGTCTTGTCTGTACTCTTGTTCTCCATAAACAGCATCTCTTCTCTGAAGCTGAGTTAGGATTCCCAATTATTTCTTTTATCATCGTCTGTTCTTAATTGTTCTTAAATTAATTAACTTATTTAATGTGTCTAGGTGTTTGGACTGCACATAAGTCTGTGTACCATGTACATACTTGATGTTTACAGAGGCTGGAAGACAGTACTGAGTCCCTTAGAACTAGAGTTACAGTTGTAAACTGCCTTCTGAGTGCTTGGAACCCAACTGTTAACTCCAGTTCCAAGGGATCCTACACCCTCATGTGGCCCCCGTGAGCACTGCCTATATGTGAGTATGCAAACACTCACACACACAAACTACAAATAAAGAAGTCTGGGGCTGGAGAGATGGTTTATTGGTTCAGAGCACTTGCTTTTCTCCCAGAGGTCCCAGGTTTGATCCCCATCATTGCCACCTGTAACTCCAGTTTCAGAAGATCCAATGTCTTCTTACCTATGAGGACACCAGGTACAGACATATGTGCAGGCAAAACATCTGTACACATAAAGATAAATCAATTAATTAAAAATATAAGTCTTTTGGCTAAGTAGTGGTAGTGCATGCCTTTGATTCCAGCTCTTAGGAGGCAGAGGCTGGTAGATCTTTGTGAGTTCAAGGCCAGCCTGGTCTACAGAGTGAGTTCCAGGACAATAAGGATTACACAGAGAGACCCTGTCTCAAAAAACTGAAAAAAAAAAAAAAAAAAAGACAAATAATTAAAAGTGGGCAAAGACCCTGAATAGATGTTGCAAGATGTTTGATCACACTGTGAACTTCAAGATTGTGTTGTTTACTGAAAAATCCTGTTTCTAGTTGTGGTGTGACTTAATGCTTAGTACCCATCTTTAATCCCAAACAATGTAGGTAAAGTTAGTTTGTAGGTGGAAGCAGCCATCTTTGAAAGTGACATCTAATTGAAGGGCAGACAAAGTGATGAATCAGAGAAAGATTTGACCAAATGAGTCAGATATAGGATACACCCAACTCTCACAAGAATAGCACAGGAAAGAGAGGTGACTTAAGAGAGCACCGAAGAGAGGAGAAAAGGAGAAAGAGGCGGTTTTCCTGGGACAGTTGTACAGAAACTGGTTGCAAAGAGAACAAGCCAGAGAATGAGAAGGAGCCAGAAGATTAGAACAGATTTCTAGAGTTAGTTTGAGCCCAAGCTGAGCAATTCAAGAGAAGCTGAGAGAAGCCAGATTGAATCAGTTAGCTTTGAGAGGAATTTTGAGCCAGAACAGCTGAGTAAACCAGCCAGCCAGAATTCAGAACTAGAAAGGGTGAGCTTATTCAGTGGTAAGTTTCAGATGCTGAAAACATTCTGGGCCTAGATTAGATTGTACAGAGGCTAGATGCTTCTAGGACTAGGCCTAGGTTAGCAGACAGAGGCACTAAGCCTCTGAGATGACAATGTCATATGAGGAAATAAATGTTACTATAACAAATAGATAATCCTCTCAAGAAGTCATATAAATTTCCAATAAGCTGACCAGACAATGCTGAAAGTCATGTATCATAAGGAACCTCTAAGTAAAAAGTTCAGTGCAAGGCTAGAGTGATGGCTCAGTGGTTAAAAGCACTCGTTCTTGCAGAGGACCCAGTGTTGGTTCTCAGCACCCACAAGGTGGCTCACAACCATCTGTAACTCCAGTTCCAGGGAACCTGATGCCTTCTTCTGGCTAGCCTCAGCTAAATACTAAGTTTGAAGCCAGCCAAAGGTACATTGGGGATGGAGGACAAAAAGTAAAAATGGCCCAAAAAGTTATCACCTGATGAATAAATAAACAAAATTTGGTATATCAATGAAATGCAATATTACTGGACCATGGAAGAGAATAAAGATCTAAAATATATTGATGAGTCATGAACAGATATGTCATGTTAAGTGAAAGGAAACACTAACAAAAGACCACATATTATATGTGTTTGGTTTCAGACAAAAGACTGAGGTGCATATTTTACATACCAAAGCTGACCTAGTCTCCAGATTCTCCCAGCATTCCTCAGTCCCTACCTGGTATACCCCACCCCCAACTCTGAGCTTTCCAGCCTGGGGTTGGGCTGCCCTTCCCCCAGAGGCTCTTTGCTATATAATCCAGACAGTTTGGTTGCTCCCTCTCTTCTTCTTCCTGCCTCCTTCTTCTCTCTGGGTGCAAGCTTTCTCTCTTTGTCTTCTCCCTCCCCTCTGTCTCCATTTCCATGGAGACTTCCTTGGCCTCTCTCCTTGGGGCCAGTGGACTTGCCCACCACAGAGCAGCTTCCCAACAAATCTGCGTTTATATAGAGAGATATAGTTTTTTTTGTTTTTTTTTTTTTTTTTTTTTTTTTTTTTAATTCTGGCTCAAATGGGCTCATTTCACCGGTGGAGAACTAACTTATCAATCCTGTATTCACAGGAAATGTGCGGAATAGGAAAACCATAGAGAGACAGGATAGTGCTTGTCAAGAGCTGAAAAGATGAAGTGAGGTTGGGGGGACGACTGCTATCACCCTTTGTTGTGACAAGGTTTCACTGTGTAGCCTTTGATCCCCTCCTGCCTCCACTTCCCCAGTCTTGAGATTACAGGTGTATGCCATGACACCCAGCTGGAGCGAAATATTTCTTTGCTGGGAAATGGGAGTGTCCTAAAATTGTTCACAGTGATGGTTACACTATCCTGGATACAGTGAACAACACGGAAACATCCTCCTTGTTGGTGGTGTTGGGAGTTGAAACCAGGGCCTTTTACATGTTATGCTTGTACTATACACCTCACCCAAACCCTCAGCCCTGGACTGTCTACTTGAAATGGGTAAATCTTACAGTTTTATCAGAAAACGGGGTCTAGACGTCTGGCAGGAAAGAGCTCTCCAGTTTATTTTAGTTCCTTTATCTTCCTGGTGAGATTAGGATCCACCCAGCCAGAAAACTAGTGTTTCTCTTTGTTAACATCAGAGGAAGCAGCAGGCCTTGGGCCTGACATTTCTCCAGCTAGGTCAACATCAGGGAAGGCAAACAGTGTGGGCTGGGCTGGCAACTGGTCCAGAGCAACAGCATGGGGTTGTAGGAAGCCAGCAGGGAGGGCCCCTCACCAGTCTTCTGGGGACAGAACACTAAGGCCTTCTCTTTTCTGGTGGACCAGTGTGAGGCAACAAATAGGAAAGCACTTCCGGAGGCGGCCAGGGGCTTATAACAGGGAAGAGTGAGGCTACTTACAAGAACGCCGACCCCAGCCCCGAGCGGGCCCCACCTGCCTTTCTTTTTACATCTTGCTCATTTAATCTTCCACTGCCTTAAGGGATGGAAAGAGGACTCTCAGTACTCCCACTTTACCCAAAGGTCACTTCATTTCTGCCATCTGAATTCTGAATTGTACGGAGTAAAGTAAATGGCAATATTCCGGACATTCCTGACAAAGACTAGGAGGATGCTGGTGATCTGCCAGCTTTCTAACACGTACGTACCCAGAATTGGGGTGGGAGAGGGTGCGTGACTCAGTGGTAGAGTGTCTGCCTAGCACACCCAAGGCCCTGGATTCCATCCCCGGCCCAGCAAAACAAACAAAAATCCATACCAGAGAGAACCCGCGGCCTCCTGGCAGAGCCAGCTCCTTTACCGAGTGCTCAGAGTCGGCAAGCTGGAGCCAATTGTGACTGCGGGAAGTGGAGGTAGAAGGCATAGGCAGGCTTCAGTCATCCTCTTGCTTCCTGGAGAGGTCAGAGAGAAGGGGGGAGGGGCCAGAGGATGCCACACTAATGAAGGAGCCTCCTGGCACTCTGAGTCATGAGTCATCCACGTGTGTGATTTCTCTTTCTCTGAACTCAGGAGATCAGGTTAGCAAGCGTCTAGAGCCTGGGACTCATGGCCTTAGGCACTATCACAAGTGAATATATCAGACCACCTCCCCTTCACCCAGCACTCAAGAAATGCCTCCCTCTTTCTCCCCAGACATATTTAGACTTGATTTCCCAATTTCACTTCCTGTGTTGCAATTTCCCCAAGCATGTGACTTATATTTATCAGCTGTCACCCTGCAGAAGCGGAGACAGTGGAGAGCAGCCTCCCAGGTTGCCTTCCTAGTCCACAAAGCTAGACCCACCTGTCCTCCTATCCTGGCCAGGTGTCTCCTCCCCAAGTTCAGTGCTAGGACTGTATTCTTGGTTTTAACCACCTAGCTTCTTCTTCTTTTTGTACATTTAAATATATGTATATATACACACACTACATGTACATATGTGGTTTTATTGGAAATAAAAATCATTTTTAAGACAACTAAAAATATTCAGCTTTCTTTTTTTTAGACTTTTCTCTCCAGAAGAGTCTGGGCATGGGACCCAGGAAGTACAGTTGATATACATACAGGTCAGGGAAGCTGGCTGGAGTGTACGCACACATGCACACGTGCACCACGCACAAACACACACACAGGTTTCTTTGCAGATGATATCCCAGGGGGCCTTTGTCCCTGAGGTTGAGCCTAGCTCTCAGGCTTTATGGTGGTCCGTGAGCTATTTATCCTTGAGGCCATCGTCAGCTGAATTCACAATTTGGGCCTGTGTTTTGAAATCAGGAGCTGGGACAGACAGGTCTGCTGTCACTGAGCACTGGCATGGTTCTCAGCAATTCTCACTGAGAGTAAACATTGACAACGAGAGGTGACAGCAAGCATCAAGAATGGGGAAGGCTCAGGTGCTCAGGTGATCAAGGATACTACAGGCTCCTCCAGGGCTCCAGGGGGTGACAGGAGACTCCAGAGAAGTCCAGAGAAGGAGCTAGCTGTGTTCTTTAGTCCTCACCTTTTCTTGTTCTTCTTCTTCTTCTTGTTCTTCTTTTATATTTTTTTACTTATTTATATGAACACACTGTAGCTGTCTTCAGACACACCAGAAGAGAGCATCAGATTCTATTATAGATGGTTGTTAGTCACCATGTGGTTGCTGGGAATTAAGCTCAGTCAGTGCTCTTAACTGTTGAGCCATTTCTCCAGCCCCAGGTCTTCACATTTTCAAGGACACCCAGCACCATAGGCAGGTCACTTCCCCTCCCAGAGCTCATTCAACACAGGGTCTAGGAGACTCCAGATCTGAAAAAAAAAAAAAAAAAAAAAAAAAAACCCACAATTTCCCGATCATTTCTATGCTTATCTCCAGAGTCTCTGTTCACCCTTCACTTTAATGGAGTGTGTTGCTTGTCTTTCCTGTAATAATGGGACTGTAATTCAGGCAAGAAAGCTTGATGCTCTATTAATTTTATTGCACCGTTAGTATTGATTTCCAAAGATAGGCTCAGATGGCTTCTGGCTTTTAAAAGTCCAGGGACCAGTGTCGGTTGGGACTCACTTGCTAACCTCTGTGCTCTGTGCATATCTCTCTCTCTCTCTCTCTCTCTCTCTCTCTCTCTCTCTCTCACACACACACACACACACACACACACACACACACACACACACACAACACTTTAAAAGCCAAACAGGACTTGGGAAGCAGAGGCAGGCAAATCTCTGTGAGTTTGAAGCCAGCCTGGCAGTCTGTTCTATAGAGTGAGTTCCAGGACAGCCAGGGCTACAGAAGGAAAAAAAAAAAAAAAAGCATTGGTTGTTCTTCCAGAGGACCTGGTTCATTTCCTGATACCCATACAGCAGTTCACAGCAGCAGGTAACTCCAGTTCCAGAGGATCCAATGCCTTCTGGCTTCTGAGGGCATGAACGTGGTACACAGACATACATACAGGCAAAAAGTTCTTTCATTTAAAATAAAAAATAAACAAGTCTTTAAAAACAAGAGTTATAGTAAACTTTAAAAAAATAAGTCAGCCAGGGAGAAGCACAGCCTGGAAGCCAGTGTCACACAATACTGAGTGACATAGAACAATGCACAGTCTGATTGCAGCAAAGCCCTTTTCTTCTGAGCATGCTTTGCAAGCAATAGAACACACCTCTGCAATCTCAGAAATTCAGAATTCTTGAGATACCATGGAGGATTCTATTTGTTCGACAAAGATTCTCTAAGCACAAAGATATGGATGCATGAAACTGGACTTATAAGGGGCTGGTACCTTCAGGAAAGTGAAACACTAGCAACAAACAAACAAAAAACAAAAAAAAAACCCTAAAATCAACAAACAAACAAACAACAGCAAACTACTGGAGGGCTCAAGATAAGTGTTGTCATTCAAACCAGGGACTTTACCTGTAGGCCAGCCCTACCTCTGCCCCAAGTGCTAGGATGATTATCAGTGGTTGGGCTATAGGCTGATTGCGTCCAGGCCCTTGGCTTCTTGTCCAAAGAATTAGAAATGAGGGCTCACACAGATTTGCAAAAGAAGCAAGGTAATTTTATTTTAAGCAATGGGAGGGTACAGGTTATAGAAGGATACACTGTCAAGATTGACAGCAGGCCACAGGAATGAGAGTAGTCAGGGCTACAGCCAAGGGTCTCTTACTTAAGGAGGCTACAACAAAGGCTGAAGTTTGGGTGGTTCTTTATTTTAATTGATAGATTAAGTAATACACTTGAACAAAAACTGCCTAGATTTGATTGATTTGATTGTTACCAGGGGCCAGGCTACTTATATTATTGGTCAGGAATAATATATATATATAGGTTTTTCAAGACAGGGCTTCTCTGTGTAGTCCTGGCTGTCCTGGAACTCACTCTGTAGACCAGGCTGGCCTCGAACTCAGAAATCCACCTGCCTCTGCCTCCCAAGTGCTGGGATTAAAGGTGTGCGCCACCACCGCCCGGCTTAGAAATACTTATATTCTGATGTAGGTGGTGGATACAGGATGTCTGGGTTGCAAGGTGGACTGTTTGAAGACAGTGTGTACAAACATAGTATGTCCAGGTGATGGAGTAGGCTGCCAAGTACATTATTATGGGTGTGTGTATGTGGTGGTTTAAACAGGAATTCCTCCAGGCTCATGTATTTGAACACTTGGTCTCTTGGTGGTGGTGCTGTTTGGGGAGGTTATGAGACCTTTAAGGGGGAAGCACATCACCAGAGATGGGCTTTGAGAGTTTATAGCCTTGCCCACTTCCTGTTTAATCTCTCTGCTTCCTGTGTTCAGATGAAAATGTGATATACCAGCAGTCTGCTCCTGCCATCATACCATGCTCATGCCGTCATACCAAGTCATGATGGGCTTGATCCTTCTGGAACCATAAGCCAGTGTAAACTTTTTCTTCCTTGCATTGCTCCTAGTCATGGTAGTTTATCTCAGTAACAGAAAACTAATGCTTACCTGTCTTGGGATCACAACTGTGCCCCACAGGATTACTCTCACTACATGTCTTTCTTCACATATAGATTAGCTAAGGTTACCTCTTTTCCCTGAAGTCAATAATGGTGATCTCTCTGTGACCTCTCTCTCTCTTTCTCTCTCTGTGTATATTTGTCTCTCTCTCTCTGTTTCTCTCTCTCTCTCAGTCCTCATGCCCCCTTTAATAGTTCTGAGGATGGAACCAAGAGCCTTATATATCACAGGGATGACATTTGGTCAAGACCCATGTCAGACCAAAGGCATAGTCTGAGGACTCTAAGTGGGAGGTTCTGGGGACACCCTGACCTGAGATCTGTTTCTAAAGTGTTTCATAGGATTCATGAAGAGATGACACAAACCACCTCCATCACCTTCCTCCTTGTTGATTCAACAGCCCCAGCACCTGCCCTGCACTTCCCATGGTTGATTGGGAGAGTGCTCAAAAGGCCCCTTGTCATCCTGTCTGTAGTCAAGCTCTGAGGCCAGGATGTCAACTGTCTTTGCTGGAGGTGGGCAGCGTGAAGAGAGACAGTTTTACATGTCTAGAAAAACATCAAGTAAGACATATTCAGTGTTTTTCTGATATGGCCCAGGACATACCAGGTTGTCAGGACAGAGAGACAACAGAAATTAGGGGACACAGGAAGAGAATGCACTTCTCTCTGGCAGAGACAAGAATCTCAAGCAAGAATCTCAGCCCAGCCAGCATTTGCCCTGAAGGCTGCCAACAGAGATAATGTTCCTTTCATGCATAGACACTTTATGTTAAGGTGGTGACGAGCCAGGCCTGAGGACTGAGTGTATATTCAGTTCCCAGAGAGTTCTGAGAATCACAAACAAGACTCTGTTTACAGCAATCATATCATGGGATCTACACAGCTATATCTTATCAATCATAATCCTGTCAGGGGCCCCTGGGGGAACTGCCTTTGATCTCATTAGGCTTGTTAGCAATCCTTTGAGGATATCCTCTTCAAAAGCCTCCATCATGGTCTGTGAAAATCAACATAGTGTTTTCTCTTGGAGGACACTTGACTCTTGCTCTCATGCTTAAAATGTAATTAAAAGTATCTTTTAATAAACACCAACTTGGCTTCATATCGGCTTATTCTGAAATGGATTAACTCATTAGAAGTGCATAAGGGCCGGAGTCTGTGTGCCATAGTGCAAGTGTGGGGTTGGTTCTTGCCTGCCACCCGGTGGGATCCAGGGACAGAACTTAGGCCAGGCTTACCTGCTGGCATGTCTCTACCTGTGGCAGAAATTTCCCTGACCAATCTATTTGCACTGGAAGGCCTATAATTGGACGGGAAAAAGGGAGGCAGAGCTAAGGGTGGCAGAGAAAGACAAAGAGGCAGAGACACATAGGGGAAAGGGAGGCAAAATGGCGGCAGATATGTACCCAAGTGTCTCTAGCAGTCTCAGGTAGTTATATCAAAAGGTTAGATAATCGGGATAAGAATTCTAAATTGTGTGGGCATCTTGTGTATTGAGATTTACTGATATATAAAGCCTTTGGTTAACTATAATCATCATTGTCAGTTTTGACTTACTTGGTTGTTGTGTGGTGTGGGGCTAAGGTGGTCCCATCAGGGAGCCTGTCCAGATGAGAACACTGGCTGGGGCCAGGTAGCCCGCCGGTAATGCTCATAGCTCAGAAATATGGCGACAGAACCAGGAGCTGCAAGTGTGAGATTTTAGAGCCAGCATCCAGATGGCCACCATTTTTTTTCCAATACTTCCTGGTACATCTACCTACTGAAACTCTCTTTTGCATTGAAGCCAAGGACTCTGATTTGAGATTCCTTTACAAAATTAAGGGAATCCCTTAGTGCTAGGATTCAGACCTGTGACAAGCAGCTGAGGTGCTTATTTAAAGTTCCTGTGATGGTTTGAATATGCTTGGCCCAGGAAGAGGCACTATTAGGAGGTGTGACCTTATTGGGTGTCACTGTGGGAGTGGGTTTTGAGACCTTCCTCTCCTCCTAGCTGCCTGAGGAGTCAGTCTTCTGGTTCCCTTCAGAACAAGACGCAGAACTCTCAGCTCCTCCCACGCCTTGCCTCCCTGGATGTTGCCATGCTCCCACCTTGATGATAATGGACTGAACTCTAAGCCTGTAAGCCAATCCCAAGGAAATGTTGTCCTTATAAGAATTGCTGCCTTGGTCATGGTGTCTGTTCACAGCAGTAAAACCTTAACTGAGACAGTACCAAGATGGACCTCGCCTCCAGCATCCCTCAGTCCCTATCTGGGAACTTTTTAACAGTGGGGCTGGGCTCCCCCCACCCCAGAAGCTCTTCAGACATTTTGCTCTCTCCTTCTCCCTCCTCCTACCTCTTCCCTTCCCCCATGTCTCCCTGCTTGTACACAGCACAGGCTCTTCCTCTTCTCCCTACCCTCTGACTCTTTCCCTGTGCCACTTCCCTGGCCTTGGAACCAGTGAGCCTGCTCGAGGACTGCTTCCCAATAAACCTGCCTTTATGTACTTTAATCTGGCTTTAATTGACTGGTTAATTAACTCATCACTCAGCTGCTCTGGATGGCAATCTAGAGTTGTGTCTCTGTCTCCGCCTGCCCCAGATGTGCCTCAGCTTCTTGGCCACCTGCTAGAAAGAGCTGGGAGACAGGTGAGTTGGAGGGGAAGGTCCCTCTTCAGCCCCACCACCCCTCCAAGAATTAGCTCTGGGGTAGGTCCTAGAGGGAGGAGGTGGAGGAGGCTGTAACCTGCCCATCCTCTGCCAGCACCAAGGTAGACTTGTCAGGTAAACCTCATGAATGATGCTCTCCTGGCCCAGCACAGCATAGGGGTGGGAGCTGAGGGGAAGGCGGCAGTGGCAGTTTTCTTTGGGATCCTTCCAAGATCATTCCCCTTCATTTTTTCCAACACTTTTTTTTTTTTTTTTTTTTTTTTTTGTGCTGGGGCTGAAACCAAAGGCCTTGGGCATGTATATCACTAAGTCACAACTCCAGCACTCAACCCAGGGAAACCTTTGGGGGATCGTGAAGTCATCAAAGGGTGTGTTGACTGGCCATAGGGAAGCAAAGGCGGAGCCTCTGCTGTGTTCAAGGGAAAGTTAACAATGCTAGAGAAGCAGAAAGGCATGCTGGGATAAATGAATTGCTGAGACTACAAGGAGGATCCCAACCAGGACTCAGGTAGGGGAGGAGGGGAAATGGGGGAAGGAAATGAGCAGGCTTCAGAATACTTCCCCTCCCCTACTCCCTGCCCCAACGCACATACATCAACCCAAAGGAACTTTTATTCTGGTTGAGTAAAGCAGAGAGATGAGGGTGGAGTCCCTGGGTTAAAGTATAAAGTGTTACAGCCCTGCTCCCCCAGAGTCTGCTTTCTCTCCTCACTTGGATGGGAAAGACAGTTGAGGTTGGTCAGTCTTCCAGAACCTCCCACAATGTGTACTTAGGTCCCTGTACTTAGGTCCCTGATGAGTTTGGGGATAGCTTAACCCCAGGCTCAGCATCTGGGACTTTGCAGTCTCTTCAGTCTCCATGGCTGCTCATTCAAACCCTGGGTAACTGAGAGAGAGATTTCATTTTAGTAGAGAAGACAGACCAAGGATAACTTAACAAGTGAGGGATGCAAAAGAACCTGATGGGCTGGAGAGATGGCTCAGAAGTTAAGAGAACTGACTGCTCTTCCAGAGGTCCTGAGTTCAAATCCCAGCAACCACATGGTGGCTCACAACCATCTGTAATGGGATCCGATAACCTCTCCTGGTGTGTCTGAAGAAAGTCACAGTGTAATCACATACATTAAATAAATAAATAAATAAATCTTAAGAGGGTGCAGGCTGAGAAGGAATAGGAAAGAGGGGTGTGAGCTCTTGTGGGGAGGGACCCAAGAGCAGAACCTAGCACAGAGGGAGATAAGAACAAGCCTGGTATCTGGGGAAACTGAATTCAACACGTACCAGCATGTGTGTGTGCCTGCATGCGCACACGTGTACACACACATCAAAACAAAACATGAAATTACATTGGCAGGCACTGACAGGTACTGTGTTTGGAGAAAGCTGACACCACTTACTACCAGCCACAAATTAACACTTTTTCCCAGTTCTGAAATGCAGAATTTGCTGCTCTGTCACACGAGACCTCTCTAGTCCAGAGCCAGGCAAGAGGAAGAAAGCGTGGCTGGCCTTCAGAAAGACTTGTGCAGCAGGAATTAGTCTTTAAAGGGAAGCAGGAAGTTTCTCTTTGAATCAACTCTTCCTTCGACTTTCTTGTCCCTTGAGTCTAACGGTCAGTGAAGGAGGAAATGGAGGTTTTGTTTTACTTGACTTCTTAGAGTTTTGGGGGCTCTCAGGTTATGTAGTCTAGGTTGGCTCAGAATCTGTGGTCCTCTAACCTCAGCATCCTGAGTGCTGAGACTCTAGGGATGTGCTGCCATCGCTTTCATCTTAGGTTCTGAGTGTGCATCTTGGGAGGTCCCTTAGGAACAGATTATTAGCAGGTCTTGTCTCTGTCCTGCCCTCGCTTAACTTTCATCCTGCTACGGCCAGGAGATGGATGCCACACCAGATGCGGGTGTTTGGGAACTCATGGCCTCTCTGTCTGGCAGTGTACATATTTCTTTTGGGAAGCCCAGCATGACCCAGCTTCTCTTTCCTGCGGGCCAAAGGTAGCTGCTCTTTTTGGGCTCCTCTCACAACCTAGTCCACCCAGTCTGGTAGAGAACAAATCTTGTCCTGGAGGAGCTGTCCCAGCAGGGGAAAAGGCAGTAATGACCCCGAGAAGAGTCTAATTAGGATTTTTATTGCTGCAATAAAATACCATGACCAAAGAAACTTGGGGAGCAAAGGGTTTATTCAGCTTACACTTCCTCTTCCAAGGAAGTCAGGACAAGCACCTGGAGGCTGGAGCTAATGCACAGAATACTCCTTACTGGCTTGCTCCACATGGCTTGTACAGCATGCTTTCTTATAGAATCCAAGGCCACCAGCCCAGGGATAATAATACCTGTCAATCTCTAATTAAGAGAATGTCCTGCCGGGCGGTGGTGGCACACGCCTTTAATCCCAGCACTTGGGAGGCAGAGGCAGGCGGATTTCTGAGTTTGAGGCCAGCCTGGTCTACAGAGTGAGTTCCAGCTTGGGCTACACAGAGAAACCCTGTCTTGAAAAAAAAAACAAAAAAAAACCAAAAAAACAAACCAAACAGAGAGAGCGAGAGAGAGAGAGAGAGAGAGAGAGACAGCGCGAATGTCCTACAGGCTTGCCTATAGCCTGATCTGTTCATTTGTTTGTTTTTGTTTTTTTAAGGCAAGATCTCTCTGTGTAGCCTTGACTGTCCTGGAACTAAGAGATCCACTTGTCTCTGCCTCTTGAGTGCTGGGATTATGGGATTAAATGTGTGTACTACCACCACAAAGCCAGCCTGAAGTTACAGAGGCATTTCTGAATGAAGGCCCCCTCTTCTCTATGTCAAGAGAGACTTTTACTTGACTCTAGCTTGTGTCAAGTTGACATAAACCTAGCCAGTAAAAGTGGCTAGACAGAGAAAACACACTCAGAGGTCAAAGGTGAATTCCTGAGATGAGCAGTCTTCTGGGGAGCAGGCAGCTCAGTACAACGCCAGAATTGATGGCTGGCTCACAGAGTGATCCAACCGTTCAGCTGAGGCAGGAAGATTGCTGAACTCTAGGTAAGCTACCTAGTGAGTTCCAGGACAGCCTGGGCTATCCTGTGACAGCCTGGGCTATCCTGTGAGACCCTGTCTCCCCACACACAATGGACAAGAACTCACCATAAAAGCAGCAGAACCCAGGAATGAATCCTTATACACAGCTCTTTTTTGTTTGTTTTGAGACAATTTTACTATTTTACCCTGTCTGTCTGGAACTCCTTAGCTCCAATAATCCTCCTGCACCAGCTCCCTGGGTAATTGGGACCCTGTGTCCAGCTCCTCATTATTTATTGAACCTGTGGCATGTTCTTTGCTAACATCTTCTTAAACATCTCATCTCGTCCTCTGACTGACTTACAGGGGATTCTCATTCTCTCTCTCTCTCTCTCTCTCTCTCTCTCTCTCTCTCTCTCTCTCTCTCTCTCTCCAGGATCTCACTAATGTGGGTATGGTCCTGATTGGCCTGGACTCACAGAGATCTGCCTGCTTCTGCTTTCCAAGTACTGGAATAAAAGGCACATGCTACCACACCTCTCTCTCTCTTTCTCTCTCTCTCTCTCTCTCTCTCTCTCTCTCTCTCTCTCTCTCTGTTTTATTTTTTGAAACAGGGTCAAATTCCTGTTCCTCTCTAGTGCTGGAATTACAAGCATGAACCACCTGGCTTATCTTGTTGGTTTTATTAAATATAAGATTTACCTTAGTCTATGTGTGTGGATGTTTTGCCTGCATACATGTTTGTGCACCACATCCATGCCTGGTGCCCACAAAGGCCAGAAGGGGGTACCAGATCCCCTGGAACTGGAGTTACAGATGGTTGTGAGCCACCATGTGGGTGCTAAGAATCAAACCCGGGTCCTCTGAGCATCTCTCCAGCCCCTGTCTTGTTCTTTTAAATAGTGGAGTGGTGTTTCCTTTCTGTGCCTGTGCCATTATTAATAGCAGTACTTGTTTCTCCTCTAGAGACAGGGCCTTTCCATGAGGCTCTGTTTGGTATGATATTCGATATGCACCCCAGGCTAACCATAAATGTGTAGCCACCTTCCTGTTTCAGCCCCAGAGTGTTGGGATTCCAGGCATCACTATCACATATAGCCTTTCAAATATTTTACTTATGAAAATGGGAGAGGGAGGGAGGGAGAGAGAGAGAGAGAGAGAGAGAGAGAGAAATATTAGCTCTATCCCAGTTTGAGAAGAATTTTGCTGAGGTAAATATTTTTTTAAATGGTAAATTGGGAGCTGGAGAGATGACTCAGAGGTTAAGAGTACTTGATACTCTGACAGAGGACCTGAGTTCAATTCCAGCACCTACAGCCACCTGTAACTACTCAGGAGGCAGGCAGACTATGAGTTCAAGGCCCACCTGGTTTGTAGCAAGTTCCAGGATAGTTGGAGCAACTTAGTGAGACCCTGTCCCTGGAAAAACCAAAAACAGTTGGGGCAGGGCTGTTATAATTCCAGTACTAGGGAGGCTGAACCAGGAGGGTCACCTTTTCCAGACCAGCCTGGGCTCCTTCCATAGGGAGAACCTGCCTTAAAAACCAAAAACCAACAAAAAGGTTGGTAGACAAGACTTTGCTGTGTTAAGTTTCTTTATTTACATTCACCCTGGGAATAAAACCACACCACACATCACCTGCTGTTAAGCAATTTCCTTTGCCCATCAGGGAAGGAAAGGTTTTATGTTTGACAAACAACACAAAAGCACACATAGTGAAGCAAAGGAACAGGAAAAACAGCCACAGAACACTGCAAACCAGGAAGAAAGCTGATCTCAGATTTAGGGGACGTCTCCTGACCTCTGCTGGCTATGTTTGGTATTGCACAGCCTGTGTGGTTTTTAAAAGTAACCAGCAAATTCAGAATTTTATTTATTCATTTAAGTTTTTTCTTAGACAGGATCTCATGTACCTCTTGACTAGACTTGAACTATATAGCTAATAATGACATGATTTTCCTGAACCACTTCTTGGTCTCCCAAGTGCTGGGATTATAGGCTTGTGTCATCATGCCTGGCTTTATGTTCTACTGGGGATCAAACCCCGGCAAGCTAGTAAGCTCACTACAACTGAGCTATCTCCAGGCCCGAAGTAAGAGTTTTAGAATTGAGGCTTATGGACCATGGAGTCTAAATCCCTCTTTGTTAGGGATGAAGAAAGTGTGGTTCGGGATTTGTTCAGAAGAGGCTGTTTTGTGGTCCTAGAGATTGAAGATAGGCATTGCTTGTGCCGGGCAGTGCTGGGCCACTGAGCCCCTAATCAGTGTGTTTATAAAACTCTCCCAAAGTAACAACGCAGGACCTGTCCCTAGAAACGCATCATTGTTAGCAAACTCAAAGTTACAAACAGTGACGCTCTCCGTTCAGGTGAGTGAGCAGAATTTAGGTTATCTGCAGAAGATCATCATTATAAGTGAGCTGGGGCTATAGCTCTGGTAGAACACGCTCCCCATGTGAACAACACCCTCAGTGTGATTGCTGGCACCACAAAACAAAAAGCCTCTGACATAGTAAATGTGGTGACCCAGGGTGAGAGTGAGCGGCTGAATGGCTGAGAAGCAGAAGGCCTTGGGTTCAAATACACATGAGTATGAGCACACACACACAACACACACACACACACACACATACACACACACACACACACATACACACACACATACACACACACACACACAGAGGAAAGGAAGGAAGGAAGGAAGGAAGGAAGGAAGGAAGGAGAGGAAAGGAGGATAAGTGGAGATGGTGGCAGATGAGAGGAGAGGAAAGGCGGGGCAGGGAGTGCTGGAGAGATGGCTTAGTGGTTAAAGTGCTGTACTTCATGTGCTTCAAGAGGACCCAGTCACCTGGAACTCCAGTGTCAGGGGATTTGACAACCTTTTCTGGCCTTCCTGGGCACCTGCATGGATGTGGCATACATACACATGGAAACACACACACACAGAGGGGAGAAGGGAGGGAAGGGAAGAGAGAAAGAAAAATAAAGAAAATAATTTTAGGCCAGGCATGTTTGTGGACGCCTTGAATCCTGGGTAGCAGAGGCAGGCAGATCTCTATAGACAAGACAGCTGGACCTTCTGAGGAACCTTCTGAGCCCTTCTGAAGACCCACCAAGGCTTCTCCAGGAGATGTCGCGGTGGAGGACGAGCTTGCAGAGTCCACAATATCTCCGGAACAACTTAAAAGAGGAAGATCTCATGGGCAGATGCTTTTTTAAAGTATTAAAAATACTTGAGAAAAGCAGATGGCAGAGGAACGGAGCGGTCTGTGCTGCAGAGAGAAACTGAACTAGAGATGAGGCCGGTGTCCTGGTTGATGAATGGTGCAGGTTCTCAGGCTGCCAGGAGGTTTGGCCACCACGGGGCTTGCCTCCCTCATTGCTACCCAGTAGGTTAGAGATGCCGTTGATCCACAGTTGGGCAGCCACTGCTCGCCCTGCTGGGGAGAGGAGACTGCTGGGCTCTCCGAGAGCATGATGGTTGTCCCTGGGGTGCAGATGGGGCAGCCGCTGCCAAAAGCATGGTGGTGAGCTCTCAAAGGTCCTGCGGCCACCCCACCCCCCCACCCCCCGCCTCCTCCTTCATGCTGCCCAACTGCAAGATCACCTTGACTCTGCACAACAAGATATCCAAGATAAATAATACATTTTCTGGATTGAGTCTCCTTGAAAGACTTCTGTGGTCCATGCTGCCACCGGAGGCCATGCCTGTGATCTGTGCTGCCGCTGGAGGCCGTGTTTCTGTCTGTGATCTGTTCTGCAGGCAAAAACTAAGTTGAAGTGAAAGCACATGACCTGTGCTGCCTGCTGCTTTAGGCAAGGAAGTCTCTTTTACAGGAGTATCACTGACTGCAGAGTCATAGATGAGAATGAGAGACATTGAAGGCAAACACCCCCATCCCCCACCCCGCAAAAGAAAGGGTCCAGACACAAAGCAATAGAAGAGTCTTTAAAAACTGTGATAACGATGCAAAAGTGTTACTCTTCATAGTTGATGGCTTCTAGTGAGGGGGCGGCGAGGACGGGGGAGTGGGGAAAAAACTTAATTTTGTAATTAAGGGGCTAAACACTGGGAGTTAGACCATGCTCCAATGAATATAGGACAACACAAACTGGACTTAGTGGGTTTTTTTAGGGAGGGGCGCAAGAGTGGAAGGATGAGCCTGGGAGAAATGGGAAGCGAGTGTGGTGGGGTGCATTGTATGAAATTCCCAAATGATTAATAAAAAAAAATTATGTTGAGGGAGAGAGAAAAGAATTTTAAATCTTAGCCAGAAGCAGCCCTATAGCAATTTACAGCTGATTATAATTCCAGTCCCAGGGGCTCTGGCGCCCTCTTCTGACCCCTGGGAGCACTGCATGCACACTGTGCTTAGACATACATGCAGATAAAAATCCTCATACACATTCAAAAACAAAACAAAACACCTTGGCCAGCTTTGTCTACACAGTGAGTTCCAGGTCATCCAAGGCTATATAGTGAAACACTGTCTCAAAGATAAGATACCTCTTGGGGGTGGTTTTTAGACTGGCAATAAAAACATGTTGCACAGTCCTAAGTACCTAAGTCTGACCCTCAGAACCCACGTAAAGTTGAAGAAGAGAACTGACTTTATAAAGCTGTCCTCTGGCCTGCTCCAGTGTGCAGCAGCAGTGTGTGCCCTGCACCCCACATATTGTGCACGCACACAATATTAAATAAATAAAAATTTAAATTTGGAGTTTAAATTATCTTTATCATGGTCATGGTTATTATTTTGGTAACCTCTATGCCTTACTCCTCTAATTGTCTTTATTGTTTGATGATATACCACATGGAGTAATAGGGCTGAGATCTAGAGAATTCATGTTCACAAAATTCTTTGGTTTTCTTGATATAGGATTTCACGTGGCCCACTGATCTCAAACTGAGGATGTCTTTGAACAACAGATCCTTCTGCCTCTGTCTCCTAAATTCTGGGATTGAGGGTACGTGCCATTTTACTCCGTTCATAAATGCTTTTCTTTCTTTTCTTAAAGATTTATTTATTTATCTTATGTATATGAGTACACTATAGCTGTTTTCAGATGTACCAGGAGAGAGCATTGGGTCCCATTACAGATGGTTGTGAGTCACCATGTGGTTGCTGGGAATTGAACTCAGGACCTCTGGAAGAGCAGTCAGTGCTCTTAACCACTGAGCCATCTCTCCAGTCCACCCAAAAGCTTTTCTTTAGTTGTAAATTCCTCTTCCTCGTAAGAAATGGTGACACATAGTTTGTAATTCGAGCATCTGAAATGTAGGCAGGAGACTCAAGAGTTCCATGTCATTGTGACAATAAGGTCACTGCTGTGCAATGCTTGAACTGCGTGAAACCTTGTTTAAACAAATAGGTAAAATGAAACAAAAGCCTCACTAACACTCTCCACCTTCTTCCTTTTCTTTTCTTTTCTTTTCTCTCTCTCTCTCTCTCTTTCTTTCTTTCTTTCTTTCTTTCTTTCTTTCTTTCTTTCTTTTTTGGAGACAGGGTTTCTCTGTGTAGCCTTGGCTGTCCTGGAACTCACTCTGTAGACCAGGCTGGCCTCGAACTCAGAAATATGCCTGCCTCTGCCTCCCAAGTGCTGGGATTAAAGGCGTGCATCACCACTGCCCAGTTGCTTTAATCCCTAAAAGTGGGGACCAAAGAATTTAGAATCAACTTCTTTATGACTTGTTATCAGTATTTGATTTTACACAGTTTGTAAATGACTACTTTCCAGGCAACAATGGGCTGACCTGCACGGCATGGCAGTGTCTACCTGTTGGCAGAGCTGCATGGCATGGCAGTGTCTACCTGCTGGCAGAGCAAGGGAAGGGGCGGGGAAGAGTCTGAGTCTGAGGCCAGACTGGTCTTCAAGTCCAGTCTCAAGCTAGTCCTAGCCACATAAGAATTTCTCTCAAAATAAGATTAAGAAAATAAAGAAGGCTGGGCAGTGGTGGCGCACGCCTTTAATCCCAGCACTAGGGAGGCAGAGGCAGGCGGATTTCTGAGTTTGAGGCCAGCCTGGTCTACAGAGTGAGTTCCAGAACAGCCAGGGCTACACAGAAAAGCCCTGTCTTAAAAAACCAAACAAAAAAACAAAAAAGAGGGGGTGGGATTAAAGCAAGTTTGCATGCTAATGAGATGGATGTATTGGCTTTTTAAAAGTGTTTTTTTTTTTTTTTTTTTTGCTTATTTTTGTATAAACAGATAAGTCCAGATAAGTCTTGGCTGACCACACAATAGTGCAGAGTATAGACATCTTCAGAGTTTTTCATTTTATTGATGTGTGTACACTCATGCATGAAAGTATGCTCACTGCATGTACATGTGGGGCTCAGAGGGTTGTGATTGTAAGTGTGGGGGTTTTGTTTTGTTTGTTTTTCAATACAGGGTTTCACTTTATATCCCTGGCTGTCCCAGAACTTGCTCTGAAGACCAGGCTGACCTTGAACTCAGAGATATGCCTGCCTCTGCCTCCTGAGTGCTGGGACTAAAGGTGTTTATCATTACACTGGATGAATAATCTGGTGTTCTTAAGTGATCTCTATCTTGATTATTTACTTATTATTTTTCATTTTTATAATTTGGACTTTCAGCAGTTAGTGCTCATCCTCACTGACTGTCTAGAAATGTTAAGTTCTATTTTGTTTTCTTGTGTGTGTGTGTCTGCTTGGGTGTGTGCACTATGTCATTGTGTCACCCTTGGAAGCCAGAAGAAGGTGCTGGATCTCTTGGAACTGAAGGTTTACCCAACATGGATCCTGGAAGCTGAACCACAGTCCTCATCAAGACCAGCAAGTGCTCTCAACCACTGAGCCATCTCCCCAGCCTGTCTGTAGAGTTTTGAACGTAGTAACAGGGACATAGGTCACAAAAGCAGAGAGTTTGTTTGGTGACTCCTCATTGTGCTTTGTGGACAAGCACCTCGTTCCTTTGTTTCAGACAGATTTGTTGAGCCTGGTATTGGCACCCACATCTGAAGTCCTCATTTCCTTTAAGCTTAATTTCTGGGTCTCCTTGACTGTTTCCTGAAGCCCATCCCAAGGATGCTCTTGTGAATGGTGATGATGGTGTGTGTGTTATGGATCACCTCCGTGTTGACACAGAACTGTAGTTCTTTCTCTTGGAAGAGCCATTCTGTCAAGCTCAAATTAGAAAGCTCTTATTTATTTATTTATTTATTTATTTATTTATTTATTTATTTTATAGGAGGGCTCTAACTGAATCTGGAGTTTGCCTTTCGGCTAGTGTGGCTGGCCACAGGCTCCCAACATCTGCCTTCACCCTAGGGCTGAGGTCACAGACGCTCAGCGCCCCACCCAGCTTTTAACATGAGTGTTAAAATCCAGGGATCATGATGTCAGTAGTTGTACTTTGATGTGTGCTCCAGCCGTTGCCTCTGACCCTCCACCAAAAGCCAAAGCTATGTACCCTTCAAGCATGGACTGAAAGCCTCTGTCTGAAACTAAGAAGCAAATGAAGTTTGTAAGTTTACATCTCAGGGGTTGACTTAATTTTGTTGTTTTCTGGTTCTTGTATATTTGTTTATTCTTTGGCTAGTGCTAGGGGATTGAACCCAGAGCCTCAGGCTCCGCCAGGCAAGTGCTCTACCACTGAGCTCACCAGTCCCTATTCTGTTGTAGCAAGGGAATAACTAATGTGCCCCCTAGTGGTGGATTTTCTGGCCATAGTATCCAATAAATCCTTAACATTTTAGGGGGAGGGAGTAGGGGAATTCAGTAGTCATACTTTTAATCTCAGCCCTCAGGTGTGTGTGTGTGTGTGTGTGTGTGAGAGAGAGAGAGAGAGAGAGAGAGACAGAGAGACAGAGAGACAGAGAGACAGAGAGAAAGACAGAGACAGAGAGAAAGACAGAGAGAGAGACAGAGAGACAAAGAGAACATATGAACAACAGTGTGGTAATCAGAGGGCAATCTGTGGGAACCAGGTTTCTGTATCATTTAGGTTCCAAAGGACACAACCCAGAGCTGGTCAACTGCTTGTTTTGTTGTTATGTTGTTGTTGTTTATTTTTGGCTTTGACTGTTTTGGTTTAGGTTTTTTAAAATGACACTTATTTAGTTATTTATGTGCGCGCGCGCGCACGCGCACATGTGTTGTGTGTATGTGTGTGTGTGTAATATGCCTGTGGGTGTGTGCCACAACACCTGTGTGGAGGTCAGAGAACAACTCTTAGGAGTAGGTTCTGTGCTGCTATCTTGTGGAATCTGGAAACTGAACTCAGTCTTCAGACATGCACACACTGCCTTTATCCACTGAACTACAGGTGCACCCCACCCCCACCCCACCCCCACCCATGCCCAGTGAACTCCATATTGGAGGAAAGAGCTGGCAGACACAAGCCTGAAGCTTGCTAGGCAAGCTTCTCTCTCTGAGCTGTGCACTGAGCAGGCTTGCAGATCTAACCAGCAGGGGAGCTTCCTGCTGGAACAACAAATAGGGGAGAAAAGATGTTGCCAGTCAGAAGTCAAGGACCACCCTGGAGAATGTCACTCCTCGGAAATGACTGTCTGTCATAAGTGAGGAAACTCACCACCTACTGTTCGTATGTCATCTGCTCAGCATTGTCCCTGACCTCACTTGACAGCAAGTCTCATCCAGTGGGGCACAGGCCTGGGAATGAGACCCCCAAAGTGTTTCCCTGGAGCTGCAAGAGAACAGCTCTGCGACCCGTTGGGTTATAGAGCCAAAAGGGTAAGAATTTGGCATTACCAGTGTTCCTGTCTCTAAGGGGCATAAGCCTAACTGAGGCCACAAAAGTGTGTGTGTTGTGCGTGAGCGTGTACATGTGTGTCTTCATTCCTGGATCCAGTTTTTCTGGGGTCCTTGCCTCTCTCTCCTAGGCCTCCACTTTGTCCTGTCCCCAGCATCTTCTAGCACTACCCAGCTCTATTTTTCCAGGCTGACTTAGAACCAATCTTGCTGCTTTTACCTCTTCAGTGTTGGGATTACAGGTTTATGTTACCATGTTTGTTTGTTTTGAGACAAGATCTCCATCTGTAGCCCAGACTAGTCTCGAACTACAAGCAGGCAAGAATGGCCTTGAATTCTTGCTTCTTCTGCCTCTGCTTTCCCAGTGCTGGAATTCCAAGTGTGATTGCCACACCCAGCTTGGTCTCATTTTAAATTTGAGAAGAAACCAATCTATAAGAATATAGAAAATCGCCAGGTGGGGGTGGGGGTTGTGGCACATGCCTTTAATCCCAGCACTTGGGAGGCAGAGGCAGGCAGGTTTCTGAGTTCGAGGCAAGCCTGGTCTACAAAGTGAGTTCCAGGACAGCCAGGACTACACAGAGAAACCCTGTCTCGAAAAACAAAACAAAACAAAACAAAAAAATAATATAGAAAATAGGGCTGTTGAGATGGCTCAGCAGTCAAGAGCACTGACTGCTCATCCAGAGGTCCTGAGTTCAATTCCCAGCAACCACATGGTAGCTCACAACCATCTGTAATGGAGTCTGACACCTTCCTCTGGTATGTCCAAAGACAGCTACAGTTATATATATATATATATATATATATATATATATATATATATATATATATATATATAATCAATAGTTTGTTGTACTGATTAAATCACTGAACTAAACTTAGTGCCTTATACACAATAAGCAACACATTGTACACACATACATGTTTACAAAAAGGGGGCATACAGGCAAGGCCCCAAAGAAATGCTCAATTAATTTTAAAAGTGACTTGACCAAGATCACCCATCTGGGAAGTACTGGGACAGAATCCTAACTCAGGCCTCCACTGCTTTATTTTTCTCAATAATTTAATATTCTCCTAGGAGAAGTCAACAGTAATTCCTTCCCAAGTACTGGTCCCAGAGATAGGTACTATAACTTAGTGGTAAAAGGAGCCACAGTCTCAAAGTCTGGAACTGTGCTGATAATCAACCGGTGTTAAATGAGTGAACCAATGAGCAAGTGAACCCATAAAATGAGAGGCCTTGGTGGTTTAAATTAAAAATGTTCCCCATGGGCTCAGGCATTTGAGCACTTGGTGCCCAGTTGGTGGCACTCTTTGGAGAGAGTGCCTGAGGAGGCGTGGTCATGTTAAAGAAAGTATGACACTGGAATCAGACTTTGAGAGCTTAAAGACCCTTGCCATCTCCAGCCTGCCTTCTGTTTTATGCTTTAGGTTCTAGCTGTGAGACCTCAGCTTCTGCTCCCCCTGTCATGCCTGCCACCTGCTGCCTTGCCTTTCATTTTTCTGGTATTTTTTTAAAGATTTTATTTATTTTATATATATGATGAGTATACTATAGCTGTCTTCAGACACACCAGAAGAGGGCCTCAGATCCCATTACAGATGGTTGTGAGCCACGATGTGGTTGCTGGGAATTAAACTCAGGACCTCTGGAAGAGCAGCAGTGCTCTTAACCGCTGAGCCATCTCTCCAGCCCCCCTTGCTAAATCCTTATCCTCTGGAACCATAAGCCACATAACCTCTTCCTTCTGTAAGCTGCTTCTGGACATGGTGTTTCATCACAACAGCAGAGGAGTACCTCGTACAGAAACTCACCGTGGAGTTTTATATCTGATGTGGCTACACAGTAAGGCCCAATCTTCTAGAATGTGCCTGTGACAAGGTTGGTGGTGACAGCTGTTTCTTTACAAAGTAGGTGGTGTGACCAAGCAGCCATTAGAAGCCATTAGAGGAAGCATTAAGACAAAGATATACATATGACCAAACTGCAGGAAAACTTCCCAAGGGTGACAGGGTCAATGGGAACGAGTCTAGTGGGCCTTAATGGTCTTCATTTACTCTCCCTCAAAAACTTTTAAAGCTTCCCTCATGATGACCAGCCCCAGGATAATGCACATTTAATTCAGCTTGTAATGCAGGTCAATCAATAGCATCGTGACACAGACAGCTTATCACACGTCATCCAAAGTTTAACACATAAATAAATTAGTAATAAACACAAACCAAGCACTTAAGAATTCAATTTGAGGTCTCATCTTTCCCCACAAATCAAAATGCTTCTTATAGCTTATTAAATATTTCAGGTTAAAATAAAGTGCTTTTAGTTCTTTGGGTTTTTTTTTTTTGTTGTTGTTGTTGCTTTTGTTTTGGTTTCTTTCTTTCTTTCTTTCTTTCTTCCTTTCTTTCTTTCTTTTTAAATATAGAGTGAAGTGGATTAGAAAATTCCTTTAAAAAAATAAATGTAATGGCTTTGGTTTTATTTATTTATTTATTTATTTATTTATTTGTCTGTCTTCTATTTTATGTGCATTAGTGTTTTACATGCATGTATGTGTGTATGAGGGTGTCAGATCTTGGAGTTACAGACTGTTGTGAGCTGCTGTGTGGGTTCTAGGATCTGAACTGGAATCTTCTGGAAGAGCAGCCAGTGCTCTTAACTGCTAAGCTATCTCTCCAGCCCCATGGTTTTGGTTTTAATAATACTTTACAGTTCATAAGCTGTTCTCACCTGTTTTCACCCTTCTCTTCAAATTCTTGAGAATTGGGACAAGTAAACCCAGCTGACAGAGGCGGGCCCCAGACCATGTGGAGAACTGTGAGTCGAAAGCCCAGTCTAGGATGGGATTTGACCTTAGAGGGATTTGGTTCTGATGGAAAAGGGGGTTGGGGTGGGGGAGATGGAGGCAGCATGACCTTATAGGGGTCCTTCACTGGAGTTCAGGCTTGACTAGACTTTGTAAGGGTGTCACCATGCTTCATTAGGATCTGCTATGTTTGTGTAATAGGATTCTGGAGATTTTAAATACAGGCCGTTGGGTTAACCACACCCCTCAGGCTGGAGGGATGGCTCAGTGGTTAAGGGCACTTGCTTCCCTTGCAGAGGACCTGACGTTTGTTCCAAGGGCCCACATGGCTGCTCACAACTGTCTATCATTCTAGTTCCAAAGGATCTGAAGCTCTCTTGTGACCTCTGTGGTAACAGAGCACACAGGCATCCATGCAGGCAAAACATAAAAACAAAACAAAATCACATCCCTCAGATGGCATATAGTCTCCACTGAGGAACTGCTCCTATCTTATTCAGTAATGGACTTTATACCCCACTCACATCCCACTTATATAAAATGAAAACCATGCCAAGGTCTTCCCTAGCTAACAGGGTGGAGGAAGGTACCAAGGTGGAGGAAGCCATCCCCATACCAATACAGCTTAGCCAATAAAGCTTAAAATAGTGATAAGTCTTTTACTTGGTAAACATTCATTTGTGTCATCTACTTAGGATATGTGTAGCTTTCTTTATGTCTTACTTTAGTAAAGTATTTTACCTCAAGAAGTCCTGACGGAAGCTGGCCATGGTGGTGTAAGTTGAAGCAGCTTGTGAGGCTGCAGCAGAAAGATCACTTGAGCTAGGAGTTCAAAATCAATTTGGACAGCATAGCAAGACCCATCTCTTTACAGAAGAACAGCCTGCTGGAATTTTGAACAGAATTGTACAAATTATGGATGAACTGAGAACTGGCACCTTGGGATTCTCTTCTTATGCGGGGAGACTGCTTCCCTGGCATGTGATCCAGATGACAGACACACAGACAGACACACAGACAGATACACAGACAGACACACAGACAGACACACAGACAGACAAGGGGGGAGAGAAAGGCGGGGGGGGGGGAGAATAAATGAATGCAAAAGAATTCTCTTCCTTTCTCCTTGTCCCTTCATCCTCTACAGGGGTTTATCCCAGTACCTTCTTTTTCCGGGGTCCTTCCAAGATGATTCTTTTTATTTGCATCTCTTTATTTGCATTCTCTTTCATTACATCTCTGCCTTGGTCTTCCTTCCTTCCTTCCTTCCTTCCTTCCTTCCTTCCTTCCTTCCTTTCTCCTTTTATTCTTTCAGTAGGGGTAGGCACTGAACTTTTCACATGCTAGGCAAGTGCTCTACCGCTAAGCTACACCCCCAGCCCAACATTGACTATAACGTTATAGCAGACATCATTCTGCACGGCACTAACTGGTCAGCACTGGTTCTCTCATGACAGCCTCACCACCACCTTGGTTTCCTTGTGTAGCCCTGGCTGTCCTGGAACTTGCTCTGTAGACCAGGGTGGCCTCAAACTTAGAGATCTGCCTGCCTCTGCCTCCCCAGTGCTGGAAGTGCCACCACACCTGTTGGTTTTTAGCAGAAGAAACCAAAGCAGAAGCCACATAACCTAACCTAATGTGATAGCAAGCCCTCTAGATGACCTCACTTTTACAACCAGGTAATGTGTCCCTGCCTCTCTTCAGTCTCTTCCCACTGCAGTGTTATAGAAATGACGGTGAGACTTGTCAGGCTGGGTCAGAAAAGACACCACAGTCTCCTTCTCTTTCTCTAGTGGCATGCTCTCTGGGAACCCAGATGCCATGTTGTGACATCACTTAACCCACTCTACAGAGAGGATCATGGGAAGAGCCAGGCCTCTTAGCAACAGGGATGTGAGTGTCATTTACAGGTAACTGAAATCCAGGAGAGATGCCCTGTCAGAACCAATCTACTCCCGGCTCCTGAGTTTCTGGGCTAGTGTGAACTGTGCATGCCAATAAGTGAAGTGCTTCTTGCTGCTCTAGGCCGTTTAGAGTCATTTATCACGTAGCATAGCACGAGTAAGGCATAATAAAGCTGTCGTCACTATTGTTATAAACACTTCCTGATTTTTTGCTGAAGTCTGCTGTCTTGTCATGTCCCCCCTTTCTTCCACTTCCGTCTTTCCAAAGCCACATGGAAAGAACAGTCTCTCTTCCTCATGGTCAAAATTGTAACAGTTTTCAGGCAACTAATTCAACTCATCAGACACAGGTGAAGAACAGTCAGGTTGCCAAACACTAGAGAAGCAGAGATAAATTAGGGGTCCCTGCTCAGCTACACACTCAGAACATGGCTCCTTGTTCCAGGGGCTATCCTGCAGGAGCCCGATTCTCATAGTACAGGAGTTCCCATGGAGGTGGGGCTGGTTCTGCTGAGAGAGAAGGAAGGCTTCTAGAAGAGGTGGAGGGAGCTGAGGCCACAGTGGATGGATAGGAGTTCACTTGCACAAGCTCAGCAGTGGATGACATGCCCACACAAGCCCTTTTCTTCCCCCAAACCATCCTCTCTTTTCTCCAATACTGAGGCTTGAACCCAGAGCCTTGCACATGCTGGTCAGGCACTTTCCCCCTGAGCTGTGTTCTGGACCCTCTTCTTCACTGTTTATTTTGAAATAAGGTCTCACCAAGCAAGACCTTGGGCTAGTCTCAGATTTTTGATCTTCCAGCCTCAGTCTCCCAAGTGTGTACGACCACATCTAACTTCTCTAAGTTCTGAGTCTTCCTCTTCCTCCTCTCCTTCCTCCTCCTTCTCCCCTAGTCCTCCTCCCCCTTCTTTGTAACTGTCCTCAGAGTACACCCTTTCCTGTCACATGATGGCCTTCAGACAGAGCCAGCCCTCTAGGGTTGTCTGACCACTGCTGGAGCGGAGACAGCCTGCACCTTTCTTTTTCTGGATGCTCTGTTTGGTCCAGGCCTGCCTGGGGTTGTTGGCACCCACATCCTCCAACTGACTCACGTTGGTCCCCCTACTAAATTCTTTTTCACATTTGCTCCTGCACAGCTGCATCTCCCAGACCTCTAAATTTCTGCTGTTAGGGTTTTTTCTTGTTTTTTTCAAAAGTTACCCAGATGTTCTGAAATTCAATAATTTGATCTGTGCAGGCTGATAAACTCAACTTGGGGTTGTTGTCAGACATGGAGGCATGTGCAGAAGCACTGTGTGCCTCCAAACAAATAAGAAATAAACCCCACTTTTGAACGGGTCTTGGAAACAGAAAGCCTCTTGTTGCTCGAAGGCCATTGTGGTTAGGAGTGATTCAGACTTTCAGCAGCTCTTTCCCGCCCTCAGTATCTTAGGGGCCAGTCTGGGGTCTGAAGACGCCTGCTATGAAGCAAGGGCCAGGGTGCCTCTGGCTGGACGCTTCAGGGGAGCTGAGTGCAGAGGAAGGAAATTGGAAGAGGATGTTTGTCTGGTTCCCTGTGGCTCCTACCTTCCCCTTCAGAGAGAATCAGGCCATTGTCTAGGTGAACCACTTGACTTGTTTTCCTTCTCAGACTCCAGCTCTGGAGCAAGATTTTTCTCTGTTCTCCTACGGAAAAATGACCACAGGAAGAGCCTGAGCTGCCCTTGCCAAAGGTCCAGTCTCCGAGCCCCTGTCTCCTGTCTCTGCCTCCCCTGTCACTGGCTCTTTAACAGAAAATATAAAAGATAAGCTTACCCTGGTCCCATCAAAATCAGCATGGAATCATTTTCACATCCATTCATTTTATGTATGTATCCACTCACTCAGCTTGCATGTACTGAGTACCTACTGTGCGACAGCATTGTTTTACACACAGGTGCTCGAAATAGTAAAGACACAGTTCTTGACTTCTAGAGGCCACAGTTCCGGGAGGAAGCCGGGCAGGAAGAGAGGCCACACAAACTGGTATGGAAATATACAAACGTCCTTGACTCAGCCAGGGGACTATCAGAAAAGGCTTGGTTTTAAAAGTAAAATAAAAGTTGGCCACTGGAAATAATAATTATTAGGCTATTAAGCATGATCGGTGTAGCAAGCCTCACACACCAAGAAGGAGGGAGGCACTGACTATCCCAGCTTCACAAATGAGTTAGAAAGGTCAACTGGCTTATGGTTTTCAGCTGAGAACAAAGAGCAGAAGTGAGAGTTAGAACCGGGCTTTCCTGATTCTAGCCTGTTCACATACTCAGGGCCGCCTCAGAAGTTGTGCAGGTTACACATTGCACAGCTCCAGGGCTGGCCCCTTCCTTCATGATGTATTATGCATGGGTGTAACATTCAGAAAGAAAGGTCTCCTTTACAAAAGTAGGAGCGAATGACTATAATCAGGGAACCAGCTGATCAGACAGCCTGGTCAGGGGCCAACCCTTCCTTGAACAGGGAACTCCACTGAACCCACTCTAGTGGCTTAGTGTGGAACTGGCTGATAGCCTGGGGCAAGCTCTCAGCCAGGTGTGCGTGTTACCCAAAACAAAAGGCCACAGGTCTCTAAATGTCCTTCCAATGGTCAACCTGCATGTGGCTTCCAACAGCTGGCAGTCTAGTGACACATTGCTCACTGACCTTCTCATGCCTTGGCCTGAAGGGAAACACAAATGTAGCAGGTGAGTGTCAGAAAGCCAGGGAAATGCCACAGAGGCAGGAAGTGTCTATGCTACATGTGACAAAGCAGTTTACCTGTGAGGAATCAGAAAATGACCCTAGGGGCAAGAGGAGATCCCATCACTCAGGTGCACATCCCCGATACACCTTGCAACCCCAGCTCTACCTGGATGTAGAGCGGGATGGATCACCGGCTTGCTGCTTTCTGGACTAGTGAAAGCCCCTGGTTCAGGGAGAGATTCTGACTCTGGAAGAATACGCAGGGAGTGACACACATACACATAACCCATAAATACGTACAGACACATACTCATAAAACTTTTTAAAGCTAGATGCTGTTGGTGTCTGTTGTCTCATTTTCAAGAAAGGAGACTTAGGAAGAGGATGATCTTAGAGGCCAGCTTGGGCTACATAACCTAGGATAGCCTGGGTTACATATTAATCCTATTAGGATTGTCTCAACACCCTCCCAAGGGGAAGGGATACTTGACTGGATGTGCACTGGAGAAGCACTTACAGAAGGTTTGTGAGTTGGAGGCTAGCACAGGGCTACATAGCGGGGTTCAGACCAACTTGGTATATAGAGAGACCCTGTCTTCGAAAGAAAAAAAAACAGTAATTTTTTCCCACTGGTTCTGGACCCACATACTCAGGTAAGGACAGTTTTTCCCAGTTTAAAACCTGAAGTTTGCCGGGCAGTGGTGGCACACGCCTTTAATCCCAGCACTTGGGAGGCAGAGGCAGGGGGATTTCTGAGTTCGAGGCCAGCCTGGTCTACAGAGTGAGTTCTAGGACAGCCAGGGCTACACAGAGAAACCCTGTCTCAAAAACAAACAAACAAACAAACAAACCAAACAACTGAAGTTTGAATGAACAACCAGGAGGCATGGTAGGCCCCAGGATCCCAATCAGGAAGTCCTCCTCAATGCTGGTCAAAGAAAATATCACCTTCTACAGGGAAAATGAATGGTGCTCTTAAATTATGGTAAATGACAAGCTTTCTCTGATATCAGCAATGGAACGAAAGCAAACAGTGCCTCAACAACTGGAGCCGGTTGGAGGGGACTCACCCCTGCTGTGACCAGCATTTGTCCATATGTATGGCTACCAAGTCCTCCTTCTGTCTGGAGGGACTTCCCACAAAAGCAGAAAGGCCTGCTTCTTTCCCTGATAGGTTCTTAAGCAAAGGCAAATGGCTGGCTGGGTGTCAGGTGCTCTGGACTCAGAGTCTGGGAAGAGTTTGGCTGCAAGAAGGGGATTCCCTTGTGCTCTGTTCCTCTGGCTTCTGTGTGTAGTGCGTGTTTTTGTGGTTGTAGTGTTCACGGTAGCTCTCTTCAATGTACTGTCCTTCCCTCCCACTCCCCTCCATTCTGTTCCCTTCTTCTCTCTCTCTGGGATAAGACACAGGGCTTCTCACATGCTAGGAAGTCCCCTGGCACAGAACTCCATCCTCGGCTCTTACAGTATCAATCAGAGTCTCCACACTGTACCCTCTCTCTGTCTTTATTTTAAATTTTTAAAGATGTTGATTTACATATATGTGTGTGAGAGCCACATGTTTGTCTGCAGGTGCCCATGGAGGCCAAAAGAGGATGACAGGGAATTGGACTTTATGTGAGGTTGTTAGCCACCTAATGGGGGTGCTGGGAACTGAACTCTGGTCGTTTCTCTGGCTTCTGGTAAATTGTTGGTATCTTTACAGTCACCTCTCTATTTTTCAGGAAGGAGTTGTTTTGAAACCAGGAATTGACAGTGTATACATTTGGGAATGCACAGCCCCAAACTGAGTTCTAGGTGTGTGACACTGGGCTGAATGTAGTCTGGACACAGCGTGTGGGAACATGGCTCTGCCCGGAGATCAGCTAGATCCGGAATTGGGTTCTGCCACTCGTTAGCTGGGTGAGCTTCTGCATGAGCCTTATCATCTCAGGGGATCGCTTCCTCATCTGCAGAGTACAGATATTACTTGCATGATTGTTATTGTAACAATGTGATGATACTAGAATCTGGCCTCTGGGGCTGGGCATTGTGGTACATGCCTTTTAACCCTGAACCTAAGCAGGTGGGTAGATCTCTTTGAGTTTGAGGCCATAGAATGAGACTTTGTCTAAAGTAAGTAAGTGTCTTAGTTAGGGTTTTACTTCTGTGAACAGACACCATGACCAAGGCAAGTCTTATAAAAGACAACATTTAATTAAGGTTGGCTTACAGGTTCAGATGTTAGTCCGTTATCAAGGCGGGAGCATGGCAGAACACAGGCAGGCATGGTTCAGGAAGAGCTGAGGGTTCTACATCTTCATCTGAAGGCTGCTAGCAGAATACTGACTTCCAGGCCACTAGGGTAAGGGTCTTAAAGCCCACATCCTCAATTACACACCTACTTCAACAGGGCCACATCTTCTGATAGCGCCATTCCCTGGGCTGATCACATAGAAACCACCACAGTAATATATATATATATATATATATATATATATATATATATATATATATATATATATATATCAATCCAGCCTCTGCTCAGGCCAGCCTCCTCTCACAGATACCAGTAGTTACCCTACAGAGATTCTGAGTCCCTAGCTAACAGATATCCTCGTACCCAGAATTTCTTACCTGGGAAAGTTAGCATCAACAAGGGTGTTGACAACACACATCCTGCTCCTTCATCTTTCCCTGCCTCTTATCTGGGAATCAAAAAGCCTGGGTCTTAATGTAAAACTTCAGAAAGCGATAGGAAGAGGCCCACACTCCAGCCACATGGCCTCTGATGTCTCTCTTTGGAGAACACTCCATGCATTTGTCTCTTTGTCCATGGTGTTAATTACTTTTCTAATAAATTCCTTACTTCCTATCACCACATCTCGATGGCACATTGAATCTCTCCCATTTAAAACACTTAAGTAATGCAGATCAAATGTGGGTATGGTCATACAGGATCCCACGCAGTGTCTGATGAGGATACATGCATGAAAGGTGTTAGCCACGACGATGGCTGCTTTTCCTGTCTTCCCTCTCTCTCTGTCTCCATCTCTCCCTCCTCTGGCCAGAACAAAGTGTGGGCCATGACATCGAGAATACTAAATCTGATCTTCCGTAATTTACATTTCCTTTCTTAAATCTTTTTATTTTTTTATTTTTTTTCCAGCTGAGGACCGAACCCAGTCTTTTTATTTTTTTAAGACAATGATTTTGTTTTTGAGACACAGTTCCAAGTAATACAGGCTGACCTTGAACTCATTATTTAGCTGAGGCAGACCTTGAACTCCTAATCTTCCTGTAGCCTGCTAGAATTATGGGTATGCCTACCAATGTGGTCCAATGTGATTTTTTTGTTTGTCTGTTTTGTTTTTTTGAGACAGAATTTCTCTGTGTAATAGCCCTGGCTGTCCTGGAATTTGCTTTGTAGTCCAGGCTGGCCTCTCACAGAGATCCTCCTGCCTCTGCCTCCTGAGTGCTGTAAGGTGTGCACTACCGTTCCCAGCTTCCACTGTGATTTTTAACATCAAGGAACTTGTTATCCTGTAAATCTGACTCATTCTCACTAGTTCTTTCCTAAATTCCAAGCAATGGGCAGGCAATATCTTATGAAAGGGTTCTAGAATTGCTGAGCCAAAGAGTCCTAGTGTCTGTCAGTCATTCAGTCTTGACCCTCACAAACATTAACCCAGGTACTCCCAGGCCCCTGTCATGCACTGTGGTCTTCACAGAGCAGATTTCAATGCTTCCTAGTAGAAAACCAGGCTGTGTCTGGAAGAAACATTCGTCAAAAGAGCAAAGTTACTGTTCTGGAAGTACTTCATATCTGTCCTTGCTTCATCAAACTAACTTCTACAAGAGATCTACCTCCTGGCCCTGTGGTTCCTGGGAAAGTAAATTTACCATAAATGTGGTTAGGTTGTTCTCAATGGTTTTCCAGAGTCTCAGCTTGCATGAATAATTGTATCTAAACTTGCAAAGATAGACACTAGATGCAGCACGGATCCCTGACCCACTAAGAAGACAGACTACTGGGCCTACACTGTGAACATGGATGCACACAGTTTACACAGCTCAAAAACTGTGTGTGGTGCATGTGTCTGTGAACATATGTCCGGGTACATGTGGAGGCCAGATGTTAACACTGAGTATATTTCTCCATCACTTTCAACTTATGTTTTGAGACAGAGTCTCATACTGAACTGGGCACTCACTCATTTGTCTAGACTGGTTGGCCAGCAAGCCCCAGGGATCTTCCTGTCTCTGCCTCCCTAGAGCTGAGATTACAAGTATGCACTACCATGACTGGTTTGTTTGTTTGTTTTATGGATTCTGGGGATCAAATTTAGGTTCTCATGATTATTTGGCAAGCTCTTTATCCACTGAGCCATCTCCCTATCCACATTTTTTAAAACTTTAAAAATTACACTTATTTATTTATATGCATGTGTGCAGTATATGCTATTTACATGTGTGGAAGTCAGAGGACAACTTGAAGACAATGGTTCTCTCCTTCCACCATGTGGGTCCCAAGAATAGAACTCAAGTGGTCAGGCTTGGCAGCAAGTGTCTTTACCTGCTGAGTCTTTCCCCAGTCTCTCATTTTAAAAAGGGTATTTATTTTTACTTGTGTGTGAAAGTGTAGTATGTATATCTGTCTGTGTTGCACACGATATGTGTGTAGGTACATGGGCTGGTATGCACACAGAGAACAGAGGGAGCTTCTAATTACTGAGCTATCTCTCCAGCCCTAGCCCAGATTTTTTAAAAGTAAATCTTGCATGTTACACATCATGCTAGGCACACGAGAAACATGAATAAATGGAATGCTTCGCTGAGCTGGACATGGTGGGGCATACCTGCAATCTCAACGTTCAGGAATCAGAGGTAGGAAGACTGAAAATTCAAGGCTGGCCTGTAGTACATACTGTAAACACCAAAAGCCCAACAGAGCAAGATTGGGCTGGAGAGATGGCTCAGGAGTTAAACGAGGGACAGTGACCCAGACAGGACCTTTGGAGAGGCTTCTATGATGAAGAATACATTTGAAATGGAGCATAGTGGCTCACACCTCTAATCCGAGCACTTCAGAGGCAGAGGCAGGAGGATCTCTGTGAGTTCCAGGATAGCCAGAGCCTCGTAGTAGGACTTGTCCTGAAAAATCAAAACCAAAAAAAAAAAAAAAAAAAAGTTCATATATACACACACACTTTAGCTATAACTCATCTTATTTTATGTGTACAAGGGTTTTGTCTGTGTGTATGTATGTGTATCACGTACACAATGCTTGGTCCCTCAGAGGCCAGGAGAAGGTTCAGGGCTACACAACCCTCTTGTCTTGATTTCTTGGGGCTTTCTCACAAGCATTCAGAATTCTCCTCACACGACTTCATTCTTGGACAGTGTTCTGACAACACTGTTAATAAAAAAACTAACATTTAATCCTAGCCTCTGAAATACTAGGATTAAAGGTGCTAGAAGCTTTCAAAATATGCAGGCAGGTTAAGTAATGCTAGCTACAAAAGTGAAGAAGCCCCAAGTCTCTGTGACTTTCTGTCATAAAATTTCATTGTTGGGCTGGAGAGACAGCTCACTGGTTAAGAACAATGTCTGGCCGGGCGGTGGTGGCACACGCCTTTAATCCCAGCACTTGGGAGGCAGAGGCAGGTGGATTTCTGAGTTCAAGGCCAGCCTGGTCTACAGAGTGAGTTCCAGGACAGCCAGGGCTACACAGAGAAACCCTGTCTCGAAAAAACAAAACAAACAAACAAAAAGAACCATGTCTGCTCTTCCAGAGGTCCTGAGTTCAATTCCCAGCAACCACATGGTGGCTCACAACCGTTTGTAATGAGATCCTGTGTCCTCTTCTGGCCTGCAGGCATATATGCAGGCAGCATACTATATACATAATGAATAAATAAATCTTTTAAAAAGTAATTGCTTCCGGGCGTGTGTGTGTGTGTGTGTGTGTGTGTGTGTGTGTGAGTATACACAAATGTACCTGTCTCTGTGTGTGTAGGCACATTTAAGCCATGGTTGGGCAGTTTTCTTGGGCAATTTCCTCCAGGCTGTGACTCGGGGTTCCAGGTTCTCACACATGTGCAATGTAGATTTATTAAAACAGACATGAGCGCAAAGGTGATGGGCTGGTGAGGTAGGTCACTGGGTAAAAGCACCTGTGTTCAAGCCTGGCAACTTGAGTTTGATCTCTGGACCCTTCATGATAGTAGGAGAGACTGACTCCTGTTGGTTGCTCTCTACCCCCACACATACATCAGGGCTTAAATGTGCCTACACACACACAAACAGGTACATTTGTGTATACACACCAACATGTACACATGCACACACAAATACACACATACATACATACATACACATACATCAGCGAACTGTGGTGACTTTGATCCCAGCAAGACGTAGGTGTATCACAGGTGAGCTGAAGGCCAGCCTAAACAACAAAGAGCATTCCAGACCAGGCAGGGTTACATAGTGAGATCCTATCTTAAAATCAAAACGGCTGAGGCTGGAGAGTAGCTTATTAGTTAAAGGTGCTTACTGCTCTTGCCGAGGACCTGGGTCCAGTCTCAGCATCTACAGGGCAGCTCACAACTACCAGGAACAGTTCCAGGAGATCTGACGGCCTCTTCTGGCCTTGAGCGCTCCTGCATGCGTAAGGCGCACATAAACTCAAGCAGGTGCACACACACACACACACACACACACACACACACACACACACGATAGATACATCAAAGAGCTTTACACATCTTAAACAGCAACCACCAAAAAGGAGGGGAAATGAGACTGGGGAAGGATGTGTTTGAGGTGGGAGAAGAGACAAAAATGACTTATAGGGGAGGAATATAGGAAGTACATTATGCACACACATGAAAATGTCATCATGAAATACACTATTTTACATAGTTAATATACATTAATGGAAGAGAGAGAGAGAGAGAGAGAGAGAGAGAGAGAGAGAGAGAGAGAGAGAAAGAGAAGAAGGGAGGAAGTTATGGGCCAGGCTTGATAAGTGAATATATTTGCCTTCATTCTATCACCCAGGGTGGACCCTGTTACCTGGCACCTAGTGGACAGCCATAGATGTTAGGAAATGCAGTTGACCCGTGTGAAGTATGGCTCAGAACCTAATCTCTTAAACTATGTTTGTTAGCAAATCAAGAATCAGACTGAAGCACCTATGTGACAGGTTACTGTACTGAATAAGATATGGATTGAATTAGACAGAGTCAATAGATTTGGTGACTCTTAACTGCTAAGGAGCCAGCTGGGGCCAGGAAACTCAACACACAGAGCGAATTCTACCGGAGAAGTCCTTGAGCAACTCAGCACAGATTGTCAGCCGCCTGGGACTGGAGAGAGCTGGGAGAGATGCCGGATCTCTGAGCGTACCTGTGTAGTTTGTAGTCCACCTCAGGATGAACATTGTTTTAAAATTTTAAGTCCTGTAATTCATCGGCAGTGAAGGAAATTGTGTTAGGTTTAGAAGATGATGCTTATGTTGTTCAAAGAAAAACCAAACAAACAAAGAAAACAAACAAAAACAATATCAAAACCAACTTCAAACAAAAGGAAACAAATAGAACCCGAATGCAGTACTCCCTTGCAGCCCAGGATTAGATAGATACTGTTGCCAACTGGTGGAGAGCCCAGATATGCACCAACAGATCCCAGATCCCAGTGTTGCCTCTTAAAGGGAGAGGTAACATCGTGGTTTGAGCAGGCCTCTGAGTTTGGCATTACCTGACAGGCTGGTGAGAGTGAACACTGAGCAGAAGTAAGCAAGGTTCATTAGGCCCCACCTACACACTCTACACAAGTATTTTATGTGCTTTTAATCCTTCCGAGCTTCCCTTGGGACATGTAACCCTGTAAATCCCATGTGCCAGAGTGTTCTGCAGGTGTTCTGTTTTGAATTGGAAATATTCCCTATAGACTCATATTTTCAACACTTGGCTACCCCCAGGCTGGGGGTGATTTCAGGGAAGAGTCTGGAAACTTTGGGAATGAAGCCTAGCTCATTAAGTAGGTCATTAGACTCTGGCCCTGATGTGTCAGTACCCCTTGTTTCCTGCTTTGCTCTCTCCTTCCTGGTCCACCATGATGTGAACAACCTACATCACATGTCCCTGTACCAAGAGATTCCATGAACTTCTCCATCTGCCTTCTGCACTATCATGGGAAGAAAAGCTTTGGAAGCTGTGAGCCCAGAGAAATTGATCTTTCTTCCTTTATTCTGTTCCCATCAGCTCTTGTGGTCAGCAATTTGAAAGCTAACTAAGACAGCAGAGAAGTTGCCAGGCTGGGATTGCTTGAGCCTTTTGGCTTCAGAGTCCTGGCAACAGTTGCTGCCTCTGAGAGACTTAAAGGTTTAATTGTGTTTATGCAGAGGAGCCCATGGGTGCAATCGGTTAATTACTTCTCTTGACATCCTAGACATCAAATGCTTTTATGCTTTTTTTCTTTTACCTTTGCTCTGGGCTCCTTTTTGCAAAGAAACCTTTTGTATCCTTGCAAGTATGTGTGTGTGTGTGTGTGTGTGTGTGTGTGTGTGTGTGTGTGTTGCATGCAGAGGCCAGAGCAAGATGTTGGGTGTCTTCCTCTGTCACTTTCTACCTTATTGTCTTTCACTGAACTGGAAACTATGTATTTTGGCTAGCTGGCTGGCCAATGAACTCTCAGGATCCTTATGCTGTTGGTCCCATCCCCAGTGTAGGGGTTACAGGTACACACAGCCATACCAGGATGTGTCTGAAAAGCCTTAGCTTTTTACAGGAGTGTCCCCAGTCCCCAGCCTCTGCATTCTGAAGGGCAATTTGCTTGTTTTCATTTGGACCATTTGACAAGGAAGAAAAGAAACTTCTAGAAAACACCAAGGTGAGCCAGGTGAGTGACTAGCTTCCTTTTTCACCGAGTGACAGTTGCTTAATTCCAGCAATAAACTGGCTTCCAGAGAGAAAGGACTGTGTAAAGGTCTGTGTCAATTACATAGTGATTATGAAATTCGAGATGTGACTAATTCAGTGGCTACACCTATGATTATCTGACATGATCCAAGAATATTCAGTGTAACAGGTTTGTAGCTTCTCATTAAAGATACACAGTGTATCTGTGTGCACTGAGAAAAGCTTTCTCTCCTTGTCTCTCTCTGAGGTGAGCATGGACATGATGGTTTCTGCATTAAGCTCTGTCCTGCAAGCTTCTATAAGATCTAATTTTCATGGGTTACTCAAAGCTTGGGAACTCCACTATGGGGCTATATAACTTGAAGTACCAGGAAGGTCTTTGATTTTGAAGACTTTGGTGATTTACGTATGATAGCCCTCAGCTTTCCAAAGCATTTTGTATTTGGGGACATTTTATAATCTTTCGTTTTAAGTGTGTGTGTGTCATATTTCAGTGTGTATTTCTGTTGCTCTTGTGGAGGCTGGAGGACACCTCAGAGTTTTCATTCCGTAAGGTCCATCCTTCTTGTTTTTTTTTTTTTTTTTCCCCCTTAAGGCTTGCTTTATTTTAATGACTGATCCATGCGAGGCCACAGCCAGGCCATTATATACAGACATGAGGGAAGCTTTATTTTTTGGTCTCTTCCTCCTTGGACAGAGTCTTGATAACCTCTTCCTTCTTGGCCTGGAGGCGCTCCTCCAGGCACTTCCGTGCTTCTTTGGTTTTAGACTTGCGAGCCTCAGCCTGGTCAGCGGATAGCTTCTTGCGGGCCTTGTCTGCCTTCAGTTTGTGGATATGTTCCATGAGAATTCACTTGTTTTTAAAATACATTTCCTTCGACCTCCAGGTACAGGCTGTGATATATATAGCAGTCAATCTTCTTAGATTCCCGTTATCTCCTGAGAAGCCGGCGCAGGATTCTCATCCTTCTCATCCAGGTCACCTTCTCGGGCATCCGAGCATTGGCAGTACCCTTCCTCTTCCCTATGCCCATATGCCCGCCCTTCCGTCGGGCCAAGGTGTTTTTCCGGCAGTGAGCCCGGGAATGGACAGTCACGGGCTTCCAGATGATCAGCCCATCTTTGATCAGCTTCCTGATCTGCTGACGGGAGTTGGCATTGGCGATTTCATTGGTCTCATTGGGATCCAACCAGACCGTCTTCTTACCACAGCGGAGGACACTAGAGGCAGCCTCTTCCGTAGCCTGAGCACACTCATGGCTGCAGACACAGCAGCAGCAGAGAAAGGAAAGAGTCCCATCCTTGTTTTTAGTGACAGTCTTCTATTGACCTGGAGCCAGATCAGTAGGCTAGGCTGGCTAAGGAGACAGACGATATATGAATGGCTGCCACCTCCCAACCCTTTTTGGAGAAAAAGGCCTATGGCTCCTATGCATTGGTGGCTGTTCAGTATTTTTCTCTTCAGCTTTCCTGGGCAAAGTTCATTGGTGACTAACTCAAAAGTTGCCATCAGGGGCTGGAGAGATCAGTCAGAGTTTAGAGCACTTGTTGCTCTTCCAGAAGACCTAAGTTTGGTTCCCAGCATCCACATCAGAGCTTACTGCTAGCTGTAATTCCAGCTCCCCTCCCACATCCTCTTCTGGCTCCCATGGATTCCCCTTCTACATAAACACACTAAATAAGTCTTGAAAAACAAAACAAACAAAGCTATCATATGTTGGCAGAGAAGTAGTGAATGAAACAGCCTTGTGCCATTACGAGGCAAAAAGGAGATACTTTTCCAGGACAGGGCCTGGGTGGCTTGGTCTGTCTGTTAAACATAATAAAAACTCCAAGAAGAGGAAACTAAACTGGCCATGACAATGGTAGAAGGTCACTGATGAACTGGCCCGGGACCTTTTGCTGTTCCTAGACAGAAACCATTAATAGGCAAGAAACAACTCTTCAGTGTTGGTCACATTATGGGTCCTTGGAAACCAATGACTTATGGGCCAGGCTGACAGACTCATAGGTTTATAGTTCCATGCCCCAATAACTAGACACTTGTGGCTTAGCCAAAAAACATAACTCTAGGAGCTCAGGTTAGAGTCTTGGCGCTTCTGGGTTCCAATTGCCAACGACCTTGTACTTATTAGTTAGTGAAATCTTTGGCTCTAGCCAGCAGCTAGGACAGACAGCAGCTGTCAGTACCAGCCAGTGTTACAGTGTAGAAGTGTCAGGACCCTTGACCTCTGCAGTGGCTAGTGTTGCAATAGCCAAGCTCCTGAGCTCCGGGACCTCAGCCTTCAGTGTTTGCCAGCTCTCAAGGGCTCTTCCAGTCACTGGAACTGTCCTCTGTTCTCTTCAGATCTTTGCCTTCTCCATTCTTCCCAGCCTATTGTCACCCTCACCCTTTGTCACTCTCTAGAACTCTCCCCCTTCTTCCCACTGCCTCTGTGGCCCCACCAACTCTTCATATCAGTTCAGGCTTCTCTACTGGGTATGTCAGTACACATCTTCCTTTAATCCTAGCCTAAAGGCAGAGGTAGGTGGATCTCTGTGAGCTCCAGGCCAGCTAGGTCTACATAGTAAATTCCAGGCCAGCCAAGGAAACATAGGGAGACCCTGTCTCACAAAAGCACTACCACCACCAACAAATACAATAATAATAATTTAGCAGGCAAAGAGACCATTCAGGAAAGAGCTATTTTGTTTGTTTGTTTGTTTGTTTGTTTTTTCAAGATAGGGTTTCTCTGTGTAAGCCTGGCTGTCCTGGAGCTCACTCTGTAGACCAGGCTGGCCTGGAACTCAGAAATCCGCCTGCCTCTGCCTCCCAAGTGCTAGGATTAAAGGTGTGCGCCACCACTGCCCGGCCTGAAAGAGCTATTTTTATACTGGATCTAGAGTCTAATGTTGTAATATCTGGTAGCTATACAAGATAATGTCTCCTGGCTAACTCAAAAAAAAGTGAGCTGACCAGCCTGATTATATAGCAAGGAGTGAATGGCATATCTGCAGAGGATGAATTTGCACCAATCAAGACACATACATACTCAATCCTACCAGCCTCTGGCTTCTTCATAATTTTATTTTTATTCTTTTTTATTATTTTAATCCCTAAGTTCTTGCTGAGTGACTGACAAGGTGTTCCCCCCACCATCCTGAGTGAGACTAGCTATAAGGTCACCAAGAGTTCACTGAAGTTTATTTTATCTTGAGCATGGAGTTTGTTTGGAGTGACTGTGCCTGGAGCAAGGAAGGCCTCCTGGAGAGGTCCTGTCTTCAGCTGCCCAGCTGCGGACCTTCGTGCTCATAGCCACATTGTTATCAGAGAGGTCAGAAAGTATCCAAAACAAGGAGCCTGTGGGAAGGCAATCAGATCGGCTTCTGGAGAACAGGCTGGCTCCATTCCCCACTCCAAGCTACTAGGAAAGGACCTGCCATTCACAAGCCAGAACAGCTTGTTCCCTGTGTGCTCACTCATTCACAGAGAACACCAAGATACTACTTAACAATAAACACATAAGGAGCTGGAGAGACGTTCAGTGGTTAAGAGCATTGTTTGCTCTTGCAAGAGGACCCAGGTTCAGTTCCCAGCACTCATATGGCAGCTCACAAGCCTCTGTGGTCACCAGGCATGCAGATGGTGCACATACATAAATGCATGCATGCATACATACATACATACATACATACATATATACATGCAGAACACCTACGCACATAAAATAATGGTTAATTTAACATTTTCTTAAAGACATTCCACCACTGCACTAACATTCTTACAGGCAGGCACTTACCTATGTTTATCAGTACTTAACTGTTGCTACCCTAAAGCCTTAAGTGCAGTTGCAGCCCTCGCTGTCTCTGTTAGAACCATTAGCACAAAGCAATACGGATACCCTTCGCTGTGTTCCAGATGTCTGTTGGTTTTCTTGATTTCATACTCCCCCCTTCTTCATGTAGCCTTACATTGAACTCCCACTGATGGGGGAAGCCAGAACTGTCTGTTGCTGTCTGTGGTGTAAATGTTGCTTTACACGGCGAAAATCATCCTCAGGGGATGTGATTAAATTGTGGGTCATATAGTGGAGACAACTTGGAATGTGCAGGAAAGCTCAATGTAATCACAAGGTTTCTTCCCAGAGAGACAGGAGGAGACATGAGCATGAAAACGAGGGGCTGAGGGAATGTTGCTAGCCTTGAGAAGAAAAAAAAACGGATCTTCCCTGGAAACTTCCAGAAAGAGTCAATCCTGGAGATACTGAGCTAACAATCTCAGTAGAGCTGATTTCAGACTTTTTAGCTCTGGAAACGCAGGGCTGTATATTTGTGCCGCTCTGAGTCACTAATTTGTGGTAGTCTGTTACAGCGGTGACAGGAAACTAATGGGCCACTTGACTAAACCACGAGCCCACTATTTGTGTGCTCCTTTCTCAAAGATAGAAGAAAAATAAGAACACGAAGCACGTGACAGTGATTCCTGTTAGCTTAGCATTGTGGGAAGTACCTAGGTTGGCTTTGAAATGGACATTGCCTCTGACCAGAAGAATCTAAGGTGAAAATAAGGAAACAAGAAGAGATGTCAGCAGGCCACACTCAGTGGAAACACCAGAAGTCTTTGCATGGAGAAATAACTAGACGTTATGATCTTAAAAAGAGTTGTGGGGTATTCACCAGAGAATACTGCTTAGACCTGGGTTTAAGCCAGTACAAAGTCTTTGTTAGCCATCAGACAACTACACTGGGTGTTCAAGATCCCACTATAGTACTGAGCCTTTCTCAGAATGAGCTTTCAAGCACCGAAAACATCCTTCAGTTAACAACAACAGTTAGCATGAAGCAGAACTACAGAAGCTAAAAAGCAAGGCTGTTACACTTAGAGACAAACTATGGACTTTGATGGATCAGGCCCTTGTTTTAGTTTTGGCAGGTGGTGCTGTCTATGTACCGAGTTTTACAGCCTGAATGGCACTTCCATCATGGAGTCAGCTGTGCTAAGGAATGGAGGCCTATGAAGGTCTGGGGTACTGTTACAAAATTTTGTGTCAGCTATGGTGGCACACGTCTAACTTCAGCCCTCCAGAGGCAGAAGTAGGTGGATCTCTATGATTTTGAGGTCAGCCTGATCTATATATCGAGTTCCAGGCTAGCCACTGAATACACAGAGACCCTAACTCAGGAAACAAAACAAAACAACAAAAATGCCCTACTGCTATGGCCGCCATCAACAGTAGGTAAGGCTATCGTTAAAACTGAAGCCGCACTTCACACATGTTCATTTTTCATTTGTCCAAAGTCAGTCTGTGAACACGCTTGTCTACATATCATTCTGTCATGTCACTCTTTCTGGGCATCTCTTTGTTGTGCTGGAGCTCACCACTAGGCACCTTCCCAGATGTCAGTACAACATCCTGAGCCAAGGACTTAAATGCACCGGCTTTCTGGTATTCCTCACAGATGTTTATAGAGACTGCTGCTCCCTAATAGGTTTGTTTACTTGTTTGTTTGAGACAGGGTTTCTCTGTGTAGCCCTGGTTATCCTGGAACTCACTCTGTAGACCAGGCTAGGCTCAAACTCAGAAAGCTGCCTGCCTCTGCCTCCTGATTAAACTCAAGGCCCGCAAAACCATGTCTGGCTCTGTAATACTTAGAGTTTAATTAGATTTTTCTTTTTCAGTTTAGGATTTAATTTTGATTTTTTTAGTAACCATGGCTGGCCTGGAACTCATAGAGATCTGCCTGTTCTGCTGCCTAAGTACTGAAGTTAGACATGTACACTACCATGCCTGGCTTTATTTGTAATTTTCAATCTCTCTCTCTCTCTCTCTCTCTCTCTCTCTCTCTCTCTCTCTCTCTCTCTCTCTCTGTGTGTGTGTGTGTGTGTCTGTGTGTGTGTGTACAGTGACCTTGACACTAGAAGATGGGATCAGATCTCCTGCAGCTGAGAGAGAGAGCAGTGTGCACTTTTAACTGCAGAGCCATCTTTCTAACTTAGTTTGATTTTTTTTCCCCCAAGTCAGGGTCTTTATATATCCCTGGATGTCCTGAAACTGTCTATATAGACCAGGCTAGCTATTTCCTTTTCTTTTAACCATTTCTTTTTATTTTATCATTATTTAGACAGGGTCTCTCTATATATCCCTGGTTGTCCTGGAACTCTCTTTCTGTAAACCAGGTTATCTCTTTTATTTTTTTGAAATATGCCTTTCTTTTTATTTTATTAGTTTATATTTTTATTATCTTTTTGTTTGATGATGATGATTAAAGATCTACTGTGTGTGTTGAGTAGTTCTTATTTAACTGACGTGATTTTCCAACGGTCTGTGGGCTGACATGCTGGCTAAGCACTCTACTGAGCAACAACCCCAGCCATGGGTTTTTTTTTTTTTTTTTTTTTTCTTTTTTAAAATTTTATTTTTATTTCACGTGTATGGGTGTTTTGCTTACATATATAGAAGTGTGCTGTGTGTGTCAAAAGAGGGCACTGGAATCCCCAAGCACTGGAGTTACAGATGGTTGTGAGCTACCTGGGAATAGACTTGGGTACTATTTTGTATTACTTTTTATATCATGTGTATGGATGTTTTACCTGCATATATGTGAACCACATGCTTTCCTGGTGTCAGTAGAGGTGAAAAGAGGTGTTAGGTCATTAGAACTTTAGCTAAGAATGGTTGTGACCTGCTAGGAGGGTGCTGGAAACTAACCAAGTATTCTTGACCATTGAGCCATCTCTCTAGTCGAAAAGATTTAAAACTAGATTTATTCATTTTTATCTTCTATGTAAATGTTTTATGTACATGCACGTGAGGTGCAGGCTTGGTCTGAAGAGGGCACTGGAGCTCCTGAAATTGAAACAACAGATGGTTGTGAGTCATCGTGTGGTGTTGGGAACTGAACCCTGGTCCTCTGCAAGAGCAAGAAGTGTTCTTTGCTGCTGAGCCATCTCTCTGGTCCACTGTTTTTGTTGTTGTTGTTGTTAATATGCCTTTATTCATTCCTTGTAACCTGGAGATATTTAATAAAGAAAGCCTTATTCCTATAATTAGAGGAATTATTCTGATAATTAGTGCATTCGTCTTTTTGGTAAGAGTGAGTTTGTAGTTGCAGATGACAGGACTCACTGTTGTGACTTCTAACAGTGAAGGATTGCAGCTCCACAGTTGGTAGTTCACAGGATATCCCACAGTGTCTGGAGAACAAACTAGTACTCTACACAGCCAGACACAACCCTGGGAGAAAACTCAATTGGTAAGAGGCACATTCTCATGGAATCCCACTGCTACTGCTTACCGGTTGGTACCTCTGTGCTGGGGGCTGGGCATCAACCTTTGAAAGCTCTCGCACTACCACATCGGTGGTTAATTACTAAAAGGCAGGCAGCTCCCGCTGCGTGTGGCTACCACTGTATTTGAGTTACTTTCCGCTCCCTAGATTCTGTGTTCTACATATGCTGGGTCACCTGTAGCATCTGTAATTCTAGTTCCAGGTGATCTGACACCCTCTTCTGGCCTTCATGGGCACTGGCCACACGTGGTATACATACAAGCAGGCAAATCACACATCACATAAAATTTAAAAATTATAGTTCTTTTAATTCTCTCTCTCTCTCTCTCTCTCTCTCTCTCTCTCTCTCTCTCTCTGTGTATGTGTGTGTACTCAAGGGGGCCCACAGAGGGCAGAAAAATGCTTATGATCCCTCCAGTCGTACGGTAAGTACTTTTATCCATTGAGCCATCTCCTAACCCCTGTAGTATTAGTTTTCAGCCCTTCTGGAAGGTCTATCTTGATTAGGTGATCTGTGTTTCTCAAATTCCTGGGAGAATCTGCGAAGACCCTGGGACTTTGTTTTTAACCAGAAAGAGAAATTAAATATTGTGAACATGGATGGCAGAGAGGGTTTGTCTGACCAGTCCTAGGTTATATATTACCTTTTGTATACAATCCAAGGTGACGGGTCTCAAGGAGAGGATTTGGACCACATGGAAAAAGTCAAGTTGAAGAGAATGGGAAGAGAATTAAACATCTATCTCCAGTCCAGTTTCTCTGTGGGGCTTCATCAGAAGGGACAGAGTAATTTAAAAGGGCTAATCCTGACCGTAGGCAAAATTTGAATGAGTTTCCTCTCTTCATTTCTAAGCAGAGCCAGCGGGACAAGACAGGGCCTGTAGTATTTATTACTCAACAGTCCAGCTGTGTTTTCAGCCTGAAGGCCCAGGGGCAAGTGTAATTAACATTCCAAGGTGTAGATCATTTCCACACCACAGAAGCCCTTCAGCATCCTCCCAAGATTGGGAATCCAGGACTCCCTGCAAAGCGCCCCCAGCACATGTCAAGGGCATGCAGAAAAATCTTCACTGTTTTAACTCCGACATTCCGCGGTGAAGGAGCCTATTGAGTTACAGGGGGAGAGATGTGTTGAAAGGAGCATCTGATTCAGGGTCCTCCCACCTCTTGTTCTAAATTAGAATCCCCAAACCAAATCAACTCCAGTCATGCTTTAATTTCATTCGAAACTTGTATCATCCTGTTGAATCTGGGCCCACAGGAAATAGGGCCTGGCAAATCCTGGATCTCCTGGAATTTGATCCAGACACAGTACCTGGTTAATCTGTTTTCCTTTCTGAGCTAAAGCGTTTTCTTGTTTGCATGCAGAACAATATGTTTTAAAATGTAATATGGAAACCACTGCTGGCATACAATAAGCATTAAATGATACATGAACTTATTTGTTTGTTTACAGTTTTACTAGACAGTCTGGCTTCAAACTCCTAGGTTACAGGTCTAAGCTACCTCTATTTTTGATAGTGGGGATTTAACTTCTGGCTTGGCCCAGGCTAGGTCCTCATTTCTCTCCTGGGCTGTGTGTCTCTAGCTCTATGAGACTTTCTGATCCAGTTACCTCTCTGTTCTCACTGAGTTTCTGTTTTCCTGGATCTGTGACTGACTGGAACACAGTTTCTTCTTTTAGTCCAGGCTGCCCCATTCTACTGCCTTAGGTAGGTAGGATGAGAAAACCAGAGAGCTCCCTTTGAGGTGTCCAAGGTTGGACTGCAGAGATGGCTTTGAGAGTATTGATATTTGTGGATAAGTCTGATAACCTGAGTTAAGAGTCCCCAGGACCCACCTGGTGGGAGGAGAGAAACGGACTCCTGTGAATTGTCCTCAATCTGCATATCGGCACTGCATGCCCACGCCCCACCCACCCCATAAAATAAATCAATAACATGGAATAAACTTTGAAAAAAAATTCTAGCCCGGCAGTGGTGGCGCATGCCTTTAATCCCAGCACTTGGGAGGCAGAGCCAGGTGGATTTCTGAGTTCCAGGCCAGCCTGGTCTACAGAGTGAGTTCCAGGACAACCAGGGCTACACAGAGAAACCCTGTCTCGAAAAACAAAAACAAAAACAAAAACAAAAATAAATAAATAAATAAATTCCAAGTTGTTTTTCTACCAGTAACCCTAACAAGAAATTCATTTCATCTACAGTCTCTGAATAGAATGCTTCCCTGACTAATAAGCATTATTCTAAGAGATTTATAATTCATGACTTGAGGATGCCTCATAATAGCACTATGAGTTTCATGTTCTCATTGTCTCTGTTGTTCAGGTGAGGAAACCTAGGCACTTAAAGGTGATACCATCTGTCAGAGTCCCTTGGCTGAGGAGGAACAGATTTCCTATTCAAAGGCAGGACTGTGTAGGGGCAGAGGCCAGCCCTCCAGCCGCAGCGCACAGGCAGTGCCGAGAGGAAGGAGACTGATGAAGGATGAGATGTGCTCAGAGAAGACTGAGGAAGGGCCACTGCTGCAAGTCTTCAGTCTTCTGCTCTGTTTGCTGAGCATTGTCTACACACTGTAGCCTATGCTGACCTTGACTGTGCCACACGGGATTCTGGGGGATTGCAGGTATGTGTGTCCCCTCCAGCTTTTTGGAGATGAGAAGTGTTAAGGTGGAGCCCTGGCTTGCCCAGAATTCACTGTGCAGACCTGATTGGCTTCAGTCTCACAGAGATTCATCCAATTCTGCCTTGGAAGTGCTGAGATTAAAGGTGTGTGCCATCATTCCCAATCCATAAAAAAGAAAAAAAAAAGTTATATTTTTAACTTTTTTGTTTGTTTTTATTTTTATTTATTTTTTTAAACAAAATAGCCCTGGCTGTCCTGGAGCTTGCTATGTAAATAAAACTGATCTTGAACTCAAGGAGGTCTGCCTCCCTCTGCCTCCCTCTGCCTCCCTCTGCCTCCCTCTGCCTCCCTCTGCCTCCCTCTGCCTCCCTCTGCCTCCCTCTGCCTCCCTCTGCCTCCCTCTGCCTCCCTCTGCCTCCCTCTGCCTCCCTCTGCCTCCCTCTGCCTCCCTCTGCCTCCCTCTGCCTCCCTCTGCCTTGAAAGTGCTAGATTTAAAGGTATGCACTGCCTCCTCCAGTTTATTTTTAACTTTTTAAAAATTAGTATTTGTTTATGCTACACGTGTGCAGGTGTCTCTAGAAGCCAAAAAGGGGCACCCTGGAGCTGGAGTTAAGGTTGTGACCTGCCTAGTATGGGTTCTGAGACCCTAACTCTGGTCCTCTTCAACAACAGTGACCATTCTATTTCTTTAATTGTAATTTTATTTATGTGTATGAGTCTTTTGCTTCATGTATGTACATGTACCTGGTACCTTAGGAGGCCAGAAATTACAGACTGTTGTGAGCAGTCATGTGGGTGCTGGGAAAGCCGCCGGCTCTCTTAATCACCAAGCCATCTCTCCAGTCGCCCTCCCCGCCAAGTCACCATTATTCACAAGCCTCGGAACTAGCGAACAGTGGTTACATTTCCTTGTGGCTTGAGCTGCTACTGTTGATGCCTTATTTGTTGATTTGCTATATGAACCTACCCTGCTATTTATACTCATTTGGGGGCAGTTGCTGTACTACAGCTCTGGTTCTTAGAGAGAGTGATTCTTACAGGTGCTCTATCCACGCCTCCGCTTCCCTGATCTTTATCATTTTGTTTACAAACCAGCACCTGAGCCTTTCTTTGGGATCCTGCCCTGGGGCTGCTGGAGTAGTAGTTTCCCCTCCAGCCCAGAGTCTGCAAGGGCCTAGGAGTTTTATTCCTCCAAGTGTGACTTAAAGAGCAAGCATTAGGAGCTCCATAAATCAAGTAGAAAAAGACTTGGGTGAGCTTTTTATACTGGGGTCTCCTGCTGTGTTCCCTGCTGGGTACGCTTTGTTTTCTCTTATCTTGTGTCCACTCTTATTCTTCTTTCTTTCTTTTTTCTCTCCCTTTCTTTCTCCCTGCCTATTTCCTTTGTGTGTGTGTGTGTATCTGTGACCAAGTGCAAGTGGAGGCCAGAGGTCAACATTGGTATCTTGCTTGAACACCTCATTTTTTGAGGCAAGGTCTCTCACTGAACTGAATTATTGGTTCAGCTGAACTGGCTAGCTAGCAAACACTAGGGAGCCCTCCCTGGGCCCTCACAGTACTGAGGTCACAAATGGCTGCCACCACACATACTAGGGTGGTAAGGGTGGTATCATATATTATTTATTATATTATTATTATTATTGCATTCACTTGTACTGGCTAATTTTTATGTCAACTTGACACAGGCGAATCATTTTGGAATTGGAAACCTCAACTGAGAAAATGCCATCACTAAATTGGCCTGGGTTGGTGGTTTGGGGTGCTGTAAGAAAGCAGTTGAGCAAATCCTGAAGAATAAGTCACTAAGCTTCCCATGGCCTCTGCTTCCTCTGGGTTTTTTTTTTTTTTTTTGGTTTTTTGAGACAGGGTTTCTCTGTATAGCCTTGGCTGTCCTGGAACTCACTCGGTAGACCAGGCTGGCCTCGAACTCAGAAATCTGCCTGTCTCTGCCTCCCAAGTGCTGGGATTAAAGTAAAGGCGTGCGCCACCACTGCCCGGCTGCCTCTGGGTTCTTGCCCTGAGTTCCTGGCCTGACTTCCCTAGATAATGGACTACACTCAGTAAAAGAAATAATCGCTTTCCTGCCCAACTTGTTATTGGTCATGGTGTTTTATCACAGCAGTGCAAACTCCAACAAAGATCCTTATCTACCTATTTATGTATTTGGGTAAGCACTTGCATGCAACTGTGTGTGCTCGTGGAGATCAGAGGACAGACTTCATGAGTTATTTCTCTTTCAACTATGTGACCCTTTCCTGCCCAGCCATCTCATTAGCCCTGTGCCAGAGCTTTTAATTAATTAATTAATTAATTAATTAATGTATTGTATATATAGGAGTTTTAAATCTACAGGTACATCCACACACCAGAAGATGGCATTGGATTCCATTACAGATAGCTGTAAGTCACCATATGGGTGCTGGGAATTGAACTCAGGTCCTCTGGAAGAGCAGTCAATTCTCTTAATCACTGAGCCATCTCTCCAGCTCCATGTGCCAGGGGTTTATGTGGGGGATCCTCACAATTAGATGGTAAGCCTTTTTACTCACCAAGCTATCTCTTCAGTTCCCTGGCCATCTTGGAACTCGCTCTGAAGACAAAGTTCCATGCCTTTGAGACAGGTAAGTTAAATGAAGGCAAAATTAAATGCAGAGATGGATCTCTTTAGAAAACTTATCTTGGCTCTGGTATTGAACCTGTACTATCTGCCCACAAGGACTAGAGAAATCTGTCCTGAGTTTTTCAATCTCCCCCTCCTTTGAACTACTCTCAGGTTTTAGTTCTAAAATACAGCTATCAAACCTGGGAGAACTTTGCTTTGCTTAGAAATAGCCTAGGGCCATGAGCTTGCTCTTAGCACTTGGGACTATTACACAGGAGTGAAGTTTGGGCCAAAGATGACCCATTACCTGAGAAACAGCTGCCCCACAGAATTGAATTTAGTGGGTTAGAGAGAAGAGGAAGATAAGGAGGAGGGGGAGGAAGGATGAAGGTGGGAATGGCACATGTTGGGGTTGGGAGGAAGTAGGAAGATGATGTAGATATGATCAAGATACATTAACTTATGGAAGAATACAATGAAAAGATTTTATGACAGATTCACCATGTAGCCATGGCTAGCCTGGATCTTACTATGTAGACCAGGTTAGCCTTGAACTTAAATAGGGGCTGGGGAGATAGATGGTTCAGAGGTTATGAGTACCAGCTCCTCTTCAGTTCTCAGCACCCACACAGCAGCTTATGACCATTTATAAATCCAGACTTTCCACCTATGCTATAACCCCTAATATCCTACCCACATGCTCCCACTCTGTTTAGATAAACTGCAGATGCTGAGTTCAAGAACTTGACATGATAAAAAGGTGCATGAGTTCAAAACCGAAGATAAACCTTTGTTTCTCACTTGTAAAGATGATTAAAACTGTTGACTTCTCTGAGACCCCTGCTAGGACGTGGCTGTGGTCTTGGGCTTGGGTAACAATCATCTTTTGTACATGGTCTAGGAGCAATGAGTTCCAGGCTTTCAGTCAGACCTCCAGGGCTTTGCCCACAATGGCTCCATCCCTGGCAATCTTCTCCCAACTGTGCTGGACCAGCTTGAAACTCCATCCATCCTGTCTGCTTCATTGCCATGTTTCATATATTGCTACCCAAATATTCCTGCTTACCCCACCCCAGCCAGTTCCTTCTAATGCAAGGGCACATGGCTTTTTGAATTTTAGGTGGTCTGCAAATGGGTCACGGGATTGTGACCACTGCACCCATCTCTGCAGAGGGCCTCAGTCATGGCTCGTGAATGTGGCCCATAGGCCTTGTGCAGTCCTCTTGGGCAGAGAGGGTCTAGGCCTTTCTCCTTTGACCTCACTGTGATCAGAAGAGGTGAGTCTTGCCCTTCTGCTGAACCACCTCCTACCAGGCCCCACCTAGTAAAGGCTTGGTAGCGTCCCAGTAGTGCTGCCTGGGGACAATCCTTTACCATGTGGACTTTTGGGAGACATTTGAGGCGCAACTATAAAGCTGGGCAAAAGGCTGAGGCAGGAAAGTCATTTGAGTCCAGTGTCTGAGACCTGCTTGGGAAATATAACAAGGCCCTGCCTCTTGACTTAAAACAAGATCCAGCTACAGGACGTCCCAGGTAGCTGCAAAGGCATTCACGAAGGAAGGAAGAAATGAATGACAGAATTAGAGTTCTCCAAAAGGAATATTTATACTCTATATCACTGAAGAGAAAACACTTCCCCCAATCACTAGACTGCCTGGAGGGAAGACATGTTTTTCTTGGCTGTTTTAACACCTAGATCAGAACATCACACAGGGATGAGTCCACATAGTAGCTTTTGTTAACGAGGCATTGATAACAATTAGCTTGTAACTAATTGTTTCCAGCTGCTCTCCTCTGATTAATCAATCAAAACAAATGTATTATGGCATGCCTGTGGTTTGCTATCTGCAGAGTTAGAAGCTTAGCAAGACTGAGCTGAGGACAAGATGCTTAAAGGATCAGGGGAGGAAGGGCTGGAGTGGTCAAAGCAAGTTTAGAGGAGGGGAAAAGGTGGGATTTAGGGGAAAAACAAAAAGAGAGATAGATATCAGGCCTAGATAACAGGAGTTGAGGACCAATATTCTGTCTCTCGTTTCTTGTTGTACCCCTTCCCACTGGTCATGCTGGTTATTGGGGTTTTCTGTTTGTTTTGACAAAGTCTTAATCTGCAGTCACATCTGGCCTCCAACTCACAATGTAGCCCAGGCTGACCTCAGACATCTGTCAGTCCTCCTGTCTCAGCCTCCTAAGTATCATGCCTGACCTAAGCCAAGGTTCTTACAGTGTCTCGTTAAATGGTGCTAATGAGAATTATGTAAGTACTTATACGAAACACTCCAAATAGACCCTTGCCCTCAGCTGGGCAGCTTTGGTTCTAGACAAAGAACTTAGCAATTGTGGGCAAGAGATGACTTGGTGGGTGATGTGTATGCTAAGCATATGTGAGATTCTGAGTTTAATTCCTACCACCCAAAACAAAACAACCCCAAACAACCAAATAAAGTCATCTCTCCTTCCATTCCCGAGACCCCCCTTTAGCAGATACTTAAGCTTCTCAGTCTTTACAAGTCATAGCACTTACTGGTGTAGTTAGGGCTTCTATAGCCTTGAGTATGGATGTACATGCTCAACGGAATGGAAGAGTTCCTTGTTCTGAGTAACCTGAACCCCACGTCCAGGGTCAGTATCACCACTTGAGGAAGGATGAGGGCCCAGGCTTCTTTTAGCCTTGCCTGGAGATGCTGGGTCCTTAGCAGGAAGGAGGGTAAAAAGCAAATGACAAAAGCTGCACGCCATGTCTGGCAGGCTGGAACCCAGTAGAATTAGTTGCTAGGTCAGCGGTGTGAGTAGGGGACTCTACTGCTCTGTGCTTCTCTTTCATTTCTGCTATTCCCTCAAGGTAGCCATGTTGTTTGTTTTGTTTTGAGACAGGGTTTCCTATACCACAGCTTGGCTTCAAATTCCCTGTGTAATTAAGGATGACACCGAATTCCTGCTCCTCTTGCTCCCACCTCCCGATAAGTAGGATTACAGGCTTGTACCGTCATGCCCAGCAGCAGGCTAGCTTTGAAAATGTATGCTTTTTGGTTGAGATGAACAGGAACAGGTTCAGGGGCCTCCACTTGATCTTTCCAACTATGACAGTTTTTGTCCCACAGGCCAAAGAATGGTTATGGTGACTCAACCAGCAACTAAATATGTCTACTTTACTTCTATAGCCAGGGAGGACCAGTGGGTTCTTTGATTCATTGACTCGCTAGGAATCCATTCTTCTTAAGTTGTTGAGTTCTGGAAATTGGCTTGGATCAAGAAATGGGGCAAGTGGCTATTTACCAGAGAGAGCTTCTCTCAGTCTCTTCCCCCTCTATCTGTGGGTTTTAAAAATTATGTGGTGGACCTGATTGGTTGCCCACCTGTTTCTACTAGTGTTCTATTGCTATGTGCATAGCTCTCTGGGAGTCTGGCCCACTCTAATCTTGACATCTAAAACAATGCTACTTAATCTAGAATACTGTGAAGCTTACTGCTCCTAACTTTAATACTGTCTATCAGCAGCCCTGGTCTACAAAGAACCATCACAAAGTTCTCAGCATGCTGCATCCCTCTCACCAGCTTGTGAAAGAAAGGCAGACCACCACCAGCTGGAGAGGTACATTGTATATCTACTCTAGCATCCTGCTCTTCTGAGTCTTTTTTGTTTATTCGTTTGTTTGTTTGTTTTTTGAGTCTGGTATTTAGCTCTAGCTGGTCTCATACTTGCCATGTATTCCAGGCTGCAGGCACTCAGCTGCTCAGGCACTCAGATTGTGAGTTGCTTCCCTGTGTCTCTCTTATTCGGTTGTTTTTCTATTTTGTGAGTGCAGACCATTGCTTTCTCTAAGCTTCCTAGAACTATCTTAATAACCCACTGGCATCATTTCCTGGGGGCCTGGCCCGGATGCAGATCCCACAGAACAGGAATGTTCTTATATCAATAAACTCTGCTTTGCTTAGGATTATGTTTTCTCGTCCTCCCTCCTTTCCCAAATTAATTTGGGAAACTGATCCCATGTGTGTTCTCTCTCTCTCTCTCTCTCTCTCTCTCTCTCTCTCTCTCACACACACACACACACACACACAGCTGGCTTTATCTTTAATATACACTTCCATTAGTGGTTCTAACATTTCCTTGGTGGGGTTATTTTGTGGCTTGACCTTAGTTATTAGTCTGGGAGGCAGGTGAAAAGGTATTGGTAGATTTTGAGGGCTTGTTTTGTCTTGCAAGGTAGATTATGCTTATGGGTGAGAGATGATGAGGCAATACATAGCCTTTAATGCAGAGGCCAGAGACACTTGTACAACTTTAGAGTACTCAAGGTTATATGGGTTTCTTTCTTTTTTCTTTTTTTTTCTTTTTTTTTTGGTTTTTCGAGACAGGGTTTCTCTGTTTAGCCCTGGCTGTCCTGGAACTCACTCTGTAGACCAGGTTGGCCTCAAACTCAGAAATCCGTCTGCCTCTGCCTTCCAAGTGCTGGGATTAAAGGCGTGCGCCACCACCGCCCGGCCGTGATATGGGTTTCTAAAGGTTGTAAATGCATGGAAAAAGATGACCTGCCACACATGTCCGAGTTCCACTTTCCCCAACTGCTAGTCTAGACCTTGGCTCAGTGGACTTGGCAGGTTTGAGAATCATTTTGGAGTCTGACTGCTCTTATCATTCAGCCCTTGTCTTTTACTCAGCTTGACTTCCATCCTTAGCCTTTGGTAATTAATCACTCTAAGGCCTTCATTGTCTGTCTCCAGGGTGTAGATTTACTGCCTCCACAGTTACATAATTTCATCTGTGTGTGTTGCTGTCCTGAGACAGGGTCTCACTAGCTCAGGGTGGTCTTGAACTTGCCACTGTCCTACCTTCATCTTTCAAGTGTGAAGGTTATAGGTATATGCCCTATTCCTGTCCTTAAATTACCATTTCCCTTACATTAAAAAAAAAAAAAAAAAGCCTGCTAGATTGTACTTACTGGTACATTCTTCTCATTCTTCTCTTGGAATTATATTCTAACCTTCTTTTAAAAAAGGGTTTTTTTTTGTTTTTTTTGAGACAGGGTTTCTCTGTGTAGCCCTGGCTGTCTTGGAACTCACGCCGTAGACCAGGCTGGCCTCAAACTCAGAAATCTGCCTGCCTCTGCCTACCAAGTGCTGGGATTAAAGGTGTGCGCCACCACTGCCCAGCTGAGCCTGTGCTTGTTGGTATGTAGGGGTGGAGGGATGGGAAGGTGCCAGTAGAGATGGGGAGAGGGTAGAATTAATACCTTGAGACTTTGAACAAGGTCCTTGAGGGGCTGGGGAGATGGCTCAGTGGTTAAGAGCACTGGCTGCTCCTCAGAGGACCTGGGTTTGATTCCCAGCACCCATAGGGTAGCTTATAACTGTCTGTAATTCTTGTTCCATGGGATCTGATGCCCTCTTCTGGCCCTCTCAGGCACTGCACATACATGGTGCTTAGATAGACATGCAAGCAAAATAGTTATAAAAAAATTTTAAAGACTTGAAAAATAATTGACAGTTTTTATCTAATGAAGAAGGGGGGTGAATGAGGGAGAGATACAATACTCACCATTGACAGTACAGAAGAGGGGAAATTAAGATATAAACCAAATTTTACTCTACTCAAAAGTGTATGGCTTCTGCCAACTAGACTACAGCTAGTCCACTCGGTTTCCATGAGCTAAATTCAGACAGCTAACTCACTTTGTTTGGCTGTACAACATTGAGAAATGTGATTTGGCTGTCACAGTGTAAAAATTAGAAGCGTCTATACATACGTTTGGATTTCTAGCTTCTCTTAACTAACTGGAAGTTCTAGCAACATGAGGTCAACATCCCTGTATGTCAGTCAGTGTCTGGAGCTGAGTGATGTCTGCCCCTTACACACGGGTGGGTGTGGGTTGGGCGACTCCCTAGTTAGCCAGGCATCACCTTCGCAGAAGATTTGCTTTAGACTCCCTATCATATCACTATGCATGGATTAACAAAGTTTATGGTGTGAAATGGGCTGATAGATACTTAATATTCGTTTACAAGAACCTTCATTAGAGAGGAGGCTGGGTGAAGGCTAGAACCTCCATCTGCAATGAGAGGCTTGGTGTACAGGGGAGGAAATAGGACTTTGTACACATGCACAGTAAGATGAATTAGTGGTCCAGTGGCTGAGCAAAGAAAGAGAGCAAGAAGCCAGCACTTCATGTTAGAGAGGAACCAGACAAGGAGAGGAAGGAGACAGAGGCATTTAGCAATGGAATGCCAACGGAGGGAAGGGAACCCAGAAGCAGACATGTTTGGGTGCTATTTGGGGCTACATACTACGAGTAAGGGCTTTCTCCAGGGCCCTGGATGAAGAAAGCACAGACGCCTCTTTAATATTCATTCATTTCTCTTCAGCACTGTCATCGTCTCTGACATCATCTCAAGACATCAGTATCCACCTTGCAACTTTCAAGAAGGGATCATAGAAACAGCCAATCGGTGTCCTTTTGCTTCAGTGGAATGAAACATTAACTTAATATGCATCTTGGAAGATCACTAACCTACCTAGACTTGAAACTTCTCTTACAGATATATCACTTTGTATGTGGGCTAATAGCTCTGTGGATTTTCTGTGGTGAAATGAAAATTGTGGTTTTGTTTCATCTTATCACCTAGTTGGTATCTTTCTGTGTGGCTAATGGTTGGTGACTACAGGCTGTCGTCTGAGTGTGTATACACACTTTTGTTTGGTTTTGAGACAAGGCCACACTACGGAGCAGTTGTTGACTCAAGAAGATTTGCTTGCCTCTAATAAAAGTGAGCATCTCCATCCCCTGCCTGCAAACACATTTTAACATTGACCTAAGTCTATTGAAGGAAACTCATTTCAAAGTCGTGTCAGATAGAGCACCGTTTCCTCCTATCAACTGAGTAGAGTTTCACCGTGTAGCCCTGGTTGACCTGGAAATCCCCAAGTAGAAGAGGCTAGCTTCGAGCAAACTACCTTTTGGACTTATCTTTTTTTGTAAGTGTGCGCAGCCAATTCCACATAAGTCCTTCAAACTCTGGTTCCGGGCATTGGGAAGGCCCTTGTTTCTGGAGAGCCACCCTTAAGATTGTTCTTAAAGGCAAACCATTTTGGTACTTATCAGCTCTTGGGCATATCCTGAAACCTCCAGCGCTCTATTCATCAGATAGGTAAGGCTACTGAGCCCCACTGGAAAGGCTTGCTTGAAAGGCTGAAATGCATGTATGTTAGGCCTTTTAAAGGTCTTTACAGTGTGGTGAATTAGTCTTCAATCTGAATTATCAACCGTGCAAAAGTTTTATTAACTTGGCTGTCCGTCAGTTTAGTAGAGGGATTTCAGGATGGGGATTCTAGTCTCTTTAACTTGGATCACCACTGGGTCTTGCTCTGGAATTTAAGCGACCTTAAAAAAAAAAAAAATCACGGAATCTCTCTTGGCCTTCCTTTTACCGGTTTCCAGCAGCCTTCAGAAGCCCCATCGATTGCGTGGCGGTGTGTGCCTTATATTTTTAAGTGAAGTAAGCGGAGAGGGACTGAATACAGCCTCCCGGAGAGATCAGCGGCAGAGATCAGCGGTCTGAGAGAAAGCCTAGCCTCAGGACACCCTAACTTCTAACCCCGGGAGCAATCCAAGCCCCGAGGCCAGCGGGGGAAGGACTGTTCGAGGCGCCGGTGGCGGTGACAGCCGACGCACCGGAGTCGGCTCAGATTCTCTGGCCAGAGCCCCGCGCCAGTTTAGGTGGGGAGACCCGCGGCAGTGAGGGACCCGCGGCTCCCGGCCCGGAGGAGTTAGGTGACGTCACCTCCAGGAGGACTCGCTTTTTCATTAATGAAACCGGCCGGCGCGGGCGCATGCGCAGCAGGCCCCTTCCCTCTCGCTTCCCCCTCCCCTTTCCCAGCCGCGCTCTCAATCTCGAGCTCGCTTGCTCTCCCTCTCCCCAGCCGTGGAAAGGATCCCACTTCCGGTGGGGTGTCATGGCGGCGTCTCGGACTGTGATGGCTGAGGGGAGACGGCGCTAGTGGGGAGAGCCACCCACAGGCGCCCTCCCCTCCCCGGGCTCCCCTCCCCACCCCTCCCCCAGTCTCCTCGCCAACGCCCCCTTCCCCTGTCCCCCTCCCGGCGGGCCGCTTGGGCCTCCGTCCCCACCCCCGTGGGAACGCTAGCTGCCCGCACTCCTCAGCCGCTTGGCTCGCCGCTGCCCTCACCTCCGCGCCGGCCGCCCGCCCTCCGGCGGGCCCCGGACGCCGGCCCACCACCGCCCCCGGGTCGCGGGGAGGACATGGCCGCACACAGGCCGGTGGAATGGGTCCAGGCCGTGGTCAGCCGCTTCGACGAGCAGGTAACGGGCCGCGGTGGGCAGGAGATGGGAGCGGGTGGGGGTGGGGACGCGGTGGGTGAGGGGAGGAAGGAGCGGCTGCCTCTTGGGCTGCCGGGGGCTCCGCAGGCCGAGGAAGGGCCGGGGAGGGGGGGACGCGAGGGGGCGGCCCAGGGATTCGGCTGTGAGCCGGGGCTCTCCTTCTCTCCTAAACCGGGGGGGTGGGGCCTTGCCCGTGACCAACCCTCCATCCCCTTTATCCCAGCCCTTCCGCTCGCTCTTGGTGCGGGGATGAGTGACCTGGGGGCGCTTTCAGGGGCACTCCATCTGGATTTAATCGTTCTTTCTTACTCTCCCCTTTTAAAAGGAGGTAGGTAATATTAGTTAAGGGTTCCCTCTTCCCTTAACCCCCACCACCCTCGTAACTGGGGATAACCGAAGGAACCCCCCGGTCTGTTTGTGTATGCACCCCCCCCCCCCCCCGTAGGAGCAAGATAATATCCTGCCCCACCCCCATTTTCTGTAGCTGCCCCTTGCGGGCAGGAATAAGGAAAGCACAGGTTTTCTTACTTTTCTTCTCCGGGCATCAACTTGCTTGGAGACTTCTAGTTGATGATGTTCATTCACACCAGCATCCCCGATAGCCCGATGACACAAGGCTGCCTTTTGCCTTTTGCCTTTGCTGTTTGCAGGAGAAACCGTGGTTCTGAAATGACACCCCCCCCTTTCCTTCCTTGATGATCACACCCCCCTCTCCAGTCCCTGCTTGCCAGCAGTCGGAGGATGAATATTGGCTTTCTAAGTGAGACTCCAGGAGTAAAGGGAGAAGGGTGAAAGAAAAAGGGAAAGCCTTTGAGCTACAGATGAGACAGTAGAGACAGACAGCTAGGATGTGGTCCAGGGCCAGTAATTGTGCTCATGGTTTCTTGTTGTTTTGACTTGTTTTTGACTCTTCACAAGAGAACTTTAATTGAGACTACTTGGGATGGAGGGAAAAGTTTTGTAGTTTGGGAAGGTTACTTTTTATTCGCTGAGTTTTCCACACATAAAATTCTAAGGCCATGTAGCCTTTTGTCCATGAGAACTAGTTTAATTTAATGCCGTTATAGATAGTTGGGGCTGGTTTAAAGGATGGTTGGTTTTGGTTGCAGTTCTGCCAGGGGCGTCCTCTAATGAGAGGATTGTTAAGAATTGAACCGATCTATTTTGTTTATTGGGCTTAATCACAAAACTGATTATGGGAGCCGACAGGTAGGGGAAGGGTTTCTTTTTTAATTTGACCAGCAGACATTTTTTTATAGGACTCAGTCTTTCGACCTATCTGACAGATTGGGGATCAGACAGAGGAAGTCTATCCAGAGGACATTGGGGAACCTACTTTCATCCCAACACACTGGAGTCAGAGGCAGGTAGATCTCTATGTGTTTGAGGCCAGCCTGGTCTACAGAGTAAATGCCAGGATGCCAAGGTTACTCAGGGAGATTCTGTCACAGACACCTTCCCTCACCAAAAAAAAAAAACCCCTACATAGATAAAATTTCATACCTGTCAGAGACCTTAAGGAGTTGGTTCATTCATTCGGTTTCCAGACCAAAAGGCATCTAAACAAATTGTTCTAGTAATCCATATGATGAAGTAAATATTACTGTGTAAATAGGTCAAATTATATAGAGCATTAGATTTAAGCAGAACATTAAGTAGAATGTTAGATTTTAAGCGTGATAGAAAAGACTTGCTGTGCAGAACTTTAAAAAAGAAAAAAGGGATTTGAGGGACTAACCGAGATGTGTTAGCAGTTAGAAGCACTTGTTGCTGGTTCAGGGGACCTGGGTTTGATTTCCAGCATTCAGTGTTCACAGTATAGCTCACAATCATCTATAACTCCAGTTCCAGGGGATCCAATGTGCTTTTCCGAATTTTGGCACCAGGCAAGCATAAATGCAAATAAAGCACTCATAAACATAAAATAAATAATTTATTTATTTATTTAAAAACATATTTAAAATGTGTATGGACCAGTGGCTCTTAGCCTGTGGGTCATGACCCATTGGGGATCTACATACAGACCCTTTCACAGGCACCACCTAAGACCATCGTAAAACACAGACATTTCCATTATGATTCATAGCAGTAGCAAAATTATGAAGTAGCAGTGAAATAATTTTATGGCTGGGGGCTGAACTGTATTAAAGGGTTGAGCATCAGGAAGCTTGAGAATCTGCTGTAGCCAAACCAAAACTGAACTCACAAAGAGTAATCTTAATGGAGGGTTGGGAAATTCACCTTACAATTTTCCCTGATTTTTTTTTTTTTTTTTTTTTTTTGGTTTTTTCGAGACAGGGTTTCTCTGTATAGTCTTGGCTGTCCTGGAACTCACTCTGTAGACCAGGCTGGCCTCGAACTCAGAAATCCGCCTGCCTCTGCCTCCTAAGTGCTAGGATTAAAGGCGTGCGCCACCACCGCCTGGCAATTTTCCCTGATCTTAAAAGATTATATACACATGCACACGTATACCCCCCCCCACATACAGTCACACACACAGTAATGTACACACATAAACACACGTACACACACACACTCATACACATACATACCCCCCCACAAATGCCCCCCCCCCAACTCCCTCACTCAGTCACACTGTGGCAGCCCGAAAAGTGCCAGATCACTTGGATCTAGAGTTATAGCCAGGTATGTGCTCCTGACATGGGTGCTGGAAGAACAGCAAGTACTTTTAACTGTTAAGCCCTCTCTCAGCCCCAACTTTTGCTAAGTTTTAAAAGTTAAATTCAGATTTTCTTTTCTTCTTCTTCTTTTTTCTTTTTGTTTGTTTGTTTGTTTCTTCTTCTTCTTCTTCTTCTTCTTCTTCTTCTTCTTCTTCTTCTTCTTCTTCTTCTTCTTTTTGTAGCTCAAACTTGTGGAATTTGCTATATAGCTGAGGATGTCCTTAAACTGCTGATTCTCCTGTTACTGCCACCTAAGTGTTGGGATTACATGCATTTGCTACTATGTCTGGCTTTTTCCTTCAATTCTTACCTTTGGTCTCTAGACATATTTATCATATAGTAAAAAGTGAGTGCTCTGAATTTTAAAAGTAGAATGATTAATGGTTTAATACCATATATTGTCTATGTATGTTGTAGGATCAGACTCATTACCATCTATTGAAAGTTAAGGACATTATTTTTTATTTTTTTATTTTTTTTTTTGTCTTTTTGTTTTTTCTTTTTGAGACAGGGTTTCTCTGTGTAGCCCTGGCTGTCCTGGAACTCACTCTGTAGACCAGGCTGGCCTCGAACTCAGAAATCGCCTGCCTCTGCCTCCCGAGTGCTGGGATTAAAGGTGTACGCCACCACCGCCCGGCGATATTAGTTTCTAAAATGACATTTTTTGCCATCTCTTATATTGTAATTAAGAGAAGGATACATAAAATAAATTATTCAGCACAATGTTTTCCTACAAGTGAAAGAAATGTAGTAAGAAGCATCTGGTCACTGCTTGAGGCCAGCGAGACAACTATAGACAATAGAAAATGGAAAACTTCAAACAGGTGAATTTGAGGCCAGATTTGTATTAGAGTTCCAGAGCAGTCAAGACAGTGATTTTGAGATGCAAAACAAGGTTTTCAAGGCTTACCTTCAGAAATTTTTGTTAATTTATTATAGAAGTAATAAATGTTCAATTTAAATTAGGGTTCATCTAAGATGTTTTTAGTATTTATTGTGTGTAGTACCCTCAGAGGTCAGAAGAGTGTTGGATCTGTTGGACCTGAGGTTATAGGTGGGTATGAGTGTCCGACTTGGGTACTGGAAACTCTTTCAGAGCCACAGCAGTCTTAACCATTGAGCCATTTCTCCAGCCTCTCTCCCACTCAAGTTTATTCAGCCGTTGAAGGGTTTCCCTCTCTTTTGTCTTTTGTTTTTAGTGAAAAAACTGAGAGAGGTTAAATGGCAAAACAGACACAGAGAGCCTTCGTGTGACATGTATCAAGTGCTAGGTAATTAGGGAATGCCTTTTCTAAGCATCTCATAGACTTTGTTTTAATAACCTGTTAAATGTAATTAGAAGAGTTTACTGTTCTGTTTTGCTTTTGAGGCAAGGCTTCACTATGTAATCCTCACTGGTCTGGCGCATGCCTTTAGTCTCAGCAGAGGCAGACAATCTTTGTGAGTTGGAGGCCAGCCTGGTCTACAAAGTGAGGTCCAGGACAGCCACGGCAGTTATACAGAGAAACCCTGTCTTGAAAAAAAAAAGTTTTTTTTTTTTTTTTTTTTTTAAGTTAGATCTCTGTATGTGAGTATGTGAGCCACCTAATGTGGGTGCTTGGAATTGAACTCAGGTCTTTGAGAAGAGCGTATGTACTCTTAAGCACTTAGCTGTCTCTCTAGCTCTAAAGCTGAGAGCTTTAAATTTAAGTTGATCATTCAGTGAGCTGGCTCAGCAGGTAAAGCAATGTCCCAAGCCTGATGTCCTGAGTTTTGATTCCCAGAACCCACTTGATGGAAGGAGAGACTTGATTCCCTTATATTTGTTCTGTGACCTCCACAGGTTGCACTAGAGTGCCCCAAAATAATATAACTAAATGTAATAATAAATTATTTTCCATATTTAGGCAAGTGAACCAATTATAGATGTAAAAAATACTTAGACAATTTTAAAAAAAAAAATTCAAATAAAAAATTCACTACATAGCTCTGGCTCTTCTGGAACTCAATATGTAGATCGGTCTGGTCTTGAATGCACAGAGATCCATCTGCTTCTGGCCTTCCCCTCCCCCCAGGACTGGGATTAAAGGCATATACCACCATGCCTGGCTATATAAAATCTAACTTTTAAATTTATAATAGCATGTTTTTATCCCTATATATTGAGTACTAATCAGACTGTTCTTTGAATACTGTGTGGTAGAGAGTTCACAGTATAAAATGATGAGCTACAAATCCCATGCTAATTGGCTACAAAGATTTGTAAAAATTCAAACCTTTTTTGGGTTAATAAAAGGATCTATCTTCCCTAACTGCTGGTCTGCAATTTTATAAGGCTTTAAAAACATTGAAAATATATAATGTGTTATGTTGAGGGAATAGTGTTTATTTTTTTGAATTTCTCTTCTAAAGTAATTTCTTCTAGCTGTTTCTCAGCTCCCATTCTCCCTCTTTATTTAGATTTTTTTTCCACTTTTAAATTTACATTTCCTTTGGAAAGGAAATGTGTCCTTGTTGGCTTTCTCTCTGTGATCTGTACTTCTCTTCCCTTCCTTGCCAGACTCTGCCTATCTCTACTGTTTGCTCAGTCTTCTCTTTTATAGCTGTAAAAGCTGGCCCTGCTTCACCCTCCTCAACTGCTGCGTTCTTGAAAAGGATTTCTTTTGGAAAAACACAGTGGTCTTTTCACAGTTGTAGTAACCACTGTAGTGTACCTCTCTCCCAAGTTCCCAAGACACAGCTCTTTCTTGTATGTACAAATTGAGATCCTTCTGTGTCAGTATGACAATCAGCTTGAACAGAGGTTCTTCCCTTCCTCTTTCTTCCCTTTCCCCTTCCTCTTCCTTCTTTGAGATGGTCTTACTACATAGCCCGGGCTGACCTTGAACTCACTAAGTAGCAGTAGCTGGCTTCTGCCTCCCAAGCTTCCAAAGTGCTAGAATGACAGCTGTGGATTGCACTTGGCCAGATGTTCTCTTTCTTTTTCTAACAGGTTCGCTTGTCACTGAACTGAGGACTCTAAACAGGAGCCTGAGCTTTGCTGTTATTCAGTGTTTCTGTTCATTTGCCAGCTGTTGGTTCTCACAGAGATCCTAGTTGTCCTCATGTACTGAAAAGGAACCCAACAGAAAACCTTTAAAGTTCTTTAAAGTTTAAATATTGGGTGATCTTAATATGCTAACAGGATTTCTCTGTGTAGCTCTGACTATCCTTAAACGTGCTCTGCCTCCAGAGTGATGGGATTAAAGGTGTGTGCTGCCGCCACCGCCACCGCCACTGCCACCACCACCACCCTCCTGCTGTTTTTTTTTTTTTTTTTTTTTTTTTTTTTGTTGTTGTTGTTGTTGTTGTTGGTTTTTGTTTGTTTGAGACAGGGTCTCTCTTTGTGGCCCTGGCTGTCTTGGACCTGGAATTCATCATGGCTTTGAACGAACAGATTCACCTGTCTTTGCCTCCATGCTGGCTTGAATTTCTCTCTTATTAGCATAGTGACCTATGTAGAGAATGTGAGTACTTTGAAAGTCTATAATGGTAACCAGACATAAGATTATTATACATTTCCTTACATCTTATTGTTTATTGCATTTTCACTAATTAAAGGAGAGTGACTAGTCTCTAGATACTTCCTGGTATGCTTGTTGGTTAGAATATTACACCTTGTTTTTTAGAGTTTATTGACAAATACTTAGGGTACTGGTAGCATCCTTTTGTAATTTTTAGATCCCACTAATTGATCCATTTTTCCTGTTTTATCATCTAGTTTGTAGTATACATATAATATGGTCTTCAAGTCTGAGACGTACAGTGAAGCAAGGTTGTGTGAGTTAGGCCAGCATTGGGCCACTTGTACTTTAGTTTAAATCCATTTTTTTCACGATTTTTACTTGGCTCCAGATTATTATTATTATTATTATTATTATTATTATTATTATTATTAATGTTTGTGTGCTACAGTATACAGAGGTCAGGACAACATGCAAAAGTTGGTTCTGTTCTTTTGTCATGTGAGTTCCAGGGATTGAACTCACTCAGGTCTGCAGTCTTGGCAGTAAGCCACTGAGCTAACTTGACAGCCCAGAATTATTTTCTTCAGTCTGCTTTTGAAAAAATGTGCTTAACATGAAGAATTCTGTTCTTAAAGTGGAAGCTTAGTGATAATGATACATAGTAAGCCACTATAATGCCTTATTTTTACACCTTATTCTTTAAATTACTCAGACTGCAATGGGGGCATTTTTATTGTAGTCTTCAGGTTTGGTGTTCTGACTTTCTGTATGAGCCATAGTACTGAATTATAACAACATGCTTCTTAAGGACATGGTGTTTTGATTAAAAAACAGGTGTTTCATGTATTTATCATGTTTATTTTTTTCATTGGGAGTTTTGTGTTTGTTTATGTATAAGACAAGGAATGAGAAGTGTAGGAAGGCTCTTTTTTATATGGAAGTTTTAGGAGGAGAATATTCTATAAAAGAAGTGGAAGGGGAGGATTGTGGTCAGCTTAAACTGTTAAAAGGCTTAGGATCAATACTGAAGTAGAATATGAGCATCTTGAGCTATTTGTAGGATTGACTTGTTTATAAAAGCATCGGGTTGTTTCATCTAACTTCTTGTAGAACACCCCCATTTTCTTAGGGAGGGAAAGATCAGACAAAGCTTGACCTTGAGAATAGAAAAGTGGTAGTGACTGTGAATTGATGGGTGCTTTCAGTGACTTGTACATCCTGTAGTGTTATGGTGTAGTCTGTAGTAAACAGCAGTCAGAGGTGTGCTGAAGAACTGGATTTGATTGCACCCCACTGAAGTGTCTTAGAGTGTATGCAGTACACTGAATCTATCTGACCACTTAAAATGTTAGATATAGGCTCTGTGGCCCATACCTCTAATCCCAGCACTCCATAGGCAGAGACAGATGGATCTCTGTGAGTTCAAGACTAGCCTGGTCTATATGGTGAGTTCCAGGACAGCCAGGGTTATATAGAGGAACCCTGTCTTAAGAAAAAAAGGTATATACCTAAGATATGAGTGGTCATATGTTTTGAGTGTAAGTAAAAATGGCTTTTGAGCCATTGGTTATATCATCAAAAGAACTGTTGAGACAGATAGCCCCAAGCTAATTTGCAATTTCACCTAGTCTTAATGAAGACTTAAAGCGTTACATTCTCCCCAACCCCCATAAATTGTACTGATTACCTTGAGTAGCAATGACTTCAGATGCTAACTGAAGTTTAAGTGCATCTTTTTTATAGACCACAGACCATAATCCAGAACTTACAGTTTGGCTGAGGTTTGCTATTACAGCCAGTAAACTGTTGCCTGCCCTTATTCATATTTTACAGCTTTGGGTGTCTTATCCTATTGAATTTCAGAGAACTTTTTTTCCCCAGAGGAAATGGTTCCCTTACTTCACCCTTCCCTCTGCCCAACAAAACAACCAAATAAGATGGTATATCTAGTGTAAAAACTATGATGTTAATTTAATCAATGGTAGTACAATTCTGCATCAAAAGAATGACTAGTTTTTAATCATAACTGTATACTGAGATAATGACCTTTTCAGTAATTATGTCTCATAACATTTTCAAATGGTGCTTTTCTGCTTAATTGGTGACAGATTTTCTTGGATTGTCTTCAAAAGTAATTGGGACATGAGGAAATGATTCTTTCCACCTTGGTTTACCTTCACTGTGTGTAGCAGTGTGACCTTGGCCAGTTTACCTCTGTATCAGTTTTCTATGTTTTCATCTGTAAAATGGGAATAACACCTGTCCTAGTCATATCTTGGGCTCATTTAGTGTCCTAAGTGTGACTCTTGTACATGGGAAGATTTAGTCACAAAAATGTATCCAATTTGTGTGGTATCGTCTCTCCCCTTTCAAGTTTGGTGATGACCATTTCTGTATATAGCATGTAAAATGAGGGATACCTTGATGTTGCTTCTCTCTCAGATGTGGGCTGCATTTTACATTTATGTTCATGTTAGAATACTGATCCACTCTGTGTGGATTGGCTGTATATCAGAGGTAGAGAGAAGATTTAAACACAGTGTCCGTAAATTTCAGTTGGAAATATTTATTCTTGTTTATGTGGATGTGCACATGCCGCGGTGCATGTGTGGAGTGCAAAGGACAGCTTTGTGGGTGCATTTCTTTGCTTCCACCCTCATGTGTCTGAACTCAGGTTGCCAGGCTTGCATGGTATGTACTTTATCTGCTGAGCTGCCTTGTCGTCTCCCTACCCTTTTCTTTTGAGTTTTGAAGTAGGTCTTTGGTAGCGTAGGTTGATCTCAACCTTGCTTCAGCTTCTTGAGGCTGAGGTTATAGGTATCAGTAAGTTGATTTTCTTCTCATTTTTAAGATATGGTCTTAGGTTGATGACTTGGAACTTGTGATTTTCCTGCCTCTACTTCCCAAGTGTTGTGGTCATAGATGTGCAACATCACATCTGGTTTGTATAGTACATCTCACTTAGAATTTGATATACTTGGAGCAGCTCTTCAAAATTTGGTAGTATTAAAATGCTTTTGGGTGAGTTCTTGGATGATTTTGCTTTTATCTCTGATTCTCTACTTTTTTAGTTTTTATTTTTCTGTTTAGCAATTCTCTAATTTTCATTTTTAATTGTTACATAGTTGAGGATGATGTTAAACTTCTGATTCTTCTATCTCTACCAATAGTCCTGCCTAATTGGGATTATAGTCCTGTGCTGCAGATGACCCACTGTTTTATGCCTCTAGCTCAGTGATTCACTTGCCTCTCTGTCTCCTGAGCACTGGTATTAGAGATGTTTGCCTGGTTAATCATTTTTATTTTGATCAACTGTTGGCAGCAAAAATCACTGAAGACCAGAGTTCTCATTTCTGCCTCAGTGTAAACTACCTTTGTGAAGTATGAGTCTTGTGAATTCTGAGACCGTTTAATGTGGGAAATGGAAGTGTAATCTGACAGTTCAAGTGCTTTATAATTCTTTAAATGTATTAATTTTTGTCCCTTTTTTGATCCAGTCTTCTGATTGTAAAAGTATCCTCATCACTAACAAATTAGTCATAGAGCTGTCGTTCTGAGTCTGAAATTATTTAAGTCCTGTTTCTGCTATAACTTTTACAGATACTTGTCTAACTTCTTAGATTAAAAGCAAAGTGGTAATTCATAGCTAAGGCTATGGGAAGTACAGGGCAGTACCAGGGGAAATGAGTTATTTGCAGTATCACAACCTAGAAGCATTGTTGACTATTTATTATTTTATTTTATTTTATTCTATTTTATTTTTTAGAGACAGGGTGTTATTATGTAGCCTTTACTGGTCTAGAACTCTCTGTGTAGACTAGACTGGCCTCAGAGTCACAGAGATCCTTCTGCCTCTGTCTCCTGAGTGCTGGAATTAAAGGTATATACCACCAGGCCCTGATAGAGCTATATTGTTTTGTAATTCATTTTTTAAAATTTACAATGTCACCATTTTAGGATTACAGTTTTTTATACTTTTAGAAGTTTTAAGGGATTTTTAAACATTTTAGTTTTAAGGGATTTTTTAAACATGTAGTTTAAAAAACATTTCAAACACATTTCATTTTTTTCTATACTGAACATGAATTTTTATCTTGAGCAAGGGGTATAGCTCAGTGGTAGAGGGATTTTGTAGTATGCACAAGGCTCAGTGCCACCCCCAACCCCTCAAAACTTAAAATTTAAATTTCAGCAGTGTAAGTTTAATGTAAGAGTGTGATTTCAGTGAGATGTATAAGTAATGAGATGAGTAGGATATAGATGGTTGTCAGCATACCTTTGGCACTATCTAGACCGGATGCTGCCACTAGAGATGTAAGCTGAGGGCTGGCAAGATGGGTGAAGATGCTTGCTGTTAAGCCTAACCACCTGAGCATGACCTTCTAGATCTACATGATGGAGACAATGGATTCCCCCAAGTTTTCCTAACTTCCACACTCGTGCATGGGGGTGATTCTACATGTGTGCATAGGGTGCAGATACACTTACTTACACATACAATGTAAAAAAACCCAAAAATATTAAGATGAAGCCAAGAGTTGTGGTACCTGCCTATAATCCTAGCACTTGGGAGCTGAGGCAGGAGGACAAGATTTCAGGATCAGGCTGGGGTAGTTAGACCTTGTCTCCATTCTTACATGTGAGGTGACAGAGGGAGCTTGCTTACAGTAGTTAGGGAAGTCATGGCCTGGCGTGGGAGGGAGGAAGGATTGGGTGAGTAGATGAACAGGTTAAGACCTTAGCAGTGTGGACAGTGCGGAGCCGTTAACTGATGCTGAGGTCCTATCTTTGTTAATGGTCATTAGCACTAGAGGTGAGATAAGGAAAGCCGAGGAAGGTGTGAGATAGCTGTTCAGTTAATAAGTAGGGATATATGATGTTCAGGTTGACCTCAAATTCAGTTTGTAGTCCAGGCTGGCCTTCACCTTGTGATCCTCCTGTCTGAGCCTCATGAGTACTGGGTTCTAGAGGCAGAAACCACTATTCCTTGCTGCCCAATTAAATTTGAATGTTATAATAAATAATAAAATTTAGTTTAGGTATACCTTAAATATGGTTTGAGGCATACTTACACAGTACTCATGTTTGTCTGAGTATTAGCAACAACAATTTAGATACTACCTAGGTAGTGCCAGGCTGGCCTCGGACTCAGAAATCCACCTGCCTCTGCCTCCCAAGTGCTGGGATTAAAGGCGTGTGCCACCACTGCCTGGCAACTTTTTTTTTTTTTCTTTAGATGAGAAAATATCTAGAAGATTGTTAGGTGAATTTGACAGTGTTGTTAGTGGATAGTGTGTGTCATGAGCCTTAATAAGAGGGGGTTTTTAAAAAGAGAAGAAAAGTTGGAGTTTTGCCTTCTTCAGTCTTCTATTCAGTGTTTCTAATTTTACCCTCTACAACTTAACAGTAAGTTTGTTTACTTTAAAAAGTACTTGAGAGTAGGTGCTAAGCATTTATCAGATCTATTCCAGTCTCTTGTGTTCTTCAGCCAGTTTATAGGGGACATATTTCTTAGACACCTCACCATCCTAAGGTTTTGTCTGTCAGTCAGTCTGTCTATTTATTTTTGGTGCAGTGGAGGTCAATAATTGCCATACTCTCCCCCCCACCCCCACCCCCTGTGTACATGTTTGCTTTGAGACAGGGTCTCAGTATACACTTTTGGCTGAGCTGAAACTTGTTATGTAGACCAGACTGGCCTTGAACTCAAAGATCTGCCTCCCTCTGCCTCCTGAGTGTTAAAATTAAAGGTATGTCACAATGCCTAGCTTCTTGCTAGTATTTTAATATAAGAGGATGTTTGAGACTTATGTAAAATTAATGACTTAAAAAATACTGAGGCAAAAGGTGTAGCGGCACAGGTGTGTAATAACAGACCAGCAGAGGTAGAGAGAGGAATCCTGACTTTTAGGCTATTCTGGGGTTACATAGCAAGTTCATGACCAGCATCTAAAAAATCTCAAGGTGTAATAGGATTATCAGTAGAGCATTTGCCAGCAGGCACAGGGCCTTGGCTTCAATTCTCAATGCTACAGAAAAGAAAAATTCAAATAATATTGTTTTTATATTTGTCTATTGCTAGTGCGATAAACCTATAATGTGTTTACTTTATCTATAAATGTTATTATTAAAATTTATTATAAAAATCTATAAAAGTAAAAGCAGGGGACTAGAGATGGCTCAACAGTTAGAAGTGTTTATTGTTCTTATAGAGAGATGGGCTCAGTTCCTGTTGGCTCATAACCATCTGCAACTATAGATCCAGGGTATTAGACACCTTCTTCTGGCCTCTGAGAGTGCCAGGCATGTCCATAGTACACAGACATTCATTCAGGCATACACATCTTAAATGGCTGTATATCTACTAACATTAAGCCCCGTTGGTATCGTTACTCAGCTTTTAACCAGTCCTGTTTCATCCACACTGCTATCTATCCATTGGCTGCTCACCACCTCTCCATTGTTTTGAAGTGATCATGTATGTTTTTCAGTATAGCTTAGTCTTCCTTCATGCTCAGTTAGAAAACTTGACTTATTTTTTTGTGTGGTATGTGTGGTGTGTGTGGTGTGTGTGTGTGTGTGTGTGTGTATGTATATGTATATATATACTTGAGTAAATATTCTCCTGAGGAGGCCAGAGGTTGACTTCAGATATCTTTCTCTATTGGTCTTTATTTTTTTAAGGCAGGGTCTCTGACCGAACCTGGTGTGCTGTTTGTTTAGACTGGCAGGCCAGCAAACCCATGTGATCCAACTGTCTCTGCTCTTCAGTGCTGGAGTTATTAGGCACATGTCACCATGCACTGCTTTTCTCATGTGGGTGTTTGGGTTCTAAACTCAGGTTGGCATGCTTGAATAGCAAGCATTTTACTCACTGAGCCATCTGCCTCATTTTGGTTCCTGTTTTTTTTTTTTTTTTTTTTTAATGGGAGTAAGTTATAACATGGTCAAGTCAAGCTGTGTGATCCCTAACTATTGACTATGTTGAAGGATATGCTGGCTGTAGAAAGACTTAATTAACCCTTTTTTATAGACCAGGCTTTATGAGAGTCAGAGATAGGAATATGTATGAAGATACTTTATGAACTCTAAACTCAAGACAAAAATGCTCTACACATAACTGGGCATGATGGCACACACTTTTAATCTCAGCACTCAAGAAGCAGAGGCAGCTGGATCTCTGTGAATTTGAGGCCAGCCTGGCCTACAATAGCGAGTTCCAGGACAGCTAGAACTACATACGAGGGGAATGGAGAGAAAGCTCTATGCATGTAAGATTTCATTATTAGAAGTAAATGCCAAATTTCTTTAGACCTGCCAAGAAGCAATCTGTGTAACGAACATAAAGCCCATAGTACTGAAAGCACCTTGTCACCATTACCCTCAGCATTTAGACAGTTGAAGCAGCATTTGCTCATTCCAAGTCTGGTCTGCCTTTTCTGCATGACTTCTCAAAGTTCATTGACATCTCCCTCCCATATTTTCAAGTTTCTTTTATACCCATGGATTAATTCATGTAGACTTGAACTTAGATAATACAGATAGATGGGCGCTTTGTGCTTTATGTAAGCATTCTGTTGATGATTTTCCACATCTGAAGATCATTTTGTTTCTGTTAGAATAGTTCAGAGAAAAATTGAATAGTTATATGTTTGGGTCACCTAGTAGTATGTGCTCTTTTGGGGACCGAGGTGCTCTGCAGTGCTCAGTGAGCGCTGCCATCATTAATATATATTTAAAACCCTTCAAGGGTTCTAATTTGTCTTCAGGTCTGTAGTCACTCTGAAATTTTGAGCGTTTTAACTTGTCTGCCTCCTTATTTATTGTGCGTAGTATATTTTCTTTAGCAAATATCCTTATAAGTACTGAGCTTTGGAGGAGGAGCAAGAAGTCATGGATGTTGGCCCAGTGGTTTCTTTAGAAATGCTAACATTAAATAAATTTGCTTGCAACATTAAAAGGACTGGTTTCCTGGATCCACTAAACACGATATGAGTTCTGGATGCTTGGAAATGGTTATAGTTTTAAGTGTTCCTAGGTAGTTTTTTTTTGTAAAGCTGGGTTGATAAACCACTGTTAGGTTTATATATGCAGGATCCCTGGCTTCTCGGTAGTGTTTATTTAACAGCTGACAGCACAACCATATACACTACTGCAACAAATTCAAACAAAAACTGGGTGAACTTTAAGAATCAACATTTTAAAAAAACACTGGAAGACTGTTGGAGCAGTGAAGACCAAATGAATTAAAGTTTCAAGGATGTAAGAGACACTTGTAGGCTGATTATGGACACATGCTGAAGGAAAAAGATAAGCCAGAGATAAAACTCTTGGATCACTTCAATCACCAGTTGGAGGATTACAGTGATCATCTTTCTCAACCCTTTTTTGCTTAATTAAGAAGTAGTAATTCGCCGGGCAGTGGTGGCACATGCCTTTAATCCTCAGCACTTGGGAGGCAGAGGCAGGAGGATTTCTGAGTTCGAGGCCAGCCTGGTCTACAGAGTGAGTTCCAGGACAGCCAGGGCTACACAGAGAAACCCTGTCTCGAAAAACCAAAAAAACCAAAAAACCAAAACAAACAAACAAAAAAGTAGTAATTCTCACTGACTAAGAGGATACATTTTAGAGTTTTAAGGTTCTTTTATTTGTAATATTCAGAGTACAACAGTATCTACGGATGTAAAAAGGTGAAAAATTGTGGTGGTCCATACTCAAAAAGCAAAGAAAACTGTAGAAGTGGATTCAGAAAGTTGGCGTCAGACAAAGACCAAACAACAAAAACAACAAAGAAACAAACAAAAACTCTGTGGTGTGGAGCTGGAGAGATGGCTCAACAGTTGCTGCTCTTGCAGAGGGCCTGGATTTGGTTCCCAGGACCCACTTGGGTCCAACACACAGCTGCCTGTCTGTAAATTTGATTCCAGGTGACCTAGTGTCATCTTCTGGCCTCAAGGACACCTGTTATACACATGTGGACACTTACACACAATATTAATTTTTAAGATAAAACAAAAAAAAAGTCACTTGCTAAGAAAAAAGGGAAAAGACAATTATGATGACTGAGAATTTGCCTGAAGAATTGGAACTCATAGAAGAGAATAAAGAATAATAGGTCATCTAGGAAGTAATAACACAGTTATGAATTGCTTAAAGGTCTTTCATTTATTTAATTAGGAAATGTAGGCCCTGGACTCTAGGACTTGCTCCTGTCCTTGCTGTTCTTCACTGCTGTTTGCTCATTCATTTGTATTCTTTTTCTGGGCCCTGCCCCTTCCCTGTCTTACTCCCTCCTTATTTTCTTTTGGGAAACAGTTCAGTTGAGTGCAGACTGTTTAAGATCCATGAGATCACAGCCCCTGTCTGTTTTGTTTGCTGTTTCTGTGATAGGTAATGGGTGGATCCCTGGGGCTCTCTGGCTAGCCAGTCTAGCTTAATTATGTATCTCCAGGTTCTAGTGAGAGACTCTGTCTCAAAAAGCAAGGTGGGAGCTGTGGAAGATAGAGAAATGACTTAGCAGATCTGAGCAGTTGCTGTGCAAGCATGAGGATTAGAGTGTGGAGCCCAATGCTGATAAAAAAGCCAGGGTGGCTGCTTATGTGCCAGCAACTGTAACTTCAGCATGATAGGGGAGTGGAGACAGGAGGATTGTTGGGTGTAACTTCTTTCTATTGCTGCCTGATTCATACATCCTTGACCTTCATTTTGGACCTCAGCTGTTGTGGTAATCCAAATCTTTATCAAGGAGAATATGAGTCTGTCCTGGGTGCCTGCTGCATGTGTATGCATGTAATGTAGTGTACTGCAGTGCAGTGTAGTGTAGTGTACTGCAGTATAGTAGAGTGTACTGCAACGTAGTGTACTGCAGTGTGGTGTAGTGTATTGCAGTGTGGTGTAGTGTACTGTAATGTGTACTGCAGTGGGGTGTAGTATAGTGTACTGCAGTGTGATGTAGTATACTGCAGTGTGGTATAGTGTAGTGTACTGCAGTGCGGTGTAGTGTACTGCAGTGTGGTGTATTGCAGTGCGGTATAGTGTACTGCAGTGTGGTGTAGTGTACTGCAGTGTGGTGTAGTATACTGTAATGTGGTTGTACTGCAGTGTGGTGTGTACTACAGTGTGATGTAGTATACTGCAGTGTGGTGTAGTGTAATGTACTGTAATGTAGTGTACTGCAGTGTAGTGTACTGCAGTGTGGTGTAGTGTAGATTTTCATTAACTTTTGGTCTTAAACAATATCAGGTTAGAGGCATTTTTTAGATCAAGGTTCCAGTCTTCTCTGTTTCCTTTATGTGGTTGCAGTGCTTTATCTGCTTGGGATGGGTTACACCATTTAATGGAGTGATCTTTGACTATGAATGTAATGCAGTGATTCTCAACCAGGAGTTTCCAGAGGACAGTTGACAATATTTGGACATATTTGTAACAGGTACAAGTTTGGGAAGGTGAGACTCATGGCATCATGTGGATGGAGATCAGGGATCTGACCTGGGTCTGACAGTGTTTGGGGAGGGGGAGTGAAGAATTATCCAGTCAAAAATGTCAGTAATGCTGAGGTTGAAAAAGCCTGCTTTGGTGGCTAAGCAGTGTCATCTTTTAGTGGATTCTGCTGGTACTGTTTCTTTCTCAGGAATCAAAGCATGCAAACCACAGATGTCTAAGTTGGAACTATTGGAAGCAAAACTGCCAGTAGAGTTTTTAAGGCTGAGTGAGAGCAGCTACTGCTGTTCTTTATTTCTAGGCTTATGTTCTCTGGCTGGGGAGAAAGCACGATTTGATTCAGGGAGTAAGTGCACACTGTCAGATAGGAGCACCGGCCCTGTGGAATTTCTCTCTCAACTACCATTTCCTAGTAGAACATCTGCTTTGGGGCGATGGCCTGTGTTGTGAGACCAGGCAATCTAAAGTCCAGAGCCCAACTGCATTCCTTCTCTTATGAAGGGAGTTCTTTGTTCAGAAGCACTGTTAACAGTATGTCTTGTCATAAACAATGTGTCTCTGGAGTCCTTTAATGATGCTAGCAGAAGCATTTCAGGAAGAGATGCAAATCTGTCTAGAACATGTTTATATGAACATATATATGCTAATTCTATGTCTATGTATATATATATATAACTTATTTTCTCCTTAAAAGTATGTTACTGTCCACATAACTGATTAGCAGTTAACGATCATCAATATTTTGTGAACATTTTATTTTTTAATTTAGGGGTGGGAACAAGACCTGGCTGGTACACTCGCCCACAGTCTCAGCACTTGATATGCTGAGTCCTGGAGGGTTAGACTGCACAGTAAAACACTGTCTCAAAAAAAAGAAAAGAAAAGAAAAGAAAAGAAAGAAAAACAAATAGTTATAAGTTATAGGCTTAAAAAAAAAGTTAAATTGCCCTTTGAACAACATAGAGCAGGGTGTCCTAAACCTTTTCTACTTGTTAACATGCCAGAGAAAAATTTACACAGCTCAGGGTATATAGGTACATAAAATAGTTATATAGATCAAACATTTATTCTTAGTAAATAAAAAGAAAATTATTTTTGAAACAATTCTTTGGCATAAATGTGATTTTACCATTTATTTAACATGAATGCAAGGGCTGGAGAGATGGCTTAGTGGCAAGAGTATTGGCTGCTCTTCTGTAGGACCTGGGTTTAATTCCTAGTATCCACATGGCAGCTCACAACTGTCTGGAACTCTAGTTCCAGTGTATCTGGCACCCTTACACAGACATACATGTAGGCAAATCACCAATCCGACACTCTCACACAGACATACATGCAGGCAAATCACCAATGCACATAAAATAATAAAAATAAAATAATTTAAAATGAATGCAAATATGCATGCTAATGCAATGGATGTGATTATTTTTGCATAAAAGTAAACCTTGGAGTATTTGATACTGCTGGGCATAGAGCATCTTTATTGTGTTTCAGAGGTGATTGATATTTTGATTTATAATTGTCATGTTGAGAATGCTGATTTGCATAAACAAATATGTAATTTAAAATGACAGAGATATATTAGGGTCATTTCAGAAATTGTTGGAAAGTCTCTTGTGGAATTCTTTAAATGGAATTCTGTGTGCGCGTGTATATGTGTTTATGTGTGTGATGTGTGGGCTAAAGCAGCAACTCAAAGAGATGTTGTAGGTTAGAGATCAGTGTCAGGTATTTTCCTCAGTTCTCAGCCTTAATCCTTGAGATAGGGTCTCTTGCTTAAACCTTTAGTTGATCATTTTGAGTAGCTTGGCTGACTAGTAAGCCTCAGTGATCCACCTTTTTTTCCCTCCCCAACACTGGGATTTTAGATGTATGCTGTGCTGGTGGGATAGAATTTTATTCCTCACATTTTCAAGGCAAGTACTTTACCAACTGAGCCATCCTTAGCCTATTCAAAGAATAATTTTTAAAGTCAAACATTTTAATACAATTCAATTCAAAGATATGTTGATTTGATATTTGCATGCCGAGGGATCATGGTAGAAAAACATTGCAAGCCATTGTTTTTCATAATTAAACCATTGTGTTTCTATAAGAACAGAAAACTTTGTATGTATAATGAAAAGACTACACTTAATAATGCACAGTAGTCTAGATCCTATTCAAGGTGTTCTAAGTGTGTGTCATGATGGCATGTACAGTCAAAGCATACTTTGTTCATTCCAAGGCTGCAGTGAAGTTCTGTGATACAACAGGAGTGAGTACCACCAACTCATTTTTGATTGTTGCCCCTAAGAAAATTTTCATTATTGCCAGCATTTTCATGACTCCCATGATTCATAGTTTAAGAATTAGTTGGGAGCTACAGTAAGTGTAAACTAGTGAGTTTTGAATTATATAATTTTACCCATACAAATTTATCTTTGTTACCTTTCCATTGTTACAAGTCCATTGTTATACATTACATTGTTTATACTATTGTAGCTTGTCAAATTTAATTTTTTGCACTTATTTATTTTATGTGTATGGGTTTTTAGCCTGTATATATGTTACCATGTATGTGTGTGCTTGGTGAATTTGAAGGTCAGAAGAGGGCACTGAATGCTGGAACTGGAGTTATAAAGAGGTGTGAGCTGTCATATAGGTACTTGAAACTGAACCCAAGTTACTGAACAGTAACTGCTTTTTTTTTTTTTTTTTTTTTTTTAAAGGTTTTTCCACAGGGTTTCTCTGTGTAGCCCTGGCTGTCCTGGAACTCACTCTGTAGACCAGGCTGGCCTCAAACCCATAAATCTGCCTACCTCCACCTCCCAAATGCTGGGATTAAAGGCATGCACCACCACTGCCCGGCTCAGTAACTGCTCTTGACAGCTAAGCCATCTCTCCAGCTCCTACCCTACCAAATTTCAAAAGACTTACTTTTTTTATTATTAGACCTAGTAATTTTCAACTGAAGAGTTGCGTATGTGTTTCAGAAGAATAATACAAATAATGGGGCTATGGACATCTAGATAGTTAGAACCTATCCAGCCTTCCTGCTAAAGCACAGTGGGAATCTTGAGAGAGTTGGAATGGAAGAACTTAAAACTATAAAGTTCTTCTCTTCAAGGACCTACTAAAACATAACCATGTCTAAAACCTCACTTCTCGTTAGGGGTAGGGAATTTTATTTTTAGAACTCTAAAGCCATATTTGCTAATTATCTTCTCTATTAAACATATTCCAGAAAGACAGAGATTTGTGCTCTCCCCCATTGTATATGTGGCATGCACATAGAAGACACTCAGAATTTACTGAATGAATTCATGAGAAAGGATTTTCTGTGTTGTTCAAGAGAACTGCCTGGCATATGTCAAGTTTTAACAGATTAAAGAATGGTTCTTAATTTTTTAAGAGTTTATATTTTTATTTACTGTTTTGTATTAATTACTATAACATGTGCCACAACATGTTAGTGGCGGTCAGAAGACAGCTATGGGAGTTGGTCTCTTTGCTTTCAATATGTCATTCCTGGATTGAACTCAGGGTCTCAGAATTGTACAGTAGCACTTTCGCCCACTGACCCATCTTGCCCTAGGCTGGCCTTTTCCTCTCATTCTCATCTTGCTCTAGTCAAATCATCATAAATGCAGTCATTTGGTATTTTAAAGTAAATAAATAAAAGTTTATATCAACATTTGTAGATTAGAATTTGGTTGAATTCTTAAAAAAATATGCCTTTCAAATATGGTATATGTATTAACTAATATGAACTGGTTTTTATTATTTCAAAGTAAGTAAAAATAATTTTATTCAGTGTTGTATGGTTTTAATCTACATGTTGTCTCATGAGTAAATGTTACTAAATGAATTTGGGACTAGAATTTGAGGGGACTTTTATTTTTCTTTAACTTTCAAGATAATCACAAAATAGAGTGGATTCTTAAAATGTCAGTCGACCTATTAAAATAGAAGTGTTTCAACTACATTTCAGATATTGGAAAATTTTTCTGGGAATGATTTATTTTTATTTTCTTATCTTACAGAAACCACTCTAGGTCTGAAGAATGCAAGTTTTTAATAGTGCCCTATTAATCTCTCTAGATACAGCACAATTCTAGCTTAGATGATTTATAACAGGCAGTCAACTGTTGAAAGTTTGACTTTATTGTGTGTGTGACAGGGACCCATTGAAAGGCTTTAAGTATGAACGCCATGTTCACATGTTTCAAATAGTTTCTTTCTTTCTTTCTTTCTTTTCTTTCTTTCTTCCTTGTTTTTTTTTTTTTGTTTTGTTTTGTTTTTGTTTTTGGTTTTTTGTTTGTTTGTTTGTTTTTGTTTTTTTGTTTTTTCGAGATAGGGTTTCTCTGTGTAGCCCTGGCTGTCCTGGAACTCACTCTGTAGTCCAGGCTGGCCTCGAACTCAGAAATCCTCCTGCTTCTGCCTCACAAGTGCTGGAATTAAAGGCGTGCGCCACCACCGCCCAGCTCAAATAGTTTATGGTATACTGGAGATGGATTTGAGGAGACAGTATTAAAGACAATGAGAATAGGAAATTGTTGTAATTGTTGGGAATGAAGCTCTGAAGTAGGGAATTGATTGTAGGAGTTTAGAGAGCCTGAATGTGAGATTTGTGTAGGAGATGATATTGGAAGCCTTAGATGATTAAATAATGACAGGATGAAACTAATGGGAGTAAATTAGTTGAAAATAGGGAAAAGTTATGAATGACAGGGCTTTAAAAAAAACGTTGTGCTGATACATGTTCATAGATATGCAGATATATACATGTGTGCTTGTGTGTGTAGAGCAGAGGTCAACCTAAGGTAGCATTCCTCAGGAACTATCCACCTTTTAAAATAAACACTTATGCATTTATTTATTTATACTTATTTTTTGCTAATTTTATGTCTGAATCCTCCAACTCCCTTTCACCTTCACGCCCTCCCTTTGTTTTCCTTCCCTTCTCTCTCCTTCCTTCCTTCCTTCCTTCCTTCCTTCCTTCCTTCCTTCCTTCCTTCCTTTCCCCTGAGTCTAATTAGTGTTGCTGGTATACAGTGTAAGACTATATATTAGAGCATACACAACATATCATGGACCATACTCCAAAAGAAAATTCTCCCTTTCTATCTTGTTTGTTCTGGTTTTTTTTTTTTTTTTTTTTTTAATTATTACCTTTTGTTTGTTTGCTTTGTTCTTCTGTTTTTGTCACCTTGACACAGATTAGATAGCTGGAAAGAAGAACCTTAGTTGAGATGCTGCCTTTATCAGATATCCTCTAGGCAAGTCTGATTAGTTGATATGGGAGGGTCCAGCCCAGTGTGGTTGACTTCACCCCTGGGCAGGCGATTCTGAATTGTATAAGAAAGCAGCCTGAGAAAACTGTGAGAAGCAAGCCAGTAAGCAGCTTTCCTCTATTGTTTTTGCTTTAGTTCCTGCCTTCAGGTTTCTGCCTTGAGTTTCTGCCCTGACTTTCCTCAGAGATGGAGTGTGACTTGAGAGTTGTAAGATAAAATAAATTCTTCCCCAAGTTGTTTTTACTAATTGTGTTTTATCACAATTATTAGAAATCTAATTAAGACACTTTTTTTTTCTTTTTTTCAACTAGGTGTCTCACTGGGGCCCAGACTGGTAGATTGGGTTAGGCTAGTAGCCAGTGAGCCCTTGAGTCTGTTTGTCTGTACCTCCCCAGTGCTAGGATGCAAGTGTACCTCTTGGGCTAGAGACCCCTTTCCCTTTGATTGTGGTCCTGGGATTGACCTCAGAACCTTGCTCATGCTAGGCAAGTGTTCTTTAATTAATCCACATCCCAACCTTCAACTTCTTCGTAAGGAGTCTTGATCATTGTGTGTTGTTTTATGTGGCTTGACTATATATTAACTTCACTTTGCAATTTCATCCTTTTTCTCTTCAGTTATTGAATTGTTTGCTTATGTTCTCACACAATCGTTCTTAACATGTGGGTCATGACCCCTTTAGCAGACCTCTGGCTCCAAAAATATTTACAATACAATTCATAATAGTAGCAAAATTACAGTTATGAAGTAGCAGTGAATATAATTTTATGGTTGGAGGTCACCACAACATGAAGAACTGTATTTGAAGGGTCGCAGCATTAGAAGGGTTGAGAACCACTGGTTTAGAGGAATATTTATTTCCTTTTCAATAGTTTCACTTGGTTAGTTTTCAGGTAAATTAAGGATGAATGTCTTATAAAAAACATGTTTTCTGAGATAGGGATGTAGCTTAGTAGTAGAGTGCAAGGGTTTGATTTTGATCTCTTGCACCAGAAGAATGTGTGTGTGTTATAATAACTACCAAACACACACACACACATATATTTTTATTTGGTTTATTTTTTTTATGTTTTGGCGTTTAGTCATGGTCTTGTAGTTCAAGGTGGTCTTAAATTAACTGTGTATTGGGGATTACTTTGACTCTTGATTTTTCCCATCTGTGCTTTTCTCAAATAATAGGATTACAGGCATGAGCTACTGTTATAGAAATAATAAATCTTCTGAACACCGAGAGCTTAGTGAAGGAAAGGCTCTTTAATAGTACTTGTCTGACTCTGGCTACTGCCCAAAGAGGAGCCAGCCTCAAACAGAAGATGTCACTAACATGTACACATTATGCTTATGCATTCCACATACTCTGTCATTCTTAAATCCTTTTCTGGTCTAGCCCCCGGTTAAACTTGGAACTCTCTATCTAAACAGGCAGGGATGAGAGATTTACACAGCAGAGATGCTGTTAGACTCACAATAGTGCTGTTTTTCAAATAGTTGTTACCAGGGTCTTCTTACCCACCTGCAGAATTATGTTTTCTCTGTTAAGAGCACAGGGGACTCAGTGGCTGACCAGGACTTAATGATAGCTGTGACCTTGCACTGCCCCCCAGAGCTGCCCCCTAGAATTATGTTCTCTGATGGGGGGGGGGGGGTGGGTCTAATGGCCGCTTGTAAGGCAGAGTTGTCTCCTTTTGTTATGGGAATGGAGCCTCATTGGAGGTCAATCTTGGTGAATAAACTTCAGCAGAAACATAGCGATCCCAAACTTCAATTATGGTACAAACTTTTCTTTCTCACAATGTCTAACAAGTCTGGTGGAGTACATTAATCTTCTAGTCCTGCTGGAGACCATAGTCCTTTAGCTAAATTCTTTCTCTGTAACTTAATATTTCCTAAGCAAGTTTATTGTAATTTTTTTTCAGTACAGTGCTTCTCTCTGTAGCCCAGGCTGCCCTGGAACTCCTTCTTGTAGATCAGGCTAGCCTCAAACTCAGACATCTACCTTCCTCTTCCTCCAGAATGCTGGGATTAAAGGCATGGGTCATTATACACACAGAGAGACACACATGTGTCTATATATTTTTAATGGGTATAGGGCACACAGGTTCTCAGTATTTCCCTGGCTCCTAACTTGTAATCCACCTGTCTCTGTTCCTTTCAGTGTTAGGAATATAGGTATGTTCCAGCTCTCAACTCCGCCCCCAAACCCCACCAATTGACTCTAATAGTATTATTTTAGCATTGGGATATTAAAAGTAGACTAGTTAAAAATAGACTGTCTCAATTTGAAATTGAAAGGGCTTCTAGACTTAGGCCTGGAAGTTAAACTTGAGTTGTCTCTATTCTCCTTGATTATCCCAAGTTTATTTTAATCTGCATCTTGACGTTTTATGAATGAAGTTCTCTTTCATTCAGTCCAATAAAGAACATGGCCATTAGCACTCTGCTAAATAGCTCCAACTGCTGCTTGAACTAAGTTGTAAAATTAGCATAGTGGCAGGTGCTTAAACTGTTATATATGCCATGTTACAGCTAACACATAGCATCTTTGTTAATCAAAACCTATTTCCTCAACTACTGTGAAGGAGGTAAAACCTAGATGAGAATCTTCACTGTTGCCTTTTGTTATTTTAGCTTATTAAAATTGGTAAATTCGGAACTTTGCCAGTGTATTTTATTATGTCTTAAAATTTGAATCCCGCAACTTAGCTTCATAAACATTTAACTGTCCCTATTTGGTTTTATGGTGAATTAACAAAGCACGCTTATAAATCTGATTAAATGTGGTTAACCTTTTTAGTAATTCTTTTAAAAAAATTATTTTTCAGCCTTCCTCTCTGCCCTTTCCTGCATATGTAGGAGCTCAGAGGGCATCCTCAATGACTCCTCCACTTCATTTTTGAGATAGGATGTTTAAGTGACTAATGGTTGATAGTAAGCCCAAGGGGTCCTCCCGTCCCTGCTTCCCAAGTGCTGGGATTGTAGGTATGTGCCACTTTGCTCAGCTCTTTGCATAGATTCTGTCTCTGCTTACCAAGTGCTGGGATTGTAGGTATGTGCCACTTTGCTCAGCTCTTTGCATAGATTCTGGAAGAAGCAAACTTAGGTCTTGCAGGTGCTGCACTAACTGAACTCTTCTCAACTCTCCATCTTCATTTTAACATCAGTGACAGATAGGGTGGCTTATTTTAATATGACCAGAAGAGGAATGATTTTGAAATTTGTTGACTGGCTTTTTAAATAATATTAGAGCCGGGCAGTGGTGGCGCACGCCTTTAATCCCAGCACTTGGGAGGCAGAGGCAGGCAGATTTCTGAGTTCGAGGCCAGCCTGGTCTACAGAGTAAGTTCCAGGACAGCCAAGGCTATACAGAGAAACCCTGTCTCAAACAAACAAACAAACAAACAACAAACAAAAAACCAAAAAAAACCAACAAAAAACCCAAAATAATAATAATAATAATAATAATAATAATAATAATAATAATAATAATAGGAAAATATTTTCTCTGAGTAGAGATTGTTGGAGCATTAACTAAACTGGTAGTCTGGTAGTTTTGGAGGCAGCTGGTTTGGAAAGTATCTTTGTCTATTTAGGTTGCTGTAGTAAAGTTAGTACAATAGGAAGCAGAAATTCATCCATCACACTCCTGATGGATGAGAAGCACCAAGAGTAAGACACAGCAGGTTTGGTGTCAAAGGGCTTGTGCTTCCTAAATGTCCCTTCTTGTCCTTTCTTCACCTAGGCTCCATTTTTATTCCTTGTGGTGCTGGAGATTAAGCCCAGGGCCTTAACATCCACTAGGTGAGCCTTCCACCACTGAGCACACCCTAGCTCTCTTTTTATTTATTTATTTTGAGGTGACGTTGCTTAGGCTGGCTTCTTGAATTTGCTGTGTAGCCCAAGCTGACCTTTAATTCACAGTTTCTCTTCCTTCTACATCTCCAGGTGCTAGGATTAGAGGCATGAACCATCATGTTCATTTCATTTGGGCCTCTTAGGACAGAATCATTCTTTTGAGGGCTCTATAACCTAATTTCCATTCTTGTAAAACTTTCAGTGAGGGCTAAGTTTCAACATATGAATAGGGGTGTTGTGAAACAAGCATTCAGACCATAGCATTCTCCCGCTGTCCTGCACATCCACGTCTTTGTTCTGTGTAGGTACAGTGTATTTGCTCTATTCCAGCAGCACCGCATGTCTGAAGTCTAGAGTCTCAGTCTCATCTGAGTGAGCATAGGTGAGAGTCAAGATGCTGTTCATCTTGAGGCAAGTTGCCTAGCTATGAATTTGTGAAATGAAGTTATCTGCTTCTAAGATACAAATTTGGGGCAGGCAGAAGATAGGCATTCCTATTTTTAAAAGGTGAAAAAGAGGAAAGAAGAAAGGGATTGTGAGTCTTACATAAGAAAGTCCAAAGCTCAGCAGTATAAACAGTGTATCTTAAGGCTCATGAATAATGACTTTTACTTCACACCTTGCCTTTCACATCCCCTGGTGTGGAATTTGGGCTTTTAAAACTTTGGCAGTCTTGGTGTTAATGGCTCTGCTGGCTGGGTGCAGCCTGTGTGGCATGGGTTGGAATGCTGGTCTGTGGCTCTTTCAGGCTAGAGTCAAAAGTTTGGCCACCCAAACCTTTCTTTTGACAGGATCTTTTCCAAGCTATGGCATTCTGAACCTGACAAGAGGAGCAATACCCGTAACTTCCTGAATGACTTGCCTTTGTGGTCATTTCTGTTACCATGATGCTTCACATCTGGCTTCCACTAATCTGTTAAAGAATCGTCATAGAACTGTGGAAGTTTTTTTCCCAGACATACATTTTCATTCTTTACATCATGGCCAGGAAGAAGCTCCCAAATAAAATATCTGCTTTCCTTTTGATTATAAACTTCATCTTGAAGTAACTTCTATTTGGATTTACTAGATGCAGTCAAGAGAAGCCGTGTTACGGCTCTGCTTTTGTTTACATAGTTCATCAACCAAACATCTAATTTTACCACTCATAAGTCTTAGTTCCTGTAAAACACCAGGATAGGACACAGTTCACACCGGGTCTTTACCACCATGTATAAAATAAAATAAAATAAAATAAAATTTTTATTTTTCTGTACTGAATGTGGGACCCAGATCCTCGAGCATGCTAGGTCGTTCTCTACTATTGTGCTGTATCCAGCTGCCCTGCTTCTCTGTAACAAGGGTCTGTGTTCTTCCAGTTGGCAGTGACATGTTCCCCATTTCTGTGACCTCATCAGAATGACCTTTACTATTCATATTTCTATCAGCATTTCATTTGAAAGCATTTGTGCAGTCTCTGAAAAGACAGAGGCATTCTGTGTAGTTAGCTTCTGTGCGGTCACCTCAGAATCATTCATAAGGCTCTGTTCATAGTGACAAGGCGTTTTCTACAAGCCTGTCTAGATTCTTCCAGCTTGTACCTATTACCCAGATCCAAAGTTGTTTCTGCAGTTAGATTTGTGTTATAACAACAACTCTACTCTTTGGTCCTAGCTTCTGTCTTTGTGTGGATTGCTATACCAACATCTGCAGAAGTGAAGGCCTACCTGTCTGTATAGGTGGTGATTTCTTGGTGTGTTTTCACCATGTATAATAGTTCTCAAGAAATTATGTTACATCTTTACCCTGATATGCCAATTGTCTACATTCTTTTTGTTATTTTGGGGGATATTTTTTTGAGATTGGCTCTCCATATTTTACCCAGAGTGGCTTCAAACTCAAGCTGTACTTTTTTCTACACATGGAAGAGCTGGGATTACAGGCACAACACCACTGTGCTTTTCTACTTGTATATATTTTCATTTATTCTCTCTGCCGTTTTTCTGTCCATACATGCATATAATTTGGGGGACATGGAGAGAAACATTTGATACTTAGTTGTAGGCCTCATGCCCTGTCCCAGGATGCTTCAGGGTGCCTTTAAGAGTAAGAACTAATCTCTTTAGATGGTAGTATAAGTTTTAAATTCAGGACATTTAACATCATAATAGTACTAAACCATACTTCATGCCTATGTTTAAAGTTTGCTAGTTGCCCAAATAATTCATGTATTTTTTTTTGTTTGCTAGTTTTATTTATGATTACTTTACTGCATGTACACCTGCATACCAGAAGAAGGCATCAAATCCCATTATAGATAGTTGTGAGCCACCATGTGGTTGCTGGGATATGAACTCAGGACCTCTGGAAGAGCAGCTTTATCTCCAGTTTCTAATTATGTACTAATACTTTTCAAAATGGTGCTTTCCTTATCTTTGGACTTCCAGTGTAGGGAGTAACTGGTTTTCTATACTATAGACTTTGTATGTTGTATATTATGTTTTGTGTGTTGAGGCATATGTATCTCATGTATAACTCATTTGAGTTGCTTAGGTTTCAGTGCATATTTAGGACAGTCTTTTCTAGAAACATATTTTTAAAATGTTTTTGGAATGTATTGGAAAATTTAAGTTTATACAGATGTATTATAGAATGATATGCAAAATTTTCATCTTATGGAAGCATACCATAGGATTTAAAGGTTATTTTACCTCTCAAATGTAGAGATAGCTGGTCCAAATTTGTTTATAGTAAATGGCATACCTTTTTACTAGGTTGATGTTTCGGGGAAAATCACCACAGGTCTATAATAAGAAAACCACCCGTAACTAGTGATTGTTATAATAATGAAAGTGTCAGGAGTGGTGGTTCATACCTGTTATCCCTGCACTTGGGAGTGCAAGTGTTCCATCTCTGGACTACACTTCATTTTGCAGTTTTTTTCTTCTGTAACTAATAATCCTGCTTCTGACCATTGAGAATGTATGTCTAGTAGTAGGCCTGCTCAGTTTTAGCATATATGAGAATGTTCCGTTTTACCAGAAAGTGCCAGATTGTTTTTAAAAGTCCTTGACTCCCAGTGCTGCCACCTCCAGCATGTCTTCCTGTTACATGTTGTCCTTGGAGTTGTGTATTTAACATTTGTATCTACCTGCTTGGGGACATATGACTCCTTCCTAGCAGATAGCAAAAGATTACTTTAATCATATTCCATATTTGGAATTTCATTATTTTTTAGTTTTAAAATGTATTTTATTATTTCACAGGTATGAATATATTGCTTGTATGTATGTATGTATGTATGTATGTATGTACGTGAATATGTATATATACAATGTATAGCACCCATCAAGTTCAGAAGAGGGCATTAGATCTTTTGGGACAAGAATTATAGACATGTCATGTGAATTATACAGCTGTCATGTGAATGCTGGGAATTAACTCCCAGACCTCTTTAGTGCTCCTTACTGCTGAGCTAATTATCTGGCTCCCTGTTTTTCTTTTTTAAAAAAGATCTTATAAGTGTGTGTGTGTGTGTGTGTGTGTGTGTGTGTGTGTGTGTGTTTGTTTACACAGATGCAGGTGCCTGTAGAGGCCAAAAGTGGAAGTTGGATCCTCTGAGGTTGTGGTCGTGCAGTTTGTTAGCTGCCTGCCATAGCTGCTGGAAACTGACCTCAGGTCCTCCAGAGGAGTGAGCATGTGTTCCTAACCACAGGGGAGCAAGCATATGTTCCTAACCACAGAGACAGCTTTTTAGCCAGGCTTTTTATTATTTTTCAATTTTAGGTATTTTCATTTTTGGTTATGATTTTCCTTTTATCCATGGTGTTTTATTGTCTTTGAGATGTTTTCCTAGCTATCTTTGTTTGTGTGTTTGTTTGTTCGTTTATGTTTTTCAAGACAGGGTTTCTCTGTGTAGCCCTGGCTTTCCTGGAAAACTCTCTGTAGGAAAGGCTGGACACAAACTCAGAGATCTGCCTGCCTCTGCCTCTCTAGTGTGAGGATTAAAGATGTCCACCACCAGTGTCTGGTTTTATTTATTAATTTATACTTCAGTGTACAAGATCAAGCCAGCCAAAATGGCAGCGTAGATAGGGAGGAACTTGAGAGGCCCCACTGCTGACAGTGGAGCTATTTATTGGCAGTGGATAGCTACTGTGGGAGGGAAAAAATCATTGAAAGTTTGGCCAGTGTTAGTTGCCCATGCTCCAATAGCTCTATAGGCATGCACATATGGTCTGCATTAAATGGACTTAAACTATTTTTAAAGAAGGGCTGGAGATGGCTCAGAGGTTTTTTTAAAAAAAGTCATGAAGTTGGGAGGCAGACGTGTGGAGATCTGGGGCATTGGAGGGGAGAAATGGAGTTGGACATAATCATATTTCATTGTAAACACATGAAATTCTCAATAAAAATTAAATAAAAATATTTAGGTATTTTCATTTTTGGTTATGATTTTCTTTTATCCAGGGTGTTTTATTGTCTTTGATGTTTTCCTGGTTTAATTGTATATTCAGCAAATATGGTTTTTATGTTACTAGTACTTTCAGATTTGACCTTAACTTTTTACTGTTGTTGAAAAATTTTCTAAAATGCAGTATGTTAGAGAAGTACCACATCTTGGGCTGTACTCCTGATCCCCTTTAGTTTTTACATTTTATTTATTTTGTTATTTTTAAAAGAAGGTTTATTTTTAATAAATTTATACTTGGAAGCACAGTTATAGATAGTTGTGAACTGCCCTGGGGGTGCTAGGGAGTGAACCTGTGTCCTCTGGAGGAGCAGCCAGTGCTCTAAACTGCTAAGCCATCTCTCCAACCGTACTTTTTTTTTTTTCTTTTTTTGTAATTTTGAAGCAGATTCTTACTGAAGTTTCTTGGGCTTGCTTTGTACTCTTTCTTGCACAGGCTAGCATTTGAGTCATGAGTCTGAGCCTCCTTAGTAGTGAGATTACAAGTCTATACCAGGTTATTTTAAAAAAAACAATGGACAATTTTAATATCTCAAAGTTCTGCTTTTCTAAAATCCCTGAGTGGCTTCATGGCATAGCTTTTGCTCAGTTTTTCAAAAGATTGCAGATGAGTGGCAGTCATCTAAAGATTTGACATGTACTACATTATTCACTTCCAAGAGAAATCATTTCTATAGCTATAAGGAGGTGGCTTTGATGTCTGTCTGTCTATGTATCTAATTTAATCTATCTCTAGCTGCTTGCAAAAGGGCTTAGTACCTGTTGATAGGCCTTCTTGAACGTATGACAGTTGGCATTGTGGAAGGTGAATGTTTTGAGAGAATCAGAAGCCATGTTTTGTTTTTGTTTTTGTTTTGTTTTGTTTTTTAAAGACCCTTGGAAGTTGATATACCTTCCCTTCTGCTACCTTATATTACCCATAGAGAACAGCTTTCATATAGGGTGCAAGAATTACACAAGGTTATAGATTAGATACTACAATGTAGGAATAATTATGGACCGCCATGGAGTCTAGATAGTCAGGAAGTTCATTTTTAAAAGATTTTATATGTTCTTGAAAATACTGTGTAATCTCTGGTTCTTAGGTATAATCCTTATGTGTTGTTTTGGTCAAGTTCTACATTCTGATTTTTTCCCCTTACTACATTGTATAACTGAAAGATATATGTATTAGGCAGTCTTGCACTGAATTTGATGTGATTTTTTTAAAACTTCTTTTGCTGTGTGTTTATGTGTGTGTGTGGTTTGTACATACATGCTTATACCTATGCATATGTGCACACACAGGCCAGAGGAGAGTGTTGAATGTCCTGTTCTGTTACTGCCTTATTATTTTGACACAGGGTTTCTCACTGAACTTAGAGCTAGACTAGTGTCCAGCAAGCCCCAACAGTCCTCCATTCTTTATACCCCTAACAGCAGTGAGGTTACAGGCGCATGCACAGCCATGCCCAGCTTTTTATCTGAGTACCCGCAGCAAAACTCAGGCCCCCATATACACCCCATATACACCTTGTATAGCAGGTGTTCTTACCTTCTGAGCCATCTCTCTAGTCCAAATCAGTAGATATGCCAGTTTTGTTACGTGTATATTAGATGCACAGAAGTCAGAATCTCATGCTGTGAAGTCATCTTCTGTTTCTGGTGGGTTTTACTGTTGTTCCTTCCCTCTCCCTCACTCCTTCCTCCTCCCCTCCCCTTTCCCTCCCTCCCTCTACCTTGCACATGTTGGACAAGCCATCTCCTACAAGCATTCCATTTCTTGTTGAGTTTCTTTAGTATCTGTTGGGTCTTCTCCCATTCACTGACCATGAAATCTTTGTGTATGTTTGTGTTTTTAATTTTTCTTATAAATAGTACATGTGGAAATAGTTTGACTTTTTCTTCTAACTGGAATGTTTATTTTATTTACATTAATCATGATTATTGGCATATTTAAACTTACTTATTACTGTTACTTTATAAGACTTTTATTTGTCTTTTTTTAACTCTTCCCCCCTTCTTGAACCTGACTTTTCTTTTTTCTTTTCTTTTATCTTTTTTATATGAGTACACTGTAGGTGTCTTCAGACACACCAGAAGAAGGCACTGGACCCCATTACAGATAATTGTGAGCCACCATGTGGTTGCTGGAAATTGAACTCACGACCGCTGGAAGAACAGTCAGTGCTTTTAACTGCTGAACCATTTCTCCAGCTGACATTTCTTTTAGGCTCATTTTTCTTCTGCTTGAAGCAAGTTCTTTAGAACAATTTTAAGTAAGGATCTATTGCAGTAATTGCTCTTTTTCTTTTCTTAAAAATATCTTAATTTCCTCCTCATTCCTGAGTCATAATTTTACCACTATGTAGAAATCTAGGTAGTTGTTTTTCTCTTCAGTATGTTAAAGATACCATTTTCTTACCTTTTTACTGTTGTTGAGAATTCTGTTGTCATTATAATTGCCATTATTGTATAGGTGGTATTTTTCTTTCTGGTTGTTTTAAAGTCATTTTCTTTTTCACCTTTTGTATTTATTTTTTCTCTCACCAAAGGTAATTATGTTGAATAATGAATGCATTAATTGACTTGATTATTATCATAGTTTCTTTTCTATTGCTGTGATAAAACAGCATGATCAAAGCAATTTATAGAAGAGAATGTTTAGCTGGGGTTGAGGGTAGTGGGGGTGGCGGGGGTGGCAGGGGTGGTGGCAGTGGAGTTAGTGGCAGCACACACCTTTAACCCCTAGCACTTGGGAGGTAGAGGCAGGAGGATCTCTGAATTCAAGGCCAGCCTGGCGTACAGAGTGAGTTCCAGGACAGTCAGGGCTACCCAGAGAAACCCTGTCTCGAAAAACCAAAAGAAAAAATAAAAAAAAAATGTTTAGTTTGGCTTACACTTTCAGAGGGTAAGAATCCATGATGTCAGAGCAAAGAAATAGCTGAGAGATCACATTTTGATCCATAACCATAGGGCAGAGAGAGAGAGCACTGGGGATTTCAAGAGTCTTTTGAAACTGGAAAGACCACCCCAGTGATGCATTTAGACAGTTCTATCAGCTGGGAATCAAGTATTCAAATATATGAACCATGGGGATCATTTTTATTCAGACTAGCACAATTGTGGTTATGACTTCACAGGATATTGAAATCTTGTTATATAAGTTAAATATATAACTTTTTTATTTGCTAATTATGCCTAAGTGGGAAAACAAATGTAAAAGTATCCTTTTAAATGAGGTATAATTGGAAGTTCCTGTACATGTGCCTTTCTGTAGGGCAGGTTGGTAGGGAGCTAACTGTAGTTGTTGATCCTCCAAATGTAAGTCTTTCAGTGAAGATCCACTTTATCTAGATTAATATTGCCTTACTGGTTGCCTGGGTAGTGATGTTTGATTAAAGGATTAAGCCAAAAGCCTGGTAGTTTATAGTACGGAGATTTTCACGTATAAAGGAAGTAATAGGATGATTGTGGAAAGGTTATATTTCAGGTTTTAAAATATAGGCAAAGGAAATGGTCAATTTTCCTCTGAATTCACTGAACTGTCTGTACTTTGTCTGTAGACTAGCAGGGGCTGCCTGTTGCTCCTGGACCACAGTCCTAAGGCACATTGCTTCAGGTAATAAAAAGATGGTTGTTAAAGGCAGTAAGTAGGAAAGGCAGTGTAATGGCACTGGTTCATTCTTTGACTCAACAAACATTTATTAATTTTATTAATAACAAACATTTATTATTTCTAATCAAAGGATAAAATGACCTTTGAGAAAGATATCTTTTTTGCTACCATGGAACTTAAAATGCAAGAATGATATGCATTAAAGTTTATCATGTGGCTAATTATATTTGTTCAAGAATCATAGGCATCCTGGGGATGAGGCTTAATTGATAGAGAGTACTTGTTTAGCCTGCATGAAGTTATAGATTCAGTCTGTAGTGCTGTATAGAATTGAGCATGGTGGTACATGCTAGCAACTTTAGTAATTGGGGAGTAGAGGCAGAAGGATCAGAACTTCAAGGTCATCTTTGACTGCAATAGAGAGTTTGAGTCTGGGGTAGATGAGACACTAGAGAAAAATTATTTTGAGCAAAATAAATTGTATTTGAGTGTTTGTTTTTTCTTTCATGGCTTTCTTTTCAACGAGCATTTATTACTTTCACAATCTGGAAAAGTGAATTAAACTTTTAAATATTCTATATTACAAATATTTTAGATATAATAGAATATAGAGATATCTTTGGACATAACAGAATATAAAGGGTTTAGGTTGTATGAGGAAAAATAATCACCTTTGAATTATCTCTATTTAAAACAAAATATGATCTACTATAAGATCTCAACAAATAGGGATTTATTTAGAAGAAATAAACACAGTTATTTAAACAAAGAACTGTGAACAATGAGTAGTTTGTTTCTAGTTTCACTCAGAAATTCTTTGAAAGGTCACAAGCTAAAATGTGTGCTTCTGTGTACATTCTGATGAGTTTCTAAAAGGCCTCTCAGACTGTAATGGAAGTTAGAGATGACATTACATTTTGTTTAGTGTACACACAGGAAAAAAGGAAAGGAAAAATATCCCAAGAGGAGGAAGAACACCCAATATGTCATCTTTGGGTATTAGGAAACAAACATATTAAATTAAGAAGGTGTATTCTTTGCTGGAGTATAGGCTGAGTGGTCAAGAACACTGGCTGCTCTTCCAGAGGACCTAGTTTGATTCCCAGCATCTACATGGCAGCTCATGACCATCTTTAACCTAGGATATATGTCTCTCTTTTTTGGCTTCTAAGGGAATTGTATGCACATGGTATATTATATAGACATAGACATTATTATTAATTATTAATACATTAAAAAAAATAAACTACCCCTGAATATTGTAGCTTATATTAAGCACATCTCCCAGAGGATTCTGTGTAATTGGTTACGTATTACATATGTAATAGTGCTTTATATAGTGCTTAATGAAAAGTTATGAAGTTTGTTTCTATTTTAATGTTGTTTTAAGTATATAATTGGCAATCAAACAAAGCTATTATTCATATAACAAAGTTAAATGAAAAAGGTGAATTAACTGCAAATTGTTAAGCCAGGAATGCATGGTACAGGATATGGCTAAGTTAATAGTATATGAATCACTAAATTTGGGCAGAGTGGGATAACAGCCTGAAATTTAATCCTGAGCTCATAAAATAGGTATTACATAATTACCATTTTAAAAACGATATAGATATTATAAAACATCCATAGGCAAATATATTTGCATGGAGCCAAACTAATTTTGCCAAGAAGTAAAATCCTTTGAATTCACTTTCCCTTGAATGTTTGAGTTTTAGTTTATTCTTTTCCTGCTATTCTGAACTTACAGCTGGCTAAGTTTTTCATACACAGAAACCTTAAGTCTTATAGAACCTATTTGTACTCAGTTCACAAATTACCTATTTATGCAACCACTATTGAAACTCCAAAAGCTAATTCCCAAGTGCTGTTTTAAGATTCTCCAGATATCTACCACCCCAACAGGGACCTGTTTTTTACCAGCCTAAACTACAGTTGTACTGTTTGCACAGAAAATGCTCCATTATTTTCTTCTCTTCCTCTGTAAAGTTCAAAAGCCATTAGGTAAAACAGAGCAAGTAGGCATCTGTGTACTTGCTTGGGTAGAGCCTGATCAGGATGAAAAAGACATTCCTTCAGAGGGAAGCAAGACAGAAAAAGAGTGTCCACATGTGGCAGGCTAGGCAGAGTCAGACAAGTGAATGGGACAGGAGAGACTACTCTGTAGAGGGTGGCCAGACACAGGACATTAGCTCAAACAGGGAGGGAGGGGACAGTAGGCCACAGGATAACAAAGCCCCAGTGGGATAAGGATAGAGCTTATAGAAAGATGCCACTAGTTAAGGTGTTAGTACCTGAGTGGGCCCGGAAGGTGCTGGTGGGCTGTGTGACTCTTCTGTATGCGGGAGCAGGAGTGTGCTCGCACAGAGTTTGAGCAGGTGCATAGAGGAAGTAGTGAAGCACAAGTAGGGGTTGAAGGCTGCGCACAGTAAGGAGGGAGGAAAACAAGAAAGGTCCAGGGGCCAGTGTGGTGACTGAGCTGTAGAGGTGCTCGCCACCAAGTCTAATGACCTGAGCTGGGTTTCTGTAACCTAGCTGGGGAAGAGTTCATAAAATTGAAAAAAAAAAAAAAAAAAAAAAAAAGATGGTTTTATTCTTTTGGAATTCTTGGCTCCCTTCCCTTTTCTTACTTCCTTCATCGAATCCCATTGATTGCCTACTTCTCATCCTATTGTCAATTTGGAGTTTAATTTCAGCATTTCTCAAAATAGGCTGCTTTTTTGAATGATTCGTCAACTGGATGTTTTAGAACATTATTGCCTAATAGGATTTGATCGCTGCATCTTATATAACTATTAAATTTAAATAAAATCAACATTTGATTCCTCATCTGGACTAGCCATAGTACAGATGTTTAAAATAGCAACATAGAGCTGGCTAGTGGCCAAGGTTAGTAATCATTTTTGGATACAGAATATCACTGCAGAAAATTCTATCTATTATTTGTGATTTAGAATATGTCACAGTTCTTCTGACTTGTACATGGTCCTGAACATCCCTGTTTGTGTGTGTGTGTGTGTGTTTTCATTGAGAATGTACTGTCATTTGGGAAAATCGTTTGTTCATTCATCAGGCTTTCTGTTTCCTGTTGTGTATATACTTATACTACACTAGGGTTGTGTTAAGTGGGTCCTATTTATACACACACACACTCACACACACATACACTCTTCACACATTTGCACACTTGCACTTAGGAGAACCTTGTCCTTTAATTTATCTGTGGATGTGTGTAAGTTTGCAGCTTTATTCTTCTGGATTCTCTGTTGATTGTATGGAAGGGCTGGGGAGATTTAGATTTACAAGCTGTATTGTTGCTGCCTTAGTTAGGGTTTCCATTGCTATAAAAAGATACCATGACCATAGCAGCTCTTTTAAAGGCAACATTTAATTGGGGTTGGCTTACAGTTTCAGAGGTTTAGTGTATTACTATAATAGCAGGAAACATGGCAGCATGCAGGCAGACATGGTGCTGGAGAAGGAGCTGAGAGTTCTGTATCTTGATTTGAAGGCAACCAAGAGAGATTGGCATTCTCAAGTCACTAGCTAGGAAGCTCTGCTTTGCAATGGGTAGAACCTGAGCATGGGAGGAGACCTCCAAAGCCCACCCCCACAGTGACGCATTTACTCCAACAAGGCCACACCTCCTAATAGTACCACTCCTTATGGGCCAAGTATGTTTAAACCAACACAGTTGCCATTCTCACCTTCTAAAATTCTCTTTTTTGAGTTGTCAAGTTTTTTCCTCTACAATCTTTTTTGTTTTTTTGAGGCAGGGTTTCTCTGTGTAGCCCTGGCTGTCTTGGAACTTGCTCTATAGACCATATGGCCTCAAACTCACAGAGATCTGCTGGCCTTTGCTTCCTGATTTAATCCTGATTTAAAGGCATGTGTCACTGCTGTCCAGCTACCTCATCTTCATGGTTAACTATGTAATTCTATAGTTTCTGTGCACTGCCTTCCTTACATCCTAACCTCCTTCCCTCTGTATTTTCTATTTCTCTGCTGTCAAGTTAATACTGTCCTACTGCCTAGCAACCATCTGGGCATGTCACTTGTTCCTCCCAATTTTACCTTTCAAGTGGAGAGAGTTGTGGGTGTGGTCTCACAGAGGAACCTCCTTGGTTCTCTTTCAGTATCACCAGGGTCTAAGAACAGTGAATTGATACTTATGTACAGAATTACACTTTTGAGTTGAGATGCATTTCTATGCAGTGCAGTTGACCTTATGCACAGGTTAGTGTAAATGTGAGCCCTCCAAAGAATTGGTTTTCCTGTGAGATGAATTTCTAGGTTATGTTGTTTGGTACCTTGGTTGTATGGTTGGTTATCTTTACTGAAGTCAGTTTTAGCTCTGTTCCTGATTTATTATATTTAATTATATTTAAATAATTGGCTGTTGTTTTCTATTGAACAGGGATTTGTAGCCTAGATTTTCGTGGTCTGTAGTTCATTCAGTGTATATACTAAAGGCTTATGTGCATGTCTTGCAGAATTCTCTTATTTTGTAGCTAAAAGGACAGAGCTCTGGTCCTGAGGGTCATCATTCTTCTTGGAAAACACTGGGTAAAAGATTTGGCTTTATAGATTTATATTTTTTTTTATGATTTCCAGAAAGAAAACTGAAAATTAAAAATTGATAGACTGTTGGGCAATGGTGGCACACGCCTTTAATCCCAGCACTTGGGAGGCAGAGGCAGGTGGATTTTTGAGTTCGAGGCCAGCCTGGTCTACAGAGTGAGTTTCAGGACAGCCAGAGCTACACAGAGAAACCCTGTCTCAAAACAAAACAAAACAAAACAAACAAACAAAACCAACAAAAAAATCCAAAACAAAAAACCAAAAAAAAAAAAAAATTGACAGACCACTTAAGATTTGCTCTAAGTTCTATGTTGCATTGTACATTAGAGATTGAGATATAAATATCGGCAGATACGGTTGATAAAGACTTCCTAAGAGGTTGTGGTTTTCACTGAAAATGCATGTTTAGTCATTTGAAGAGTAACATCTATTTTTCCATTATAGCTTCCAATAAAAACAGGACAGCAGAACACACATACCAAAGTCAGCACCGAGCACACCAAGGAGTGTCTGATCAACATTTCCAAATACAAGTTTTCTTTGGTCATCAGTGGGCTCACCACCATCCTAAAGAATGTTAACAATATGGTGAGTATCTCATTTGTGGGGTTTCTGCTTTGTGGTGCATTTGCTTCATTTTCATTCTGATTTGGAAGTTTGGAATAGCATGTTTTAAAGTATGGAAAACATATTCTTAGGATTTAAGAGGTAAATCACTAATGGACGAGCACAAGTGTAACTGAAATTTTGACTTCAGGTTTTTATTCTTTTCCTTTGAAACTTCTCTTATTCTTTACTTTGTTTTTTGGGAATTAGAATTTTATATCTCTTTTGTATTGTATGTAAACTAATCATAATATAGATTTCTTTCCCCTTCCTATGCTACACCTCCGGCTGTGTAGTACAGACGCTGTTAGAATGCTTTTTTTTTTTTTTTTAGCTGCTTCCTTAAATGTATTTATTGATTGTTCCTGTCCAAACTGTATGGTAAATAGAGTATGACCTTTCACTTCTAAAACATGAGATTACTTTTTACAGCTGTATTAAAGAGTTTTCTCTGTCTTCTCCACATCTGAAGCAGGCTGGGTAGCGTTAGCGTTAGAGTCAGTGTTAGAGCAGAGGCTCTCTCAGTTTCTTAAGCAGTCAGCCGATTTCATCAAGGGTCCACTGCTGAGAGCTGCCGGTCCTTCTCTCATCCTTCCCACCTGGCAGGAGTCACTGCTGCTGCTCTGCCTCTGTATTCCTCTTCCTCTGACAGCTTCTAACAATCTACTTTATACTCCTCCAGACAACAGATGGATGCTTCCTTCTCTCAGTTTGTGGTGTTTGTGCTGAGCTGTGAAGCAGCCTCTTTTGTAGACTTTGAGGACTCACTTCAGGGTTTTATAGTTACATCATCTTTGTAGACTTTCAAATACCAGAGTTACAGAACTGATGAACTGGAGGTTTTGGGCAGTCCAATAGATTTTTTTCTTTGCTAAAAATTTAGTTTCTTCTAAAAAGCATAAGACCTTTTATAAGACTGTAAAGTGATTTACAGGATGCACTTACTGTTTTGCTGTTGCTCTTTGCCCACTCTGGAGCACAGTATTAGTGTGTTTTATGTCTGAGCATGTGGCCGTGTTCCTAGTCACACTGCAGTAGTTTATATTTACCATCTTCTTTAGAACTATCATCATGTTGGCATTCATGTAGAACTTACTGAAAAGTTACAGGGTCTGTGAGATGGCTCAGTGCATAAAGGTAATTGTCACTGGTCCTTGGAACACACTGGTTGAAGGTGAGAACCAACCCTGAAGATTGTCCTCCTCTGACCTCCACGTAGGCACTGTGGAGTGCCCACACCCATACTAGCACATGCACCACATGTACAATAATGATAAAATAGAAAACAGAAAAATTTAAAAGAAAAGTTATACAATGAAAGTCATAGTTTCTTGTTAGTAAGTAGGTAGGTGATACAGGGTTCAGTTTGAAAGTAATTGTGGGGAGCCAACAGAAGGCGGCTGTCATCCTTGCAGCCATCTTGAGCCATGTACCCTGACACGAGACTTGTCTACAACAACAACAACAGCCTACAATAGCCGAGCACATTCTGATAACATCTTGTTTTTAGATACCCAGGATTTTCCCTTGGGTATGTGAGACTTAAAGGTGTGACTTAAAGGTGTGATTTAGAGACAAGACTTAAAGGCATGACTTAGAAGTGAGACATATAAAAGGCAAGAGGCAGACAGCAGAAAGTACTCGAGACTTGGCACTTGAGAATTGAGAGTAGGCACTTGAGACTCGAGACAGGCAACTTGGATTAGACACTTGTACTTGGAAGAGTACTTGGATGAGACTTGAGACTAGAACTTGGAACTGGAAAGTTGGAACTTGGAGGCACTAGGGACTAGGAACTAGGGACTAGGAACTCAAGACTTGGGACTTGGACTAGGAAAAGAGACTGAAGAATAAACGGGATTGAATCACACTCTGTCTGGTCTCCATTCCTTGAGTCCGTCCTCACTCTCTCTCTCACTGAACCCCGACCCACGGACTGGAGTAGCTTGGGGCAGTGCGGGCTCTAACAATTTGGCCCCCAAGGCTTTTGGCAGTGCAGGTCCCAACATTGATAGAGCGGTCCGCAACACTTTGGCCCCCAAGTGTGGGGCAGAGCGGTTCTCAACAGTAATGAATGCTTAAGCTTCACTGTAATCAATTAGTAACATTCTGTTTTAATAAGAATTAAGAAGTTAATTGTTTTATAGTAGGAGGGGATGGCTAAATGCTAATTCAGGACAGGTATAAGCCTCTAACTCATGAATTATTTTAAACTCTCATTGATTCATTATTTATTTCCACACCCTTCTTTACTTTCTTCTTCCTTCCCTGTCCCTCCCCCACCCCTGATAGAGTACATACTATACTCTGGGCTGGTGTTAAACTTATTATAACCCTAGTGCTAGCATTGAACTTCTAATCCTCTTGCCACTATTTCCATAGTGTTGGGACTACCAATGTCTTTTTATCATGTCTGGCCAGATTATAGATATTGAAAAAACATAAAGCAACAGGTTTTACTGTTATGTAGCTAATGGAAGACTTTAATAAATGCCTCTATTTCTGTTAACTTAGGAATTTATTTTTTGAGTATTAGGGTAAAGGAAAAAATGATAGATTTAAGTATTACTGAATTTAGAAGACAAAATGGAAGGTTAATACTTATTCTTGATCTTTAGTCTTTTATATTTCATGTGTGCTAATTTGCAGTGAAGTGTTAATCATATTTTCTGAATATATTTTTTAGAGGATATTTGGAGAAGCTGCTGAAAAAAATTTGTATCTCTCTCAGTTGATCATATTGGACACACTGGAAAAATGTCTTGCTGGGGTAAGTACATTCATTCTAAAGTAGGCAGGTTTTGTGAATTCAGTCTTGAGAATGAACTGGAATACCAAAAGGTCAGTATGGGACACTGAGGACACACTATAAGTCTTTGTCTGTGGTAGATGAATATGAATTCTGTTAATACAGTTGATCTGGTGGCACAGTCTAGAGAAAATTATTCTCTCAGCTTTTGTAAATTCCATAGATATTTAAGTTTTCTTAAAATGTTAAGTTTGAGCCCCATTTCTGTCTCTTAAGATTTTTTTAAGAAAATATTTTTATGAAAGAATCACTATTTGATTTAATTATTTCTCAGTTGTCATTAGGCCTGTGCCTTTGTATAGCTGGAAGAGTGTGGTCAGCAGACCAAGGGCAGTCTTACTTTCCTGCCTTCGTGATATGGTTTCAACTTTCTATAGACACCGAAAATGGGCTCTATCCTTTGTTTGTTTGAAGCTGTCCTTCTGAGGATAGCTTTGTAAATGTGAGCACTTTCATAGGCATGTGGAGGGGTCGCTGAGTACCATGCAGTTCTTTCCTAGGTTGCCGCTGATAGCTGTGTCTGCTTATTTCAATTAAAACTTTCACTTTTCAAGATGTTTTCTGCTGTATAAAGTACTCATATTCTTCCCTAATCTTAATTCTTTCCCAAACATGGGTAGGTGTTTGTATAAATACATAATATTTGTTTTAAAATTGTCTACTCCATTTATGCTAGTTAATTTATTTCTTTTTATTTAGCACAGAATACAGAACTTTGCTTTTATTCAGAGTAGCATCTCTTTTATGAGTTCTCTACAGTAAATCTAGAGGGAAGACACTTAAAACAATTTTTTTAAAAGGTATTTTATGTGGATAAGTGTTCTCTCTCTCTCTCTCTCTCTCTCTCTCTGTGTGGGTGTGGGTGTGGGTGTGTGTGGGTGTGTGGTGTATGACTGGTGTCTTCAGAGCCAGAAGGGCATCAGATCTCCCGGATTTCGAGTTACTAGTGGTTGTGAACTACCATGTGTGTGCTAAGGACCATATTCATGTCCTCTAGATGCTTTTAACCACTGAGCGATCTCTCTGGCCTCAAGAGGGAAGAGATTTTAACATACTAGGATTGATGATATGGTTGAGAAGAGAAAGAATGTTCAGAAGTGACAGGGATTATGCAGGGAATTAGAAAACAAAGACCCAAAACAACTTACTCACACTCACAAAACTTTCCCTAGGGAAGTTTGTGGGCCAGAAAAAAAATTAGGCATATTATTTACTTACAGTTTTTAAAGTTTATTTTAAAATTATTTTTAATTATGTGTATGTGTTTACACGTGGGTTTATGCACATGTGCACATGAGTGTAGGTGCCCTCAAAGGTCACCTGGATCTGGATCCTGGATCCCCCTGGAGCTGGAGTTACAGGTGACTGCGATTCATCATCCTACATGGGTGCTGGGAACTAAACTCAGGTTCAAGTTCATGCAAGAACAGTTCATGTTCCTAACCACTGAGCAAAACCTCCAGCTCCCAGAGTACTTATTTATTTATTATGACTGTCTGTGCATATGGGGTGCATATATGGAGCTCAGAAGACAACTCTTGGATAGTCAGTACTTTTCTTCCACTTTGATAAGGATTTTGGGGATTGACTTTGGGTCACCGGGTTTACACCATAAGCACTCACTAATGGAACTAGCTTGTCAGCCTAGCATAATACTTCAAATCCTTAAGATTAAAAAAAGAAGTTATTTATTTTATGAGTGTTTTATCTGCATGTATGTATGTATGTATGTATGTATGTGCTTGGTGCATGAGGAAGTCAAAAGAGAGCATCAGATCCCTTGAGACTGTAGCTACATATGGTTGTGAGCTACATGTGGGTGCTGACAACTGAACATGGGTCCTCTGCAAGAACAAGTGCTCCTAACCATTGAGCCACGTCTCTAGTCCCTGATATTTTAAATTCCTTTTGATCTCTGGCTATGTTCCAGAATTGTAGAGTAGCATTTGTAAATTTTGTACTTAAAATGGTAGGAACTATTTTAACTTAGTGTCCTCTGTTAATCTGTGAAATGGAGAAGAAGAACAAGAATACCATTATATACTGGGGCAGAACTGGGAATTTAGACATTGTAACCGTGGCAGTGCTTTTAGTACTTTGTAATTTCTGCTGTATCAGGCAAACCCATGATTGAGTTGGATAGAATGGTGTAGTGCCTCTTTAAGTTTCCACTACTTTTTCTTCATTAACATGTTTAATTGAGAGGCACTATGTCTTGGAGAGTGATTGCTGATATTCTTTGGAGCTCTCCTAATTGTAATGATGGTATATTTCCACAGTGTACCTGTGTAATTTACATACTACCTTGACTTGGTCTGCTTTGAAGTTGTCTTCCTTTTTTTTTTTTTTTTTTTTTTTGGCTCGTGGAGTCAGAGATTGTATGCAGGGCCTTGGCCTTGTGTGTATACCACTGAGCCACAGCTCTAGAACTGTGTCAGGTTAGTGAGTTAGCTGCTGCTTAGGAAATAATGAAATAATCTGTAAGACAGTTGGGCCAGTTTTAAAAGTAAATTTCATGGAATGTAAAAATGATATATGTCGAGTATTGGGGAAGGATTGTTCTAGAATAAAGAAACTGAAGGGACAGAGTAATCTCTGAATTACTTTTGGATCCTCATTGAATAAAAAGCTATGAAAGACATTTTCAATGTTCTGGAATGTGGACTGGGTATTAGATGATACATGGAATGGTATTATTTTTTGGAATGTTAATTGTGTTGGAATTACATTGGAGAATATCCTCATTAGGATATGTTGACATACAGAAGGGCTGAGATATTAAAATGTTTATAACGTACTTTGACATGATTTAACTCAGCATTACTTGTGGTGCATAATACACGTTTTGGTCAGATTATACAGAGGCCATGTGTTCCCTACCTAGGAATTTCTATGGAAATGAAAGATAAATGATATAATGTACTTGCAGTAAATATGAATAAAATCTATAGAGAACTCACAGGGAACTGCCGATTTCTCAAAAGTGAGGGATCAACTGCAGGTAAAGTTAAAGCTTTATAATTATGTGATTATTTCCATTTTAGCAACCAAAGGACACAATGAGATTAGATGAAACAATGCTGGTTAAACAGTTACTACCAGAAATCTGCCATTTTCTTCATACCTGCCGTGAAGGAAACCAACATGCCGCCGAACTTCGGAATTCTGCTTCTGGGGTTTTATTTTCTCTGAGCTGCAACAACTTCAATGCAGTCTTTAGTCGCATTTCTACAAGGTTAGTGCCTAAATCATGTGGGGCTATTAAGTAAAACAAGTTTTAGAATTCTTGTCTGCATAAGAATGGTTAACAGAATGACTTATATCTGGGCTTTTGAAGGAATTTTATATTGATTTTTCTTGACATTTTAATTATGTAATATTAGAAATTACTTTGGAGATACTGATATATAGACATGAATACTGTTACAGACTTGGAGAATATGCTTCCATGGCCAGACCTTTTCTCTTTCTTTCTTGCAATGCTAAGGATTAAATTCAGGGTCTTGTGTTTGTAGGCAAGTGCTCCATTACAGAACTACACCCCAGCCTTGGCTAGGCACATTGAATGTATTCTTTAGATTAAACTATGCAAATCAGGTAGAATAGCTGAGAAGAATAGCAAACATTCTAATGACCTAATTCTCAAGGCTCATAAGTTTCCTTAAAAATAATTTAAGCAATATAGAAATAAAAGGAAGTAAGTACAAAGTAAAATTCTCTGGAAGGTGAGCTGTGTTTTAAGTGAATATGAAAGTTCCATTTCTTGAGTATTCACATTTGCAAATTTCTAAGACAGGCCTCAGGATCTACGTTAGTATCACTATATTAGTTGTTTTAAATATTTCTATTTTAACTATCTTATGGAATTTTAAAATACTATATATTTAATTTAGTGATTTCAAAAATGAAAGAGGCAAGAGAGATGCCTTAGTGGTTAAGAACACATAGTACTCTTGTAGAGGACCCAAGTTTGGTTCCCAGTACCTGCAAGGGGCCTCACAGCCACCCAGTTTAGGTAATTCAATACCCTGTCTGGACACCAGACACACATGTAGTGCATATATATGCATAATGCATACATACAAGCAACCATATGCATAAAATAAAAACAAACTTTTAAAAATGTAATTTTGGTAAAACAGAAAGAAAAAAAAATGTTGGACTGGGGAGATCAGTTGGTATGTAAAGACACTCAGAAGCAAGCCTGTTGGATGCAGGCTTTACCCGGAATACAAAGAACCATTACCACAAAGTTGTCCTCTGACCTACCCCCTAACACATAAAACTTAAAAATGACTTGTAGACAAAAATGAAGGACAATTATAGTTTAAATATTTCCTGATAAGTTAAAATCATAACCATGATATTATAGATGAGAAAATTAGTTTAAAATGGTGCTCAGTGGGATGAAGTTATAAAGAAATTGTGACTAACTTGTTTTCATGAAAATTATTTACCTTGTGTAAATACAGTCATATGGGTTCTTAATTACAATAAAATAAAAAGTATAAAACAACCTACATAGAGATTTAGTGATTAAAAGACAAATGCAAACAGAGAAAAGTAATCCTTTTGACTCTTTGGTTCCTCTATCTGTAACTTACTAACGTTATACAAATGGGTTTCTATTATGTTCTCTTGTTTCCCAACAAGGTGAATAAGAATATACATTAAAACTTGAGAATTTATAGTCTGGTGTTTAAGAACTAACTCACTTGCAATCGTTTTAATAAAAAAGTTGTTCTATAATTATGATGGCAGGTGACAATATTCTATGATATTCTATTCTACAATCTTACAGACTATGAAGATGAAATGAAAATTTTATATATTGGTTAATGTTTATATAACAGAACATTTCCATGATTTTTTTTTTTTTTTTTTTTTTTTTTTTTTTTTTTTTTTTTTGAGACAGAGTTTCTCTGTGTAGCTCTGGCTGCCCTGCAACTTTCTCTGTAGTCCAAGCTGGCCTTGTAAATTTATTTTATATTCTTAGTCACCGAACACTGATGGAGCCAGCAAGGTGACAAACAGGGAAATAGGATTCTGGAAAGTTATAGAAAGTAAAAACCCTTTTATTTAGGTCACTATGAGATTAGTTTTATTATTTGGAAAACAATTTCTTAAATTGAAGATAAAAAACAGCCGGGCAGTGGTGGCGCATGCCTTTAATCCCAGCACTTGGGAGGCAGAGGCAGGCGGATTTCTGAGTTTGAGGCCAGCCTGGTCTACAGAGTGAGTTCCAGGACAGCCAGGGCTACACAGAGAGACCCTGTCTTGAAAAACAAAAACAAACAAACAAACAAAATGAAGATAAAAAACAGTAAAGAAAATTTAGTTTCTTAGTCTATCCAGGCAGGAATTGGCTTTGTCAGTCCCCCACACTGTATCCACAAAGCTCGGCTGAACCCCAGACAATATCTGCCATCCCCGCAGTTCCGGTAGAAATGAGACTCTTAAAGCTTAATGATTATCTAAAGGATTTTATATTTAGAAATGCTCAGTCAACAAGATGCCCACACAGTTAGAGTTGTTACCCAATATCAAACCTTTTGATAGAAGTTGCTCCCAGGACAGCTTTCCACCCATCCGTTGTTCTCCATGGCTGACAGCCTCCTTCTTCCCCTCCCCTTCCTCTATTTCTCCCCTCCCCTTCCTCTCTTTCTCTCCCAGCTCCACCTTCTCTTCTACTGCCTAATCACCCAGCTCCACTGCGAATACAGTGTAGCAGAATGAGTATCCTGCTACACTTTACCAGTCTACAGATATTCTTTTTGGTGGGGGTGGGGGCAGTACTGGTAATTGAACCCAGGGCTTCATGTGTTCTACCACCGAGCTACAGCTGTAGTCTTCTTTTTATTTTGAAAAGGGGCTTCACCAAGTTGTTCAGGCTGGCCTGGAACTCAGTTTGTAGATCAATCAGGCTAGCCTTGATAGTGTCCTCCCCAACTTTTTTAGAAGCTGCGATTATAGACCAGTAATACCAAAAATAGCTTCTTTAGGTTTTTTTTTTTGTTTGTTTGTTTGTTTTTTACTAATTGAAAAATTATAACATAGCTTTATTCTGCTGAAGTGTCTCATGCTGTAGGCTTATTATGTACATTCTTTAAAGTTTTATTTTTATATTGTTTTATATATATTACTTGTGTGTCAGTGCCTTTGTAGGCCAGAAGACTGTATGGGATCCCCTGAAGCTGAGATTACAGGTGGTTGTGAGCTACAATGTAGGTGCTAGGAACAGAACTTGGGTCCTCTGGAAGAGCAGCAAGTGCTTTTAAGCAATCTCTCCATCCCTATGTACTTTCTTACATAGAAGATTAATTGGCTTTTTTATAACAGACTTGTTGATACTTAATTTGGTGATTTTTTTTTTTTCTTTTAGAGACAGGTCTCATATATAATCCAATCAATTGTTAGATATAGATATTATCTGGACTATCTGACATTTCCCATAAAACTTTAACCTACTTGATAATCTTTGGATCCATTATTAATTGGAAATGGCAAAAGTAAAAACATTCTTTCCTCCTATCTCCCCCACCTCCCCCCCCCAACCCCTTGATAAGTGAGGCAGGATCTCACTGTGTAGCTTCAGCTTGCCTGGAACTAGCTGTGTAGCTTGGCTGGCCTTGCTATGGCTTGCTTGCAGCTCGTGGAGCTCTCCTGTCTCTGCCTCTCTCTCTGCCTCTCTGCCTCTCTGCCTCTCTGCCTCTCTGCCTCTCTGCCTCTCTGCCTCTCTGCCTCTCTGCCTCTCTGCCTCTCTGCCTCTCTGCCTCTCTGCCTCTCTGCCTCTCTGCCTCTCTGCCTCTCTGCCTCTCTGCCTCTCTGCCTCTCTGCCTCTCTGCCTCTCTGCCTCTCTGCCTGTCTCTGTCTCCAGACTGTCTCCAGGTGTGTGCTGCCACATCTGGTTGGGCTCTATTCTTTTTTAGTTTTAAGTTGGACTTACTGTATTTCTTTATGGGTTTTGTGATTGTGAGAATTAAAACCCAGGGCCTTTTGTGTTAAATTGTGTGCTTTGTTTTTACTTCTTTCTTTCCTCTTTCCCCTTTCTTCCTCACTACTTCCCTCTCTTCCTCTCTCCTTTCTCAAGACCAGGCTTCACTTTGTAGCCCAAACTAACAATCATCCTCCTGTTTCAGTTTTCTGAGTGCTTGGATGATGGGCTGTGATAGGCATAAGCCACCATGCCTAGATGAAACTAGACTTAAATGTAAAATACTTCAATTTTTTCCCTGTAAAAATTTTTCCTGTATATTTATATCACTTTTGTACAATATGATCTAAACAGGGAATACAGGACAGAGGCCTACTCCACCTTTATTCCTTTTTAGAATGAAGCAATTCTCAAAGTTGGAAAAGCTTACCTGTGTGTTTTTTCTCTCAGTAACTACTGTTTCCCCTCCCCTATGTGTATTTCAGTTGTAGAAAAAGCTGGGGCGGGGCAGTAGGAGGGCTCAGCGGGCAAAGGTACTTTCTGCTGGCATGATGACCTAAGTTCAGTCCCCAAGACCTGTACGGTGGAAGGGGAGGACAGTTCCCAGGATTGGTTTTCTGATTGATAATGGACGTGCACATACAATAAATAAATGTAATTTTTATGAAGGAAGAAAATTTGATACTCATATTGTCCCAGTTTTAACAGCTATAGTGTCTACTTGTATAGCTGTATGATTTTGACATGACTATAACAGTTTCTAATTTCTTTGTCTTTAATTTCAGGGAGACCTAGACAGATTTGAAAATACGCTCCAATCGGGGAATTAATTAATTTTTTCAGAAGAGTCATGGCTAATGTGAGAAATCATGTTCAGACCTCAGTCTACAAAGTTTCCTGGAATATCAGTTTTTGTCATGACTCTTTTCTTTTTTTTTTTTTTTTTTTTTTATACAGGGTTTCTCTGTGTAGCCCTGGCTGTCCTGGAACTCATTCTGTAGACCAGGCTGGCCTCAAACTCAGAAATCCACCTGCTTCTGCCTCCCAAGTGCTGGGATTAAAGGCATGTGCCACCACTGCCGGGCTTTGTCATGACTCTTAAATTGGTTGAATTACTTAGTTTTTTTTTTTTTTTTCTTAAATAAGTATGTTTTTATTTTATGTGTCTTTGTTTGTAAATCCCCTCTTCATTGAATCAGAATCTTGAATTGTTGTAAGACTTAAATGATAAATTATTTTTGGTTTTTACTTTTCAGGTTACAAGAGTTGACTGTCTGTTCAGAAGACAATGTCGATGTTCATGATATAGAATTGTTACAGTATATTAATGTGGATTGTGCAAAATTAAAACGACTCCTGAAGGGTAGGTTTAAATAAATATATCTGCAATTAACCTATAATTAACTTCAGCATTATGGTTATAGTAAATCTGTTTGAATTGAATATCAAAATAGATTTTATAGTGTGCATGTTCTTGTGAAATGTTTAGTAATGCATGTGTTTGACTGATTTTTAGGCATTTGAAAATAATAACAATAGAACATGGGTTTTTATTTTATTTTTGAGACAGGGTCTCTCTGTTTATCCCTGCCTTTCCTGGAACTCATTTGTAGATTATGCTAGCCTTGAACTCAGAGATCCACCTGCCTCTACCTACTGAGTTCTGGGGTCAAGAAGTGTGTGCACCATGCACCATCATGCTCAGCTGAGAACATGGATATTTTAAATCTTGGCAATAGGAACTTTGCTTTTCCGTTCTTTTCTTTTTCCTTCTTTTTAAAAGAGTTTAAAAAAGTTATTTTATGTATGAGTGTTCTATCTGCATATACACCTGCATGCCAGAAGAGGGCATCGGATTACATTGTAGAAGGTTGTGAGCCACTATGTGGTTGCTGGGAATTGAACTCATGACCTCTCGAAGGGCAGCCAGTGCTCTTAACCAATGAGCTATCTCTCTGTGGGTCCCTGTGGCTGGAACGCAGAGAGGTCCCCCAGGTGGGAAGTTAGGGGCAGCGGTTGTGGCTACAGTGGCTCACTAAAGGCCTTCTCCATGGTTCCCCACAGCAGGCTCCAGAAGACACATGGAGTTCATGGGTTTAAGAGATTTATTTTCATGATGGATGGTAGTTGAGTCTGGATGCCCCGCCCCTGTGAAACTCAGGGCAGACCTGAGTTAAATAGGGAGGGAGAAAGGGGGGAGGGTCTGGGGAAGAATGTTTAATTGGCTACGCCCTCTGGCCTTCAGGTATCTCATTAGTATGTACATCTCTTGAGGCTGAGGCCTGTAGTCATGCTGTCTACCTGTGCTCTTTGGGAGGGGCTGCATTGCCCTATGTGACTGAATGGTGCATATTAATGGAGATCTTACATTAATGTGAGGGTGTGCCATCCCTCACAGGCAATGGACACCTGTTGGGTCTCTGGCTATCTCTAAGCCAGTGCTCTACCAGAAACCAAAGCATCCTATCACAGTCCCATATCTCTCCAGCATGGGAAGTTTTCTTGAGCTACAAGTTTTGCTTTTAATAAGGAGAATGTTGTCCTTTTGGAATTTGATCCCTTAAGTGACTCTAGGTTGCAGAATCAACTTGTTTGGTTGTTCAGGTGCTTGAAGAATGTGGCCTTGAGGTGCTGTGGGCAGTTGAGAAAGGAGAGTTTAAGACCAGTTTGAGCTATGTAGTGAGTTCAATGCCATGATGGACTATAGAATAAGATCCAGTCTCCAGGAAACCAAACAAAGCCTCCCCAAAACAAAGGAATTAAAGAATCAAACAGTGGTTTAATTTCTGACCAGAGAGACCGAGCTTGAGTGATTTGTAAGCTATGAGAATTTTAATAGTTGTGTAGTATATTTTTCAAAATGCTTAATATTAAAAAACATACTAGTAAGCTGGGTATAGTTATGTACACCTTTAATCCCAGCATTTGGGAGTAGGAGCAGACAAATCTTGTGAGTTTGAGACCAGCCTGGTCTACATAGCTCCAGGACAGCTAGGGTTCTATAGAGAGACCCAGTCTCAAAAAAACAAAGACAAAAGCAATACAATGACAAAAAACTTTCTTGCTTTTTTTGTCTTTAATTTAGTACACAAATTTTATGTGTTCATGGAATCTTGAATTTTTTTTTGAAAGGCAGTTTTAAGAGAAAAGTTTATAAACATGAGTGTCTACTATTAAAAAAGTCAGAAATATCTCAGACAATCTAATGATAACCTCAAGGTCTTAGAAGAGCAAGAACAATCCAAATTTAGCAGCAGTGGACAGCTGGAAGTAATGATAACCGGAGTAGAAATCAGTGAACGGAAGGATCAAAGAACAATGTGTAGAGTTGAACGGGGAGTTGGCTCTTGGAAAATTAAACAAGATTGACAAACCCCTTAGCTTGTCAAGACTCAGTCAAACTAGAGATGAACAAGGTGAGTTAAGTACAGGTCCCAGGAAATGCAGAGAAGAAGGGTATAGTTTGAAAACATATTCTAAATAGTTGGTAAACCTAGAAAAATATGGATAAATTCCTAGGGCTATCAAAACTGAGTCAGGATGGTATTTGCAGATACATAGCAATCAAAGACATTGAAGCAGCAATAAAGCAATTCAAGTAGTAATGGAAAGTCTCCCAACAAAGAGAAGTGCAGAGCAGATGGATTCCACCTCTGAAGTCAAACGAAACTTTATGGAAAAATAGGAAAGGAAGGAATACTGCAATTCTGTGAAGCCAACAGTACAGTGATAAGAAGACCAGATAAGTACACAACAAAATAGGAAACTTGATGAATTCTCAACAAAATTCCAGCAAGCAAAATCCAGAACACTATGTTCTCATTCCAGGGATGCAATGTTGGTTTAACATAACATAGAATAAACCAACAAGTAAACTAGCATGTAGATTTAAGAACAAAAATTACCTAATAATCACAGCTCATCCAAAAAAGGCTCTTGTTTCAGAAGCTCAGCATTCTTTTATAATAAAGGCTCAGCAGGGTTAAAATGAATGTACCAAAACATAATAAAGAATACATATGAATAAAACTTATAACCAACATTACACTAATTGAGGGGAAAGTAAGAGTAGTTTCTCCAAAGTCTAGAATGAGATTAAGGTTTCCAGTCTCATGCTGGGTGTTGTGGTACAGACATTTAATGCCAGCACTCAGAAGGCAGAAGCGGGTGGGTCTCTTTGGTTTAAGCCTAGCTTGATCTAGTTCCAAGCCAGCTAAAGGTATATAGTGATACACTGCCTCAACAACAACAAAACAAAAACAAATAACTTAAAAGTTTCCAGTTCTCTTTTAGAACTTAGTTAAATATTCAAAATATTACCTGGGCAATAAGTCAAGAGAGCACTAAAAGTAATTCAAATGGAAAGCAGAAGCCCAATTACCCCAGTGTTGAGGCAGCATGATCTTCTATTTCACACCAGAACTGAGGTAGGAGCTCTCCCTCCTGGCTAGGTTCCATGTGGGAGGCTGGAGGAGAAGGGCATTACCAAGTCTTGGCCCTGTGAGATCTCTGCCACCTATAGTACCAACCTACAGGCAAGATGTACTCATTGCAGCAGTGGCACAACTGTTATAGAAACAACCAGGTGCTCTGTGCTTGGTTTTGAGGCCTGATCCATAAGAGGGAGTTCATGCCTGGAACTGTAAACCTAATTAAAAATATGGCTGAGGTCTTTGGTCCTAGAAGGGAACTTAGTATTGTTATTTAGGTAAATTGGTAGAGCACCAAGCTGCCTTTAAAATAGTTGGGTTCATGTTCATGGATTAAACACTACTTTGAGTCTTAAGGAAACAATTTAATGAATGATGGAAAATTTAGAGTTGCATGGCTGCTGAAGATACTGAGAATTAGTGGTGGGCAAGTGCTTGGCCCTCAAAAAGACATTCAGGCTACCTCTCTAAGGCTCAGGGAGCCATGTAGAACGAGGCGTGAGAGGAATAGAAGAGCTGGAAGAGAGTGAGAAGAGCTGCAAAGTGCTGTCTTGTGGCCATGACATAGCTAATGGAAATGATCTCACAGCAGCAGGAGCTGCCAGCAATGGAGCGATACAAGACTGCTGTCAATAGTCTCCATGTATCTGGGAAGGTTCCATTTGCTGAACTATGAACTACTAATGGATTTGGGTTAGGGGAGAACAAGCAGTGTCTTTTTTGTGTACTACCTAATGAACCCACCGTTCTCTGATGAATAGTAGCAAACCCCTGGTCATACAGGTGAACTAATTAAACTCAGTGGATCACTGAATAAGAAAATGTTAATGTGTGAGAAGGATTGTAAGGAGTAATAGGGGTAATAGTGAAATAAGAGGGTGTAGGTTGACAGTAGTCAGAAATAGGCTAATATATAGTATGAAACTGTCAAAAGAACAAAATAATAAAGTAACATAATAGAAATATGAGTAAATACAGTTTTTGTTAAGAAGGAAAAAAAATAGACTTACCACATATACAATCAAAACGGGATTTATTAGAGTAACCTATAGGTGGTCCAGATAGTCCCAACAATGGCTGTCTCCTGACAGAAGGGCCAAGAACCCAGTATTCAGTTCACAAGACTGGATGTCCCAGCAGTCCTAATATGCTGGAGTTCTAGAGAATTCTGAGAAGGCTACTGGTCTTCAGTGTATGTTGGAATACAGAAGATGTAGCATCGAGAGATGCCCTCAAGCATCTGCTGTACTCAAGACATGATCTTCAAAGCAATCCAGTTAGCCATTCGAAATCTGGGGGGGAGGGGGGGTGTAACCCCTCCTAACACAGTTATCTTTTTTTTTTTTCTCTCTTGTCTTTTAAGGGCACTAGAAGCTCAAAGTTTCCAGGAAGAAATTTAAGCTTCCTTTTCAATGGAATGTATGTTATGTCTTGGGCAGAAAAGTTCTCCCACTTCTGGAACACAAGCTTCTAGGCCAGCAGACTTAGGGTTGTGGCATCAGGAAGTAAAAAAAAACTTTCCTATGGTATTCTAGGGGTGATAGTGAATGGAACCATTTTCATTTCTACCCCTTAATTTTTGGATTCATGAATCCCAGCTACGGAGAAACTGAACCATATATTAGATGCTGAAGTACATATTGCCTTCTGGAGAACCCTGCCCCAGCCCTCCAGGGTTCTGTCATCTGATTGCCATTGTAATTGTGTCTTCCAAAGGCTATTCCACCATTCTGTCAAGTCAGCTGCTTCAGGAGGTAGGGAAAATGGTAAGACCAGTGAATTTCATGAGCATTAGCCCACTATTATATTTCTTTGGCTGTGAAATGAGTTACTTGGTTAGAAGCAGTTCTGTGGAATATGATGATGAATAAGACATTCGGTAAGTTCATGGATGATAGTTTTGGCAGCATCATTACATGAAGGAAAACAAATCTATAACCAGAGTAGTATTGTAGTAAGGACTAAGAGTTGTCCTTTGTCTTTCTATGGAGGAACTGGTCCAGTGTTGTCAGACTGCCACCAAGTCTCTGGCTGGTTACCTGGGGGAATGGTGCCCTATCAGGGGCTCAGTATTTGGGTTTCTGCTGCTGGCAGATCTGACACTCAGGGGCTGCTGTAGCCAGATCAGCCTTGGTGACTGGAAGTCCATGTTGTCACGTCCGTGAATAACTTTCTTTTCTACTACCATAGCCACTTTGTTCATGGGCCCTTTGGACAGTAACAGAGATGGCTGGGGAAAGAGGCTGACTGTGTACAGAATGGGTCATCCGTTTTACTTCATTATTAAACTTCCCCTCTGCTGAAGTTACCTTTTGATGAACATTTATATAGGCCACAAGTATCTTTATATCATTTGCCTATTTGGAGAGATTTGTCCCCATCTTCCCTAGTTGTCTTTCTCACTAACTTTTCAGTCATGCTCCTTCTAAGTCCCTAATCATCCTGCCAATCCATTGGCTATAGCCCATGAATTTGAAAACAGTCACAGCTAGCTATTTCTCATTCCAAGCAGAATCTACAACCATGTGAACTGCCCAAAGTTTGCTTTACAATGAAGATTTCTTCTCATTGGTATCTTTCATGGTTGTCCTGGAAAGGGATTATTTCCATACCTGAGTGGTGCCTGCATAGTGTGCAGAACCATCAGTAAACCCTAGGCCCTAAACTTTTCTTTCTCGGTCAGCTGATTATAGGGAACACCCCATGAGATTATAGGTATATGCTTGGGAGGAGAAGGCACTTTAACAGGAGTAGAAAACATAAGTATTTGAACAGCTTCTTCATATATCTTGCTCAGGACCTACTGGAGCCTGATGACAGTATATTCTACTTGATTATGTCTGCTGCTATGCACATCCTACTTCATGGCTTGGTATTATGGCTGGTAAAACCAGTTAATACTCAGCTTATGATAGGTAGCTCAGACAGCATAAGTGACTTGATGGCCCAGTCGATAGCAGGCAAAGAGCTGTCTCTTAATGGGAGAATAGTTGTCTGCAGATGACAGTAGATCTATGTTCTAAAATCTCAAGGGTCTCTCTCTCCCCTAGAGGAGCCTACCAAAGGCTATAAACGGCTACTGTCATCTAAAGTACCTTTTTAGGGGGTCTACTGAATCATATGGTCCAAGTGGTAGAGCAGCCTGCATAGCAGCCTTGACCTGTTGAAGAGCCTTCCTGTTCTAGGTTCCACTCAAAGCTAGAAGCTTTCTCAGTTACTTGATATAACAAACCAAAGTAAGGAATATGCTGCTGTGGAATTCAAATAGGCCCACTAAGCTTTATGCTTCTTTCTTGGTGGTGAGAGAGACCAGATGTAATAACTTATCCTTCACCGTAGAAGGGATATTTCTGCATACATCTCACCACTGGACTTCTAGAAATTTCCTTGAAGTTTAAGACCCTTGAATTTTGTTTGGATTTATTTCCCATTCTCTCAGGTACTTAAGTGTTACCAACATGTTCAAAGTGGTTGCTACTTCCTGCTCACTTGTTTCAGTCAGCATAATGTCATGAATATACTGGACCAGGGTGATATTTTGTAAAAAGAGAGATGCTCAAGATCCCCTCAAACTAAGTTACGACATAGGACTGGAGAGTTAATATTAACTTTGAGGTAAAACTGTAAAAAGCTATACTACTAACTCTTCCAGCTGGAAGCAAATTGCTTCTGGTTGTGCTTATGGACAAGAACTGAGAGAAAGGCATTTGCTGGATCCATAGCTGAATACCATGTGCCAGGAGCTCTGCTAATCTCTTCTAGTAAGGGCATCACATCTAGTACAGCAGCTGAAATTTAGTCACTAGTTGGTTAAGTTTTGATTGTCAGTGGTCATTTTCTATGATCCACCTGACGCCTGTTCTGGAGAGTTAAAGGGAGATGTGGGAACTACCATCCCTGCATGTTTCAAGTCCTTGATGGTGGCACTAACTCTCCATGGTTGGAGTATTATGTTTGGTTCACTATGTTCCCTGGTAGAGGCACTTCGAATCGCTTCCATTTGTGCTTTCCAACCATAACAGCTTTCAGTCAAGGAACTAATGTGGGATTTTGCCAACTTCTAAGTATATCTATATAATATATACATTCTGCAACTGGGGAAATAACCATAGGATGAGTTTGGGGACCCAGTGGACTCACTGTGATTTGGATTTCAGTCAAAATGCCATTAATCACCTGATACTCATAAACCCTTATGTTAACTGGAGGATCACAGTGCTATTTGGGGTCTCTTGGAACCAGTGTCACTTTAAAATGAGTGTCCAGTAAACCCTGGAAAGCCTGATTGTTTTCTTTTTCCCAGAGTACATTTACCCTTGTAAAAGGTCATAGGATGGGAGAACATTCTTAGACATCAAGAAAATGCAAATTAAACTGCTTTGAGATTCTGTCTCAGCTCAGTTAGAATGGCTGTCTCAAGAAAACAAAGACAACAAATAGTGGTAAGGATGTGGGCGGGGCTAGCGGAATGCTTCTTAGCTGCTTTTGAGTGTGGGGAAAATGTCTGGGGGTTGGGGGGGAAGGGAGTCCGGAGGTGGGGTCTCGGCGGTCCAGCAGCGGTCTGGGACGTGCTTCCCACACCGCCAGCCAGGGATCCCACATTCACACAGCCGCTCAGGTTCCAGAAGTTGGCAATCTGGTGGCGACAGGCCCAGGCAACACGTGGAGTTTCCCAAAGTTTTATTGTTCATGGTGTGATAAATGGATATAGATGGTATGCACTTCCCTGCCAAAAGCCAGGGGAGCTGGACTTTTATAGGGAGGGGAAAAGGGGAGGGAATAACTTAATTAGCTACGCCCCTGGCCTTTAGATAACTCATTAATATTTAAATCTCTGGAGGTGGAGACCTCTACCTGTGCTACGTGATTGAAGGTTTCAGGTTAAATGGAGTTACCTCGTCCAGGGCCCAACATTTGAGAATGTAAATTTGAAATTCCACTGTGGCAGTCAGTTTGAAGGGTTCCTCAGAAAATTGATAATCGACCATATGACCCAGATGTACTACTATATTGCATATTCACAGAAATTCTTGTACATCTGTGTTTACTGCCACACAATTTACAGTGGCTAGGAAATGGAACCAGCCTGATCCATCATGAGAAGAATGGTTACAGAACATTTGGTACAGTGAGTGGTGGTGGCTGCAGTAGTGAGCATTTGTGTGGTAGTGAAGACCCCCAGACTCGGGAGACCCTTCCTCAAGTCTCAGGAAATCACGACCACCCAAAAAAATCACAAGAAACCATACCTGGATGCAATCAGCAGAGCTTTATTGGGGAGAGTTGGCTAGCCAAAGTCAAAACTGCTTGTCCACGCAGGAACAGAATTTTGACAAAAGGCCAGCAAGCTGAGGGTTTTTTTTTTTTTTTTTTTTTTTTTTTTTTTTTTTTTTTTTTATAGCATGGGGTGGGGAAAGGAAGGAATTTTCGCGCGGTTACACATGATTGGTTGTTTTACAAATTTTGAACATCAGCAGGCTGTAACACTGGGAAAACCTCAAGGGGGGTGGGGAGTAACGAAGAACAGTGGAACATTTCAGAGGAACCTACCCTAAATGATTTAGAGTCATGTGAAAATCACTCTGCATACTCATTCTTCTCAAGAATGTAGTTTTTCCACGTCACTGTGCCCTACCCTGTCATTACCAACTATTTCAGGTTAACTATTTCTCACTTGCCATAGCCCCACCCTGAGACTTGAGGAATGTTAATCCAGCAAGTGTCCTCTGATTCAGGGATAATGCCCTCCACCCGGAATGTGTCCCAGGGCAGTGAAAGCCTGAAATTTTACATCCAGTTCTGCTTTCTGGAACTTGCATTCTTTTGCTCAGGTTTAGGGTAAAGAAAAAGCCTATATATATTTCATAAAATGGTCTTTATAATTTTTCACTCTACAGTAGAGTGGAGAAAAAACTGGAAAGGCTAGTGGGAAGGCCAAGGCTAAGTTAATTTCTTGCTCATAAAGAGCTGGGCTACATAGTATCCTGTGGGTCCAGTCAGCGGACACTGAGAGATGCACACTGTGAGCCATGGATATGTGCCGCTGCTGCTGTGTACAGGACTGCGATTCTCGAGTACCTCACTGCCAAGACGTTGGGGTTGGCAGGTAGTGCTTCCAAAGGTCTCACAAGGAAGCCTATCACTTGGTTTCACTTGCACCTTACAGTCTGTGGTGAGGAAGATGGATTTACCTATTAAGGCTACCGTAGTTGGGTATAGTGTGATCCTTTATATCTACAGATCTCAGACTGCAAAGAAAATTCAGCAGAAAACTGCCTAGGAGGGTTATTTCAACCAACCTACTTATTTCCCATTCTTCCGTAACTGGAGCAGAAGATAACAATGAGAATATGTGGAATTTTAAAAAATAATGAAACAGAAAAGTACAGACAATTACTGGAGCCATGATAAAAAGAAACATTTGTATGTTCTTTGAATCAGAGTTTGGTAGAGTGTTTTTTTATGTGGAAACAGTTTTGTGTTGATTGGCCAGACTTCTACTTTGTGTTTTTTATTTAAAAAAGTTTTACAAAATAAAAACCTAAAATGCTATATATAATAATGGAATTTTATGCAGCTGAAAAGAGAAATGCCATCATGACATTTGCAGAAAAATGGGTGGAACTGGGATTTAGGATGTTAAATAAGCCTGGCTCAGACAAGTCCAGCTTTGTTTTCTATATGGAGCTCAGATTTAAAGGGGGTGTGTGTGTGCGCGCGCTTGCACATGAAAAGGTGGAAAGGATCTTAAGTGAGGGGGACAGAGAGTATGATATAAGTGCAGTATGAAAGCAGAAGAGTAGGCTGCCTGGCTGGGAAGAAAGGGAGCCAGCTAGAAGGAGGCAGGTAACACAGGGTAGGGTAGGGATAATGGTGGAGAGTGACATATAATGACACATATTTATGAAATGACATAGTGATGCCCAATTCTTTGCATGATAACTTAAAAATTAAAAGAATTCAAAGATAAAGTATCATCTGTTTTAAGTATTCAGATTATCAAAATTGAAGCTGCCCTACTAGACAGTGGTGGCAAGCATGTGGCTTATCATCAGAATGCTGCTCAGGGGACAACTTTTTTGAAAAGCAGCTCTATAGATTTCAAAATCCTCAGAAAGGATTTGTTCCTTGCTGACATAGTTGCTTACCTTCAAGAAAAAAGACAGTGGATAAAACTTTACATAAGTGCAAGTATTTATCAGTGCTACTCAAAATACTGAAATGCTAAGAATTAGTTTAAATGTATGATTGAAAAACATTTAAATAACCAGTGTCTTTTTTTTTTTTTAAGTTTTGTTATGTGTGCATATGCACCCAGTGCCCTCAGACAGCAGAAGAGGGTGTTGGATCCTCTGAAGCTAAGGTTATAGTTGGTTGTGAACTGGTGCTGGGAACTGAACTCAGGCCCTTTGAACAGGAGCCAGTGCTCGTGCACTGAATCATCTCTCCTACCCATATAAGCTTTTGTTTTTGTTGTTGTTTGGGGGGTGCAGGGCCTCTCTGTGTAACTCTGGCTGTACTGTAACTTTCTCTGCAGACCAGGTCTTTCATTGAACTCACAGAGATCCACCTGCTTCTGCGTCCCAAGTGCTAGGATTAAAGGTGTTGCCACCACGACTGGCTTTTATTTTTTTTAATAGACTTAAAAATAAATTTTATTATTTTTATTGTATGTGTAAGGGTGTTTCAGCAGCATGTGTTTGTGGAGCATGTGAGTGCCTGGTGCCTGTAGAGGACAGAAGAGGGTGCCTGAACTGGAATGGATGCCTGTGAGCTACCTTTTGGGTGATGGATATCGAACCTGGGCCCTCTGAAAAGGTGTCTAGTGCTCTTAACCACCTAGCCATTTCTCAATTTCCACGTTATAGTTTTTGTTTGTTTTGTAAATCAATTTTAAAATAAAGCAAAAGGAAAACTTGATGTTTAAAACATGTTTGATTTTCATTTTCTTCTGTCTCCATCGATGTAGCTCCTGGGTTTGGATTTATATTTATTTTTATTATTAAATTGCTTATTAATACTGGAAGCAAAATAGTTTATAAAATTATTTTATAGTAGTTATGGATTTTATTTGTTAAATAATTGAGAGTTAATAAAGCATTTTCCCCCCTTCAGAAACAGCATTTAAATTTAAAGCCCTGAAGAAGGTCGCACAGTTGGCAGTTATAAATAGCCTAGAAAAGGTAAGCTTCAACCTCTTGGGTATTCAAATTTCATATCTTGAGTATGAGAAAGTCAAAACTTGCATGGTAGTTCCATACTACCTTAATGGGAAGAATGCAATTCAATATTTATGTGAAGAAACTTATATTCTGTGCTATTTAATATATTGGAAAATTGACTGCTTTCCTATAAAGATACATATTTTGTTACTTGTAGGCTTTTTGGAACTGGGTAGAAAATTATCCGGATGAATTTACAAAGCTATACCAAATTCCACAGACAGATATGGCTGGTAAGCTGGCTAAAGAGTGACTTGGTATGGGGTTGGCATGGTACCTTGTTAAACTCTGAGAGGTAAAATGTGTTGGTTTTTTTGCTTGTTTTGTTAACAAGTGGTTTTTCTGTTTTTTTTTTTTTTTCTGTCAGCTGTAACATGAATTAAAGTTTTCTCTCCTATTTCTGTATTATTTCCAGTCCTTTCCCTTCTGAGCAAGTGGGTAAAAAGAAGTTTGAAATGAAGCTCTAGTCTTTCATGTTGTGATTGAGTACTGGTGGCTCTCTCACAGTGTGTGTGTATGTTTGTTTTCTAGAACTCTAGATTTAGGTGTATCTAGGGAGGAAATATTATTTTTACTTCTGAATAACAATTTTAGGGAGACACCTGCATAGTAGAGGCTAGAGACCCCAGGGAGTTGTCAGCCTTTTGTTCCTTCTGTAAGACCCTGAGACTGTGACAGCACACAAAGCTCTTCTAAATACCAACTTGTCTAGGATGGGGTCACATTAGCTCTTCTTACACATTCTTTTAAACTCTGATATTTGAGTGGCTTAATAATTCTGGGTTTTAATTTAATGCAAAGATTTTCTTATACAATCAATCATTTAATGTTTGTATTTTTCAGAGTGTGCAGAAAAGCTGTTTGACTTGGTGGATAGTTTTGCAGAAAGCACCAAACGTAAAGCAGCAGTTTGGCCACTACAAATCATTCTCCTTATTTTGTGTCCTGAAATAATCCAGGACATATCCAAGGATGTGGTTGATGAGAACAACATAAACAAGGTTAGAAGGACAAATGAGTGTGTGTCATTCCTGATGGGAGCAGCTTGTTTATTCAAGGTGTACATTTTAGTTACATCCATGCTAGGTCAAATAGTTGGTTGACTTTAGCAGAGATGTATTCACATATTATTTTATTTGAAAGAAGGATGAATAACATATTTGTGACTGAAAGGCTCTGAACTTTGTTGGTTTTAATGCTGAGTAATAGTAAACCAGATAAATTCTGTTATTTCCATTTGTATTCATTATTAAAATATATTTAGAAATTTATAATTTAAGTTTATGTTTATGAATTAAATTTGGCTGGCTATTTGCAAATAAATTAGCTAACAATAAATAGCTAACAATGCATTTTCTAAGGCTTCAAAACAAAGATTTGAGAGATTTGAGGAAATGTATATTGACTGTTTTTTCTTTTTTTATTAAACTAATAAAATTTATTTTAAAATATACAACTCAATATTGACTTTTTTAAGTCATCAAAATAATTTATAATAGTTAAATGCCTCTTAAATATACATGATATCTTCTAAAGTTAAAAGTAATATGTACTCAACCAGTTTTTAAAATCTATTTATAACATTAAACATGATAGAAAAAAAATTATGAAGTCCTCTATGAAAGGAAATTGTGACAAGTTCCTGATTAGACAGAAACCATTCCATCTTCAAGGGAGAATACACAGCAGAACTGGGGCTTCATAGAATGAATTGGGTAGTGTTCCTTCTGTTTCTATTTTGTGGCATAGTTTGAAGAGTATTGGTATTAGGTCTTCTTTGAAGGCCTGATAGAATTCTGCACTAAACCCATCTAGTACTGAGCTTAGTTTGGTTGGGAGACTTTTAATGACTGCTGCTATTTCTTTAGGGGTTATGGGACTGTTTGGATGGCTTATCTGATCCTGATTTAACTTTGGTATTTGGTATCTGTCTAGAAAATTGTCCATTTCATCCAGATTTTTCAGTTTTGTTGAATATAGGCTTTTATAGTAGGATCTGATGATTTTTTTCAATTTCCCCAGTTTCTGTTGCTACGTGTCCCTTTTCATTTCTGATTTTGTTAGTTTAGATACTTTGTGCCCTCTGGTTAGTCTGGCAAAGGTTTTATCTACTATCTTGTTGATTTTCTCAAAGAACCAGCACCTGGTTTTGTTGATTCTTTGTATAGTTCTTTTTGTTTCTACTTTGGTTGAATTCAGCCCTGAGTTTGATTATTTCCTGCCGTCTACTCCTCTTGGGTATATTTGCTTCTTTTTGTTCTAGAGCTTTCAGGTGTGCTGTCAAGCTGCTAGTGTATGCTTTCTCTAGTTTCTTTTTGTAGGCACTCAGAGTTGAGTTTTTCTCTTAGCACTGCTTTCATGGAGTCCTATAAGTTTTGGTATGTTGTGCTTTCATTTTCATTAAATTCTAAAAAGTCTTTAATTTTGTTCTTTATTTCGTTCTTGACCAAGTTATCATTGAGTAGGGCATTGTTCAGCTTCATGTGTATGTCGGCTTTCTGTCGTTTTTGTTGCTATTGAAGATCAGCCTTAGTTTGTGGTGATCTGGTAGGATGTATGGGATTATTTCAATCTTTTTGTATCTGTTAAGGCCTGTTTGTGTGACTGATTATATGGTCAGTTTTGGAGAAGGTACCATGAGGTGCTGAGGAGATTATATTCTTTTGTTTTAGGATAAAATGTTCTATAGCTATTTGTTAAATACATTTGGTCTATAACTTCTGTTAGTTTCATTGTGTCTCTGTTTAGTTTGTGTTTCCATGATCTGTCCATTGCTGAGAGTGGGATGTTGAAGTCTCCCACTATTATTGTGTGAGGTGTAATGTGTGCTTTGAGCTTTAGTAAAGTTTCTTTTATGAATGTGGGGGCCCTTGTATTTATAGCATAGGTGCTCAGAATTGAGAGTTCTTGGTAGATTTTTCCTTTGATGAGTATGAAGTGTCCTTCTTTATAATAACTTTTGGTTGAAAGTCGATTTTATTCGATATTAGAATGGCTACTCCAGCTTGTTTCTTCGGACCATTTGCTTGTTTTCCAGCCCTGTACTCTGAGGTAGTATCTGTCTTTGATACTGGCATGCATTTCCTATATGCAGTCAGATGCTGGGTCCTGTTTACTTATGTATGTAGTCTGTTAGTCTATGTCTTTTTATTGTGGAATTGAGTCCATTGATGTTAAGAGATATTAAGGAAAAGTGATTGTTGCTTCCTGTTATTTTGTTGCTAGAGGTGGAATTATGTTTGAGTGGCTATCTTCTTTTGGGTTTGTTGAAAGAAGATAACTTTCTTGCCTTTTTTTAGAGTTTCCCTCCTTGTGTTGGAGTTTTCCATCTATTATCCTTTTTAAGGCTGGATTTGTGGGAAGATATTGTCTACATTTGGTTTTGTCATGGAATATCTTGGTTTCTTCATCTATGTTAACTGAGAGTTTTGGTGGGTATAGTAGCCTGGGCTGGCATTCGTGTTCTCTTAGGGTCTGAATGACATCTGCCCAGGATCTTCTGGCTTTTATAGTCATGTTCAGCTTTCTAAATGGTTCTGGAATCCAAACTCACGTCCTTTTTTTTTTTTTTTATAGAGCAGGCCCTTCTCCAGGCCCCCCCCTCCCCCGCCCCCCAAATCTACCAGAAATTTGTAAATTTTATTGATTTTTTTTTAAAGTGAACTTTTGGTTTTGTTGTTTTTTTTTCCATTGCTTTTGTATATTTGTTACATTGATATCTACTCTAATATTTATTATTTCTGCCCACATGCTACTTCTGAGTTTAGCTTGCTCTTTTTCTAGTCCTGTGAGTTACTGATGGGAGAGTTTTCTTACTCTTCCTGTGTTTGTGTTTCCTCTGCACTGCCTTTGCTCTGATGTGTTACACTGCTCAACCCAAGGTGCTCTTGATGGCCTTTTCCTGATGAGGTGTTTTTTTTTTTTTTTTTTTAATTATTTACTTTTTGCTTATGACTGTGTAGAGTTATTGCATATTTGTGAATTTTCTAGTTTTCCATATGCTCTGGTTTCAGTCCCCTTTACCAGGAGTGACATGCTGTTTAATTTTAACCTCTTTCAACTTATTTAGACCTTGTTAGTGATCTCACATGTGTTTTATTTTGGAAAATGCACTGTGTGCACTTAAGAACATGTATTCTTCTGGTTTGGGGGAGGCCTAGCTTTTGAAATGTCATATAGATTTGAAGGTATATGTGGAGATGAGGTAGAGATCTGGGATTTCCATTTAGTAGAAACACGAGGGGAAGAAATTTATAAGATACAGAGAAGGATTAGGATTACAGAAATTGATTTTTTAGGTGTTGGGAAGATGACTCAGGGTTTCAGATCACTTGCAGAGTGCCTAGGTGTATGTTGCAGCTCCCTTATTGGATCATTTACAACTGCCTGTAACTCAGGTTCTAGAGTCAAGGTACACATAAAGCAAACAGGTACACAAACATGCATATAAACTAAAATGAATCTTTCAACAAGATAGGCCTTTTTGCTTTTATTATTTTTCAATAAAAATTTTTGTGAGTGCTGTGTGTTTGTGTTCCAACAGAGGTATAAAAGATCCTTTAGAGCTGGAGTTACAAGCAGTTCTGAGCCACTCATTGTGGGTGCTAGAAACTGGATTCCAGTTCTCTGGAAAAGTAACAAGTGCTCTTAACCACTGAACCATTGCTTCTGGGTATTTAATTTTAATATTTTTATTTCTCGTGTAGGTGCTGCTCTTTAAAATTAAAACATACAAGGACAAAGACCTGGCACACTTAGAGATTATCAGTACATCTAGTTGGTTCAGTCTGTCTTCCTCCTTTGGTTGGTCAGGTCTCATTCCTAGTGATCTTCATAAGGTCTCTATAACCATTTGACCCTGTCCTGAACTGTTCAGGATGCAGCGCATAGATGACTGGACAACGTCACTGGACATCATCACCATCAGAGAGGTCTTCAATATTATTTTAATTCTCCACGGACTGCCTTTTTATTAGCTGTCAAGTCTGTTAAGATCCTGTGCTACCTCCATCCTTGTCTAGGTCTATGTAGGACCCTGAGCTCATAGGGAACATCTTCTTTATAGCTGGCTTCATCTATGGCTTGTGGCAAAGCTGAACTTTAAAAAAATTTTTTATTTCTAGAAATGAAATTTAGAGCAACGGAATACCTTTGGGTATATTGTTTAGAAGGCTGGAGATTAAATATACTCTAGAGTAGTAGAGAAGAATGAAATAATTTGACTTCTATCACAACCAGGGCTAGTTAATGATTAAGCTTTAAAGGTAACATGGAAAGAAGAGATATAATCAACTAATACTTACTTAGTTCAAATGTATAGTAAGGAGTTTCTTTTATCCCTATAGTAAGTCAACAGATAAAGTAGAGAAAAGTGTTTTGTGGGTTTGTTTTTCTGAAATTAATTTTTATTGGATATTTTATTTATATTTCAGATGTTATCTCCTTTCCCCATTCTCCACCGAAACCCCTCTACCCTGTCCCCCCTCCTCCTGCTTCTATGAGGATGTGCCCCTACCTACCCACCCACTCCCACCTCCCTGACCTCGAATTCCCCCACACTGGGGCATCCAGCCTTCATGGGACCAAGGACTTTCTCTCCCACCTATGCCCTACCAGGCCATCCTCCTCTATATATACAGCTGGAGCCATGGGTCCCTCCCTATGTGCTCCCAGGCTGGTGATTTAGACCCTGGGAGCTCTTGTTGGTTGGTATTGTTGCTCTCCCCCTGGGGCCACGAACCCCTTCAGCTCCTTCAGCCTTCTCTCTAACTCCTTCAATGGAACCCCGTGATCAGTTCAATGGTTAGCTATGAGCATCTGCCTCTGTATATATCAGGCTCTGGCAGACCTCTTAGGAGACAGCTATATCAGGTTCCTGTCAGCATGCACTTCTTGACATCTACATCAGCGTCTGCCTTTGGTCACTGCACATGGGATGGATCCCTAGGTGGAGCAGTCTCCGGAAGGCCCCTCCTTCAGTTTCTGTCCCACACTTTGTCTCTATATCTGCTCCCATGAGTATTTTGTTACTCCTTCTAAGAAGGACTGAAGCACCCACACTTTGGCTTTCCTTCTTCATGAGCTTCATGTGGTCTGTGAGTTGTATTTTGCGTATAGTGAGCTTTTGGGCTAATATCCACTTTTCAGTAAATGGATACCATGTGTGTTCTTTTGTGATTGGGTTACTTCACTCAGGATGATATTTTCTAGTTACATCCATTTGCCTAAGAATTTCATGAATTCATTGCTTTTAATAGCTGAGTAATACTCTATTGTGTAAATGTACCACATTTTCTGTATCCATTCCTCTATTGAAGGACATCTGGGTTCTTTCCAGCTTCTGGCTGCTATGAACATAGTACAGCATGTGTCCTTATTATGTGTTGGAGCATCTTCTGGGTATATGCCCAGGAGTGGTATAGCTGTTATGGGTTTTTCTAAGTGCTGACTCCTTAAATATGAAATGATAGCCAAATACAAGTCATTTGTGTTTATAGTTGGAGTTTTAGAGGTGGCTAATTTGCTACTTTGTTAGATATATTTATAATAGAACAAACTAGATGTATTGTCTTCCTACATTTAAATTCTGTAGAAGCTGTTTCTGGACAGTTTACGAAAAGCACTTGCTGGCCATGGAGGAAGCAGACAGCTGACTGAAAGTGCTGCCATTGCTTGTGTCAAGTTGTGTAAAGCAAGTACTTACATCAACTGGGAAGATAACTCTGTCATTTTCCTACTAGTTCAGTCCATGGTGGTTGATCTTAAGGTAATATGCTGTTCTTTCCCATCTATAGACTTTAAGGAAATTATGTGGATAACCTTCCTATATAAATATTTTGCTAACTCTGTTTTTGTTGTTACTATGCTCATTAGTATAGACTGAGAACAGGAAGACTGGTACACATTCAGTTTTCTTAATATATATATGTATGTATATATGTATATATATATATATATATATATACATATATGTTATATATGCATATACATGCATATATATGCATGCATGCTTGATATAGTAAGTCTTAGATGATATTGACAGACTATAGTAACCAGTATTTTTTGCTTTTTCTGGCAACTAAAGTTTACTATAATTGATGTGGATAATGTTGATTATGTATATATACCTTGTTAAATCAATACTTTATGACTATTTAAAGGCCATTGTTTTCTATTGGGATTTTTATAGAACCTGCTTTTTAATCCAAGTAAACCATTCTCTAGAGGCAGTCAGCCTGCAGATGTGGACCTCATGATTGACTGTCTTGTCTCTTGCTTTCGGATAAGCCCTCACAACAACCAACACTTTAAGGTAAAATAATTGTTTTATATAACCATGTTTGTTGATGTAGTTATCCTTACAAAATGCAGAAACATAAAGATGAATAAGTATACTTTTACTAGTATTTTTTTTAAAAACAGATAGATTTTTGTTTCATGCATCTGGATGTTTTACCTGCATTTATATCTGTGTACCATGTATGTGCTTGGGCCTGACTGAGGCCAGAAAAGGGCATTGTGTCTCCTGGAACCATAGTTAGAGATGGTTGTGAATTGCTGTGTGTAAGTGCTGGGAACTGAACCTAGGTCCTCTTAAAGAGCAGTCAGTGGTCCTAACCCTGAGATAATCTTTCTAGCCTCTACTAATATTTCTTAATTCTAATTCTTGATGTTAATTTTAAGACCTTAAATTTATTTTATTGAAAGTAACTAACTTTTTGCTGTTCTTTTCTCTCTTTTGTATTAATGAACATTTTTTGGCAGATCTGCCTGGCTCAGAATTCACCTTCTACATTTCACTATGTGTTGGTAAACTCACTCCACCGCATCATCACCAATGTAAGTCTAAAAGGTATTACTGTATTACTAAAATGTTAAGTTTTCTTTTTTGTTTTGGGTTATGTTTATTTCTTTTTAAGGATGATTCAGGTTTTACCAAATGTTCTGAACTTAGACCTTTATATAAAATAGAGAGCTTATCTAAGGTGATTATACCAGCATTTAATGTTCAGCTGCAGTCGTGTGTTCAGTCTGTACCTGAGGCTTTTATTAAGAGGGATGGAATTAATAGAATCTTTGGGAAGGAGTAAACCTACAAAGTTTCATTTAAAGTTCAAAATCTGTTGAGAACAATGCCACTGAAAAATAATTTAGTGCTTTCATAACAGCATTTGACAGATTCTGACTTACTATTTTTTGCTTAAGTTCAAAGGAAGAATAGTCATAGTGTAGCTTACTTATGGCACATTTAAAATGGTGAGACTTTATTTGATTTTACCTTTTAATCCCTTTTAATTAGAATAAAACACTGACATGCTTTAAAATATTCACAAGAGACAAAAGCATATCAAAGAAAATAGTTGAATTCATTAGAGATGTTTGTTCTGTGTGTGGACTAAATGGAAATCAGGCAGGAGAGCAGCACTCCGTGTGGACTGTGGGATTTCAAAACCTCTGAGGAGCAGTGGATTTGGATGTTCTCTGATGTGATTTTTCTTAGTGCTGCTTTCGCACATTGACAGATAGGTTACATTTATGAATAACTTGTTCACTTTGTTTCTTTTTTTCCTTCCTTAAAGTCTTTAGTTATTAATACTTTGGAATATTTGTTTTACTTATAATTAAATTCTATTTTATGACATGTGAATGAAAATAACACCCATTCCTTCATTTACCTTAGAATTATTGTATTAAAGCTAACATTACTCTTTTTTTAAAGGTATTTTTGCAGGGGAAAATAACTGCTGATCAAGTTACTTAGTGACATACTCATTTTGCTTTGTGGAGAGTTAGTAGCGTTTTAGGATGCTAGGTCTCTGTTTCAGCCTGGCCTTATGCATTATGAACAACTAAATGCGTAGGGGAATAATACAGCCCTCATTTGAATATCACTGGTAGAGGTATAAGTTACACTAAATCTAATTAGTTTCAATGAGGGTAGTATTAGGAATCTGAATGTAGATGAAATATGTTTATATTAAAAAAACCTGTATGTTTTTCAGTGTAATGACTCAGGCCACTGTCTTGTTGACTCAACACATTGACTCATTCCAAGGTTTAGTCTTAAATTTAAAAAACAACAAAAAAGATGAGTTTTCTATCCCATATGTAATTCAAAACTACTAGTTGACCCCTTTTGATTCAACATACTGGAAGTATTCCACTTATTAATTGGATAACTTTATGTAAATGGTTAAAATGTAATAAATCCAAGTTTATAGTCTTTGAATAGTCTGTGACTAGTTACTTTAACTGTGAAATATTTTTGTCTATAATTGAATATGTAGAGCACTTTCAAGCATGGACTTGGCACTGCTGTAAGTGGCTGAGCTGCCCCTTTCGGGTTTCAAGCATGCCTGGAGTGCTAGTTCCTGCATGCTTCAGTGTGCCTGGTGGAAGTGTGTGCACCCCTTTCTAAGGAGTGCTGCATGTATGAAGGCACAGTGTGTCTGCATCCGGGGACATGTGTGTCTATAAAGCACTAGTCTTTAAATGCATCAGTATCTGTTGAGTGGAATAGCAGATAATGCTGGTGTGTCTTTTTGTTTGTTTGTTTCTGGAGATAAGGTTTCATCATGTAGTTTTAGGTGACCTGAAACGATGTAGATCCATCTGCCTCCTGAGTGGTGGGGTTAAAGGACTGAGCTGCTGTATACCCAGCCTCCAAATGACTTCAGGTTATACTTTAGTTATACCTCATCCTTAGAGATTGCTTGGTAAATTATATTTTATTAGAGTCCACACTACACAGACTTGAGGCTAACAAATACTGACTTTAAAGTGTTTTTAATTGCTAAAGACAATAACAGTAAATAGGTGAATTTATGCAATTGAGTATTATAGAGTTTTACTGGAAATTTTTAGTAGGAAAATATTTGTTTTCAAGTAATATGAATTTTTTCCTAGATTCATGGAGTCTAGATCTTAAATTTGTTGATATATATTTTATTTTTAAATAGTTTGGTTCAGTATACCTCCTCAGCTCACCTTTTCTATTAAGCCAGTTTAAAGCTTTAAAAAATTATTATGTTCCTCTAAAAGATGAAAGTTGTAATATTTTTGTGGGTTTATGTAGATTGAGAAATTATGTTTGGAGTTTTATCTTGCTTCTGTGAGATGTCCTCATACACAATTTATAAGTACTGTGTTTAGATTTAAAACATTCCAATTTCTTTTAGAAATTCTTTTTTTATTGGATATTTTATTTACATTTCAGATGCCATCCCCTTTCCCCATTCTCCCCCCCCCCCCCCAGAAAACCCCTATCCCATGCCCCCTTTTTCTTTTTTCTTTTCTATACTTTTAAAAAAATGTTAATCAAAGGCTTTATAAGTTTGGTAATGCTCAATCAGAAGTGTAACCTAATACCCAGCCTAGATTTATCAACTATCTTTGACTGGTGAAGACACGTGAACAACTGCCTCCATATCCCCCCTCTCTTTTTCTCTCTTTCTCTCTCTCATCACCTAGCTTCTCCTCTCCTTCTTCTCCTCCTCTCCTTACTCCTTCTCTTCCTCTCGGTACCCCTCTCACCTTAGCTCCTCCTACATATCACCCTTCCTGTTAAAATAAAACTTTTCTCTCAAAATACAATTAGAGTATAATTATGTCTATTTGTACAAGATAGATCTAATACCCAGTCCATCATTTTGTTGACTAACCAGAACCTCTGTCATCTCTCCTAACTAAAACACTTAGCTCTGGACCTGGCTTTTTTCTTGGCTTTAGAATGAATGTGCTTCCCATAATTTTAGTTAACTCAGTCACTCTGGATTTCTGACAGGGTTGAAAACTTACAGTCCCATAGCCAATCCTGGCTATTTACTTTGAGAGAAAAGATTTGAGTGGAATTTAGAAATTCTTAAAGTCTATTCACTATCTGAATTTTGATGCAGTGGAAGTTTTTTTAGTAGTTTCTAAAATGGTATTTATACTGTCACTTTTTGAAAATGATGTGCACTAAGAGAAAAACTATATTTTTAAGATCTATGCTACATCTGTATCATCTGTATAGGCTTTTTAAAGGTTAAATTAGATGTGCAGGTAGGAAATTAAAAAGTATACATGCAAGTCAACATGCTACAGATAGGATAGTAATTCATTGCAGGTTTTTTTCTTATAGTAGTTTATTGTAGTTTGCTTTTTAATAGTTCATATATTGAAGGTAATTTCTGGCAAGAGATGGTTAAAGAAATATTTCTAAGCTACTTAAAGATCATTTAACCTCTTGAGGTACATAATTCACATATTAGTATTAGTATTTTTTAATAAAAAGCTTTTTATTAAGGAGAAATCTCGATTTCATTGACTAGTTTCAGAATGCACATACTTAGTAACTGATCAAAATACTAAAGTTTTCTTTTATTAACTCAAGGATGTCTAATTTTTAATGCCTATTTTATTTGAAAATATATCCTTTACTTTGAAATAAATGAATTAATTTCTTATAAAATAGAAAATTATAAAAACTTAAAATCTTAAGTCTAAAAGTTAATATATAGTGCATAGGTATTACTGCAGTACATTTGTACAGTTACCAAAAGTGATTACATAGTAAGCTGGTTGTGGTGGCTTATGCTTGTAGTTCTAGCATTTAAGAGACTGAGGCAGGAGAATCACAGGTTCTAGACCAGTTTAGACAACATAGTGAATTCCAGCAAGAGCCTGTGTCAAAAAAACAGATGTAAACTAAACCAAAACTGAAAATAGCAACCCCCACTCCCAGTAATTTGTATAAGATATTAAAGGAAATGCTTGTCTGTTTAGTTTATTGATTTCTGCCAAGATTTTATGCAGTGTATAGAAAGAAGTCAGGACTGAGTGTACTTTTTTTTTTTTTTTTTAACCTTTCAGCATTTTTTTTTTACTTTAAGGTGATTAACAAAACATAGAAATCTGGTTATACTAATTGACTTGGACAAATCAGTGCCTCAAATCTGAGAAACATATTTTGTGGTGGTTAGTGTTGTCAACTTAATAAAGTTTGCAGATGAGCCTTTGAGCATGTCCATGAAGATTGAGTATCTTGATTATGCTAATGGAGGTACGAGGGCCTCTGTCCATTATGTGGTACCATTCCCTAGGCATGAGTAGAAAAAGCTCTATGTTCCTTCTTAGGAATTTGATGTGACCAACTTTCTCTAGCTCTTGCTGCTTTGACTTCCTTGTCACTAGAACGTGGAACTGTGAGCTAAATACATTCTTTCTCCCTGAATTGCTTTTGTCAGTATCTAATTACAACACATGAAAAGAAACAGAGACAGTAAACAACACCAGTTTGTAGGAATTGGCTAAATCAAATAACTGACAGCTAACCATAATAGTTTAACATTTATATTTCTTAAATTAATTGATGAATTTTTTAATGTGTATGGTTGTTTTGCCTACTCTATGTCAGTGAACCACAAACGCAAATTCGGTACTTGTAGAGGCTAGAAGATGGTGTTGGATCCCCTGGAACTGGAGTTGCAGACAGTTGTGAACTGCCATGTGGGTGCTGGCAACTGAATCAGGGTTCTCTGTAAGAGCAGCCAGTGTTCTTAACTGCTGAACTACTTCTCTGGCCTCTATTAATTTTTTGCAATGAAGTCTTTCTGTGTAGCCCAGGATATCCTTGAAGTTCCTCATGCCTTAGCCTCCCTTGTGCCAGGATTAAAGGTGTACCCTACTGTGCCTGCCATAGTTTTGTATTTAGGTTTTCTGTAAAGAGAGTTCATAACTCATAACTCACAATACTGTGAACTATGAGAGACTTAAATGTTAGACTAGCTTGATTCTAAATGAAGAATCAACTATGAGTAGGATGAAGCTGTTAAGTCACCTGTATTTACTATATGAATGTGTTATTATATCAGTTTTAACTGAAGTATTACAAATTGAAATTTTATAGTTAAAGCATATTGTTTTCATATATAATCTATATAAGTAATGAAAGTTTATCCACTCATTTTTCTATAAACTGATAAACTTGATTTTTCACAATTATTATTTTTCAAGAATTTAAAATTGAAATAATTAAATTTAAAGTAAAAGTCATTAGGGATACAATTAAATAAAACAGGCGTTATAAGTCAGCTAGATCAGTTAAATGGAAATAGAAAATGTCTTTATAAAATAATTATTTTACAAACCCTTAGTGAGGTCTGGGGATGTAGCTCAGTGGAAGAGCACTGCTTAACATACACGTCCCAGGGTCCTGACTTTAATCTCTAGAGTTGTAAAAGCAAAGACACTTAGCTAGGATCAGCTGTCTTTGTTTTGATGACCATTTAGTCTTCCATGTGTTGTGCCATCTGCTTATCAACTTAAAAGATTATTGGTATACTAATGGCTTTATTTTTTTTACTAATTTCATGTTAATTATTGTTGTTTGTAAGCATTTGATTAATGCTTTTACATAGTCTTTCAACATTGTGTTGAACCACTAATCCTGTGGAAAACTGTGATGATAGCATTCTTACCTGGTGAAAATACATGATGTCTGCATGTGTTTCTGAAATGTGTTCATGCTAAGCTTTTTAAAAGATAAAAATAGGCTGAAGAATTTTTGCAAAACTTTGTTTTTAAATTTAGTATGGCATTGTTGAGAAAGGATAGCCTCATTTGCACATGCTCAGTATTATATTCTAACATACCCTGTGTCTGGTTAGTGTTTGGCTTAAAGACATTATTTGAAAACTTTGAAAATCAGATTGTATGTTTGCATGGTGTTAGAAAGTTTCTCAGAAAAGTATAAAAGCGGTAAAAATAAGGCATGCAGTGGTAAAAGGAGATACAGCCCGTGTGATTTTCTACTCTATGTTCTCTTGTTTTTTTTTTAGTCTGCGTTGGATTGGTGGCCTAAGATTGATGCTGTGTATTGTCACTCAGTTGAACTTCGAAATATGTTTGGTGAAACACTTCATAAAGCAGTGCAAGGCTGTGGAGCGCACCCAGCAATAAGAATGGCGCCAGTAAGGAACCACGAGTTTTGAATTTCACCTGTGTACTGCATTTCCAGTGTCTTCTCATTCCTGCTGAGCGAGTCTGACGGTTGACTGAGTCCTTCCTTTCCTAGGAATGCCATGTTGTGGGGCCATTGCTGCCCAGTTAACAATGTTTGTGTTTCACTACATCTGTTAATTGAACTTCATTTTCTTAAAGTTTTCCAGAAAATGTTAGCGTTGTAATGAATGTTACCTTTCTTATGTTTTTGGTTTAACTTTTTCTTACTCAACTGTTTTTATTTGTTTCTTACTTTCAGACCCTGGGTTAGAGTGAGTGTCCTGATGCTGAATGGTATACAGAAAAGTAGAAATAAAGATAGCTGTGACTTAAAGGATTTATGTTTCAGCAAATAAGATCATTCAGCAAAATTGGAGCAAAAATTGATAGGAGCTTGACATTGATGTTTCTTTAAACTTAACAAAGTCTTACTTTGAAATTGTGTTCCAAGACATTGGTTAATATACAATATAAATTCATAGAGTGAGTTTCCATAGCTAATGGTAGGATTGTGCCCATGATTTCTTTACTTGGATGTAGGAAGAGCATATACATGGCGACTCTTGCCATTGACTGGTGGTGCTTTTGTCTTCTGCTTATTTTCTGTTCTTATTGGCTGCTGTTGCTCCCATGGTCAGATGCCAACCAGTCACTGTTTTGCATGGCAGTGGGCTTCTGTGGCTGGAAGTATATATGACACATTGTAACTACCTCAGAAAAGGTCTATATTTCTTTGACTTTTCTGAGTATAGTTACCATTTTAGTCACATCATGTCATTTCAAATGAAAATGTAGCATGTCTTCATGTGTTGGTTTTATCTAATAAACTATCCATCTCACATGTATATTTAAGCAGATTCCTCTCCAGCATGCTTATCTTTCCAAGATCCTAAGGGCAGTATATAAAATATATAAAATACTTTGCTTTATGCAGTTGTCAGTAGCAGTTTCTGAGGATTTTAAAAATATATCAGATGTTCAAATGAGGAAGTTTTCTATACAGGGTACTATCCTATTTTTATCCTAAAATATTTATTTTTGTGCTAAAAATAAATATTTTTATATTTATCTTAAGAAATATAAAATATAGCTGAAAGGGCATGTCATTGATTTTTTTTTCCTTCAGTGCTAGAGATCAAAACCAGGTTTCCCATAAATGCCTAACATATACTGTACTATATCCCTCGCCCCAATGGCATTTTATTAAATAAAATTTAATATGCAAGCTTACTTTAGATTACTTTTTGTGATGGTATGTATACAATATCGTCAATGTAAAAAAATTGTTGCAGGTATATGTTAGTGGTAACATATATAGTAGCTATATAAATATCTCTTGACATTTTCCCTAAGTTTTAGTAATTCCTTGAATCTACCCCCACCTTGTTTTTACATCAGGAGGGCATACTAACAGTCAAACCAAGGGGTCCTTTACTATGCCCAGCTGTACACTGATTTGTGTCTCTAACCTCAGCTTACTGTGTGCTGGGGTATAGCTCAGTGGTAAAGTGCTTACCTCTATGCTGATAGGAGTATAATTGGAATTGGTGGAAAACCATATTTGCTTCCTGTTTTATATTCAGCCCAGCACCTCTGCCACTTCGTTTTTATGCATGAGTGCTGAAATGAACCTCATTTATTCTTTTGAACAGCCACAGATTTGGTTGGTCATCTGACATATTCTACATTTTTAATTTCTTAGATTTGCTTGTTAGTTGGCATTGGAGGACCTATATTATGTTATGGTCACTTTTTTCTTCAACTGTAACTAGCAAGGATTTCTTGGGGCTCAATGACATGATAAAAATTTTGTTTTATTTCTATATTATTAGTATCGGAAGTATAGTATACATTTAGTTTTCAGAATCACTTTTAAGCTATTTTTTCCCTTTGGGATACAGGCTGTGTAGCTTTGGCTGACCTTGAACTCACTGTCTTCCTGCTTCTACCTACTACTCAGTGTTCTAAAAGATTCACTTTTTATTATTTTTAATTATATGAGTATATGTATGGGTATGTGCACATGAAAGTAGATGCCCATGGAGGCCAGAGGCATTAGATTTCCCCTGGAGCTGGAGTTACAGGTGATTGTGAGCCATTTGATATGAGTTCTGGGAACTGAACTGGCCTTCTGGTAAAGCAGTATACACTCTTAACCACTGAGCCGTTTCTCTAATCCTTTAAAGCTCTCTATATTTGTATATATAGTATAATGAATGTATGTGTAATAGCTGTAGGAAAACCTTCTGGTTGATATTTTCATCAGAGAAAATGGCAAATCAATGTGCTCCAATTGTATAGAGTAAGGAAGCTTTAGAGTTTGGGGAATCTTTAAGGTAAACAATATTCTTCGTGTTAATGTGTGAATAGACCACCGACATGCCTGGTGCTAATGCTAGGATCATGGGTTGTTCCTTGTTTACATTGCTTGAAATGATTTTGGTACCTTTTTTTTTTTTTTTTTTTTTTTTGGTTTTTTCGAGACAGAGTTTCTCCATGTAGTCCTGGCTGTCCTGGAACTCACTCTGTAGACCAGGCTGGCCTCGAACTCAGAAATCTGCCTGCCTCTGTCTCCCAAGTGCTGGGATTAAAGGCGTGTGCCACCACCGCCCGGCTTGATAGCTCTTAAGAATTCAGCTAAGCCTTTACTTTGCTACAGATGTAACAATTTGGAGGTTTTGTCTAGCTGAGCATGATGGACATACCTTTAAGGTCTTGGGTGGCATAAACAGGCCAGTCAGGACTACACAGCAAGATTGAGTGAGTGAGTGATCGATTGTTTGTTTGTTTATTTATTTATATTTTTTTGAGACAAGGTTTCTCTGTGTAGCCCTGGTAGCCTGGAATTTACTCTGTAAACTAGGCTGGCCTCGAACTTAGAGATCCACCTGCCTCTGCCTCCAGAGTACTGGGATTAAAGGCAATCACCGCCATTGCCTGCCTAATCTCAGGCGTGGGGTTGCTTTCCTCCTCATTGGTTTTAAGTTCTAAGTGAGAGACACCCACACAGCCTTTATACTTTAATATGCCTTAAGCAGCACAATAGCTGGGCACCTGCCCAACCTCTATAATGTTAGAATCTACCTTCTGCCGATAATTCCAAGTTACTACTTATTAATTTCTGTGTTCCATCGTGGCCACACCAGTCCAATTAGTCACATTTACTTGTCCCAGAGCCTGGGATGCTCTTCTTGCTTCTGTACTCCATGGTGGCCTCTGTGCGTCTCCTCTTTCCATACTCTCCTAAAGCATGGAGGATCCCCCTCTTCCTCTTCCTTGTGGTCCGAAGCCTGGGAAACCTAAAACCTTGTCTTTCTCTTCTCCCCGGCTATTGACTGCTGGCATCTTTATTTAACCAATCAGAATTAACTGGGACCAGGTTCCCAGAACCTGTAGACCCTCTCTTGCAAATTGTTTTGGAGGACCAATGAGCTTTTGAATACAAGCAGCTACATTTCGAAGCTTGACAATTGCTTGATATTTTGGAGATCAGTTATTTGGTAGGAAGTAGTAGTTACTTGAGGACTGGAGGGAGAGATGGCCCAGCAGTTAGGAGCACTTGCTGCTCTTAGAGAAGACCCGAGTTTGGTTCTCAGCTCCTACAAGATGGCTCATGAAAACCCTTATCTCTAGTTCCAGGGGATCTGACACAGTCTTTTGACTTTTGCCAGCACCAGCACTTATGTGGTATGTATACATACACACATACATACATACATACATACATACATACATACATACAGGCAGGCAGGCAGGCAAACTTCACACATGCAATAACTAACTCAATAAATGCTTAAAAAACTAATTACTTGGATTTTTTGTATTATTTTTTTTGTTGTTGTTGTTTTCTTTTTGGTTTTGGTTTTTCGAGACAGGGTTTCTCTGTGTAGCCCTGGCTGTCCTGGAACTCACTCTGTAGACTAGACTGGCCTTGAACTCAGAAATCCGCCTGCCTCTGGCCCCAAGTGCTGGGATTAAAGGCGTGCGCCACCACTGCATGGCTTGTTTTTGTTTTTTGTTTTTTGTTTTGTTTTTCAACAAGATAAAAATACGTTGTCATTGAAGCCATCCCAGTTTTTCTTTCTGACTCTCACAGAGTACCCTTAAAGATGCTTTGAATGAAGTTAAAACCCAGTTTCCTAAGAGTTGTTTCTATATATAGCTTTTGTGGGATTGGATTTTATTGTTTTAACTCTTTGCAAGTGTTTTGTTTGATTTGTTTCGATAACTAAGCAAACTAAGGCCAAATCTGGTTAAAGGAATTAAAATGTCACATGGTCTAGTAGAGCTAGGTCTGAGGCTGCTTTGACACCTGCCTAGTGTCTGCTCAGTCTCTCAGCTGCCCTCCTTAGTAGCAGTGGGTGATGACACTTTCACTGTTTCAACGCACAAACTCCTGGGCCAGCGCCAGGCACTGTGGGCATGCTGGTGTGCTGTGTGTATTTGTTGAGTAATTTTATTTTATTTTATTTTATTGAACTAAAAATTTATCTATTTGGGTTATTTCTCTTTCACAAAACCAGTTTAATAAATTTTTTAGATAAAGATGGCCCTTTAAAGACCTAGCTTCTTATATTTTAAAACTAGAAATATGCTTTAATAAAATTAAAATGTGAAGTTTTAAATTTTTGTCTTAGGTGATGCCTTGGCATAGATGTTTTTTTGCCATGACTGTAAAGTCAGCTCCAAAGGCAGATGGTTTGGTTCCTAATAACGGCCTGAAACTTTGGCTTAGGACTTTTTTTGCCCAGCATAGCTGACTGTCTTTAATCAGAGCACCTGAGTCAGTTTAGATCCTACTAATTTTTGCAGTACAGAAGATAAGTTAGTAAATGACATCTTTTTTCCCCTTACATTTCTACATTAAGAAACAATTTGTTAAGCAGTAAATTGTTCCTGACTTTATATAACCCACCAATGGCTATTAAATTAAAAGATGTATTTGGAATTTCTTAAGTCTTAGATTTCCTAATAGTCAGTTATACTATAGAACAAAACTTACATGTTAGCACCTGATATTAAACCAAAAATTACTTAAAAAACAATTACTAAATCAGAGAAAACTTTTGTACTACTGGTTGTTCTCCGACTGTGTTCTTCCTGTGCAGTACCACGTCACTTTCTGTTACATCATAGTGAGTTTGTTCACTGAAGGCTTCATCTTGATTTCCTTTGAAGCATGCACACGCACACACATGCAAGCACACACACATATCTAAACAACAAACATAACACAGAACTTGTTAAATACATCTGATAAACATTTCCTTTAGTGTTAGAGAGTTTAGATATTTCGTTTCTTAAATGCTTAAAAATTGAGAACTGTGTGTCATGTGATATATTCATCTTTGTTAACCGCAAAAGAAAATAGCCTGTCTACAGAGACATTTGTCATGGTTGAATAAAGGCCTTGTAGTCTGCAGTCCCTATATTTTTGTTTGTATTCACTATGTTTTTATATGTACTCATCCAGGTCAAAAGTTGTGTGTGTGTGTGTGTGTGTGTTTTAAGGGAAATATAAGACTGGAGGGAAGATAGAGTGACCGTGAATCCAGAGTGCAATCGTTAGATGTTTTTTTAATTGACTAACATCCAGAATTACTTTTAATTGACCATAATCTCTGTAATTGAACTACACTTCCACCAGAGTTCTATTTTATGAATATTCTTACACAAAAAGACAAATACATGCATATTAACTTAAAGAGGAGATGCTGTCAGAATAAAAAAGCAAGTTCATAACTAAAGCCATGAATACAAAGATTGTCTACAGAGAATGTTTCATCAGTTCTAAAGAACATACTTTTACTTCTGCCTGAAAGTGGATGCTTATTTTCTTTGTGTGGTATCTAGAATTCACAGTAGTTTTTCATTTCTTTTAGTCCAGCCAAGTGATGCATCTCATAGTTAAGGTTGCAATCTATAGTGTATTTGTATATATGTGTGTGTGGCATATGTATTTACTAATTTTATATTCTCTAGTATGTATTTGTGTATGATATAGATACATTATTTTTTCTCTTAATATTTTCATATATGAGAACCACTTTTTGAACCCAGGAGTCAACTTTATCAAGTTATGCCTCTAGTGTTTTAAATTATTATTAAATATTACTAGATTGTTATATATAATGTAAATGCTATAAAGCATTTTTTAAATGCCATGTTAAATATATGCTTATTAGCTTATGTTTCTACCAGTATCATACATTTGGTGTATGAAATGTGTGTTTTCAAAGCATGTTAAATAATTTCTTTTATAAAGTATAGTTATTCTGAATCTGATGTCTGTTTCTTTCTAAGGTAATGCATATTTTTTGTTTTTTGTTTTTTTTGTTTTTTGTTTTTTTGTTGTTGTTGTTATTAGAGTCTCACCTTTAAAGAAAAGGTAACAAGCCTTAAATTTAAAGAAAAGCCTACAGACCTAGAGACAAGGAGCTACAAGTATCTTCTTTTGTCCATGGTGAAACTGATCCATGCAGACCCAAAGCTTCTGCTTTGTGTAAGTATTTTTAATGAAATGCTTTGAAATTATTTCACTAATTTATTTGAACTGAAAGGCCCAAATCTTTTTAAATTATGAGTAACCTCTAAGACATTGCTAAGAAAGCCAATTCCAGAGACTTCTACTATAATTAGATCACATTTTCTAACGTTCCCTTCTCATTGAACTGTCTTTAGTAGCATCCTTTGCCCTTGTTCTGCATTATAGTTAGCATTAGTATTATTATTGTCCAAGTAAAACAGTTGGAATTGTTCATAGGATGGCATGTTCAACTTGTATCAAGTCTCTCTGGTCCTTGGAGAACACCGTCAGAACACATTTCTTACTGCTTTACTCAGTGTCAGGCTTATGCTTCGCTGCTTTACAGTTTTGTTGCTATTACTAAAATGAAGGCATTCCTAACTAAGTGGCTGTGGTTTCAAGAATACTATCAACCCCACGTTTTGTGTGTGTGTGTTCAATTTTTGAGACAAAGTCTTTCTGTGTATACTAGGTTGGCATGGAATTTGCTGTGTATGCCATACTGACCTCAGATTTGTTGATTATCCCAGGCTAGCCTTGAACTAGATGTTCCTGAGTGCTGAAATTACAGGAATGTACTCTCATGCCTCCATTCCAACATTTTAAAAATATTTACACATGAGTAATTTTTCTGATAATGAGAGATAATAGAGCCAGAGTGGATGAAGTTCCTAAAGGATGGGTTACCCCAGGAAAAGACTATTATCTTTTTGTGTTTTTTGAAAAGTCTACCCAAATTTGAGAGTTTAGTAGAATAAATAGTTAAATCCTTAGCTTGGAAAAATTTTATAAAATTTCTCAGTAGATTCTGAAAATAACAATTTTTCTCTTGGTTTCTCTAGTATGGCAGGAACTGTGGTGACATCTCACTGTGCTTGCCACAGAATGCCTGGGTTACTCTGTTTGCATGACTGTAGTTTATGTTCACCAGTGAACCATGGTCACCAGTGCATTTCATGTTAAATAGGTAATTGTTTGAAGAACAGGGGTTGAATTGTTTGAAGGAAATAGTTGAAGTAAAATTTGCTATTTTCCAAGAGTTGTGGAATCCTTTTTATTTTCCTTGATGATGTTGAGGATTGAACCAGAGTCAGGTAGTCTTGGCCTACCCTGGCCCTTTGTGAGAGTTGGACGGGTGGGTAGGGTTTCCTTTGATAGGCTAATTGTCATTACCTAGGACAGCTGCTTAGCTCCATGGAAGTTGCTTCCTTTGCTGCCATCTAGTGGTTAAGTGACTTTCCTCAGTAACTGCAGAAAAGTAAAATGGAATATTGTACACATAAGTTCTAAGTCTTAGTTAATAGGAGAAATGTAAAGATGATCTCAATCATAGTATCTTGTTGAAGTAGTTTTATTCTCTCTTGTGTTTTTACCACCTTTGTCCTGGTTCCTGTCACTCCATGTGTTCCCAGCTTCCTAAGTAATTGCTACCACTTCTTACATTCTCCAGTCATTTCTCTGCACTACATAAGAGTGTCCTCTCTAAAGAGTTTTGTCATGCCTGGTCCAACTTAGTATCTTTTAGCTAAAGTTACTCTTAGCTAAAGGTAAGTAGACCTCTGAGTTCATGGCCAGCCTGGTCTACAGAGTGAGTTCCAGAACAACAAGGGCTATGCAGAGAAACTGTCTCAAAAAACAAACAAAACAAAACCCAAAATTTGAAGTTTGAAGGGGCTGGAGAGATGGCTCAGTGTTTCAGCACTTCCTGCTTTTCCAGAGTTCCTGATTTTGGTTCCCAGAATCCATACAGGCAGATCACTGTTGACTGTAGCTCTAGCTCCAAGGAATCCAGCACTCTGCCTTCCTACACATGTCCTGTATACACAGACATGTACACAGACATAGAAATAATTAATATATTTAATAAAAATAAAACCGAAGTTTGCTTTTCTCTTACAGAATCCAAGAAAACAGGGTCCTGAAACTCAAGGCAGTACAGCAGAACTAATTACAGGGCTCGTACAACTGGTGCCTCAGTCACACATGCCAGAGGTCGCACAGGAGGCTATGGAGGTAAAGGGAAGTGAATTCTGGGCTCTTGAAAGAAAGATTGCAGCTGTCTCCATTCTTTTTCTAAGAACTTAATTTTTAAAACAATTATTTGACTTTTCTATGTGCTTTCTTTTAAAAATAATTTTTAAATTGTGTGTGTGTGTGCGTGTGCGTGTGCGTGTGTGTGTTCAGAGAAAACTCAGGTTTCTGGCTTTGGATGGCAAATACCTTCACCAGCTGTAGCCGTCTCACCAGCCCCTACCATTTTATTTGTTTTTGAGACAAGATTTTTTACTCTGTTGTCCTGCCTGGTCTCTCAATCCTAAAATACTCCTGCTCCTTCAGCCATTGTACTAGCTGGAATTATAGTTGTGTGTCACAAGTCAGGTTGTATTTGGATTACATTGTATAAAAAATTTTGGAAGTTTTTAGTTTTTTTATTCTTTAATTTATTATTGTGTCTGCATAATGGGATTAACTCCCAGTGGCACATGTCTGGAAATCAGGGGACAGCCTTGCAGAGTTTGTCTTCTCCATCTACATTTATATGGATTCCGAGGACTGAACTCAGGTTTTCAGTCTTCTGTAACAAGTACCTTACCTGGTAAGACATTCAGAGTGTTACTTCTATTTGAGGATTACTACAAATAATATTATTAAGGTTACTGTATCATTTAATATTTCCATTAGCAGCATATTGGTGGTTTGGTATTTCTCCATTGTTGATGACACTTGTTATTCTCTGTTTTTAAATTATAATCAACCTCCTGTGTTAACAAAGTTGACTTTTTAAAAAAATTATATTTATAGCTGGGTGGTTGTGGTGCATGCCTTTAATCCTAGTACTCAGGATACAGAGGCAGGTGGATCTCAGAGGCAGTCTGATCTCAGCCAAAGCTACATAGAAAGACTCAAAGCAACAAAAAAAACCAATTACATTTACTTATTTATTGTGTGGGAGGATGTGTGTATACCACAGCATATACAAAGAGGACAGAGGATAACTTGTAGGAGTTGTTTCTTTCTTTCCTTCCACCATTGGGTCCAGGAATTGAACTCAGGTTGTCAGGCGTTTACTGACAGCAGTGCTTTTACTCACTGAGCCAGCTCATCAGCTTAGGGGTTACTTTTTTTTTTTTTTTTAATTATGGTTAATCTTTTTTAGAGTCCAGTCATTATCCCCTTCCTGGTCCACCCTCCAACAGTTTCTCCTCTCATACCTACCCCGCAACCCCCAGTCTCTAAGAGGATGTCCCCACCTCCACCCCACCCTAAGTCTCCTAAGGGTTAGGTATGTCTTTTCTCATTGAGGCCAGACCAGGCAGTCCTCTGCTGTATATGTGTCAGAGGCCTCATATCAGCTAGTGTATGCTGCCTGGTTGGTGGCTCTGTGTCTGAGAGATCTCAGGGGTCCGGGTTAGTAGAGACTGCTGGTCTTCCTGTGGAGTCACCCTCCTCCTCAGCTTCTTCTAGCCTTTCCCTAATTCAGTCACAGGGGTCCCTGACTTCAATCCATTGGTTGGGTGTAAGTATCTGCATCTGTCTCAGTCAGCTGCTTGTTGGGTCTCTCAAAGGGCAGCCATGCTAGGCTCCTGTCTGTAAGCACACCATAGCATCAGTAATAGTGTCAGCCTTGGAGCTTCCTCTTGAGATGGATTCTGATTTGAGCTGGTCACAGGACCTCCTCAGAGTTTACTAACTGTTACTTTTGTACTGACAACCTAAACATACACTTTAATCTAAATGAAATGTATCATTTTATAATTAACATATCCAAGTAATTTAAGATGTAGAATATATTCAACCCAGAAAGTTTTCTTTTTGCAGTTAATACTCCCACCCTTATTCTACACACTTACTGGTTTGATTCTGCAAATGCAGGTTAGTTTTACAAATTTGTAGTTCGTGAATAGGATTCATCAAATGTGATCTTATTTTGTGCACTCCCCTTAAATTACGAAAAAAAATTTTTTTTGACACTCATGTGTATTGTCACACATGTTAGTTCCCTTTCCCTGGTTGTTGATGAATATTCCATTGGCTCGTTCATTCATGGGCTCATTGGTAGACAACATGCATCACTACTGACCATCAGACTTGCATTCCTTTGCACTTCCCATCCCTTCTCACCACCTGTCTTCCCCTTGGCTCCTTTGGAATAATTGATTTGCTTTGTTAATGTAAATTAGTTTGCATTTTAAATAAATGAAATAAAGGTTAGTGGTTGATTTTTTTTTTTCTCAAGCTTTATCTTGTTTTATTCTGTTTAGTGTTTCATTGTATAAATATAGCATAATTTGTTTACTCATTTATCTGTTGATGATCATTTGTGTTTTGCTTTTGGCTATTTAGAAATACAATTTTTGCTGGGTATAGTGGTGTATGCCTTCATTCTCAGCATTCAGGAAGCAGAGGCAACTGTAAGTTTGAGACCAGCCTGGTCTACATGGTGAGTTCTAGGCCAGCCTGCTACAGAGTAAGACTCTGTCACCAAAAATGATGAAGATGATGAAGAAGGAAAAAAATTGATAGCGTCTAGGTTCACACACACACACACACACACACACACACACACAATGTGAACAGATTTTTTATTTCTCTTGAGTAAATTCTAACTGAGGTGAAAATCTTACTCTGTGGTCTCACAATAGACATAGCATAGCTATAAGAACACTGGAAGATAGGTAGTACAAGCATAGAGAAATGTAGTGTAGTACATAGAAAGCAAAGGTATTTATGTGGTAGGAAGAGGATCTGTGTGAATATCTGTGCACATGTGTGTGGGTACCCAGGGAAGGCAGAAGAGGATTTGGCTCCCTGTAGCTGAAGTTACATGTAGGTGGTTGTCCACCAGCTGAGATGGATGCTAAGAACCAAATGCAAGTCTTCTGGAAGAGAAGCAAATGCTCTTAGCTGCTGAGCCATCTTTCTAGCTCCAGATTCACTGGAGAGAGAGATGAAGATCTTATTGCAAAGGTTCAGTCTGTCTAGGAAGTAGAACTGCATCAAATTAGTAAAGCTTCAGAATATATAAAATAAAATATGTAAAATTCTGTAAAGGAAGAAGCTGTTTACAATCCAGATACAATGGTATTCTTGAGTACTTTCCGAACATCCTGAAGGGTAAGGATGGGGCGAGGTCGTTCTCATTCGGTAGAATACTACACTGAATGCATACAGTGCTTTTTTCTTTTTTTTTTTTTTCATAGGGGAAGACTTAAAACTATGAAAAGTATTGAAATATTTATTCTACTATTTACTATGAAATAATACTATATTTATTGTCATAGTAGAATTAAGATAGGAATCAATAAGAAAAAAGTTTGTAAATTTTAAAATGTTGATACTGTTTTCATTTACATACTACTGAGTATAATTTACTACAACTACCATCAAATGTTATTTTATAATATCAGAGCTAAACATAAATGCTGACAGTTTACTCCTGATCATAGAGCCAGCACATGTCCACTTACAAAAAAAGTGCACATGTCCACTTACAAAGGACACAGAATGGTCAGCAGTGCAGTGTTGTATCCTCCAAAGTAGAAGCCGTTCAGATGTGTCAGCAGAGTAGACAATTTCTGTTATATTGATTTAACTGAAATCTCTGTGAAAATGAAAATAAAATGAATTAAATTGGTGTTCCTTTAATCCCAGCTCTTGAGAGGCAAGAGACAGGAGGATGGTTGTTAGTTCCTGGCCAGCCTGATCTACATGGGGAGTTGCAGGCTACCCAGTGCTACAGAGTAAGACCCTGTCACTAAAATGATAAAGATAATGAAGAAGAAGAAAAGAAAAATTGATGGCCTCTAGGTCACTAATATAAATCTAAGTTGTGAACTTCATTTCTTTTGAGTAGATTCCAAGACAGCAACAGTAACAGCAACAGCAACAGCAATAATCAGAAAACCCAAAACAGCCTGGTTTACATAGAGTTCCAGGACAGTCAAAGCTACATAGAGAGACCCTGCCTAAAAGTAAACTAAACCAAAATGAGTTACTGATGAGTGCAAAAAATGAATGAATCTCACTGGCATGCTGTTGAGTGAAAATAACCAAATGCAAAGTGCATTTTGTCAGCTCCTTTATTACATAAAGCTTATCAAGCAAAGCAGTCTGGTGATGGCAGGCAGAGAGGCGATGCCTGGGAGGTGAGGTCTGAAGGGCCCTCCTGGTGTTGGCGGTGTTGAGCAGGTGCTAGTAGGACATGCAGCCAGTGAAAAATCTCTGAGCTTTCCTTTCCAATTTACCTGCTGTACCAGTATCCCTTGTGCTCCAAAGACAGAAGTGTTTGAAGTATTTACATCCCTACATACTCATTTACCGTGTGTGTGTGTGTGTGTGTGTGTGTGTGTGTGTGTGTGTGTGTGTGATCATTGTAGAAGTTGCTACATTGCTTATATTGTCTTTAGAGGATCTGTTCAAATATTTTGATTATTTTCACTTCAGTAATCAATCTTACATGTGTTGTGTATAATATAATTTAAGATAAAAAAATACATGTATCTTCCTCTAACAGAGTATCAGGAAAACTTTAATTATTAATTAGTAAGAGAATGGGTTTATATTTAAGCGAGCGGTATTTCAACTTGGCATGCTATTAAACATTCATTAAAACCAATGTGAATTATTGAGCAATATTTGAGAATACTTAAGAGATACTAGATGAGTATGACGTGGTTAGAGCTTTGCTGAAGCAGGTCAGTCACATACTGTGTAGCAATATATTTGTCAACAACAGACCAGGAATAGTAAGATGTTTCCCAAAACCTTTGTAATGTCAGTGTGTTCTCTGATACTGGCATGATGATATACTCACCTGTGAGGTACTTCTCAGAGTATATTTCTGTCAAATAACACATAGCAGTATGGAAAATTAAAGCAGAGGAGACCATGAAAAGGAATATAATCTCATTGAAATGAAAAAAAAAAGCTAATAAATTTTTATTCAGATTAAACAAAAAACTTTATTAAACAGAGACTGTGTCAACTAAAAACCCTAAAATATCCCAGTCTTACGAAATGCCAAACCATTTGTAAATGTCAGGCATAAAGCTGGGATTTGGGACTCAGTTTTTGTTCTTTGTACTATACCACAATACTGCCTTTTCTTCTTTCACTATATGCATAATTTGAAGTCCTTCAAAAACATAGATGTGCTGTTTAACACCCTTTACAAGAAAACCTCAGTATGCCTTAGGTTCTTTTCTTTGCACATCACTTTCCCCAAGTTCCTGTGATAGGGCTGGAACCTTTGAAGCAGCAGAGCTCATAAAGACAGTGCCTCACTGATGTTATGTCTCTATCTTGTCACTTGTGTTTGTCTGCAAAGTTTAAATGGAATAAGAGAAAGCAAGTGCTTTAAATTCCCAACCAAATCAGTGCCACTGTATGAAAAGCAATAGAAAACCTTAAAAGTACCAGAAAATTGTATCAAGTGTTTGTACAGTCATAGTAAAACTGAATTTCAGTTTGTGCTGTTTTTTTTTAAAATGGAAACTATAAATTACTTATTTGTTTCAAGTAACAGTTCATTGATGTTTTAATAACAGGGGCTTAAAATCCCATATGTATATTTACCATGGACTGAATGTACAGAGCACAATAGAATTTGCTAGGGAATGGGGAAACTTTGTAGGATTGCAGTCTGGGTTGATTAGCTTTGAAGAAAGAGTCTTTGCTTATATCTTCGCTAATAATCTTTGATAGTTTTAATTTATAACATAGCATATTTATATAGAGGGTACTTATTTAAAATGAGTCACTTAATTCCTGCTAGTCTTCATTAAATACTTTAAAATAAACTATTACTAGATACAGAGTTTGCTTTGTTTTGCCCCTCTGTCAATTTTAGAAAATAACTTTTCTGTCTAAAAAGTTTATGTAACAAGCAAGTTAATTTCTACTGTGTTTAATTGTCTGGGTTAATATTGCTGTGTGTGTTAATTTTAGGGGAGACCATTTTGTTCTAGAGTTATTAATTATTGAAATCTTGTTTATTTCTTAAAGCAGCTTGGTATGTGTCTGTTGTTTTGAGTTCATTCACAGCTTCATGTGTATGCCACTCAGAGTTAAGATGGTAAGGGCAGAAGGGGTTAGTTCTGGGTTGGTAGTTCTGACTGGCTCTCAAAAATGTGATTGTCATGGTTCCTAAGACACAGACACAGCTGAGTTTGTTAGCATTTGTGAAACAAGTACTCCAGTGTTATTTTTTTCTAAAAAATTTTCAGCACCCTCCCTTTTTTAAATTTCAGGCTTTGCTGGTTCTTCATCAGTTAGATAGCATCGATTTATGGAATCCTGATGCTCCTGTAGAAACATTTTGGGAAATTAGGTATATGTACTTTCAAATTTTAATTTGGTTTAAAATTTTAATTTTGTTAATATCTTTAAATATTGGCTTTATAATATTTAGTTTATCATCATGTTTATTGTTATAACTATAGATATTTTATGATTTTGTATTTAATTTGGATTGAAAATATTAGATTATTTTAACTGTCAGAGAAATATCACATATATGCAAAAAAGTTTTAAAATGGTGTTAATTTTTATCACTTGGCTATTAGTTCTTCTGCTTCATGTATTAGCCTCTATAGTGTAGTTTTAAGCAGTTACAGTTGTGTTGGTTCTTTTAAGACAGGATCTAACTATGTAGCCTTGGCTAGCCTAGAACTTACTATGTAGACCAGATTGGCCTTAAAGGCATAGAAATCCACCTTTCTCTGCTTCCGGAATGCTGGTTCTAAAGGTGTTTCCTATCATGCCTGGCTACAGTTGTGTTTTTAGTCGATTTTTTTTTTCAGTTATAAGACTAAAAGTATTGACATTTTGTAACTTTGCTTTTAATTTTTAAACTAGGCACATAGCTCAGTAGTACAGTGTATGCTGTGCATTGAAAGGTTGGGGGAGCTATGATCTTTGTCAGTCTTCTGTATATACTAGTGCTTTTGTTGAATTAGTTAAAAACAGGCATATATGTATATGTAAGAAAATATGTATAGGATTTCACTGTATATTTCTGAAGCTGAATATTTCTTTTAACGATCATGAGGGCACCACATTGGGAAGATGTACATTTATAAACCTAGGACTCTGCTGTTGTCTCATCATAGACATGGGTGTGTTAGGTCATATGGAGACCAAGTTAAAACCTAAACTCTAATAATGACATAGTCATTGGAGATATATGTAATTAACTTTTAATTTAACACATCATAAAAGAAAACTTTTAAATGTATTTAACATATATATGTATATATTACAACATATAATCAATTTGAATTGTCAGTGACATGTTTTATAATTTTCTTTGCATGAAGTCTTCAAAATTTGTCGTGTGTCTTACTACACTACAAATGAAAGCACATTTCATTTTGGACAAGCTTCATTTAAAGTGCTCAATTGGTTACACATGGTCAGCTCATAGCTGAACAATTAGCACAATTATGTAGTATTATACACCACAGAGAACAAGTTAGCAATCTTGTTCTCTATAGGCCGGGAAATGGGTCAGGTTTCTTGGCTCACCTAGTCTGTTGTCACTCTGTACTTTTACATTTGGAGCAAGAAAGCAGTTATAAACTGGGAATGAGGGAGTGTGGCTATGTTCCATTGAAACTTCCTTTATAGACGTTAGGGGCATGGCTTTGTACTGCAAGCAGCAGTTTTTAGGCCCTGGCTCCAGACTACTCTTTTTTTTTTTTTTTTTTTTGCAGTCTTTGCTGTATATGTGAATTTATAATTTCTTTTTACCCCACTGCAAGAATAGAATTTTTTTAAATTTGTTGTTATTAACATTTGGATAAAACCTGTGAACAAGTAAAACTAAGCCTCTAAATGTATGTCTATTATGAAATAATGTCATTTTATGTATGATTATATATAAATATGTACATTATATATGTAATTTATATAGATATATTATATAAAACACACATATACACACATACACACATATGTATATATATATACACACACACACACATAAGGCTCTTAATGACTCTATAACAATGAACTTTATGTTTTTGCAGTTCACAAATGCTTTTTTACATCTGCAAGAAGTTAACTAGCCATCAAATGCTTAGTAGCACAGAAATTCTCAAGTGGTTACGGGAAATTCTGATCTGCAGAAATAAATTTCTTCTTAAAAATAAGGTAAGCACAGTGACATTCTTAAATTGGAAATATCTGGATAGTAAGATGTGTTAATTTTCGTTCTACTGCTATGATAAACACCATGACCAAAAGCAACTTGGGAGGGCTTATTTGGCTTACATGTCTTGATGGCAATCCATCATTGGGGGAAGCCAAGACAGGAACTAAAGCATAGGCCATGGAGGAACACTGCTTACTGATTTGCTCTCTGTGGCTTGTTCATTATACAATCCAGGACCACTGGGTGACAACTGCCTACAGTGGACTGAGCAGCCATCCCACATCAATCATTAATCAAAAAAATGTCCCACAGATTTGATAACAGGCCAGCCTGAAGGAGGCAACTTTTTAATTAAGGTTCCCTTTCTAAGATTACTCTAGCTTGTATCCAGGTGACAAAAAGTTAACCAGCACAGGACAAATTAAAAAGTTTTGATTAGCAAGATTATATCCTACTTCAACTTATCCCTCAGTGAAGTACTTGAGAGAAACATAAGTACAGAGGTTATTATCTGGTAGTTTAACATTTAAATATTCTAGGCTTTGAGCTGATAAATTAAATGTTAATGAATTCTAGTTGACTGAAGTAGGATTCTGGGTCAGGCCTATGAAGAGTAGAGGCTACTGTAATCACAGATGCCTCAAAGAGTGTTTTCTCTTTATTTTTAAGTCCTTATGACTTGGCTTTCAGGACTAAACTAGTCCAGGAAATAATCTTTTTTTCTGTTGCCAGGCGGTGGTTGTGCACGCCTTTAATCCCAGCACTTGGGAGGCAGAGGCAGGCGGATTTCTGAGTTCGAGGCTAGCCTGGTCTACAGAGTGAGTTCCAGGACAGCTAGGGCTATACAGAGAAACCGTGTCTCGGGGGAAAAAAAAAAAAAAAAAAAAAAAAAAAAAACCCAAAAAACAAAAAAAAGATTTTGTCTGTTAGCTGTGTATGGTGTCACATGTCTATAATTCCAGTACTGTTGAAGCCAGCCTGAGTATAAGACCAGCATGAACAGCATAGTGGATTCCAGGCCAGCCTGAACTACACATTGAGACGTTAGGGTGATGTAGCTTAATAGTAGAGCATTCCAGTTCTGTAGGGTTAGTGATGATTTAGTCTTTTGAAAAAAGATCAGGAATCTTCTTTTAATTGGAATAACATTTTTTGGTCCTGAACTGTTGAAATATATTGAAGTTCTGGGGAATGGAAAGAACCTAACATTTCTCTTAACATGTAATTTTCATAATAAATTTCAAGGTTTTTCTATTATGACATAGTTTGAAGAATACTTGATTTAATGAGTTTTTATCTAGGCCTAGAATTATAGCTATGAGAAACCTTACCAAGCATCTTGATACAATTTTGTTTAGAGGAAAGCTGATCGAGAGGTAAGGTTATTTGTATCTGGCTTATCTTGTCTGGCTTATCTTGTGTTTATGTCATAGAACTAAGTTTGTCCTGAAGATTTTAGACTTAAGAATTTTGTGTGCTGGCCTTTGGCATACTATCTAATCTGGTCAGTGTTAGTAATTTAGTAGTAAATCAAAAGTACTTTGTCAAGGGCTGGAGAGATAGCTCAACAGTCAAGAGTAGCCTTTAAGAATTAGGATTCAGATCCCAGGACCCATATAACAAGCCAGGTAGGTGTCTGTGTGATATAATCTCAACTCTTAAGAGGTTGGAAACTTGAGGATTCTTGGAGCTTGCTGGCTCCCAGCCTAGCTGAGAAATACTCCCAAGTTCATGGACAGACCATTGCTCAAAGGTATAGCTGGGAAGTGATAGAGGAGGTCACCTGACATCTGTTATACGTATGGCTACACTCTCATATGTACACACACACACACACAAACTCAAACAATTTTCTCCCAAAAATGAAACATGGGGTGACCATGTAATCCTCCTACTAGGTACCTAGCAGGGGTGGGGTGAGGTGGGGCAGGGCGGGGCCAAGTGCTGGGACTGCAGTGTATCCAGCATATAGCAGCTTTATCTTAAAAGTTGTATTTATCCTGACAAGGCAAAACTGTAATTATAGATTCATAAAGTGTTGTACTTTTCTTGAAATAGATTTTGTTTCACTAATCATCTATATCATACTTGGTTTGGAAGGTAGATAACTGAGAGGTGTTTGAAAGAAAGGCAGTGCACAGACCTTATTTACCATAATGGGTTAATGAATGTTTCTAAAGGTAAAGCTTTGGAGTTGAGAGGAAGGTTTTTTTAGGGCTGCCTTAAATAGAAAGTCAGCTCACAATAAGTACTCTCTCAGTGTCATCACTTCAGGAGAATTTACTTCTTCTTTCTAGCAGGCAGATAGAAGTTCCTGTCATTCTCTCTACCTTTATGGAGTAGGATGTGATGTACCTGCTAGTGTAAGTACCACTCAGATGTCAGTTGATCATGATGAGTTCCTACGGACCTGTACTCCTGGAGCATCTCTGCGGAAAGGAAAAGGAAATTCCTCCATGGTAGGTAACTTCCTTTGTAACTCTCCTGTATCAGCATCTCTGCTCTATTTTTCTGAGTTGATGATGGTAAATTTCAATGAAATGATTTAGCACATTAGTTAAAGACTGCTCAGAATTTAGTTGTATTGCTGCACACTATGGAACCCTGGGCAAATTCTTCACTACTCTGTGCCTCAGTTTCTCAGATTTCAAGTGGTGATAACAGGACATGGTGGAATACACCTATAATCTCAGTTTTGCAGAAGCTGAGGCAAGAAGGATTACAAGTTAGAATTTTTGTTTTGTTTTTTGAAAGACAGGATATCACTGTGTAGCTCTGGCTATCCTGTAACTTCCTGTGTACACAAGGCTGACCTCAAATTGAAAAATCTGCCTGTACCACCACGCCCAGCCTTTTAAATCTCCCCCACCCCCTTTAAAATGTGTATGAGTGTTTTGCCTACCTGTATATCTATGCACTCATGTATGCCTGGTGTCCACAGAGGCCAGAAGAGGGCTTCTGATCCCATGGAACTGGAGTCACAGATGGTTGTGAGCTGCCTTGTGAGTGCTGGGAAGCAAACCCAGGTCCTCTGGAAGGGCAGGCGTTGCTCTTAGTGGCCTTAACTGTTGGTTTTATTCCTCTGTCCCAGAGGGGTCAAGTTTGAAGGTAGGTTTATACAGTAAGACTGTCTTCCACAAAATGAATAGCAGAAAGCAATTAATAATAATGGATGATAAAAAAATAATAAAACCAGTATAATATTGTTGTTCCAGAGTTTGAGGATTCGAGTAGATAAAATGTAAATAGTGCATGATTAATTGATACTGTGACTGACAACTATAATCATTCTGATGTGAAAAAGTCTATTCATATGTACAAGATGAATTAAAGGAGGTTCAAATTGATTAAAATTAAAACAGTCTTGCTTAATATTTGGGTAAGTGTTGCTAAGATGTTCTTTCTTTCTGCTTATATTTTTATTTATTTATGTATACATGTAGGGGTGATACTTAGAACTTGGCACCCCATCTGGCTTGTTTCTGGGCAGCCATCATGTTCCCACTGCTCCTCAGCTCTGATGTGGGCTCCGGCTAGCTAGATGCACAGGCCTTGACACTCACAAGACGCCAGTGTGGGGGATGACTCTGCCAATCCCCAACACTGCATCCACAAAGCTCGGCTGAACCCCAGACAATATCTGCCATCCTCGCAGTACCCGGTAGAAATGAGACTCTTAAAGCTTAGTGATTATCTAAAGGATTTTATATTTAGAAATGCTCAGTCAACAAGATGCCCACACAGAGTTGTTACCCAATATCAAACCTTTTGAAAGAAGTTGCTCCTAGGACAGCTTTCCACCCATCCGTTGTTCTCCATGGCTGATAGCCTCCTCCTTCTCCTCCCCTTCCTCTCTTTCTCCCCTCCCCTTCCTCTCTTTCTCTCCCAGCTCCACCTTCTCTTCTACTGCCTAATCACCCAGCTCCACTGAGAATACAATGTAGCAGAATAAGTATCCTGCTTTATATACATACATGTATATATATATTGACACAGTTTTGCCTTTGTAGCACAGGCTAGCCTTGAATTCTCTGTAATCCTTCTGCTTCACCCTTGCAGGTACTGTAATTATGGGCGGTCATATTTGGAAAGGTTTATATTTGTAGACTTGGTCTCATATATGCCAGGCTGTCTTGCCAGGCTGTCTTTAATCCTCTTGCCAATTCCACACAAGTGCCGAGATTATAGATTTGTATTGCTGTGCCTAGAAGGACATTTATTTCTGTAAATGTCCTTAAAATATAAATCATAATATGAGCAGAATTATGAAATCAGTATGGAAGATTTTGTCTTTCAGATATAGCCTTGTTATGTTTAGGTTTTACTGTAGCCTGTTGAGGCAGAAACCTCACCGAGCCCTGTAGCAGCTGCAGTGTGTGCTTTGCTTGTTGCTTGTGTCCTTGGCATTTGCTTTATAAGTGTTTCTTCCTGTCTTTGTGCCACAGTGTTAGTTTGTGTGTCATTGTTTCAGTCAGTGCTTCTGTGTGTTTGTTTCTTCCCTCTAGGAAGTAGTGCTCCCAGTTGCTTCCTCTTCCTTTGTCATTATGGTTGACCCACAAGTGGATCAGTTTTACTGCAGTAGACTTGCTGTTGTAGTGTCTTAATTGTATACTTGTTACAGACTATCTCCATTTCTGAAATCTAGGGTAATATCTATTCCAATTGAAACGTGGTACCATTATAGTAACCATATATTGGTTCACATTATCTGATTTAGAGTAAGGTAAATCAGAAAAAGATCTTATTAAAAAGGTAAATTATTATTTTGTGTGCTGTGGTAGATGGTACGTTGTTGAGTTTGTAAATAAAGTCACTTAAGTTGCAGATACATCTCTCCTTCCTCCCAGGATAGCACAGCAGGGTGCAGTGGAACCCCACCTATATGCCGACAAGCCCAGACCAAGCTAGAAGTGGCCTTGTATATGTTTCTGTGGAGTCCTGACACTGAAGCTGTTCTGGTTGCTATGTCCTGTTTCCGCCACCTCTGTGAAGAAGCAGATATCCGATGTGGGGTGGATGAAGTGTCAGTGCACAACTTCTTGCCCAATTATAACACATTCATGGAATTTGCCTCAGTCAGCAATATGATGTCAACAGGTAAATGTGCCTTTTTTTCCCTCTTACTTTCTTTTTAACCATGTTACTTTGACATCTAATTATCTTTACAATGGAGTATATTTAAATAACAGTTTGAAAGTTTTCAGGGCTAATTCAAACCATTTATTTGAAATCCTTTTCTGAACAAGGAGAATGAAATTCAGTGACATTTGAAATAGAATTTTTACTGAATTTTTTAATATACAAACTTACTGATAACTGGCACTGTAAGTTGCTGTTAGTTATAGATTATAGAAATTACTCTGCTTGAATTGTAAATGGGGAGATTTTAAACACGGAGGCATATATTTTAATAAACATAGGTGGGGAGATGGTTGTTTTATGTTCTAGACCTTTTGGAGTTGGGGATCAATAAATACTCTGGCAGAAGTTGATGAGAACATATATTCACCTCGATTGTCAGAATCGCTTGTTCCATCCCTTCACTCTGCTTTGTGTGGGGGTGGGCTTGGGAACTTAGTAAGTTCCTAGTTGTGAAGATGACTCTAAGAACGGACTGGGTTTGTTTGTTGTCTTTGCTTAGGAAGAGCGGCACTTCAGAAAAGAGTGATGGCCCTGCTAAGGCGCATTGAGCACCCTACTGCAGGAAACACTGAGGTATGGCCTCAGCAGCTGCAGCACTCCCCCTCCCCATGTTATAAGCCTTCTGTTAGCAATGTGATCAGAACAACTTCAGAAGCAAATCTGAGCTATGTGCATATTACAAGTAGGGTATTCTCAGAACCTGCATTACATGTTGACTTTGAGTTAGTTCACCCTTAAAGTTGCTCCCTAGTGATAATTGACTTCATTTTAGGCCTGGGAAGATACACATGCAAAGTGGGAACAGGCTACAAAGCTAATCCTTAACTACCCAAAAGCCAAAATGGAAGACCAGGTGAGTTTTTTCAGTGAATTTTTGTGTATTAATAGATCTGTTGTTTCACTTAAGTAATCCTTTATGAGCTATGAAGAGTAGGATACTATATAGAGTTGTTTTAAGACTGCTTGTGGCTCATCTAGGTCTGTACTGCCTAATCTTGTAGATAGTAGCCATATGTATCTCTTAGAATGTAACTTTTAACTCGTTTAATTGAACAAGTTTTACAGTAGTCAAGGTTCAGTATTTATTTACTCTGTTGGATAGTAGAGATGTAAAAGGTTATATCACTACAGAAATATTAATCAGCTCTGCTAGAAACCACTTAACTGAGAGACCAGTTACTCTTTGTTGTTCTTTGTTGAAGTATTCAAAGAACTTTTAGAAAAGATCTAATAGCTGTAGATAGAGAAAAATAATATTTCTAACAATTCTCATGTTGTATGTTTGCTTTGAGGTTATTTATCTTTGCTGGCCTAGAACTTAATATGTAAAACAGCCTGTCCTTGAGCTTGCAGTGATCCTCCTGCCTTACTTAACTTAACAAATGCTAGGGTTACAGATGTGCGCCTCCTGTCTGGCTCATTGTGCTGTACTGTTAGATACTCTAATTAAAGGATCTGGTGAGCAGACAATTGAGCCCATTTTAAGGTTAAGTGCAATTTTATACTTTGGACATTTTATTTAACTATTATCACCAAGTGAATCATTTTATTCAGCAACTACCACCAATTATCTATTACTCCAGATATTAATAATTAATTGGTTTGTGTATAACTAATTTGTATCACCCATACTGCTCTCATTATTGGGTCTTTGGACAAACTGTTTTTTCTCCCATTACTGTTATGGTCACTTAGAGCAAGTAGAAGTTGTTTTGAGGAAATAATACAGCCTTAGATCATGAAAGTTTTTCTTTTGAGGGTGGGAGTGTGGATGTCGACTGTTTCAATCCACATAGAATTCATATATTGTAGAGTTATCTTTCATAAGGTGGCCAACCTAGTGAATGTTTTTAGTATAGTCACAGAATTCTATAACTGCCAGTTTATACACGATCAATTTTAGTACATTTTCATTCTCTCACAGAATGCCCCCTCCCACCAAACCTGTTCCAAATTAGCTACTTCTAGCTCTAACTTGCCGTTTTTCCTACCTCTCTGTCTCCACTCCTCCAGCCTTGTATAGCTGCTACTCTATGTTCTATTTTTACAAAATTACCTTCTATGAACATGTTGTCCAAATGGAATCATAGATGATATGGGCTTTTGTGACTAGCTTTTTTTCTCCTTTAATTGTTTAAGGTTCAAAAAAGAAATTTGACACTTCAGGTTGATAACTAACTCATAGTCTTGCTATGACAAAAATGTGTTAAGTGCCTCTCTAATAATGTGTAATAGTAGGGATTGGAGAGATGGCTCAGTGGTTAAGAGCACTGGTTGCTCTTCCAGAGGTCCTGGGTTTGAATTCCAGTACCTACATGATAGCTTAGAATGGCTTGTAACACTAATTCTAGAAAATCTAACATTCTGCTTTATCTTTTTAGGCATGCACATGGTACACAGATATACATGCAGGCAGAATATTTATACATATGGAACTAAAGTAAAAAAATAATGTATATGGTAGTTTCAAGATTTTTTTTAAATATAAAATATACTTTTCCTACTGGTAGAAATCGATAAGAGTAATTTGTAAGATTTTATTTAATCTAGGTTGAATTCATGCTTTTCACAAAAATGTTGTGTTTAGGCTGCAGAAAGTCTTCATAAGACCATTGTTAAAAGACGGATGTCCCATGTCAGTGGAGGAGGATCCATAGACTTGTCTGACACAGACTCCCTACAGGAATGGATCAACATGACTGGCTTCCTTTGTGCCCTTGGTGGGGTGTGCCTGCAACAGAGAAGCAGCTCTGGCCTAGCGACATACAGCCCACCTATGGGCCCAGTCAGTGAACGCAAAGGGTCTATGATTTCTGTAATGTCTTCTGAAGGGAATGTTGATTCACCTGTCAGCAGATTTATGGACCGGCTTCTGTCCTTAATGGTGTGTAACCATGAGAGAGTGGGGCTTCAGATACGGACCAATGTTAAGGACCTGGTGGGTCTGGAATTGAGTCCTGCTCTGTATCCAATGTTGTTTAACAAACTGAAGAATACCATCAGCAAGTTTTTTGACTCTCAAGGACAGGTGAAGTCTTCTCCACTTTGTTTTTTACCCTTCCTTATGAATACAATAATAGTTTGAAAAAAATCAAGACTGTTTCTTCCAAATTATTTAAATTTTGTACTAATATGATAATTCACTTACAGCTTTAAAAACTTTCATAATTACAGAAAAAAAAAATCATATAATCTAGGGATCAACCTGCTTCTAAAGAACTCAGGCCTGTGGGTATGCCTGGAGTTATGAATCTTGGATTTGTACATTTGTACCTTTGTGTATCTGTGTGTTTATTTGCCTGTGGTGTGCCTGTATGTGATGGTTATGTCAGTTTCATTGTCCTGGGATGTTTTCTGTGCATTGATGAAATATCACTAATGGACTTTTTGTTTTTGTTTTGTTTTTTGTGTGTGTGTAGGTATTATTAACTGACAGCAATACTCAGTTTGTAGAGCAAACCATAGCCATAATGAAAAACCTACTGGATAATCATACTGAAGGCAGCTCTGAGCATCTGGGACAAGCAAGCATTGAGACAATGATGCTAAATCTGGTCAGGTAAGTATTCTGCTCCTGAATCACAGCAGGCTCTTATTTTACGAGGCAAGAACTCTTATACACCAATAATAGGTATGACGAAATAATTTGTCATTTTTTTTACTACAGACCCAGTATGAACTATGGCAATAAGATAATCAAAAGTTGTTCCTACCTAAGCAAGATTTAAATATTATTCATGTCTAAAGTTATATTTACTTAATTTTACTTAAAGATTAAATTTAGAATACCTTACCTTTTGTCTATATCTGATCATTTTTTATTCTATATTTAATTAGATACGTTCGTGTTCTTGGGAATATGGTCCATGCAATACAAATAAAAACAAAATTGTGTCAGTTAGTTGAAGTCATGATGGCAAGAAGAGACGACCTCTCATTTTGTCAAGAGATGAAATTTAGGTGAGTTCTCAGAAGAACAAAGCAGGGTCTTATAAATATTATGTTAATTAAAGTATAGAAAAGTAGCAGGGCTTGGTTGTGTGGGGAGGGGAGGTAGGTGCAGAGTGTTGGGCATATTTGTTTTTTCTGATTATCTTAACCAATTTTCTCAAAGCTCTGTGCCCATGGGCATCTGTTTTTCTGTTTTGTTTTCTGCCTTTATTTTGTAAAAATTCTCCCCTCTCCTGAAACTAATGAATTCATGGGCACTGAAAGTTTCTGTTTCCACATTGCAAAGGGCCAGTGCAAAGAACCAGCATCCGAGTTGTATCTCCTTGTGCCTGTCTGACTTTTATTTCATCACCCCTAATAGTGGTATCTGTTCTATAGTCATACTAGATTTATTGACTGTTTTCCCTATTAGAACAATGTTTTGGTGTATTGGCATACATACACCTACAGTCCCAGCAGTCAGAAAGCTAAGGCAGAAGCTCAGGGCCAACCTGAAGTATACAACTATACAATAAAACTTTTGTCTAAATAATCAAACAGTAAACTGTGTGTTAAAAATGTATTTGCTCTTTTCCCTTTTGTCACTCTGTAGGAATAAGATGGTAGAATACCTAACAGACTGGGTTATGGGGACATCAAACCAAGCAGCAGATGATGATGTAAAATGTCTTACAAGGTAAATTCAGACAGGACAAAAGTGGAGAGAGGGCTGGGGGAAGAGGGAGGAAGAGGTGTTTTGTTTTTTTGTTTTTTGTTTTTTTTTAAAGTTTATCATGTTTTACTTTACTCATGAAAACCAGTACAGAGATAGGCGTATTAAGTTGTTTTGTAGGTGTAAGCTTTTGCATTTGAAATATTTAAAGTTCTCGCTCTCTCTCTCTTTTTTTTTTTTTATTTTAAAGGAAGAACTTTTAGTTGAAACATGTGACATAGGCTTATGTCACATGTATTAAAAAAAAAAGTGGTATTAGCTTAGGAAGTGTGGTTAACAGTTATTTAGAAAGAAGATCCATAAAGCATTAGGTTGTATTACTTTAGATAAAAATGTTGATTGAGCAACATAATTACTGTGAGTCTTTCTAAGGCATAATTGCTTAGGTGCTTATTTTGACATGATTGATACATAGCAGAAATGGTAACTGTCATTGGATGATAACTTCATTTATTTTTCTGACCAGCTATAACTTGATAATATGTACTATTTGTTGATTGGTTGATTGAGTTTCTCACTTCTATATCATCATCATCATCATCATCAGTTTATCCATTTGGCCACTTATGTATTGATTGATTGATTGATTGATTGATTGATGGTTTTTCAAGACATGGTTTCTCTGTGTAGCCCTGGCTATCTTGGAAAAAACTCTATAGACCAGGCTGGCCTCAAGCTCAGTGACCCACCTGCTTCTCTGCCTCCAGAGTGCTGGGATTAAAGGTGTGCACCACCATTGCTTGTTGAGTTTTTTCATTTTTATATTGTGATGTTGGAGCTTGAACCCAAGACTTGTAGATGCTAAATTTGACTACATTCTCAGCCCCATAATTTTGATTTAATATAGATATTATACTAAAGATTTCTTATCTGTAAGTTTCCCCACCAGTTAGCAGTCTTTGTGTATGTGTTCTAAGCTTGGTATATTTACTGATATTAATTAGGTTATGTTTATAGTTTAGTTAATGAAGTAGAGAGCTCCTTAAGTTCATGTCTAAAAGGCTCATAGTTTCTAAATCCCTTTTCTTTAGAGATTTGGACCAAGCAAGCATGGAAGCAGTAGTTTCACTCCTCGCTGGTCTTCCACTGCAGCCTGAAGAAGGAGATGGGGTGGAGCTGATGGAGGCCAAATCACAGTTATTCCTTAAGTAAATGTCAGCTACTAAAAACCAAAGCAAAACACAAATACAGCTTCCTTCCTCCCACAGAAATGTGTCTAAAGTAGCTAATTATTGTATTTAAAAGTAGACCTAATTGCTTCTAATTGTGGCCATTGGCTGCTCTCATGAAAATAACATATCTACTTGTAAAAAGTTGGAACCAAGATAGAAAAATAATTTGTGTTGTGTTTTAAAGAAAACAGTGGGATAATTGAAAATTTCCTTGTAATGAATCTAGTTTGCTTCGTTAAGTAATTTAAAATGACAATGTCTAAACTATTTGGACCATGAGTTTTGTAGCTAAATATTAAAAGTGCCAGGAAACATGGCACATCTGTGCTTATGTCGTGAAATAAATACTATACTCTGTCAGGATAAAATAATGCTACCAGCAATTTAATAATGAGCCACATGGACTTTTTACCCCAGTATTATAAAAGCAAATGCTCACAATCCCGCTGTTCCAGTGTCACACAGAATCACTCAGAATGTATGGTTAGCTTTCTGGTTAGTGTGGCCTTCACTGTGTAAAGGTTAATCTCTGTATTTTCCAGGTACTTCACATTATTTATGAACCTTTTGAATGACTGTAGTGAAGTTGAAGATGAAAATGCACAAACAGGTGGCAGGAAACGTGGCATGTCTAGGAGGCTGGCATCCCTGAGGCACTGTACAGTGCTTGCAATGTCAAACTTACTCAATGCTAATGTGGACAGTGGACTCATGCACTCCATAGGTAAGATCAAATGAAAGCTACATAAAAAACTGACCCAGCATGGGTACCCATTACCCAGGAGAAAGGAACAAGATCTCTATGAGTTCAAGGTTACCAAGGCTACCAGTGACCCTGTCTTTAAACAGACAAGCAAGCAAGCAAGCAAGCAAGCAAGCAGAACCAAAACAAATAAAAAACCTAGAGAGCTGGGTGGGGAAGATGGCTCAGTGGTTACAGCACTGCTATTCTTCAACGGGACCTAGGTTTAATTCCTAGCATCCACATGGTGGATCATTATTATTTGTAACTCTATTTCCAGGAGACATGGCCTCTGTGGTAACCAGGCACACATGTGATTGATACCCAGACATAATGCATGTAAAACACTCATATACATAAAACACAAAAATGTAGAGTTGATATAACATGTAAGATGAAACTGTCAGGCTGTGGGAGTAAATTTGGATCTGTCTGTCCTCGTCAGGCTTAGGGTATCACAAGGATCTTCAGACAAGAGCTACATTCATGGAAGTTCTGACCAAAATCCTTCAACAAGGAACAGAATTCGATACACTTGCTGAAACGGTGTTGGCAGATCGGTTTGAGAGACTTGTGGAACTGGTCACAATGATGGGAGATCAGGGAGAACTCCCTATAGCTATGGCTCTGGCTAATGTGGTCCCTTGTTCTCAGTGGGTAAGTTCATTGAGAAAGTAGGGAAGTAGAATGCCTGACATGCAGCTAGTGCTTCAAAATAAGTCTGTTCATAAATGCTTGTTAAGTGAATTGACGGAAAGAATTACATAATGGAGAGCTGAGACTGTAGCTTATTGGTAGAACCAGAAAATTCATCTTGATTGTGCTTGCCTGTAATCTCAGCTCTTGGAGGGTGGGAGCGGGAAGTTCAGAAGTTCAAGGTCCTCCTTGGTTAGATAGTGAGTTTCAAGCCAGTTTGAGCACTTATAAGACTGTCTCCAAAAAATAGTAGTTGACCAACTTGAGTCATTTAACCTTTTTTCTTAATGTGTTTTGTTTCTAACTTTAGAGAAGTGGTTGGTACTCATACCCCTGACTAGTTCTTTCTTTCTAACCCAGTGAAAAAAGTTCACGTAATCACCAATGAGAAGAAAATGTAAAACAATGTTGTCTCTTGTCCTTACATATTAGATAAATTAGTGAACCTAGCTTTAGTTGTTAGTAATGCTAAATCTATAATCTGCGACTTGTGCTTGATAATTATCTCTGCCTTACATAATTTAATTTTTACTTGACGTATTACATTATTATTGGCATTTGAAATTTGCATTTGAAGGCATGCTGGATGTGGTGGCACACACTTGTAATCCTAGCATTTGGCAAGTGGAGGCAAGAGACTCAAAGGTCATTCTTGGGTACATAGCAAGTTCAAGGCCATCTTGGGCTATATAAAGACTGTGTCTCAAAACAAAATGGACTGATAAAATACCATAGACATATATGACTATTTGTCTTTCTAAATTTGTGTTCTGGGAATTGATGCCAGGGCCTATACATGTTAGGCAAGAGCTTTATCACTGAGCTGCACCCTCTGCCCATAAAACTACAGCATTCTTAATAATACATGTAAAAACTTTGAGCAAGCTTTTGTTCACTTCAATTTTAAAAAGCCACATGGATTGCTGTATTGTTGTCTATGCCTTTAATTCCAGCATTGGGGAGGCAAAGGCAGGCAGATCTCTGTGAGTTCAAAGTTAGCCTGATCACGGCAAGGTCTAGGCCAGCTATATCTAATCTACCCAGTGAATCCCTGTCTTCCCCCCCCCCCCCCATTTATGGTTTATTTTACAAGAAAAAAATAGAAAAGAAAAGACTTTAGTAAGAGTAACTTCTAATTACTAAGATAATCTTAGTTTTTGCTTAAAAGCTGGAGTGGGAGGTTAAGGACTGGAATCATGGTTCAGGAGTCTTCCAGAAGACGAGGGTTGGATTCCCAGCTCACATGGTCACTTCACAACCACTTGTAACCTTAAGTCTTAAGGATTGGGTGCTCTCTCTGGCCTCCTTAGGCAAAACAACTATTTATATAAAATTAACAACAACAAAAATCAAAGTAACCCACCTGTAGCAGAGACTGGAAAGATGGTTGGTGGTTAAGAGTGCTTGCCGCTCTAAAAGAGCTGGAGTTGAGATCCCTGCGTTCACATCGGACAGCTATAACACATGCTGACTAGCACCGAGAGATCTGACTGTGCAGATACCAACACACACATATACTCATGTGCACATTCACTGAAAGTAACATTTAAAAATATCTACACCTTTAAAACAGAGTCTGTGAGATCATGGTTTTTATATCTGAAAATAAAGCTCTCATTCTTTGCCCTATAATCCTGCACCTCATCTGGGCCCTGCCTTATCTGTCTTCAGCTAATGCTGAGGCTCTTCTGTGCAATCCCCTCAGATGCGATAGCTCTGTTCTGCCCCGGAGTGCCCTTGCTGCTGCTTTCTAAAGCACTTCTGTGGTTGTTTTCATTTGATTCCATTTGGTATTAGTAAAATTATTTAACGTGAGTGATATCCTCGTATGAGCTTTGTTTGTTTTATGACAAGGGTGGTGTCACCTGGGACACAGGCATGCAACTCCACAGCCGACTGTTTAACCTGGGACACAGGCATGCAACTCCACAGCCGACTGTTTATAATTGTGCTTTTATGCCCCTTTATTAGCAACACTCCTAAACTATTTTTCTTCAAACCTAAAATTTTTCACACATCTTCAAATGTATCATCAGTAAATATTATGAACTCTGTTTAGCATTTAACTGTAATTAGAAGTCATTTAGTAGTTTCTGTAATGAAGGGTTAAGTTGGTCTGGTGATGCAGCTTAGTGTAGAGCTGTGGTCCAGCACGCATGAGACCCTGTTGATCCTTCCTAACACAAGAAAACAAATGCTGACGTGAGTCTGGGAAGCTTTCACAAGTATTTCTAAGCTTTATATTAAGTGACTTAAAATACCTTTTTTTTTTTTTTTTTTTTTTCTTTTTCTTTTCTTTTTTGGCTTTTTGAGACAGGGCTTTTTTGTATAGTAGCCTTAGCTGTCCTGGACTTGTTTTGTAGATCAGGCTGGCTTAGAACTCAGAGATCTACCTGCCTCTGCCTCCTGAGTACTGGGATTGAAAGCATACACTACTATTCCTGGCTTGACTTAAAATGCTTTTTATGTATTTACTTTTTTTGGAGATAAAATCTCTGATGTAGCCTGGCTAGCCTGGAATTCATTGTGCAGAACCAGGATATAGCCTCAAATGTACAAAATTCCTCTGCCTCCTGTTTCAGGGATTAAAGGTATCCAACATCATACTTGGCCTCAATTACTTAAAATTCTTTTGAGATTTTATTTGATTTAAATTGTGTGTGTGTGTGTATTTTGCCTGCATGTATGTTTGTGCACCATGTGTATAAAATGCCCAAAGGGGCCAGCAATGACTGTTAGATGCCCTGAAATTGGAATAAAAAATGGTTCTATCTACATGTGGGTACGGGGAATTGAACTTGGGTCCTCTCAGAGAGCAGCCAATGCTCTTAACTGCTGATCCAGTCCCCCAAATTACTTTTCTTCTTTGACAGTTTCATACATGTAAGCAATGTCTCTTGATCATATACACCAGTGACTCTTAATTTTCCTAATGCTGCAACCCTTTAATACAGTTCCTCATGTTGTGGTGACCACCAACCATAAAATCATTTTCATTGCTACTTCATAACTGTAATTTTCCTAATGTTATGAATAGTAATGTAAATATCTAATATGCATGATATCTGATATGTAACCCGAATGAAAGGGTTATATGATCCTCAAAGAATTACTGATATATACCCTCGGCTCCCCCCCCCCCTTTTTTTTTTTTTTTTTTTTTTAAAAAAAGAGAAGATCTCACTATAGCTTGGAACATTTTAAAAGAAAAACAAACAAAAACCATAGGACCAACTGTATTAGCAGAGCTGTTGAGGAATCATGGATACCTACTAACAATGTGGTGGGTTCTTTTTTTCTCCCATGTAACTCTTATGTAACTCAACCTGGCCTCAAATTTATGTTTTTCTGCCTCTACTTCCTGGGTACTGTGATTACAAGTGTGTACTAACACTTTTTCTAATTAAATTATTTAAAAATTTAATTTGATTATGTAAATACATGTTTTAAAATTCGATTGTTTAGAATTTTCAGGGTTTAGGAGAAAGGATGATCGTAGAAAGGTATTTGCTATGGGGCCTAAAAGGAACAGCTGCTGCTGTCTCTCTTCACTGTGGTGCTGGAATTGAAGCAGGTACCTTTCTGTGCTAGGCAAGTTCCCCCACCCCACTCCGATTCCCCCATGCTGGAGCCCAATCCCAACAACTTTCAATTTGTCCCTAAATTCTTGTCTTTTTTACTTAACTCATAATGGAGGGTAGAGTTTTTATATTTTGTCAAAGATGTATAACTACAGGGAATAAAGCATTTGGCTTCTGGGGTGTTTGTAGTTTGGATTATTCAATTTTTTTCCCTTACTGCAGTGTCTTTTTCTTACAATCTTGGGACCAGGCCAGGTTGAGGATAGGGCTCTGGACCGGAATCCCCTTTATTACTGTTTGAAGGTTGTGGGCTCTTTTTTTTTTTTTTTTTTTTTTTTTTTTTTTTATAGCTACTGGTATTTTCTCTGTCTTCTCTCAGTGTTTCATTTAACAGTGAATTACAGTTTTATTAATTGTGTAAAACAAAACAAAAAAACACAAAAGCTTTTGTAAGGAATGAAAGGGTTGTTTTACAAATAATAGAAAGGTTAGCCTCAGTCATAACTCTAGTTGTACGTAAATCTGACTAAAGTTTGGGTTTTAACTATCTAGCTGACCCTCCTTCATTCTGATTTTTAAATAATCAGAAAATGTTTGCATTTTTGTTGGTTTTTTTGGCCTTGATCATATTGTATTTAATCATTTCTAAGAAAACAGTCTGTTCAAAAATGAACTCTTATTTCATGATGTAATTTAGCTAGATCCTGATGTCTTTCTGTCTTCTGGTAAAACGTTAACTCTCTCATCTTTCACTAGTTAATTTTTAGGATTAACAGCTATTAGAAACAGGGTTTAAAAGTCATCTATAATAGACATAGATAAATGTTAGGGATAATAAGTTATTGTTTACCTTGATTAACAGGTGATTATGAGCTTTAGATCTGCCTTTTTAAAAACTTGCTACAAAATTTTTAAATCTACCTAAGAAAAAAGTAAAATTGTTGACAGAAACACAATTGTGCTTTGTTCAACAAACTAGGATGAGCTGGCTCGCGTTCTGGTCACTCTGTTTGACTCCCGGCATTTACTCTACCAGCTGCTCTGGAACATGTTTTCTAAGGAGGTAGAATTGGCAGACTCCATGCAGACTCTTTTTCGAGGCAACAGCTTGGCCAGTAAGATAATGACATTCTGCTTCAAGGTATGTGTCATTCACTTTGTGTGCACGGGTGCACTAGGTTTGTCCAGAAGCAATTCTTTTCAGAATGTGTTAAATGCAGGATGTATAGATATGTGCCTAATTGTGTGTTTCTTTAGGTGTATGGTGCTACTTACCTTCAAAAGCTCTTGGACCCTTTATTACGAATCATTATCACATCTTCTGATTGGCAACATGTTAGCTTTGAAGTGGATCCTACCAGGTTTGTCATCTTGTCCCAGTTGCTTCCTCACTCCTCCCCAGTACTGCATGAGGCCACCCTCATCTCATGTTCCTGTCCTTGCTTTTCTTTGTTTTTCATAAAGACAGTATATCACTATGTAGCCCAGCCTGTCCTTGAACCTGTCGTCTTCCTGACTCAGCTTGCACTACTGAGATTATAGCACTTCTCTTGACTCTTAAAAGGTTTGTAGTTTTTACACTAAAGGTTATATGCAAGCACATGTTTCCTTAAAGAATAAAAACATTAATAGATATCATTAAAGGCATCAGTATGGATACTGTTCTAGTTTAGCCTGTCCTTTCCCCATTCTTTTGTATAAACATATATGTAATTTTAGAAGATGTATACTATAATGTGAATGCTTAATTTTAAAAGGTAACACAATGAATCTGTGGTCTACAACCTAATTCTTTTGGTTTAGTCATAGGTCTTAGATCTTTCCATGAAAGTTTATGAAGATTAATGTTATTCTATTATACTGCTGCACAATATTACAGAGTTTAGCTCTGTGAATATTTATGTAATAGCATAGCCCTTTGACTTTTGCCAGAACTTCCTTATTATTGGGGTTTTGAGACAGAGTCTCACAGCACACTATGTAGATGAGGCTGGCCTGGAACTCTCAGAGATCCACCTGCCTCTGCCTCTCAAGTGCTAGTCATGTGCTACCACACCCAGACCAACTTCCTTATTAGTATTCTAACATTGTCTTTTCCATACTCAAGCTATTTGCTGTGGAGATGATTTTCTAAATGCAAATGGAGCTTTTTGTCTCTTTGTTTTGTTTTGGTGATGTTCATAATTGTACTTTGGTCCTTCTGCATGCTAGAAAGTGCCCAACCACTAAGCTTATCGCCAACTTTAGCAGAAACCTTTTTAATACTTATTTTATGAGAAGCCATCAGTGGTTTGCTGTTGACAGCAAAATGCAACACAGATTGTTTGCTCTGTCAGAGCCACCTTTTCCTCATCGCATGCATTTCATAGTCACTTTAAGCTCCAAGGAAAAGTACATATTTGAAAAATGTTTTTGCAGAAGATTCTATGGGATTAGAGATGTTTTTTATGTCTGTTTTTAAGAAATACTATTTTTGTGTATGTGCTCGATAGTTTGTGATATACACAAAGGTCAGAGTACACTTCCAAGGATCAAACTCAGATCAACAGGTTTTCTTGGCAAGTCTCTTTATACATTGAGTCATCTTGCCAGCTCAGTCTTTCATTTCTGACCATGTTAAAAAATCAAGAAGGCAGACTCAGTATGTGGCTGATGGCTGAGTGGTAGATAACCTGCCTAGTAGCATGAGCCCTTGGTTCCATCCTCAGCAAAATACACACACATACGAACGCATGCACGCACGCACGCACCTACCTACACACCACCTAAGAAGATAGAGGAAAGGGAGACATTCATAAATCAGATGTAACTTTTATTTTTGATAAAAATTACTTTCGAGGGGCTGGAGAGATGACTCACTGATTAACAGCACTTGCTGTTCTTCTAGGGGACCTGTGTTCATTTCCCAACTTCCAAATCAGATGGCTCACAGCTGCCTGTAACTGCAGTTCCAAGGCATCTTCTGGCCTTGGAGGGCACCTAAATGTGTTTCATGTATTCACACAAATAAACAAAACCCTTGAACTTGGTGAAAGAGACTTTAGATCCTCAGGGTACATAGGCTTGTTGACACTTGAGACTGTGACCCACTCTGACAAGTCAAGATTTTGAAAGTCTACTCTCTATGTTCACAGGAAGAAAAAATGGTTAAGAATTCTCAAGGGCTGAGGATGTAGCTCAGTGATGGAATGCATGCCACAAATACATAAGGCTTTGGGTTAGCTCCCTATGGAAAATTGGAAAAAGAAAAGAAAAGAGAAGAGAAAAGAAAAGGAGAAGGGATGTAGGGGAAGATAGAGGGCCAGAAGAACAAGAGGAGGAAGAGAGAGAGCGATTGGCTGAAAGAAAGAAAAACACCTAGCATAGGTAGTTTAGATTGAGTTTGGCTTTTGCCATTCTGAGAATCAAGCTATGGGCACACATATGCTGTAAAAGTTTCCTGCCATTGAGCTACATCTCTAACTGCAGTAACTTGTCAGAAGACTGAGGTCCCCAGGCAAACCACCATTCCAAAACTTGAGTAGAAACAGCTGAATACAGAGTGTCACAGCTTACCACATGAAAGAGCTGCTAGAGCCAGTAACTAGTAGGGATACTTAGACCATAATTAATGAGTTGCTAGAGGTGGAGTGTGGCCTTGTTAAAATCTTCTTCCATTCACATAGGTGTGTCTACAGGTATGGGCTTTGCAGGTCTCAAGCTTGCAGCCTGAGAGGTCATAGGAACATCCCTGCTCTGTTGAAAAGATACTGTTATGCAGTAGTTGACCAGGCTCTTGGTTTTTTGTTTTTTTTTTTTTTTTAACTGTCAGTCTCCCTTTTCCTTGATGTTCCCTGAGCCTTAGGTATAAGTTTGTGTTATACCTGTTGCATTTGGGACCAGACAGCCCACGGCCATTGACTTAGTCTCTACATTTTGACCACTTGTGGTTCTCTCTAATAACCTTAAAAACTGGTGCTGGTTTCTACCTATTAGATCATCTCAGGTTGATCATCCAGAAGTCAAAAAGATTTCAAAAGCTAAAGCTTTCTGAACATGGTATTGGCACTCACTAGTTCTGCCATTACAGGTGTGAGCTCAGTCTGAAGGTCACACTATGGTGAAAAGAGAGACTTGACTCCTAGAAGTTGTCCTTGAGCTACACATGCATACGCACACGTGTAACACACACACACGCACACACACACGCACACACACACACACACATACACCACATACACCCTTCAACTTTTGGTCCTCCTTTGGGTACCCTCTGAGTATTGGAATTTCAGTTTTGGGTTTGTTAGTTTGTTTTAGAGATCTGGTGATTACTGTGTAGTTCATGTTGGCCTCAAGCTCATGACTACCACTTGTATCCTTATGAATACTGAAATTTGTGTGAGCCAAGCACCTGGGGTTTTAGAACTGCTCCTTTGTGTGTGTGTGTGTGTGTGTGTGTGTGTGTGTGTGTGTGTGTGTGTGAAATTTGTTGTTGATTTTAATGAGGATCAAAAGTCTTGTGAGGGGTGATTTTGTTTCAACAGTCATGTATGTTTGGTTTTCCCTTTTCTTTGTTACAGGTTAGAACCCTCTGAGAGCCTTGAGGAGAACCAGAGGAACCTCCTTCAGATGACAGAGAAGTTCTTCCATGCCATCATCAGCTCTTCCTCAGAATTCCCCTCGCAGCTTCGAAGTGTCTGCCATTGTTTGTACCAGGTATGCTGAAAGTTCGAGATTGCCACTCTGAGTCCAAAGCCAACTGAGAGAAGTGCTGTGTTCAGAGTCAGCTGTTGACCGCCATCTGGACACGTACTGTAATAGGGATACTGTAATAGGGATAGAGAGGTAGCAAAATAGTTACCAGCACTGCCTGCTCTCACAGAGGACCCAGGTTTGGTTTCTAGTACCCACATGGTGCCTCACAACCATCTCTAACTCCAGTCGCAGGGGAGCCAGGGCTATCTTCTGATTTCCTGAGGCACCAGGCATGCGCATGGCACATACACATACAACCAGGCAAAAAAACATTTACACACAGAAGATAAAATAAATCTAAAAATAACTCTTAAAGTGCTACCATTAGATTGGCTTCACATTTTCTTCAGAGACATTTAAAGAACTTTAAGAAAATAAATTAATCTTCCTTGTGTTGAAAGCAACTAATAATTCATTGAATGTACTGAAATGAGGTATCTTAGGCATTTTTGCTTATCGTTTGCCTAAATTACTTACAGGACTGTCACACAAGTTCATTGCTTTTTTTTGCAGTGTAAATGATTTGAACTGTAATTTGGGTTTCTCTTTAACAGATCATTGGTTTGTGTCCTGTTTTCTCAAGTCAGGCTAATTGTCCTGTATATTTTGTGTAGAGTACTGCTTGTAAGAGAGTCCACCACCATCCAGTAGCTAACAGACGTTCTCACCCTGTCACAGCAGATAGTGCTCCTGAATTCAGATATCCACAATGATTCCCTCCGTGTTGAGAGAATAAGGCCTGTGTTCTTCTGTAACTTCTGGTTTTGAATTGAGTATGCAGTTTTAGGAATTATTTATTTATTCCTAGGGATTGCCTATAAATCTGTATTAACTTTCCAAATAGTGGGGAAAAAAAAACCCCAGCATAGGTCCTGGGGTTTGGAATAAGGGTGCAAATAGGAAAAGACTTATACATTTACCAGAACCTATGCATCTGTCTAATTTTGCAATATAATCCCAGTCTTTTTTTTTTTTTCTTTTTCTTTTTTTTTTTTTTTTTTTTTTTGGCTTGCAGCTTTAGTTGCTTAGAGACATTAACATCATCATGAAATCACCATTTAAAAAAGCTGTGTGAGGTTGCAATGTGAATTTTCCTCTATTGCTATTTTAAAAGATGTATCTCTGTGTCTATAAAAAGAAAACTTTGCATACATAGAAATATGATAAAATATATTTAGCATTCAGTTTCTGGATTATTATGACTTTACTGCCTTTTCAGAAAGCTCTAGGAGGCTTAGGAAGATCCACATAGGTCATTCATCTAGTTGAATGTGCAGCTAGAGGATGGGTTAATTAGAATGGTATTATGAAGCTTCATGCATTGCTTGTTTATTTTCTCATAACTTTACTCTTAGGTTTCTCTTTACATTCAATTCAGTTGTTTTTCTGTCTGTAAAATGAGGTGGACAAGAAATAGTACACATTTAAAAGTCTGAATCAACTTCTTCGTTTTTAAGAAAGAAAATAAATTTTCAAAATGACAGTAGCCTTCTCAGTTGGTTGAAAGTGAATGAGGAATGTGTCGATTATACTGTCTGCCTACTAGACTTTAATAGAAACTCCTCCTGTGACTGTTCCCATAATGGAAAATGTGTTTGTACCATCAGCAAACTTGGGCACCAGTTTGAGGGCACTATACTAGTAATGTAAAAAGAATTGGACACTTAAGTATGTGGGATATACTTCATGAAGGAATGCATTTATCATTTCTACTTGTTTAAGTAAGCAGAATTCTTGGCCAGCCTTCCTAGTTAGGTGTGGAGGGAACCATGAACACAAGGAAGTGCTGACTGGTGGCTCACTGCTGTGCTGCCCTGTGCTACACTGCTTAGAGCACACCTCACAGCAGCCTGCATTGCCCTCACACTGCAGTCACCACATTAAAGCTTCATGGAAACACCATACAGATGTTATGCTATACATTAGTTTTAGTGGGTAAAGTTAATGCAGACTACCATGGAGCAAAGTTTTTGTTGTAAATTTTTGTTTTTTAATAAGCAGATTTTACAGTGACCAAAGACAAAGATAGAAATAAAAAAGCTTCAGACCCAATGTTTTTCATTGAGTCTCTGGTCTCTGTACTTAACTCAGTTTTCCCTTCTCTTAATTTCTGCTTTTACTTTTTTCTTTCTCTCTTCTCTTCTCTTCTCTTCTCTTCTCTTCTCTTCTCTTCTCTTCTTCTCTTTTTTTTCCTCTTTGGGCTTTTGCTTACACTTGTAACTCTGGCAGTGACATAATGGCACCGTGTACTTTGATGCTCTCCTGGGAAGGATGGGAACCCATTTTCCTTTTTCTTAGTAAACATAGCTCCTTTGAGGATCTACTGGGGAAGCTTTGGAAGCTAAGTGAGTATATTGCTAGGTGATTCATGCTTGCGTCAGATTTGGGTCTTCAAGCTCTTGTGTAGCTTGTAATCAGCTCTATATATTTGCCTTCTTTATTCAGAAAAGATGGATAATGCTATGTAAGAACAATACATAATACAATAATATATAATATGATAATAGCTGTCATATGTTGTGAATGTATGACAGATTTATAATTAAACTATTTTTCTCATATACTATTTCTTTTCCTTCTGATAAATTTGGAACAAAAAGAAAATAATTTCTAGAGTGGATATTCAGTTCTGATGAGAAAAATGGGAACTAGCTACTATGATCTTAAGTAAACATTGTCTTTCCCAGTGAAGTTTCTTCTTCAAATGAGTTATACATGTGGGTTAAAACTACAGTTGTAGTCATATACCATAATTGAAAAAGAAACTGAATATTTACATGGTTATATTTTTGTAAACTGCCTTAAAGCCTGAAGCAAAGCATGCTGAAATGAGCTTTTACCTCTGCTTCCTAGGCCTAGGATGATGCTGGCATCTAGGTATACAAGAGCTACTGGATGGATGGATGGATGGATGGATAGATGGATGGATGATGGATGGATGGATTTAAAACTAAAGGGATTTGATGCCTTATAAATCTGGATCAAAAAATTGTGTTATGGTTAAGTTGTTGTTTTGAGAAAGTGTCTTTTGTTGCCTAAGTTGGACTTGAACTCTTGATTCTCTTACTTTCACATTCCAAAGGTAGGATTACAGGTATTTACTGCCATAACTGGCTCTTATTCTAAGTTTTTAAAATATTAAAAATAAACAGTAGTTGGCATCATTGAGTCAGCAGTTGTAATTTTGAAGAAATCTTTATTCTAGAGATGGAGCACTGTGGGGAGATGACAGCTCGGGGTTCACATGGAGGGTTTGGCTTTTGCATGGGAGGGGGCAGTCTGATAAATCGTCATCTATAATGAGTGATATTTTAAATCAGATTTAAATTTGATTCTACAATATTGTCTTCAATTTCTTAACTTTATTAATCAGCTTTTTCCTAGTTGATGCTAACATTCTTTTTCCATTAAGGAATTATTTTTTTATTATTTCCCTCCAAATAACAGCAACTTTATTTCAATATTTTCATTAAGGAATTATTTTTAAATTCTTTTTCCAAATACAGCAGCTTTCAATTTCAATTCAAACTGAGTAGCACCATTTCAGGGATCACTCTGTGAGCATTGAAAGATGAGAGATTATAACAACACTCCTTTTAAAAGATGGATTTTAGATTTAGAGTCTCTAAAGTTTGTTTTCTGCACATCTAGCCATTTAATTTTTTATTTAATAACATCTTAATTAACTGCTGGGTATTGGAAAAATAACTCTTAAGTCAATTGAAGGATACACAGAGAAGTATTTTATTATATATCAGAAAAAATTATGTAGACACAATGTTTTCAGTGTGTGATCTACTTCATAATAAATATTTTATGTAAAATTTATCAAAAGCTAGAATTGACTCAAGTATAAATATTCCTGAGATTTGCTTGAGGACAGCTTTTCCATGACTCATAGCCAGAAATAGTAGACATGATTGGGTCTCAACATTTCTTGCTGTTTATTTTATGCTTGGCTTAAAGTGTAATAAAAATTAAAATCCAGGATTAAATTTCATCCCTCAAATTTCAGTTGATTTCTACTTTTCTGTTGGTTCCATTTGTGTTACATTTTACCGTGTAATTTTATGTACAAGCCAACATTGTTTTTGTTGCTGTGTGTAGTCAGTACTGTGACTTGTTTGTGCTCATCTCTGTTCTGTAGGCAACTTGCCACTCCCTACTGAATAAAGCTACAGTAAAAGAAAAAAAGGAAAACAAAAAATCAGTAAGTTTGGAGAACTTTTTATTAGCTGTTTCTTTCGAAGCAAACCCCAAATCTCTGCTGTTTGTTAAGAACATCTTCACTTCAGCTATTTGACCTTCACTGTGAAATCATTCTACTAATTCTGGCACAAAATAGCTCTCATTTCGATTAACCCTGGAATTAAGTTACACTGAAACATTCTCTGTGTTCCTTTGGTTTGATTTACCCCAAAGGCATTTTTTTGTGCATTTATTACATTGAATACCCTTGATCTAATTTTATTGTTATTTTTAAAATTATAAATGAATGCGAAAGAAACTTAATTTCAAGGCCTTAGGGGATGCTGACTGTCTTCATTCTTGCTTCTTGTTTGCAGGTCATGTGAGTGGTTTCTTTTTCTAGAAAACAAAAGCAGTTCTTAATAAACACATTGTGGATAGGAATATGACCCCCCCCACCCCCCAGCCCCTGCCCCAACATAGACATTAAACTCAGGATGCGTATGCTAGAGCTACTGAGACCAAGAGTCATTTCCTAACTCTGATCTCCAAGTTGCTACATTTTAATTTTTTACTTCTTATATTTTTATCTTGATAGTCTCAGCCACCCCGATTTAGACATCTGTGCTTAGATCATAGACATTTTAATGCTGACATTACTTTTACTTCAGAGAAAATACATATTACATTTCTCCAGTGAAAAGAAAACTCGGTGAGGTCACAGTCACACAGGAGCCTCATTGTGCAAACATGACTTGAATATATTGCCTGCTTCTGACTCTGCCTTCTTGTAAAAGGAAGAAAGTTATGATTTCCATAATTATTTTCTTCCTACAACTATCATTTTTTCACAGTATAACTTACATTCATTTTTAAAATAACATCATCTGTGGATGTGACTTACCATTATCCAGTTTGGTCCTTTCTTTGTTCACTTAATCCAAATGATTATAGAGAATAATGTTAAAAAATAAAAAACTTTCACAAGTAGTAGGGAGTTTTATTTAAAAGGAATAATTTAAAGTCATATTTGTCTGGTTTCATCTTGCATTTCCTACTTTAGCTTTACATATAATAAAGCTTTACATTTATAATTGTATTTCAAATTCAGAACTAAATTAAACTTTAGAGGCTCATACTTTTATTATGTCGATTCAGAATTTTCTTTTTGAGTATATTGCTTGAACATCTCTGAACAAATGGATTGGATTGGATGGCTCTCCTGCTTAAGACAGTTTCCTCTAATGCTTCAGCCTTCTAATTCTCAGCATCGTGGGTTTAACATTATACATCAGCACTGTGGAAATTAACTTGCTGTTTCTAACATCCTTGTTTACTGTTATACTAATGTCATTGTGTAGCATAACAGAATTAAAGTCAGGCTTTCTGTGTTTCTCTAGAGCATGTATTATAGCTTTCCTAACATTATTTATTATGGTTTTATATAAAATTATTCCTTGGAATTTTTTAGTAGATATTTCATATATGTGTGAAATTTTGGAATGTATTTCTCAGCACAGGTGGCAGTCCTTAAGAAACTAAGAGGGTCTAATTGGCAGTACTTCAGAACAGCTTCTATAGTATGAAGACATGCTAATCATTATACATTCAGAATGTTATTTTTAAAAGTTGTTTAACAAAATCTAATTTTTCCTCCTTTGAGAGCAAGCTGACCTCCTTTGTAATAAGTGAAACAGAAAGTTTGGGTTTTGGGTGTTTAGCTATGTCGACATATGACAGCTGATTCAGTTTACTATACTCAACATAGTGTATACTGAGATTACTGGGGAAGTTGTCTGCCTAACTCAAGACTTTCAGGATTTTATGTATAGCTAGTGATCCTCTGCTGATATGTAATTTATTATCTGACGTTTGTAGTTCAGCTTTACCTAGGGAAGTGTGTGTATGTATGTGTGTTGGGGGCAAGGGTTAGCTGATCATTGACTTTACATGTAGAATATCATTTAGATCCAAATTAGATTTTTATAGAGTTGGAAATAAAGAACAATGTGCCAGATAAGGTGGCGCACTCCTTTAATTCCAGCACTCAGAAGGCAGAGGCAGGTGGATCTCTGAGTTGGAGACAGCCTGGTCTACAAAGCAAGCTTCAGGACAGCCAGGGCCACACAGAGAAATCCTGTCTCAAAAAGCCAAAAACAAAACAAAACAAAGCAAATAAAAAACTTAAGTATGTGGCATTGGATAAAATTCCAAATTGATGTTAAACAGTGGTGAAAGAAAAAGTAGTCCTTATAAATTGACTCATGAAACTTTTTATACAGTATCCCTATTAGTTTTAAATGTTGTTAGGTTTTAGTTCCAAAAATATGAATACCACTGTCAAAAAGATACATATTTAAAATATGGATATCACTATCAGAGAATTACATATTTACAATACATGGAAATTTTTCTGAAACATGAAGTTTTGACACTTTTTTAGAACTTTAGAAGGGGTTAAAAGTTATAGTGCTTTCTTACTAATTTTATAATACTCTTCTTAGAAGATAATTCAGACTTTCTTATGTTCACAAGCTGAGTATTTTCAAATATAAACCAGGAGACTTTATAAGATCTTTTTTCTAGAGACAACCGGCAGGTAGCTACCTTTTTTGTTTTTGTGTTTTTGAAACAGATCTTAAGTGCTGTAAGCACCCAAAAGATGTTCATAGCAGGCTAGCCTGAACTCATGGCAGTGTTCTTGCCTTGGTCTCCTCCTTTCAGGGATTATATATGAGAACTACCACACCCAACCTCAGATACAGCCACTTCCAAACATACATTTTAAAGTCTGGGTGCAGTCATTATTAATATTTATCAAGAAGTCTAATAAACCAACTTGTTAAGGACAAACTATGATGTTGGTTGAGCCTATTAAAACTATCTCACGATTTTAGTGGGTTAAACTGAAAATATTATTATTTTAAAAACAACCTGCGTAAAAGGGTTAGAGAGATGGCTCAGTGGTTAAGAGCACTGGCTACTCTTCCAGAGGTCCTGAGTTTAATTCCCAGCAACCACATGGTGGCTCATAACCATCTGTAATGGGATCCGATGCCCTCTTCTGGTGAGTCTGAAGACAGATACAGTGTGCTCCTATACATAAAAGTAAGCTACTACAACAACAAAAACTCACCCCGCTTAAAATTAAATCTAAGGATTTGGTGGCCTAGTGGCATGACTTCCCAAAAAGCAGTTTTAGTCTTCTTCCTTCTTCATGATTTTCTCCCAAAACAGTTCATGGTCTTGTTAGCTTATTGATATTTTTGTCTCTTTTAATTAAAATTTAGAAATTCTAAAAGAACGCAGTGTCAGCATTTGTCTTTGCACATTCTGAAATTATATGATGAATCTGCTTTTTGCTTTCTTTTTATCAGATCTGAGATTCTAGTACCTCAAAAGTTTAAAAACTATTCTAGAAAAGTAAACTTGAACTTTTCTTCTTAATTCTGTATGTAAGACTCTATTTCAGCTAAAAAAAGACAGTTATATTTAGCCAACTCCCCAGTTTCCCTGATTTCCTAAGGTTCTCCCTGGGTGCTATAAGCACCCAAAAGAACTGCAACCCAGAGAAGCTCTCTGATCACAGTGTACAGAAAAGGGAAAATAGAGCTTGCAAGCCTCTCTGCTGCTAGTTCCTACAGTGACTACCCCAAATAATCATTTTCTGAAATCTTTTTATATAATTTTTTATCAGAAATGATAGAAAATTAGTTTGAGATTTTAGGCAGTGGGTAAGGACACATTTATGATTCAGATCCTAGAGCTGGAAAGATGACACAGTGGTTCAGAGCACTCGCTGCTCTTCCAGAGGACCAGGTTCAATTCCCAGCACCCACATGGCAGCTCACAACCATCTGTAATAGTAGTTCCAGGAGATCGGACACCCTCTTCTGACCCCTGAGGGTATCAGGCTTGTAAGTGGTGTTCAGACTTACATGCAGGCAAAATGCCCATACACAGGGGGAAAAAAAAGACATAATAAATAAATAAATAAATAAATACAGATCCCACAAAGCACAAAATGGGTCAGAATAAAGTGAAATAGTCAGGAGTTAATCTGGAGTCAAGTTTGTGAATTAAAGATAACGATTGATACCCAGTAAAGAAAAGTAAAGTGATAGGCACGTCTGCATATAAACCCTGTATTTTTATTTTCCCACCCAAGAGCTGTTGAGACACAGGGTGTCTTTGTGTTCCCGTTATTGTGAGTGCTAGGGCTTCACTATCACAGTTAGCCACAGCAAATAGCTTTTGACTGTTGCATGTTCTGTGTATATGCTATATACAAAAATTAAATTCTAGAATAATTGAGTTTCCAAGTGTTAGCTTAAAATGGGAAGTATTAGGGAAGGGTAGAAGGCCAACCAGTTCTATGACATTGTCCCCTGTCTGGTGTGCCTGTTCTGCCAGTTCTGACATTGCCCCCTGTCTGGTGTGCCTGTTCTTTTACATTCTATGTAGAACATATTTGTTATAGAGAGGATAGGTCCATTTACATTGGCTTCCTGTTACTTTTCAGGGAGGGTAGCCATTTCCTGGGCCCTGGAAGGTTTTTTGTTTGTTTGTTTTTGTTTTTAATTTATTTTATTACTTATTTGGCAGAATAAATTGAGGTACATGGAGCGTGGGGGTTCTCTCTTCTGGTGGGATCCTTTTTTCTTTTAGGTTCCCAAGAGTTCCTGTTTCTCCTGTGGTTTAAATAATAGGTAGGTCCTTATATTAGGAAGCAAGCTCATGAAGAAAAGTGGCTGGCAGGAACATGGCTTGTAAGTAAGTTTTTTCACTCAGTAAAAATCTAAGCAGAGATGTATATGGTAAGTTGCACTGAAATGCCAATTTTAGCTGGTGTGCAAAGTGTTAGCTATTCCTGTTAGGAACAGCGTGTGTAGGAGGTATGCTGTTAGAAATTCAGCTTTCAGGGCCTTATAAAGGTCAACTGTACTTTTATGTCTGTTAATCTTAGAACAATATGTTAACCTTGTGTGAAATTAAGTCTACTTTTGTTGCCCATAATAATTATGAAGTAAAATCTTTTTTCAGGTTTCTTCTATGAGGAGATTTTTCTTCTCTTTTAATTGTGTCTTTAAAAAAATCACCATGATCACAGTTAAGGGTAAACCTTATTTTCTGGTGTTTTGGGACAAGGAAAAAAGTTAAAAACAGATCATTCAAAAGATTGATAATTGAAATTCTGTGCAGACTTTGACCTTGAAGCTTTTGTTTCCACTTCTTTCTTTATTTCAACACAAACTGTTTGCTCAACTCTCAACTCCTCCTTCTCAGGTGGTTAGCCAGCGCTTCCCTCAGAACAGCATCGGTGCAGTAGGAAGTGCCATGTTCCTCAGATTCATCAATCCTGCCATCGTCTCACCATATGAAGCAGGGATTTTAGATAAAAAGCCGCCACCAAGAATTGAAAGGGGCTTGAAGTTAATGTCAAAGGTGAATTATTTTAATTTTCCTTTCAGCTACCTTTTTAATGTTTCATCAAAATACTTGTCTTAATTTTGCTTTTGAAAGTCCCGTAGTTTTCAGTTATGTGCATTTTGTTTTAATTTTTTTGTATTGCAGAGAAAAAATACATGTATATGTATATACGTGTATATGTATGTACATGGTGGGCTGAAATGGTTGAATTTAGATATTCCACTGGCGCAGTCCAGTTCTGCTAGCTATCTGGGCCGGCTATCTGGGCTGCCCACTATGTTCCCACAATAGAAGCGGCCAGAGGCCAAGCGCAGTGAAGGAGACATTACCATGGCGGCTGGTTCTTCCATTCAGTTCCATAGAGACCATGCCCTAAAACATGGATCTTTGGGCCAGCCCTGTCACCCTCATGGTTCTCTGCTAAGCCCCAGACAATACCTGCCATACTTGAGGTTCCCAGTAGAATGGTGACTCTTAATGCTTAAAGATTAACCAATGGATTTATATATTTGGAAATGCTCAATACACAAAGTGCCCAAACAATTAGAATTGTTATCCAATATCTAACCTTTTGATAGAAATTGCTACGCAGGACTGCTAGAGATCCATGGTTCTTCCTCCATGTTGCTTTCTCTTTGTCCTTCTCTTTTCTTTTCTCCTCCTCTTTCTTTTCCTCCCAACTCCTCACTCCGCCTACCTCTTCTACTACCCGATCACTGAGCTCTACTCCAAGTACAATGTAACAGGAGAATATCCTGCTACAGTGGACCCTCTGAGGGAGGTACACTAGCAAGTAAATACCTGTCTTTCTGATTTGTTTTTCATCTTAAAATTCATAACATCTTGTGAATAAGAAAGGTTTTATTTAAAATTCTAGTTGTCAATCAAGCAGTTGAGGCTTTCATAGTTTAGATGTTGAAATGTTCACTAGGGATCCTCAACCAGTATATGAAATATGCTGCTATTGTAAATCTTGTGGCTAACCTCTAGGATAGTCCTACCACTGTATTTTACTTCTTTGCCATCAGCAAGCATAATTGTCTCATCGGGGTAAGAAAATCAACATATATCAAAATGATCTAAATGTAAAAGCAAATGAAAGATGCATGTTTTTTGTCACTGTCAAACATGTATACTCTTACTTACAGAGACCAATAGTCACTTCTGGTGACTGAGGCAGAGTTGGTTCTTCTCTAAGTAGCAGAATCTGTAAAAAGCACATGTATGCATTTGGGTTAGGAATGGGCTTTTGTACTTCTATTGAATAAAGGTGTGTTCAGTGCTCTTATTTTTTTAAAAATCTGTCTTTCAGTGAGAGTTTTCTGTATAACTGCTCTGAAAATTTTGAGTTGGAAATAAAGATAGAGATTGTAGGGTTTCTTTAGTCATTATTATTAGTATTATTATTATCATTATTATTATTAACATTTGAGACTGCAAACATGAGCCATGGGTAAAAGTGCTTGCCGTGCAAGCATGAGGACTGTAGCTCAGATCCCCCAGCACCCAGGTAAATCTCAGGAGGTGCATGGCATTCAGCCTATAGTCCCAGCATGCTGGAGGCAGAGACAAGATCTCTGGAGCAAGCTGGCTAGCTAGACTGAGTCCAAATGCTCCTGTCGTGTGAGAAATGGCTGTAATGTAGAAGATGGACAAAGATGGAGAGAAATAGTGTCAAACTCTGACCTCCACATGCTTGCAAACATGTACCAACTCACACTTGCAAATATGTGTGCATACATGCATATATCACACACATATACATGCAATAGATACTTTAAAATATGTGTGTATATATATCATATATAATAATATTTCTACTTAAAAAGAATTAAAGCTGTATTTATGATAATTTTTACAATAAGGAATAATTGATTTGAACTGCCAGTAGAAATATCACTAGTAAAATTTATATTTTAATGACTATATTTGTAGGTTTCATATAGCAAATAATTTGACTACTCATAATCATGTTTGATTGTTTAGGTACTTCAGAGCATTGCCAATCATGTACTATTCACAAAAGAAGAACATATGAGGCCTTTTAATGATTTTGTGAAAAGCAACTTTGACTTGGCACGAAGGTAAGCAGCCTGAGTCTTCAGTGGCTGCCATGTCCCCATTTTACTGTATTCTATGTATCTGGTCTACATTAAATTTCTGTGTGTGATTCCCTCCCCATCCTTTCTAGGTTAAGAACACATTTTTGTTTTATTTCATTTTAAGAGACATTGTAAAAAAAATCTCTATACTCTTAATTTCTTGGTAGTTTTCTTATTTGGAAACTGTAAAGAACGGTTGGCATTTTCTAACTGTGGCAGTACTACAGAATGGGTTCAAGAAGATTCCTTCTATTAAAAACTAAAACCATGTGATATAGATAATATATTAGAATGATCTCATATTAATAACACTTTTGTTTCTTTAGACATGTGTCTGAATTTAAAACAATTCTCTATATACCAAAAACTACAAAAATATGATTTTGAATGTGAAAAACCAGATAATTGTAGAGGCTTTAAGACTGGATTTTCATAAGTGATTCTTCACTTTAATTCTCTGAATTGTTGGTTTATTTGTAACCTTGGGGTAGTACTGTCTTTGTCAGGGTTTCTTTTTTAAAAAACAAGTGAGATGATTCCTGAGAAAGTGCTTTGTGAAGGTGCTGATCTTCAGAAGTCACTTGGCAGCAGTAGAAACCGAAGGGACTGGATTCAGCACAAGACACCCCAAGACTAAGTGCTCAGCACAAAGGAGATTTATTTCTCACAGAGGGACAGAGGGCAGGGAGTAAGAGACTAAAGACAGGAGATAGAGGATGAGGAAGAAGGGAATAAGGGAGAAGGAAAGGGGATATTTGTCCCAGGGGATGGGTTGTGCGGCTTTGGATGATGACAAAGGACTATCTCTGGATAGAGAGGAAACAGACATAGCGGGGCTTTTGATTGCTGAACTTCTAATACTTAGTAGTCAGCCTCAAGAGGAGGAAGTGGCCAAAAAAGGAAATAGACATTACTGGCTACCTTTTAGGAATGTAATGTAACAGTGTTTAGCAAAGCAGAGGGAATAGGGGAGAAGGATAAGGCCTATCAGAGCCACGTTTGCTAGGCTTGTGCTGGCAGAGTCCCTTCAGAAGCCTAGCTGATGTCACTGATGTCACACAACCTTCTGCAGCCACTCTTCCAGTTTGTTGTCATCACAGTGCTTCCTGGCCTTCGGTGTCTTCAGGTAGAAAATAACTTCTGTGAGTACTCACGGATGGTTAAGACTACCAAAGTTCCATCCCTGGCTCTGACAGGCAGGTGGTGTAACTTTAAGAGAGGTCTTTACCCAGGCCTCCATGTCTTTTATCTGTAAGATACTAGCTTATTCTCTAGATCTCATCCATCTAAATTTATTTTTCTCCAACTTCAGAAGCCTGCTCTGATGTTGATCAGTGATGTTACCAGCACTGATGTAGAAACTAAATATCAGAAATGGACAGACAACTTTCAACCTTGTGCTTCTTCTTTACACTGAGGGCATAAGCCCTCCACATTTGCAGTCACAGCTACTATATTACTAGACTCTGTATAAATTTAGTGCATATATAAGTGTAAGTATACCTGGTGTTAAAAATTCTAATGGCTTTGTGTTTTTGCAGGTTTTTCCTAGATATAGCATCAGATTGTCCTACAAGTGATGCCGTAAACCATAGTCTTTCTTTCATCAGTGATGGCAATGTGCTTGCTTTACATCGGCTGCTTTGGAACAATCAGGAGAAAATTGGCCAGTATCTTTCCAGCAACAGGTATGTTTTCCCAGTCTTTGGGAAATTAAACACTTAGTTTAAGTTGAATTAATAAAATTATTGAGCCTCACTGTCGATCTTCTACTTTGTACTTTTTGTAGTAAAAATTATGATTTAGAAAGAGAAATGCAGACTTACGTGAATATGGCAAAAATTAATTCATTTTATATGATTAGTAGCACCAGCTTTCGAACATGTGATATTATTAAGTGTATGCACATAAAGCTGCATATAGGAAGTACCAAATTTGTCAGGCTTGGTGTCATACTGTTTAATCCCACTGCATGGAAAGCAGAGTCAGGTAATCTCTTTGAATTTGAGGCCAGCCTTGTCTACTTAGAGAGGTCCAGGTCTGCCAGGGCTACGTGATAAGACTTTGTCTCAGAGGGAAGGCAAACTAGAGAGAATGAGAATGGATCCAGTAACTCACATTATTTGGAAATTATTTCATTAGCTTTTCAGTCAAAGCTTCTGGTGACATAAATTACTTGCTGTCCTTTCTCAGAGTTATTTCCTTTTAAGTTTATATAGAATTGTAAAGAACTCCAATTTCTGTGTCTGAGAAATTCTTTTGGGTGCCAATAAAATACAGTTTTCTCGTTTGTGAGAAAGGGCAGAGATGTGGTTTAGCAACTGTGGCTAAACAACTAGGAGATGGGAGTTTAAAAGTAAACTTTTATTCCTTTAACTGTTAATATATTGATGTAGGCATGGACATGGCTGACATGTGCCACTAAAATAGGAGAAGGAAAGTACTTATCCTTGCAACACCCAAGTAACATGGAGCTCTGCTTTGCTTTGTTTTTTTTGTTTTTTGTTTTTTGTTTTTTTGTTTTTTTGTTTTTTTGGGTTTTTTTTTTTTTTTTTTTTTTATGTTTTATTTTTGGTTTGGGTTTTGGTTTTGGTTTTTTTTGTTTTTTTTTTTGTTTTTTTTTGTTTGTTTGTTTGTTTGTTTGAGATAAGGTTTCTCTGTGTAGCCTTGGCTGCCCCTGGAATTCACTCTATAGACCAGGCTGACCTCAAACTCAGAAATCTACCTGCCACTGCCTCCCAAGTGCTGGTATTAAAGGTGTGCGCCATCACTGCCTGACTAATAACCTGGCACTTTTAAAGATGATCATTCTCTTATTTTGTCATGATTTGAATACATACGCACAATTTGTTGAGATTTTTAAATGTGCTTTTGTGATTTTTGTGATTTTAAAAATGATATGTATTTCAAAGATGAAAATATAAACAGTGATTTGACACTTTCATGTCTGCCAACTAGCTTGAACATGCTGTAATTTTGATATAACCACAGGTCTTTATAATATTTATTTGTTGAGAGGGAGAAGAAGGAAGGAGGGGCTCACAGGAGAACACACACTGACCATTCTGGGCCATTCTTATTTAAACCACCACACTGCTTGGTTACCAGCACTGATGTCAAGTAGCTCACAGCCGCCTCTTAATTCCAGCTCCAGAGGATCTGATAACAACTTCTGGCCTCATAGACACATACACATGAATAAAAAATAAATCTTTAAAAATATGTTATGATACCAGCATTTGGGAGGCTGAGGCAGGAGTATCATGAGTTTGAGGTTAACCTGGCATGTCTACAAAAAAAAGTACATAAAAGATCATCAGTTACCTATGGTTACATAGGCCCATGTTCTAAGCACTGTTTTCACAAGATAGATTCTTTTTACCATAAGAAAAAATAGATGAGAATGTTACAAGTATCAATTCTACAAAAGAATTGAACTTAAAACAATACATTTTACAGGTAGGAAATAATTGTGTTTCTAAGATCTGAGATCTTTTAATGCTGCAGTCTTACAAGTCAGGCAGGAACAAGTAGTTAAAAGAAAAGCAAGCAGTGACCGTCTAAAGGAAGGTCAGACTGCTAGTTAATGTGAAGTTCCATTTCCTAAGCATTTCCTGCTGTTGCCAGGGATCATAAAGCTGTTGGAAGAAGACCTTTTGATAAGATGGCCACACTTCTTGCATACCTGGGTCCTCCGGAGCACAAACCTGTGGCAGATACACATTGGTCCAGCCTTAACCTTACCAGTTCAAAGTTTGAGGAATTTATGACCAGGTAAAACACAACTTTGAAAGGATGAATGTTTTGGGGTTGTGAAACAAAGTTTATCACCAAACCACTTATTGAATGTGCTTATGCTTTATTGACATGTTTTGTTTGCTTTGATATATTGATTTTCTTATAAAAAGAATGAGGTCTTACAAAAAAGCTTATCTAGCTTTTTTTTTTAACATTAGTTTAGTGTGTGTGTGTGTGTGTATGTGTGTGTGTGCTGGTGTGCCCTTGCCCACATCTAGACTGTGGGAGTCAGTTTTCTTCTCCCACCATGTGGGTCCTGGGGATCAAGCACAGGTTGTCAGTTCAGTGGTGAGTTCTTTTACCTGTTGAGCCATCTTGCAAGGTCTCTTTGGTGTGGTCTTCATTTAACACTTTAAAGAACATATAGATATTGGGGCTGGAGAGATGGCTCAGTGGTTAAGGGCACTGGTGCTATTCCAGAGGTCCTGAGTTCAATTCCCAGCAACCACATGGTGGCTCACAACCATCTGTAATGGGATCTGATGCTCTCTTCTGGTGTGTCTGAAGACAGCTACAGTGTACTCATCTACATAAAATAAATCTTTTTTTAAAAAAGAGAACATATAGATAGCATTATTTTCATATTATAGTTATAGAAAATACATTAAATGGGCATAACTTATTGACCTGAATTCACACCTGTTTCATGGTTCTTTTGGATTTAAATCCTAAGTTCTTATTACCATACTGATATTTTTTTGAATCCTTCAAAAAGTTCATGGTTTTAATTTTTTTTAGATTAAGGCCTAGAAAATATAGTACACTTAAACACTGCTACAACAAACATTTCTCTGAGCACTTATTTTGCATCTCATTTAGAGGACTCTAATCTATCAACTAAAAGATTCTCACTATTAGACACACACTTGATGTTTGCTAAATACATTTTTTTTTATATTTCACAAACAGTACATTGTGGCTGTGAGTTGGTTGTTTTATTCATAGGATATGTCAACAACAGAAGGAAAATATTCTCAACTGACATTCAGAAGTTAATTTATAAAAGTTAAGTTAAACAGTAAGACCCTGCTTTAGGGAGAGAGAGGGAAAGAGAAAGAGAAGAGTGAGAAGCTCCAATTCAGTATATGTCTAATAAATATTACAGAAGCCACATTTAGTGAGACTGGGATGAGGTAGAGATATTGGTAGAGTTAATGGATATGAACTTTCCATTTATATCCCATAATTTGCAAATCACTTAAAACTTCAGATAAACATAGTGAGTTTTAGCAGAATATATAAAAATTAAGCTATGTAGTTTCAGAAATGTACATATCAGAATTGTGAAAAAGTATTCAGAATGTAGGATAGACTTAATCACTGAGTAATCATCAAGAAAAAGGTGTCCGTGCTGTTTGTGAAGGTGTGCGTGTACAAATCAAAGAAGGAAGGCCTTTCTTTCTGGGGGTGGGGAGATTGGGGAGGGCAGCCCTGCCGGGGGTCTTCTTTCTTGTCAGTTCTCCTTGAGGCAGTGGAGGAGAAAGGGGGAAGAGCATAGGTGGAGGCTAAGACTTTTGTCTTACGAGATACTTAGGGTTGCTGTATAATAATAAAGTTTACTTATCTAAGTCTAAGTTACTTTGCTACTGTAGCTGACCTCCCTTCTGTGTTCCTCTGAGGCCAGAAACTGCAGTCTGATACTTAGCACCTCACCCTAAAACATCAGGAGAGTAAGTAAAGGATTAATTGCTAGAGCCTTTTCCCTTTTGTCCAGATGCCTCTTGCTTGTCAGGCTAGGGGGAAGTTTGGAGCAATAAACTTGTATTGAACCAGGAGAAGAGAATCATCCTTGCAGAAGGAAAAACTTTTATATAAGAAAATATACATAACTCACATAAATTCATATACAGATTCATGAATGCATATTTATATACTTATATTCAAACCAGTTAGGCCCAGCTTACATAATTCACATAATTACATATTTAAACACATACATCCATACTTACATATGCATTTGAAGCAGAAGACCAAGTACCAGTGCAGAAAGAACTCACTCATTCTGGATGAAAAATAAGCTCCAATCTTTATTATATAGAGAAAGAAAAAGCTTCTACTCTTTTATTGCTAAATGAATTAAGCCCAAGTCTGTAAGAAGAAGGCTTTGTTCTCTTTAGTAAGACTAAGCCTGCCCTGCTATTAAGGAAAGACCTGTTCTGTCCCATGGTAAGGAGAAGCCTGCTGGCTCCTTCTGCTACATTCCCCTTCTAATCTTGCTCTCCCCTCCTGCTCTGATGTCACAATAATGCTCTAATTCTCAATGCCTTTTCTCTCAATGCTATGCCTTTACTTGTAAGTTCTTCTTGAGTTCAACTCTGCCTAAAAAAGTTCTCTTGTGTCCTGACTAGAAATCATCCTCATTTCTGTTCTAAAAAGTTCTGTGCAGATCAGCTAAAAAGTGTTCTGTCTAAAAAGTTCCCCTCAGCTCAGTTCTGTCTCTTCTCTTTGTCCTCAGCACTTACACATCTCTTTGGGTACATGATCACAAGGAAAAAATTTCATCAGAAGTTTACACATAAATTCAGATCATAAATTGAAATAGAAGTTTACAACAGAGAATGTTTACATGAATATCCATTAGGAGTAATTATCTGGCTGAACATTCATTACCTGTCATGGCTCCACAGGTTTATAGAGAGTTGAAAACCATAACTGAGTTATTAGTGAAATTTTGTATAGATAAACCCAGTCATCATTTAAATCTTCTGTCCTAGCACCTATAATAAATCATTAGTTCCCTTTTTATGACCTCTGGTTAATGGTCTTAGAACCTCTTGGAATATGCTCTGCATAGTAGAAAGGCTGCTTACTATCAGAAGCAGTTAACTGGTGACATATGGGAGACAGGCAGAGTTCTCATTGCAGTTTTGACTATCAGAAAGGGACCTAGTAGCAGTGCCAATATAAAAGAGCTTAAGAAATACTGATATAATTTTAGGAATTCTTATAGGATCATCATAAAGAATTAAGAAGTCATCTGTTTGTCTATTTAGCTTCACTACAAGATAGTACATCTTCATAGATCTGCAGAGATCTGCTCTAAAGGGTGGACTAATACCTAGTGATTGTCATATATGTTTAATAATAACAGGAAAAGCATATTAATAACAGGAATCTTCCTTAAATTTCTTCTGGGTCGTGCCTATAGGAGCAAATATGTCATGGATTATTTTAATCCTCCGAGGCAGACCATCTCAGGAAGATCACCTGTTGGTTATTAGCTTGTCCCATGATGGCTCCTGACACTTTCTCATCTCTCTAAAATCCATAAACAAGATTGATGAACTGAACTTGCAAGGAAAAACAAACTAAAAAACCCTTTATCTGAAGGAAAAAAAAAATAGCATGCAGCTCCTTTCCCTGTCCAGTGGTGATGTGCTGTTAAGTAATCCCAAGAGAGTAGTCCTGACTCAGGAATACACCTTGACGTTTTGCCCTTCAGAAACCCAGTTGCTTTTTCAGTATTTTGGTTTTTGTTTATTGTTGATTAATCATATTTGTCTTTAGCTACTCAACAGTCTATGTAAAGTCTCTAAGTCACTCTGCTCTTTGTTTTAGGCACCAAGTACATGAGAAGGAAGAGTTCAAGGCCTTGAAAACGTTAAGCATCTTCTACCAAGCTGGCACCTCTAAAGCTGGGAATCCTATTTTTTATTATGTTGCACGGAGGTAAGAAATATATTTTAGTGTCTTTTAATAGGGGTTTTCAAGTGATAGCAATTGAAGAAAAGTGATAGGTTTTTTTCCCCTTTTTTGAATTAATAGCCCTTAAAGCCATGCCTCCCTAGATAGTCTGCTCTCTATTAGGGATTTATTTGAGAGTACTCACTTCATATTGTTGCCTTTGCTACATCAGATGTTAAGATACTACCACAAGGAGTTACTATCAGAGTGAAAAGTCTTCCGAGTATATTCTGATTTTATAATATCTGCAACACAAAATTCAGAACCCCCCACACACACTTAAGAAGAAAGAAAACTTAGTGTATTGTGTAAGACTGTTGTATCAGAGCAATTTTATCAGAGCGATTTAAGAAAGAATTCCTGAAGCTATAGGAAATGACTGTAAAGATGGATAGGGTGGCCCGGGAAATAGACTGATGTCCTCAGGCATGCTGTGAGCTCCTCCTTCTCCATGGCAATGGGCTTGCCTTGCTTTCCCTGCCATGTGAAAACTAACGTGTGACGGTATTTGGTTAGGCTCTCTTTTTCCCATTGAGAATGGCACAACCCACAGTGGCCAAACTTTGACAAGATGTGATGCTACACAGCAACCAGTGATGTCAAGATTTTCAAGGGTATTCCAGCAGCTCTTAGTCTTCCCAAACTTAACAGAAATGGAGGAATTGTTTGTTGACTCATGGTCATGAATAGCAAAAACCTGGCAGAGACTGAGAGATCATACAAAGTGGGAGAAGGAAACAGGATGAAAAACATGAAACTTGTTTAATTAGATAATCAGCTCTCCAGAGCACTGGGTAACTGGGGAATAGAAAAGGAACAGAAAAACACATTTACCTTTGCCTGTCCTTTTTAACAACTTTAAGGAATATCTTCTAATTCCAGGCAAATGGTACATTTCTAAATATAGCATTTAAGAGGCCAAGGCAGGAGGATTGTGTTGACTTAGAAGGCTACCCTGGGCTACAGGCTGAGATCCTATCTCAAAAAACCTCCTCCCAAAAAATGGCAGGAAAGAACCCCCTCATCTCTCTACAAAACTGTTCTTGTCTTGGTTGCTCTTTCTAATATAATTTTAATTTTCTTTTGCTTTTAGGCCATGTTGGTATTTCCACTTTAACCTCTAGTACTACCAGGGTTTTTTGACTTTCCCTGCTATGTCTAAGTTGTGAGGACTGGTAAGGAGGTGGTAGATTTGTGCCTCACTCCCAGCCCCCTTTGAATTCCTTGTAGTTTAAAGGTAGCAAAATGTTGTAGAACATGGCAAAATTTGGATTTTATTTTCCCCTCTTCATGATAAGGATCTGTAAGTTTGTGGTCTTTCTCTGTGGTGGCCTAGCAAAGACAAAGCAGCTTGGCCAGGCCTTTTACTGGTTTCATCAGTGAGGCTTCCACAGCTCTAAGTTATGTCTGCACAGCATAGGTTTGAAGTTGGCAGAGATTCCCAGTCTGCTGCTTATTAGGTGTTCTGACCCTTCTTCATTTTTGAGAAGGAAGAAAATATGCTTGTTAAACTGCTGTGTCTCTTCCTGGTGATTTTTGTAACAAACTTGAGTTTTGTGTTTTTGTTTTCTTTTTCTTTTTTGGATATGGTATTGCCAAATCCAGTTTTCAGTACTTAGGAGTTTTAGGTTTTTTTTGCTTTATGTTTTGAAATGTGGCATTACCAAATAGCCAGAGTGGCCTGTAACTCAAGATCGTTCTGCCTCAGTCTCTGGGGTACTGGGCCTCTGGGGCTTGTTTGTTTGTTTGTTTGTTTGTTTGTTTTTTAAATATATATGAACATGCTTGTGTATCTGTGCATCCTGCTGCCTTCAGAGGCTTCCCTGCAGCTGGAGTTACAGGCAGTTATGAGCTACCATGTGGGTGTTTGGAATTTAACCTGAATCCTTTGGACACAAAGCTAGTTCTCTTAACTGCAGAGCCATCTCTCCAGCTCCTGAGTGCTGGCCTTAAAGCCATGTGTCACCATGCCTGGTGCCTTTCATTCCTGAGAGCTAATAGAGCTCCTGGCCCTCACTTTCACTGGGTCTGATGCTTAGAGAGGCTCTGTTTCTCACTGTGACAATAAGTAAAAAGGCCTTCTGTGACAAGTGGCTCTGGAATCTGGCTTCTTTGCTGTCTACAGACATTTAAATGTCTTATTGGCCTCATCTTCACACCATATATTCTTTTCCTGTCAGAAGTATCTCTCTTTCTTTCCTACTCTTCTCTTTGGGAGTCACCTGTGAGATCTGATGGATCAACTGAGGTACTGTAGTGTAAGCTTTGGTTATTACCAAGTCTCTTATTTTATCAAGAAAGTGGGCCTAAAAAAAAGCATGAGTCCAGAGCCATACCAGGAGGAAACAGAGCTAAACCACAGTTGCTGCTCTGTTTCTTGGCTTTGTGTTCAACTCCAGTACATGGGTTTCTGATTTCTGTGTGATTTCAGCTTTAGCTCAGCCAGTGACCACTTCATTACCTCAATATTGCATACCTGAAGTTCTTGATATGTGATTTAGCTGAAAAGTACCTTTGTTAGGAAGACTTTCTGTGCTAGATAATGACCAGCCAATAAATACAAGGCTATTCTAAGCCACATGCATTTACCAGGCCCAACAGCCATGACTTCACAATGTAACTATTCAGTGTTCATCAGTGACTGTCCTTACATACAGGTTTTAATTACTTTAAGTTGGATCTTCATGATCTAGTATTACCATCTGTTACTTTTGAAATATCTTTTTATTATTTTATTTTTTTTTATGTATATGTGTGAGTGCACACACATATGCATATATATGGACCTCTCTGTCTCTATCTTTCTCTCTTTCCCTCCCCCCCCCTCAATCTCCTTGTGTATGCCTTATGACCCCTAAAGGACAGAAAGGGCTATAGCTGCTAGTGGTTTGTAGTCTTCTAGCCTAAGAAGCCCTTGTCACCCACTTCAACAGCAGCACTGGCTTTCCTGGCTTGTCTGGAGTTACTTGTCAGTTTCTTAGACTGTCACTTCAGCAAGGAACATAGATTGTTTGGTTCTTCAGGCCTGGGTCATGAGCTTAAAGCTCAGCAGTAAAGCCGGGTGTGCATGGATGGCAATAGTATATTTCTGTCATTTGCCGTGTGTGTGTGTGTGTGTGTGTGTGTGTGTGTGTGTGTGTAAAATTAAAAATTTAAAGCCTAAGCATTTCAGTTGAGAGTTTCCTCTTTGGGATACTGTGGTTATTCACAGCTGTTTGGGGGAGGGCATTAATACAGATTATAACTCATATTTACTTAATACTATCTCCACATCAGACAAACTACATATTTTATATTATATAATTTTTTATTTCATCCTCATAATAACCTTCTGAGGTATTATTAGCAATCTTTGACATATTGATAGAAACTCAATCCTGGTTATCAGAAAAATCTAAATAACAGCATTTCCTAAGCCCCTGAGCTTCCTCATCAGAATCTAGGGACAAGGCTTTTTTTTTTTTTTTTTTTCTCTTCAATTATTTATCTATTTATTCACTTTACATCCCGAACATAGCTTCCCTCTTTCCTCTCCTCCCAGTCCCACCCTCCCTCACAAATCCATCCCCCTATTATCCCATTTCTTCTTTGGGGAGAAGGGGATTCCTCCTCACCCTCCCACATCCCCCAGTACTACCCCATCCTGGGACATCAAGTGGCAGCAGGACTAAGATCATCCGCTCCCACTGAGGCCTAACCAGGCAGTCCAGTGATCCAGTGGCAGGCAACAAAATCAGGTATAGCCCATGCTCTAATTGTTAGGGGGCCCACGTGCAGACCAGGTTGCACATCTAATACAAATGTGAAGGAGCCTAGGTCCTGCTTCTGCATGCTCTTTGGTTGGTGGTTCAGCCTCCTATTGGCCCAAGTTGACTCTGTATGTCTTCTTGGGGTATCTTTGACCCCTCTGGGTCGCTCAATCCTCTCCCCCACTCTTCCACAAGACTCCCCCAACTCCTCCTGTTTGGCTGTGGTGGGTCTCTTTCTCTGCTTCCATCTGCTACTTGATGAAGCCTCTCAGGAGACAGTTATGCATACATACTGTCTACAAGCATAGCAGAGTATCATTAATAGTGTCAAGGGTTGGCTCTCTCCCATGGGATGAATCTCAAATTTGGCCAAGTCATTGGTTGGCTGTTCCCTCAATCTCTGCTTTATTTTTGTCCCTTTGCATCTTATAAGTAGGACAGATTTTGAGTGGAAGGTTTTGTGGGTGGGTTGATGTCTCCCTCCATTAGAAGTCCCACTGTGTGGGTGCCTCAGTCATACTTAGAAGGAGTAACAAAATACTCAAGGGAGCAAATATGGAGACAAAGTGCTGGACAGAAATTGAAGGAGGGGCTCTCTGGAGACCATTCCACCTGGGTATCCATCCCATGTACAGTCACCAAAGGTAGACGCTGATGTGGATGTCAGGAAGTACATGCTAACAAGAGCCTGATGTAGCTGTCTCCTTAGAGGTCTGCCAGAGCCTGACATATTCAGAGGCGGATGCTCACAGCTAACCATTGAACTGATCAAGGGGTTCCCAATGGAGGAATTAGAGTGAAGACTGAAGGAGCTGAAATGATTTGTGGCCCCATGAGGAGAGCAACAATACCAACCAACCAGAACTCCCAGGGTCTAAACCACCAGCCTGAGAGCACATAAGGAGGGACCCATGACTCCAGCTGTATATGTAGGGGAGGATGGCCTTGTCAGGCATAGGTGGGAGAGGAGACCCTTGGTCCCATGAAGGCTGGACACAGACTGGGGGGAATTTGAGGGTGGGGAGGTGGGAGTGGGGGGGGTAGGTGTGGGCACATCCTTATAGAAGGAGGGGGGTGGGATAGGGGGTTTCTGGGTGGGAGGAATGGGGTAAGGGGATAAAATCTGAAATGTAAATATAATATCTAATAAAAGAAAGAAAGAAAGAAAGAAAGAAAGAAAGAAAGAAAGAAGAAAAAAGAAAAAAAAAAAAAGTCCCAGTGGCTACAGGTGGTGGCCACTTCAGTTTCCATATCCCCAACAGCTAGGAGTCTCAGCTAGGGTTGCCTGTGTAGATTTTGGGAGCCTCCCTCATCCCAGGTCTCTGGCTAGTCCCAGAAATGCCCCCCCACACACACACACACTGATTTCTGTCCTCTCTCCCAAACCTCTCCTGCCCCTCCCCCAGTTGATCCCATCCCTAGTCCCCCGCTTTACTCCCCTTTACTCCCTCAGCCACCTCCAATGTCTGTTTCATTTCCCCTTTTGAGTGAGAGTCATGCAGTCTTAGGGACAAGGCTTAGTTTGTATATTTAGACTGGCACTCCCAAATGACCCATCTGTAGTCAATTCGTTTGAGTTCTGCTGTGTCATTTTACTCTTGATAGCTCAGCTAGTTAGAATCATCTCTGAGTTCCAAACTAACCTTAAATCCTAACTCACTGTGTCAATAACCTCAGGAATCATTACAGTTACCATACAGAGTTTGTTGAATAAACCCCATCCTTGTATATAAACATAAAAATCCAGTCAGGGTTTCTTAATCTGAGTACTCAGTCCAAGTTAGAAGCAGGTAAGTCTCTGTGAGTTTGAGGCCAGCCTGGTCTACATAGTGAGTTTCAGGATACTCAGGGCTACACACAGAGACTCTGACTACGAGAAGGAGAGAAGGAGGTGGGAAATGGTCAGAAGGAAAAGGATGGAAGAAGAAAGTGGGTAGAAGGAGAAAAGGGGAGGAAAAAAGTTCAGCTCACAGTCAAGAAACATTTTCCTAGATAAAATGAGTTCTTAGTTTTAAGCATCTGGTTTACAAACAGTCTTTTGAAACCCACATCAATATTTACTCAAAATATGTTCCTATCATTGGATCAACAGTAGTCTGCTTTTAAAATGTCCTGGGATGATCCACTGCTATCACAGTTTCATGAAAATGGTGTCCCACAAATGGGTGTGTTTATAAAAGACTGTTGTTTATGCCCTGTTAGTGCTATTTAGTCTATTTAATTTAAAATAATAAAATACAAAACAGCTTCTCCCATAGCCCTCTTTTTTATCTTCCAGCTTCTCCTGCTCCCTTGCTTAAATGCCTCCTCCATAATTTCTTCTCTTATCTTTAATACGGACATTTGAGTCTGATTCTGTTTTGCAAGCATTTAAAACACAGATGTGATATTTTGCTTATTTTGGCATTTAATGGGGCACTGCACATTTAAAGGAAGGAAACGATTATATTAGTGTAACATTTAAATTATACAATTAAAACTTGTCAAAACTCAAATCATACTAGAATAATGGTAATTTCTTCCACAGTAAATTAAAATAAATTTTATTTTCTTAGTGTCATTTACTAAATAATTTGAGGGCTGAAATAAGCAGACATTCTGGCTCATTTCTGCCTGAGTATATACAAAAGAGTAAAAATACTGCACAGAAAAAGAGAGTGAGTGTTGAAGATTGGTCTAAGTGATACGCTGCCGCCTGCCGCAGTCTCTGCAGTCACGTTTATGCAGGGACTTGAGGACAAGTTTCCTTGCCAGGTGTTCTTGGAGATTAGCTCCGAAGGCTTTGTCCCAGGATTGAGGCTGCTTCCAAGCTGTGCTGATCTCTGTGTGGTTTGTGGGCTCATGGTGGAAGATGAGAGCATCCTAGAATTTGAGGTGGTAGCTGCTGTTGGTGGTGGTGGTGGTGTTGCTTCTGTTGTTGCTGTTGTTGAAATTGTTCCCATAATATGAGCACACATGAGAAGCAGGCTGATGGTGAAGGAATGCTTGATCATCATTTTCGTTTGCTTTAATATGATCATAAAATGTAATACTCAGTTCATAAACACATAAACAATCACATATCTTTAGTTGTGTTTAATTAGTATATTCACATAATATAAATGGACTTTTAATCATTCATTAATGAACAGACAACAAGCTTCCTTTCTCTACATCTCCTGATAGAAGGCCTGTTTTCTATCTAGGTCACTAACTTCAGGAATAAGCATTCTGAATACTAGAATGAGCTGGATTTTGTTTTCCTGTTTTGCAAGTGAGTTAAGCATGAGGCATTTAAACCAGTAAGAATGGGGTGTGAGGATCAGGGTAGCAGGTGCAACTGGGAGGGAGGGCGGGCGGGAGAGGATAGTAGCAGCAGGAGGAGAATGGCAGGCAGTAAAGCATGCTCTTGGCATGTCTGTGGCTTCTCGCTTAAAAGTTTTAGGATTAGCCCTACAAATCAGAATACTACTTTTAAATCTTCACAACAAAAATAGAAGAAGAAGAAGAACAAGAAGAAGAGGAGGAGGAGGAGGAAGAAGAGGAGGAGGAAGAAGAAGAGGAGGAGGAAGAAGAGGATGAACAGGAAGAAAAGGAGGAGGAAGAGGAAGAGGAGGAGGAGGAAAATCAACCATAAGTCAAATAATTTCCCCAATGTTAAGATTTCCTTCATTTTAACTTTCTTTGGGGGTAGGAGAGAACAAACAGCTCACTGTTCGAGTATTTCATAGCTTTTTAAAAAGGAAATCTATAATTGATTAAAAATGAGTCTGCCATTTTACAACTGAGTCTACACAAGGGGTACAGCATGTCTAGAGATACCTATCTTAAAGTGAGCAGACCCAGACCCAGAGCCCGAGTCTGAATCTTAGTCCCGGTTCTTTAGCCGGTAGGGATGGTAACACAGAACAGGCTCCTATACCAAAGGGTTAGCACTAACTCTAGGATTAGGCTACTTTATCTTGTATTCAAATCTAATAGCTTCTACATCTGTGATAAGCAGACCCCTGTTTACCATGATTCAATATTTTTTATTCAAATCTTAAATTTCAGGAATATATATAAGAACTTCAATTTTACTTTAATATATAGTTAAACATTTTCAAACTACTATTACCTTTTGATTTGGTGAACTGCTTTTGAAGATTATGAATTCAGCCTTTGTCTGGTGTTCTGGAGAATGACCTTGAAAGGAAGTCTCTTCTCACTGAGCTCTAAATAATATAGCTAGAAGTCAGTCACGTGCTTGGAGCCTCGCCTCATTGGAAGTATCTAAATGAGTGTTTCCAAACATCTAATATAAACAGGCCGACTTTGACAGAGATTAAGGAATTCAAATAAAGTCTTTGTAAAGTCTGTTTGCTTATTTAAAGGATCCAGTGAATACCTCACTACATTTAATCTTTCTGTATGCATCCGAATGGATTGCTACAGTGAATTGAGTCTAACTAGATGAATATACAATTTTGCTTTGTAATTGTCATGATTTCAAACCAAGTAAGAACATTAATAACGATTTTAAAATAATTTAGGAATTTTACATCTTAATTAAATGTTGGTAAATAAAAGGTTAAAAGTAGCCTCTCAGACAAGAAGTTAAACTGTATTCACATGGAATTTTAAAGAAAGAATTAGACAGGGAAATGATAGTGTGAGACTGAATTACAGAAGTTTGCTTTAAAAAAAAAAACTGTCCTAAACCACCTCTGTGACGAGATGAAGTCAGTTCTTTACAGGGAAATAAGGCTGTGTTGTATTAACAGCTTCCTTTTCCTGGCAAGCACTGTGGGTATAGCAGGGATGGACAGTGGTATTGATAACACAAGGAAGTCACTGCATGAGTGGCAGAGGAACAAGCCAGTACATGTCCCTTTCTTACTCTGTTGTGATTTTTTTTTTTCTCCTTTTAAATGAATAGGCAAATGCTTGCTGAATCTCTAGCCTCACCTCATGGAAGGTAGTTGTGATCATACTTAGGAAATAAACACAAGAAGTCTCTTGGCAACCAGAGAAACACTATAAATCAATGACTAAGATAGTGCCTGGTACCATGCCTTGCCTAACTGCTTGCTTATTCTGAGGACTTACTCTGGGGCATATAATTGAAATGGTTATAGTGATGTTTTCTCCTTGAGCTAGCTAACTGTGGCCCAGTAATTGATTATGTTTTTCTAACCCTGACCTTTTGAATTTAATCTTTTATTTTTTTTCCTTTGAAACAGAATCTCCCGAGTGTCTGGCCTTGAATTCACCATCCTCTTCTCTCACTTCTGAGTGCTGAGATTACAGTGTGGCCATCATGCCTGGCTATACAGTTTATAGTTAAACTTCTAACAACTCAATCTCACCTTATTTAATTCAGTATTTTCTCCTCATTTTTTTCATAGTCTCTTTGTTTTGTGAGATAGGGTCTCATGTAACCCTGGCTCTTCTCATAATTTATTAATTTAATTTATCATTTAGCCAAATGACTAGCTCTTGAACCTTGGGTTTCTCATTATCTTTTTTCTGCTGTCAGTACCCTTTTTCTATGTATTAACCTTCCCTAATTCTATAGTGAAGAATTAGTCATTTTAGGAAATAACAGCTATCAGAGTCTGGGTTTTTTTTTTTTTCTTCCCCTGCCAGGTCAGGCACACCTCTTATTCTGTGTATTTTCTCTGCCTTCTAGCAGAGTAGTTATTAAGAATAGGAGACAATAAGAATTAGGATTTATTGAAAACCTGTCAGTTTCTTTCTGTCTCTCCAATGATACTAGCAATGTCTGAAGTAGCAACTATTAGTCATTTGACTTTTTTCTGCTGTGTTATAAACATTCACAAGTCATATAGGCCTAAATTTAAGAGCCCATTTCTACTTTCTGGCTCCTGTTTAGTAGGTCACATGTACATTCATCTCTGACAACTTAAAGTTGAGTCAATAGAAGTTTGACACTCAAATTATTTGGAACACCTGGGTTGGTATGAGACTTGGACTTGCTTCTTGTCTTCTTTTACCATATCTCCATACCAATCCTGTCAGCCTTGTGGCTAACTACCTGCAAATGTACCTGAGTGCTGGTGACATGAGTTGTGTGACTGGTCCTGCGTAGCCTATTTCTATTCACTCTAGACAAAGAGGGACATGACAGACCGAAGGAGCTGTTCATCCAACTTGTGCTAATACTGTAATATATTACAGGCGCATCAGTGACTCAGTGTGCAGCATCACCAAAACCACCCTCCATCATCAGTGATGAATCTCAGAGTTGCATGCCTGTAGTCTTCTCCCTCCAGCAACTACTTACCCTACAGTATACCCTCGGGGACAGGGAGCATGGCTCCTGAGTGTTCCCTCTGTCCACATGAGAATGTTAATAGATCCATTTTCATGATGGTTATCACAGCTGCTCTGATCAAGTTGACAGTAATCACATCCAACCCAGAGAAAAACAGTATGTACATCACTTTCTGGCCTGGTGTTTGGCTTTGAAACAGTTCTCCAAAGTTTGGTGGAGGGCTTCTTCAAAACCCTAAAAGATAGTAGAACTAGATGATTCAGTAGAGGTGAGAAATAAACTTGTTGTCATAGCTGGGAATATTTGGGGGCTATTTATAATAGAAACGCATCTGTGCTGTTTGCCAAATCCCATGTTACTCTGCTTTTCATCTGCTTCTATCTGAGATGGTGATCTGGATACAGAATCTTATTGAACTTTTCTCATCTCTGAATTCCTTTTGACCAATAGGGAATACAAAGAGACTGAAGAAAGAAAGAGTAGGTGGGAATGCATTCTCTTGGTCACCATGGCTGGCTGCATCCTTCCATGAGATGATGGTTTTGTTAGATAGTTCCCTCACTGTATTTTCTTCCTGGTATCTGCTCCAATTCAACTATTTCTAACCTTTTTTGTAATTGTCTTAAGCCCTGCCTTACTCTTTTTATGGAATCTCTTGGGTCCCAGAGTTTTCCACCAACTAGAATTTTATTTCTACAGATTATATACTATATCTTCTTCTACACTCAACTATTTTGAATTCATAAATTTATCTTGCTCCAAGGATTTCAAAACAGGGTTATAGATCTATATTAAATTTGAAGATTTTATTGTATCAATTGCAAGATTTCTGTGTACCTTATTAGAATGCCCAACATATGGCAAGTAGAGGCACCATTCATTTAAGAGTATGTTAAATCCTTGGGTGTGATGATGCATGCCTTTAATCCTAGCTTTTGGGAGGCACTGGGAGGTGGACATTCTGAATTTGAGGCCAGACTGATCTACTTAGTAAGTTCCAGTCCAATCTAGCCTACGTACTGAATTCCTGTCTCAAAAAAAACTGAACAGACAAGAAACATAGCTCAACAGTTAACACTTGCTACTCTTGCAGAGGATCTCCTTTGGTTCCCAACACCTACATGATATCTCATAATCACCTGTAACTCCAGTTCCAAGGGATCTGGCCTTTACAGACTGCCAAATGCACATGATTATATATATATATATATATATATATATATATATATATATATATATATATATATATTCACCAAGCAAGCACACATAACATAAATATAAATAATAAATAAGCATTTAAAATTTTTGAAAAAAATCTGGTAAGTTCTATGTAGAGATGCGTCTGTGTGAGAGAGAGACAGAGACAGAGACAGAGAGAGAGAGAGAGAGAGAACACGAACGAACACATGTGGGTGAGACAGAGAGAGAGAGAGAGAGAGAGAGAGAGAGAGAGAGAGAACACGAACGAACACATGTGGGTATGTACACATGAGTGCAGGTACCCTCAGAGGTCAAAGGCATCCCTGGAGCTGGAGTTATGAGCTACCTGACTTGGGTGCTGAGAACCAAACTTGGGTCCTCTGGAATGGTAGCATGCTAGCCACTGAACCATCTCTCCAACTCCCTGTATTAAAAGTTATGTCATGCTGCCAAGTGTGTAGTTGTTTGGTTTGGGTTTTATTATTACTTTATTGACTTATTTTGAGACAAGATATTATTCCTGCCCAGGCCAGCCTGGAATTCTCTATGTAGGCATTATTGGCTTTGAACTTATGGGAGCCCTCTAGCCTCTGCCTCTCAAATGTTGAGATTATAAACATATACCGCCAACTTATAAATGGATTTTTACTTATATTTAAAAGTTGAACATTTAAAGCATGTTGATAATATATAGCACAGAAAAAAATGGCTTTTGGTGTTTCCTTTTTTTAAAGATTTTTTTTTTGTTGTTGTTTTTAATTGTATGTAGGTACATGTGTCTATGTGTGGGTATGTGCATGTGGGTGCTCGTGCTCAAGGAGACTAGAGAAGTTAGATCTGGAGCCTGAGTTATAGACAGTTGTGAACTGCCTGATTAGAGTACTGGAGACTCTTCTACAAGAGTAGCATGAAATCATTACTACTGGGCCATCTCTTGAGAACAGTATTACTTTTAAACAAATGATTTGAAAACTTCCCAAGACAGTAGATATTCAACTATCCAAAAAGGCAGGCTACTGTTAGATTTAATCCTGAGTAACATTTTCAATTGCACATAAATCATCATTTTCTTCTACAGTAAAATAGCATCTTGGTTTAGAAAAATAATACAGGAAAAAGACATACTTCCCCTAGTTTAGATAGATCTATCTTGGGGCCAGGGGTATATCAGTCAGTAAATAGCTTCCTTAGCATGCATAAAGTGAGCTTGAGACCAGTATGGGATATGTAAGTCCCTGTCTGAAAAACAAAACAAACAAGCAAGTAAACACAGACCACACATTCTAGAGCAAGTAGCGACTTCTAAGCAAAGTTAATTTTTGCCCATGTAAAGCTGTAAGTTTGTTTTCTTAATTTTGGCTTGTTGTGACTTGTTTTTCATAACCAATGTAAATTAACTCAGTATTTTGTTAATATCATGCTAAAAGACTTTCAAGAAATCATGTAAGCCAGGGATAATAGGTACATAACTCATGTTCAGAATTAAAATTTATTGGAATCATGAACATAGAAACAAATGGCTGAGTAGACCTAGGTTAGAGTGAAGTCCTTCCCTCCCATTGTACCCTAGAAAATCATAAAGGACTCTGCTTGCCAGGGCCACATTAGCTGAAATCTCCTGGTCCACACCCAGAGCTGCCTAGAGTAGCTAGGCTAGACTAGAGACTTGGAGTCAGAATTCAGCCTGACTTGACTTTGAAAAAATTGTCTCCTCTTTTCCATTCCCTTGTAGATGACAATATTTCCATCTCTTGAGTTTTAAATAAAGATGTTTACATCATCTTACTACAACTAAGTCTTGTTGATTCTGCTTCAGAAAATGCTGCACCCTCTATATTATACATTCACTCCGCAGCCCCATCCATTTTCATATCTGCAATTGACAAGCTTTTGTTTTTTCCAAGTAAAAGACCAGGTAGTGAATGTAAGAACCTTTGTAGCTTACTAGTATTGTGCAGCAGCTGTGTTGTGCTGACCTCTAGTCTGGGCTGTTGCTTTTGTCTCTGCAGCCTTGCACATTTCTTTCAGAATGACCTATTTGTTTATGGCCATGGCTATGTATTTCCAGGTAGAACATTTTATTTTATGTACTCCTATTAACCAAGATTTTATACATAAGGCATTCGTTTTCCAATTCTGAGGTTTTTGCCATGTCTTCATAACTATTGATACTATTATTTTCTCAAAACTTTTATTGACTTTTTTTTTTTTAGGAAAATGTATGTTATACATGAAAACCCAGGAAACAAATGGCTGGGAGTACTAGTACACACATTTAATCTCATAACTCTAGAGGCAAAGGCAGGGCAAATAGATTTCTGTGAGTTCAAGTCCATCCTGGTCTGCATAGTAAAGCTCCAGGCCAGCCCAGGGCTACATAAGTGAGATCTGTCTTTAAAAAAATACAGTGCAGAACTATTATGTACCTAGTTGTTATACCATCCAGCGTGTATGTACCACTCTTGTAAACCCTTCATCCTTAGCATCTCATACACATCCTTACGTAGCTGGGTAGCTCATCCTGCCCGTGATCCTGCTTAGCCAACGCAGTGTCAAAAGGTGTTTTGGTAAGAGGCTGCATGCTAGCTTTTCTTTCTAGAATTCTGGCTCCTGGTAAGTGTATGTGAACTTTGACAAGCTATAGAAGGTACCATCAGGCCAGTTGTCAGGAAGACTCTAGAGCAGGTATTCTCAACCTATGGGTCACGACTCTCTGGGGGTGGGGGAAGGTGCCTATCAGATATCTTGTGTGTGCGTGCGTGTATGAAGTAGCAATGATGAAATAAGTTTATGGTTGGGGTCACCCCAACATGAGGAACTGTATTAAAGGATCACAACATTAGGAAGGTTGAGAGCCATTGCTCTAGAGACTAGGTAAACAGCAGAGACTGCCCATAGACTTAGAATGTCCAGCACACATCCTGTATATCACCTTCGCTGAAGTGGTAATAAAGTAGTGTTAAAACTTTTCTATTTGGTGTTCATGGCATGCTAGAAGACTTGTTAGTCACCATGGTGAGTAGGGACATCTGTAAACAATTATTCCATACTTGATACTCTCTGCCTCACCTTTTGCTCTACTTCCACAAACCACCTTACCAGTGTCCTTTGCCTGCCCTGGCAACCTTCCGTGTCTACCTTTAGTAATGGCAAACTTAGACTTTCACTTTCGAGTCCTCTAAGCAAGGTTGCTTCCTCCCCAAATAAGGTTGTATGTATGTGTTACAAATCATAAAATTCAGCCTTTTAAAGTCCACAGCTTCATGGATTGTAGCACATTCCTAGTTGTGCTTTCATCACTGCTAGTCTTTTTTTTTTTTTTTAAAGTATACAATAGAGTTTATTCAGGGCATGGGGAGAGGAGTTAAGAAGGAAGTAGAGACAGAAAGGCAGAGAGAGAGAGGGAGGGAGGGAGGGAGGGAGGGAGAGAGAGAGAGAGAGAGAGAGAGAAAGTAGAGAAGTAGAGGCTGGCCATGAGCATGAGAGAGAGAGAGAGAGAGAGAGAGAGAGAGAGAGAGAGAGAGAGAGAGAGAGAGAAAGTAGAGAAGTAGAGGCTGGCCATGAGCATGTGGGGAGAGAGGGAGGAGGGAAATGGAGGGAGAGGGGGAGTGGGCGGAGAGGACAGAGGGAAAGCAAGAAGGCAGGAGAGCAAGAGCACTGCTAGTCAGTTTTAAAGAGTTTGTTTGCCCCTAAATAAGCCTTAAAGCCATTAGCAAGCACTCCCTTTCCCTGTACCTGACAGCTACTGATCTTCTTATGTCTCTGTGGGTTGCATATTATAGATATCATATAAAGGAATCTTACAGTATATGTTACTTTGTGACCACACATTTTAAAGGTTCCTCTGTGTTGTCATATATATATATATATATATATATATATATATATATATATATATATATTGCATTTCATGTTATATCTGACTAATACTCCATTGTGTTACTATATCACACAGTTTAACTTTCTGTTATCTGGTAATGAATTTTTCTCCACTTTTTGGTCACTATGCATAGTGCTGCTATAAACACTTATATGTGTTTTTGTAGAGTCTTTGTTTTCAGGTTTTGAGATACGTATGTAGAAGTAGAGTTGTTAAAACATGGTAATCAAATGTTAACCTCTAAGGACTGACTAACTTTTCCAAAGTATATATGCCATTGTACTGTCCTGTTTAGTGCATGAGTGTTCTAGATTCTCTGCATCTGACCAAATGCTTGCTGTTACCTATTCATCTAGGGAAATTTTGAGAAATGCTTCCTCTAAACCACAATGGTTCTGTTATTATTTTACAGTGACCATGACAGAAATATTATGTTTCTATGTTGGACATTTAGTTTTTAGGTTTTACATATCATTATATACCCAGAAAATCTAGTTTAGAGATGGGATTTTATAGAGCACTTAAATAGGCCTAGATTTTGTTTGTTGTATTTTGTTTTTGAGGTGGGGACTTGCTTTATAACTCAGACTGACCTTGAACTCAGGATCATACCATTGTCTCTCAAGTGTTAGAATTACACACTAAGCCTAATCTAACTTTTTGTTGTTGTTGAGTTTTTTTGTTTGTTTTGGTTTGGTTTTTGTTTGTTTGTTTGTTTGTTTGTTTGGGCTGTTCTGAAACTCACTCTGTAGTCCATGCTGGCCTTGAACTCAGAGATCTGCCTGTCTTTGCCTCCAGAGTCCTGGACTGAAGGCATGTACCACCACTGCCTGGCTGGAGATCTGGAGATCTATTTTTAATCTCTCTCTCTCTCTCTCTCTCTCTCTCTCTCTCTCTCTCTCTCTCTCTCTTTCATTGATCGTATTGAAACTTGTCTAAATATTTAAGAAAAGAAGGGGATGGAATTGAAGTTCTAAAGTGATTCAGAAGAGTTCTTAAGTGGTTTTCTTTTCCGTGATACTTGGTTTGTAGAAACAGTAGCCATGGTGTTCAGTTGCATTACTTTACAGAGATGCGTTAGTGATGAATACATACAGACTGACCTGGCAGTTCTAGCTTAAGGTATGTTTTAAGAACATTAGTGTTTATAATCCAGCCACTGCTCTATAGAAATAGGTAGTTGAATCTACTTTCTAATGCTTCTAGTCCTTGAAAGTAAATAATCCTGAGAATATTTACAAGATCTATTTAAAAATATAGAGCAAGTACGTGAGAATAAACATACCTGGATAAAAAAAGAGTCTCTACAAAGGAGTCACATAGAGACAATGTACTTCACACTCTGTCACCTTTAAACACAGCATTTTAGGAAAGGAGGAGGAGTGTTCTTAAAGTTTAAACACATTCTTTCAGAATATGATAGAAAAACATGACTTTTTTGGTTTAAGATGACAAAATACCAAGTTTAATACAGTTTTATTTATAGTGAGGTTTGTTCTTCTTCGTTTTAATTTAAAAACTGCCTCTTTCAGGCAGTGGTGGCGCACGCCTTTAATCCAAGAACTCAGGAGGCAGAGGCAGGTGGATTCCTGAGTGTGAAGCCAGCCTGGCCTATAGAGTTAGTTCTAGGACAACCAGCCCTGGCTACATAGAGAAACCCTGTCTCAAAAAAACAAAAACAAAGAATCAAAAACTACCTCTTACATTGTTTTATGAATCCAATTATGGATTTATTGGACTAAGTAAAATCATTTATCATGATTGCTTTAATGAACTATACTAAAAACTTAAGAGTATCACATGATATTTATACTTAAAATCCGTTATGGGTCGTTTTATGATTTATATGTGAAACTACTCTTCCTAGTTTCAAGTAACTTCTTAATTCTCCAATTAATTTGTTTAAAAAAATCCTTTGGCTTTCACAGTGTGTCTATAAGTTCATACTTAACGACATATAACTTTCTGGTACAATTTAAAGTCAGGACGAAGACTTAGACCCTTTTTTGAAAGCAAGAGGGTTGGGTATGGTGGCAGAAACCTGTAATCCCAACATTGGGGAGGCCGAGGCAGAGTGAGAATGAACTCAAAGCCAACATGTGTTATATAGGAGAACCTCTTCCAAAACAACATAAAACAAGAAAAGACTTGATATTGTCTTATAGAAAAGCTATACCATGAGGAAATATTAGTCCCTACAGTTAGATGAAATTATTTTTAAGCAATGACTTTACTTAATCGCCATTGGTATGAGGAAGTACACCTGAGTATTGAGTGTCTACACAATAGAGCTGGTAAATGGTGGTGGCCATGTGCCAGATAGTCTTACGCTATACAATGGCTCAGATGTGTTAGTGGTCTTTGAGGCTTTTGTTGGCAAATAATAGCTTTCCCAGTGGTTATTGTGGTATATGGCATCTTTGTTTTCCCTTACTGGTGGTTTGGTGTCTCCTCCTTCTCTCTACTTGATGAAAAGCCATTAAATCTGAGCTTATATTCTGTTCAGGCAAATATTTGAAAGTCATTCAAACTCTGTCAGCTTTTGAAGTGTTCATTTTGTTGAAACTGTGACTATGGGCAACAAATAATTCAAAATTAAGATTTGTATTTCCTGGTGTGGTTATTCTGATGACCTGAGTTTAGATCCTCAGTGCAAGGAGTGGTAGCATTGGAGTGCATCTGTAATACTCACACTCCTGTGAAAGGGTAGAAACAAGGAGAATCTCCTGGAAGGTTATAGGCCAGTTAGGCTAGCATATACAACAGACAACAAGTGATACTCTGCCTCAAACAATGTAGAAGTTGAGGACCAACACGTGAGGTTACTTGATCTCTGATTTCTATACAGATGTACAGATGTACCCACATGTACACATTGTGCTTTCAGTTAAGTCATATTGTTTTTGAGATAAACAATAAGTCAGCTCTTTGAAGTATAACTGTGAATGGGAAACTATATGTCTCTATGAGTTCAATCATATCTCTTTCTGAGCTCATTAGTGATCCAAGATTTCTTTTTTATTTATTTTTATTGGATATTTTATTTATATTTCAGATGCCATCCCCTTTCCTCATTTCCCCTCCCTAGAAAACCCCTATCCCATCCCCCCTTCTCCTTTTTGCTTTTATACAATTTTTAAAATGTTAATCAAAGGCTTTATAAGTTTGGTAATGCTCAATAACAAGATGCCCATACAATCAGAAGTGTAACCCAATACCCAACCTATATATCAACTATATATCAACTATCTTTGACTGGTGGAGACACGCGAACATCCACCTCCATGTTCTCCCTTCCCTCTCCTCCCTCTCCCTCTCCCTCCCCCCCTCTCTTTTTCTCTTTCTCATCACCTAGCTCCTCCTCTCCTTCTCCTCCTCTCCCTCTCCTTACTCCTTCTACCTTAGCTCCTCCTACATATCACCCTTCCTGTTAAAATAAAACTTTTCTCTCAAAATACAATTAGAGCATAACTATACCAATATGTATAAGATACATATTGTATCTTATATTGTAAGGAACAAGATAGACCTAATACCCAGTCCATCATTTTGTTGACTGACCAGAACCTCTGTCATCTCTCCTAACTAAAAGACTTAGTTCTGAACCTGGCTTTTTTTCCTTGGCTTTAGAATGAATGTCAGCTGAAAACCATCCTCTCAAATCTTTTCTCTCAAAGTAAATAGCTGGGATTGGCGATGAGACTATAAGTCTTCAACCCCGTCAGAAATCTAGAATGACTGAGTTAACTGAAATTATGGGAAGCACAAAGCATATCTTCTAAAACTTAGCCAATTTATAGAGACCACTGAACATCTGGACAGTCCCTATACTACAAAACATTGGAGCATTTGATCTTCAGCCTTCTGGCCCAGGATCATCTGACAGACTGAGTGATGCAGAATTATTAAGGGCTGATTACTCTGTCTTGGCAGATATAATCAAGTCTACTATTCCGCAAGCGTGTCCTTTTCTGGACAGTAATTTATCTATAGATGAAAAGAGGCAATTCTTGCCTAGTGGCTGTCTCACCACAACTGGAATAACTCCAAAGCTGCTCAATTTCTTCTTAGAATCCAAGACAGGAAGCTGTCAGGAGCAGACAGGTCTCTAATCAAAATGAACATCAATACAGAAATGTTTGTAATGTCAATTCTGTGGACTTCTGACATTTTGAAAACCAACTACCCATGTAAGGCAATCTGGACTGTTGTCTGTTAACTCCTCTCAGCTATTTCTAAATAAAATATAGAAAACACCCTAACAATAATCTCAGAGCCATGAATTTGCTATAGGCCCTTAACTCACAGGCTAACCATCTCAAATCAGTTAGGAAAGTTAAAAAAGGACTGGGTCTAAGCCTTGTATTTCTAAATGTGTTATAAAGGCACAATGCCTATGATAGTAACAATATTAATCTCACTTTTATATCAATAAGAAGCTCATACCAATGAAAGCCTTAAATTTTAAATCAAAGCAAATTTTGTACCATTTAAGAAATTATAACTTCATCTTAATAACAATTGTACATATTTCTACCAATAGGTTATGGCTATGCAATAAATTCTAGCTAATCCTCCCTGTTCCAACAAAACCACTACTTTTCCCCAGTAGGACAGCCCAATATTAACCACCTCAGTCCCCAAGCCCAGGGAATTGGGGTGCTGACTCTTCATTAACTTCTTCAAGCTGATTATGGGTGTTGAGATATTAGAAGAGGGGCAGGGGGAAGAGTAAACTGAGAAGCCTCTGGCGCTGTGTCTTCACTGCATTCAGCTGGAATTCCAGGACATCAGAGGTTCGAGCAGGTCTGCTCAGCTTGCTTGACAAGTAGATACACCAAGGCTGTGTATTCTGCAATATATAATTCTCAAAACAAATTTTAGTATCAAGAAAATTTTTTGTTTGAATTCTGGAATCTAGTCTTCTGGCGGCCTACCTCTGTCATGTCTAATCCAGATAATTCTGGGAGTTTCTATGAGGGTGTGCTCCCACCATCCTCCCATTCCTGCCTCCCTGCTCTTGAATTCCCCAACACTAGAGAATCCAAACTTTCAGGCACCAAGGCCCTCCACTTCTACTAATACCTAACCCTTTACCCCATTCCCCCTCCTCCAATTACTATGAGCGTGTGCTCCCACCGTCCTCCCATTCCTGCCTCCATGCTCTCGAAATTCCCCAACACTAGGGAATACAAACTTCAGGCACCAAGGCTGTCCACTTCCACTGATGCCTGGCAAGGCCACCCTCGACTACTATACAGGTGGAGCCATGAGTCCCTCCCTTTGTGTTCTCTGATTGGAGATTTTAGAATGGTTACTCCAGCTTGTTTCTTAGGACCATTTGCTTGAAAAATTGTTTTCCAACCTTTTACTGTAAGGTAGAGTCTGTCTTTGTCACTGAGGTGGGTTTCTTTTGTGCAGTAAAATGCTGGGTCCTGTTTACGTATCTAGTCAATTAGCCTGTGTCTTTTAATTGGGAAATTGAGTCCATTGATTTTAAGAGATATTAAGGAACAGTGATTGTTGTTTCCTGTTATTTTTGTTATTAGAGGTGGAATTATCTTGTGTGGCTATCTTGTTTTGGATTTGTTGGAAGAGGATTACTTTCTTGCTCTTTCTCGGTTACAAGCTCCTTGTGTTGGAGCTTCCCTGCTATTGTCCTGTGTAATGCTGGGTTTGTGGAAAGATATTGTGTAAATTTGGTTTTGTCGTGGAATATCTTGGTTTCTCCATCTATGATAATTGAGAGTTTTGCTGGGTATAGTAGCCTGGGCTGGCATTTGTGTTCTCTTAGGGTCTATATGACATCTGTCCAGCATCTTCTCACTTTTATAGTCTCTGGTGAGAAGTCTGGTGTAATTCTGATAGGTCTGCCTTTATGTTACTTGGCCTTTTTCTCTTACTGCATTTAATATTCTTTCTTTGTTTTGTGCACTTGGTGTTTTGATTATTATGTGACTGGAGGTATTTCTTTTCTGGTCTAGTCTATTTGGCGTTCTATAGGCTTCTTGTATGTTTATGGGCATCTCGTTCTTTAGATTAGGGAAGTTTTCTTCTATAATTTTGTTGAAGATATTTATTTGCCCTTTAAGTTGGGAATCTTCACTCTTATCTATACCTATTATCCTTAGGTTTGGTCTTCTCATTGTGTCCTGGATTTCCTGGATGTTTTGTGTTAAGAACTTTTTGCATTTTGCGTTTTCTTTGACAGTTGTGTCAATATTTTCTATGGTATCTTCTGCACCTGAGATTCTCTCTTCTATCTCTTGTATTTTGTTGGTGATGCTTGCGTCTGTTGGTGATGCTTGCATCCATGATTCCTGATCTCTTTCCTAGGTTTTCTATCTCCAGGGTAGTCTTCCTTTGTGATTTCTTGATTGTTTCTACTTCCATTTTTATGTCCTGGATGGTTTTGTTCAATTCCTTCACCTGTTTGGTTGTGTTCTCTTGTAATTCTTTAAGGGATTTTTGTGTTTCCTCTTTAAAGGCTTCTACCTGTTTACCTGTGTTCTCCTCAGATTCTTTGAGAGTGTTATTTATGTCCTTCTTAAAGTCCTCTGTCGTCATCATTAGAAGTGATTTTAAATCTGAATCTTGCTTTCCTAGTGATATGGGGAATTCAGGACTTTCTTGTGTGAGAGAACTAGGTTCTAATGATGCCAAGTACCCTGGGTTGCTGATGCTTATGTTCTTGTGCTTGCCTTTTGCCATCTGGATTTCTTTAGTGCTACCTGCCCTGTCTCTGACTGGAGCCTGTCTTTCCTATTATCTTGATTGTTTCAGAATTGTGGGGGGGTGGGTGTTACTATTGGAGTTACAGCTGGGGCCCAAGATCTCCTCAGTGCTCAGACACAGACAGGAAGGAACCAGTGCTCCAAGCCAGGAGTGATTTCCTGGGTCCTAGTGGGTTCCAGTTACTCCCTGTTTGGGGCAGGTGTTGCTGTTTCCTTACCTAAGATACTGCCCAGGTTAGACCTCCTGGGAGGCCTTTTTCGTCTGTGTTCTGTGAGATTGGGGGCAGAGCTGCCACCTGGGATCTGCTCAGTGCTCTGGCCCAGACCGGAAGGAACCAGTGCTCCGGGCCAGGAGTGACTTCAATCCAAGATTTTTTACCCATTAAAAGGTACATGTGTAGACAGATGGCTCAGCAGTTACCAATACTTGCTCCTCTTACAAAGGACCTAGTTTCAGTTCTCAGCACCTACATTGTAGCTCTCAATTGTCTGTAACTCCCATTCCAAAGAGTCCAATGCCTCCTTCTGGCCTCATTAAATACCTAGCATGCATGTGATGCATATAGTGTAGTGATCAAAATACATACAGGCAAAACACTCATAAACATGAGACAGAGTAAACTGTAATTAAAACACAAATGGTCAATACATTTGACTTGAGTTCTTTCCTTTCGAGTGTATGTGTCTGTGCAGTTATGTACGTATTTGCATGTGCGTGCAGAGGCCAGAGTTGATATTGGATGCTGTTTTTTGTTACCTTATTTTTTGAAACATGGTCTTTCTCTGGCTGTGAAGCTCACTGATTTGGCTAGACTGGCTGACTAGACAAGCCCCCAGGATCCTCCTGTCTCCATCTCCTAGGGCTTAGTATTACAGCATGCTGCTAAGTCTAGCTTCTTATGTAGGTACTGGGATTTCAAACTCAGATCTTTGTGCTTGCTCAGGAAGCACTTGACTGACTGAATATATCTCACCAGACCCTAACTTATTCCTTAAAACACCCTGGTATAGTGTTTTAAACTACTTTTGAAATCAGAACACAATCAGCTAGCAAGGTAACAGACTTTAAAATGACCAAAGTTAATCCTGCTTTTTGTTAAACTACAGAGCACAGCTAAACAATTCTACTGTTTTGTTTTAAATACAGGTTTGATTTCTGTACTTCATGAATAACCTCAACAAATCCAGAATCTCAAGCCAGGGATTCTGATGAGGAAACATAGGAGTGTTTCTCCTGCATTTTGCCACCTAGTTCTTCAACACATTTAAACAAATGAAAGACAGTTGAGCCAAAATGGCATTTTTTTAAAAGTTGAACTTCTTAAAGACCTCACTTTACACTACAGTTTTCAGTGTGTGAAACAAATGAATCTGCTTAACACATTAATACACTGAGGTGACATTAGCTTTTACTCCTGGCAGACTACATTTGAGCAGCTTGCTGTACTAAATTGTTCAGGAATTTTCAGAATTAATGATAATTAGCAGCTATCTGGAATTGGTTCACATGTAATTCTACACTGCCCTGAACTAGTTTATTGGATGGCAAATAATAGCCTTGTCAGAGCCTTCTTTCTGGTTTCATTTTCCCCTGAGATGGGTGGTCCTCCTAAGTTGTCCAGGCTGACTTGGAGCTTTTAAGTAGCAGATACTCTACATCCTATTACACTTGACTTCCTTCATTCTTATTCAACTTTTCTCTAATGTTCCTCAGGACTTTGCTTTGACCTAAATGAAAGAACTGTAGATTCTAGAGTAGACTCGGCATGTCCTAAATAGGTCACTGTTAGTGCACTGGTCACATCTTTGATCTGTTCTTGTTTCTTAGGAATTCAGATAAAGATAATTAATAAAAGAAACTTAGGAGAAATAACATCAAAACTGAAACACAAAGGATAAATAGGGTTGCCAATGTAAGAAGGGGGATGTGCAGCTTTCCTAAAAGCCTGGTATCCAAAGAGAGCCTGGTGAGTGAAGCGACAGAAGTGTAGTTGGTGTGGGCTACAGAGGCTGTATAAGAATGCTGGGTTCTGACTCATGGCCAAGTCACGCCATGTGTGAGAATCATGCCAGTGTGTGAATATGGCTGTTGTATTGTCTTCTCCAGCACTGATTTTATCCCATACATTTTAAACATTTGCTTGTTTTTTTTAAAAGATTTTTAATATATTACATTTTATTTTTATTGTATCTCTCAGTTATGTGACTGGCCATACTCTCCTGTTTATTAATTATCACGTTTTCTGTGTTATAAAGAGTCTATGTCCTTTGCCCAGATACCTAGTGGAAAATTTTTACTATTTTTATTATTAATAATCTCCTTTATAGTTTTCTAATATTTTTATCAGGTGTGATGTTTCAACATAAAGAATTCAGAAGGTTTGTATTGACAAATTTATTGGCAGTCTCTAGTTCACTTTGTGGTTTGTATCACATGAATTAAATGTTAAATTGAAGTATCTTCCAATTTTCTTATTTTTAAAGTTTTACACTTTTTAATTTTAATGTGTATGAATGTTTTATCTGCATTTATGTAATGTGCACTACATGTGTGCCTGGGTACCTGAGGAGATCAGAAGAAGGTATCCGATCCCCTGGAAGTAGAGTTAAGGATGGTTGTAAGCTACCTTTAGATCCTGGGAATCCAACTCAGGTTGCTGGCAAGAGCAATGAGTGCTCTTAACCACTGCTCATCTCTCCAGGACATGTCTTCCAATTTCCCCAGCACTGCTCCATTGAATCTTTCTGCACTCATCCTTTTGATCTTTGCTTTTTTTCTCCCAAAGTTAACAATATTTAAGAAATGGTATGTGCTAGGCACTATTTTAAATACTGTGTGTTATCTTATTTTCTTCTTGATACTCTACCTTGAGGCATAGAGCTAATTTTCTAATGTTACACAACTAATAAAAGTTTTTGTTAAGCCGGGCAGTGGTGGCGCATGCCTTTAATCCCAGTACTTGGGAGGCAGAGGCAGGTGGATTTCTGAGTTCGAGGCCAGCCTGGTCTACAGAGTGAGTTCCAGGACAGCCTGGGCTACAGAGGGAAACCCTTAAAAAACCATCTTGAAAAACCTTAAAAAAAAAAAAAAAAAAAAAAAAAAAAAGCTTTTGTTAGCTAGGCATGGGAATATATGCTTGGAGCCCCAAAGGTGAGGCAGAAAGATTGAGAGTCTGAGACCAGCCTGGGCTACAGAGTGAGACCCATCTGAAAATGTATGCATATAGGCCAGCAGGATGGCTCGGAGGGGGAAGTAGTCCTCTGACGTCCACATACATGCACTGTATGATTCACACACTAACACTCACCCTCTCTCCCTTCTTCCTTCTCTCCTTCCCCAGATTCCCCCCTCTCTCAATAAATAAAGCATAGTTAAAAAAACATTTTAGCCACACATGTGCCAAAGTGCCCATATAGAGAAAGGTATGGATTTCTTTCTTATGTACTGTGTATTAGTTGTACTTTATCATTTCTGTATTAATAACTGTCTTAATGAGTGTGTGTGTGTGTTGAGCTATATATGTGTGTCTTGACACGTGCTCTGCTACTAAGATAGACTGCAGCCCCTCTTCTGTCTTACTGTGATCGATACTGAGATATATCTAGCATTTCATTTCTTCTGGGTTTAGGGGTGAAGTTTTTACCTGTTTATTTTTCGAAATGACCTAAGTATTTTATGTTCTATTTTTAAAAGATTCTCATTGAAGCGCTTGTCAAAAAAAAAAAAAAAAAAAAAAAAAAAAAAAGCTTAATCATCATGTACTGTCAATAACTGCAGTTTTGTGGCAACTAGTGAAGATGTGTGTCCTATTCATAGCCTTTGGTATGTTCCAGATGCTAGCTAAATTTGGTTGAATGAATGAATAAATAGGGAAATCTGAACTTATTATCTCACATTAATGTTTTCTACAATCACCCATTTCTGTATGGATATTATTTCTTTAGCATTATAATTTTTCTTATAATTTTCTAATTATTTCACCCAACATATGAAGAAGTCATTTACATCTCCACATTTATTTTGTTCATTTTTTTTTTAATTTAAAGTTATGTTTCTGAAAGTGTTCCCAAGGTATCTTTTCAATAAGCAGTTACTTTATCTGTTAAGAATAAGAATTTAGTAGCCAGTCAGTGGTGGCACACACTTTTAATCCCAGCACTCAGAAGGCAAAAGCAGGTAGATCTCTGTGAGTACAGCCTGGTCTACAGAGTGAGTTCCAAGACAGCTAGTGCTAATCAGAGAAACCTGGTCTGGAAAAACAAAACAAAAGGTGTTTAGTTTCTTATTTAACTAAATTTTTATCTGTTTGTGTGTTGTTCTAAAATACCCAAATGATGGACTTTTTTTTTTTTTTTTTTTTTTTTTTTTTGTGGTTTTTCAAGACAGAGGTTCTCTGTGTCTGGCTGTCCTGGAACTCACTCAGCAGACCAGGCTGTCCCGGAACCCAGAAATCCATCTGCCTCTGCCTCCCAAGTGCTGGGATTAAGGGCGTGCGCCACCACTGCCCGCCATGGGATTTTTTTTTTTAATGTACTATTTTTCTTTTTTCCACTTTACTTCTCTTTATTATTTAAATTTTTCTTTTTTAGATTTTTGTGTATGACTGTTTTGCCTGCAGGTATGTATGCTTACCACACATGTGTCTGTTGCCCACAGAGTTCAGAAGGTTTCAGGTCTCCTGGAAATATAGTTATGAATGGCTGTTGTGAGCCATTTTATTGGTGCTGGGTTCCAAACCTAGCCTCTATGCAAGAGAAACAAGTTCCCTTAACCACTGGGACATCTCTCCAGCCCTTGGGTGTGTGTGTGTGTGTGTGTGTGTGCACTCATGGACATGCATGCATGACTCAGCACATATCAGAAGACAACCGCATGAAATCTCTTCTAGCCTTGTATAGGTTCCAGGGATCAAACCTAGGTTGCTGGGCCTGCACACTAAGCCTTGTTACCCATTGGATCATTCTCTGTCTAGCTGCCAAGTACTGTTTTACAGGGTGGTTAAAGGTCCACACTCTCTGTTGTGCAGCTGAGATTGGCAGTTGCTTATGCTCTTCGTGATGCTCTAGTCTTGTGCCAGTTTTACCAAAATGGATGTCTATGAGATATAGTTAATGCCAAGTAAATATGTTTTTCTCCATTCAAAACGAAACCAACCAAACAAAATGTTGTTTTTGTCAGTATGATGTAAGCTGGTTGTTTACTATCCATTGATACCATTTTTTAACTAGTTCTTAATACCTTTTTTTTTTTTTTTTTTTGAGACAGGTTGTCTTTATATAACCCTGTCTGTCCTGGAACTTAGTATTAGACCAAGCCAGCCTTGAACTCACAAGGATCCGCCTGCCTCTCTGCCTTCCAAGTGCTGGATTAAAGGTATGCACTACCACACCTGGCTTTTATATTTTTTTATACATAATTTCTTTTTTTTTCGTTTCTTTTTAGTTTTTTTGAGACAGGGTTTTTCTGTATAGCCCTGGCTGTCCAGGAACTCACTGTAGACCAGGCTGGCCTCGAACTCAGAAATTCCCCCTGCCTCTGCCTTCCAAATGCTGGGATTAAAGGCATGCACCACCACTGCCCAGCTCATAATTTCTAAAGTATAATCTTATCAAGGATTTTAGGTGTCTCTTCTCTGACTTTTTTTTGTATCCATTAAAGGAATTTGCTGTTGATTCATGGCATCATCATAGAAGATTATTTAATAACACATGTGAATGGCCAACAGTATGATTTATGGGGGTTGTCATTTAATTCTCAGGAGAAAAATAAACACTATTCTGTCAGCCCATTTCTGAGATGAGGAGACTGGCTTAGAGCAGTATGGTATTTTGTTGATTGTACAGCTAAAAAGTAACAAAGGTAAATTACCCAACAGAACAAAGCCTCAGGGGTATGTGTACATGTTAATATAGAATAGAGACATCTCGATTTGGGATGGACTTACAGCTCAATAAAAATCTTCATTAGTTGATGATATCCTAAGTTGAAAATGTATTTAATACACCTCACCTATTTTATATGTACTTAAAACCCTTAAATTATTGTATAATTGGCTAAGTCTTTAACAAAAAAACTGTTGTAAATCATCTTACATGCTAACGTATACCCATACTTAACACATTTTGAAGTATTTGAGGATCAATAATACAATAACATTTAGAGATGAGCCCTCTTTGATTAATAATGATACAAATATAATTTTGTTAGAGGGTACGTATTATCCAGTTACTTTAAGACTAGATACTTTTCCATGAGGACATGATCAGTGTAGTTGACAGATGTTGTACTTGTATATTTACCAAGCTTTTCCTCTGCATTTTCCAGACATGTTAGTCAGGATGGTTTAATCCATGGGTACTGCTAATACTATAATCCATAATTATATTTTCTTATTATTGTCTCCATTGGAATTCTAAGATATTAAGCTTTTGGTATCCACAACTTAAAAGTTAGATGTAAACAATCTGGTTTTGTGAAACTCAGCATTTCTGTTTAGAAAGAAAGAAAGAAAGAGAGAGAGAGAAAGACAAACAGACAGACATCCATCAACTCAAACTAGTATGTTGTAAAGTGGGCACTGTGAAAGCAGTTAGCATCTCTCAGGCAGAGTGAAGATACTAGGTCATTTTGGAAAAGAGAATGGACAGCATGCCCATTTGAAGAGGTAATGCATTTTAATATCAATTTGGGGCCTTTTTCATGGTAAGATTGCTTAATACAGTGATACAAGTTTATAGAGGCAAAAAAAATACTCAAAATTACTATAGAGATAGTATAGTATAAAAATGTATTTTTTATTGAAATATAACTAATTTTTCATGAGCTCAGTTCTTCTTTTAAAAAATGAGAAAAGAAGTTTAGGACAGGCATGGCAGTACTTGCCTTGGAGCAGTACTTGGAGGCAGGGCAGGTGGATCTCTAGGAGTAGGAAACTAGTCTGATGTACACAGGGCGTTTCAAGCCAGCCAGTGCTATACAGTGAGGCCCTGACTCATGACAACAGGGAAAGGGGTATGGAAAGGAGTATGCTAGAATGCTACTTTCTGGGTGGAAATGTTTGTGGCTGAGAAGATGGCTCATTGGGTAAGAATCCTTGCTCTTCAAGCAAGGGGTTGGAGTCCCCAGAACCCATGCTAAAAAAAAAAAAAAAAAAAAAAAAGAGACATGGCTGCATGTGCTGTACACCTTAGCATTGGGATTAGGGTGGGAACAGACAAATCCGAGAGCTCACAGCTCACCTATCCTAGCCATAACAGCAAGTTTTAGTTCAATGAGGAACCATGTCTCAGGCCAGTAAAGCAAAGAGCAATAAAGAAAGAGAACAGATACATCCAATCTTACATGTATACATCCTGCACAGGTATTCAGGGCAGGGCAGGGCGAGGCGGGGTGAGGCAGGGCAAGGCAGTCCAAAATTCTCAATACTTTATTCTAGCTGGAGTCCAGTGCAGTTGATTTGGAGTGTCTAATCTGCCCCCTACCCAGCTTCGTTGTCAGTCTACTTTATTAGAAAATCCATGGTTGTAGGACTGAAGGAATACCACCCACTCCTCAGTTCTTCTCTCCATCCCACAAGCTCCCTCAGAGTAACCCAAACTGTTAGCCACAAGCTAATCTTATTTTAAATTTAGTAGATTGAATTATAATTTCTGGTTTTATAAAAGATAAATTTCTCTTACAGTAGTAGCAGTAAGATTTTAACTCTGTACAATTTAATTTTGATTAATGAATGATCTATTAAATATACAAGAAAACTCTTTAGCAAGTCTTTAAATGGAAACTTTTTATTCTTTTATTTTTAATAATTTTCTTAAATGCAAAACAAAGTTAAATTTTCCTTGTTAAGATGCAAAGCTAAGTGTCTCCTGGCCTTTTGAAGAGCAGTTGTTCATTATGTAATCTGCGAAGTAGCAAGAGTCCCTCAGAAGCAGGACATCATTTAGATTGAAACAATTCTGGCTTGTGTGTAAAACAATGATGTGGTGTAAGCATTTATTTACAGAGTGGCAGCTTGGTTTCACTTAAGTGACAAAATCCTTGAGTGGCCCACATTTCATTCACCTTAAAGGCTTCATCTTTCCCAAAGCAAAAGCTGTTAGTTCATCTTGATTCTGCTACATAGTGGTTATGATAGTATCTAGAGACCACATGACACAGCCAGGAGCATAGGCCTTTTATTTTGTCCCAGACATTTGACAGTGTAAACATACATAAAATACATATTAAAGTTTAGATGCTCTTTATAGTTTGTGCAATAAGTTGAAGCCTTAAAAAGGAAACGTTTCATTTAAAAAAAATGTCATTAGTTTTACTTAAGACAGGAAAATAGCAGCAAGTACCAAGACATTGTGCACTTCTTTTAATTAAGACAAGTTATTCATTTACATCAAAGTCAGAAATACAAGACTGGCTTTCTTGAATACATAATATAGCTTGAATCACTGGTTAGATAGGGGCAGATTTTCCCAACTGTACATCAGGGTGGAAGGTTCTCCTTCATTTCAGAAACTGCAGACCCTCAGCCTGCCAGCATGACCACGGCATTGAGCATTAAAAGGAGTGAGGCATTTACTTTCCAAGCACTAGCCGCAGAAGGTGGCTGAGTTTTTACATTTGCAGTTGTTTCTTCCCTCCGTAAGTTAAGGGTTGTGCTTTGTTGAGGCATTTCAGAGAAATTATTTGGCATGCCACTAGTTATACTGAGGGTCACGGGTGTTGGGGATGGTTTTGTTGCACTGGTGAGGCTTGCATTTGAACTCATTCCATCCTGGAGGTGAATAGTTAGAGTTGCAGCTGCTGCTTCATGTGAATTGGTCATTTCTGTGGGTGTGTCTTCTGGGTAGGGCACCAGAGCCCTATCAGTGCTACTAAAAGTGGTGTCTTTGCTTAGGGTGACACCAAATGTGGTTTCCTTTCCTCGATACTGTTTGGGTATTTTGGTCACTTTGGGTTGAGTTACCATACTCAGAGAGTTAATGGTGTCCACTGTCTGCATCTCACTCATAGTAAATAGGCTTGAGATAAATCCAGGAGGTGTGGGGTAAACGCTCTGTTCCTTCAGAGAGGATACTTGCTTAGAACAAGGAGTCCCTATCACATGGGCTTTCGTTTCCATCACCCACTTCAATAAGTAAGTAATGCTTTGTTTATGGTCACATGACCACCTGTTATTATGAAGAGTTATCTCTTGCAACTGCAAGAGTTGGTCAAAAGACTGATCTGGAATGAATGTGAATTTATTGTTGTGCAGGTAAAGATATGTAAGATTTGTCAGGTTTATTAATGTCCCTGGAAGGATTTGTGTCAGTGAGTTGTTAGACAGGTCCACAATACGTAGTTTGGAAGGCATGTTGGTTGGAACTGTCCAAAGTTTGTTACTGCTGAGGTTAAGAACCTCAAGACTTCCTAGGGTATTTTTAATGAGAACAACCTTTTCCAGCATATTCTTAGAAACATCCAGGTATTTAAGGTTCCACTGATAAGCAGTATCAGCTTTGTCAAGAAGTTTAATATTGTTGTTAGCAGCAGACATGTTCCAGAGAGACCGAGGTAACTGAGCAGGCAGACTTTCAAGCCTGTTGTTTGAGATGTCCAGGGTCCTCAGATTGGTATATGGGGTTAACTGGTTATGCAGGTCAGTAAAGTGGTTATAAGACAGATTTAAATGTATAATGTTCTCTTGCAGTCCAAGGGGTAATGTAGTCAGGTTTCTGCCTGAACAGTCCACATGCCTGTGCCTCTCCGTGCATATACATTGGAGAGGACAAATGCATAAAATGCCAGGCGTGAGAAACAGAAGGATGAACAGGCAGGAAGACATTTTCAATATCTGATATTCCATCAAAGCCTGAAAACAAACAGATACATCCTTCTTTTAATATGCAAATTCACTCTCAGCATCTGCATGGGTCAGTTAGCATTCGGCAAAATTTTCAATAAACCTCCTTGTTGTTGAGTCCTTTTATAATTGTTCCAGTGATTAAACTAACAAAGCTGCCCTTCATTTATAGTCCAAATGCCTAATCCTTCAATTGGGGCTATGTGGTGGGTGGGGGTGGGGGAGCTGAGGGGGAAAAAGAGAGGAAGAGAGAGAGAATGAGAGAGAGAGAGAAAAAGAGAGAGATGCTCTCCTACATTTTTCTTTATTTTTACCCTTTAGTATATTTATCTTGTTTATCTTCTCGGAGCCTTAATGTGATAGAATGGCACTGTCTGCAAACGACGAGTTTTATAGTCGTACTTAGGCTGTTACTATTTTTGATAATGTTTTCTTATTCAGAAAAAAAATGGCTGTCATGTCTGTTTTTCTTAAATCTCTGCAGTATTTTAAGACACAATATGTTTGTAGTTTGAGATGTTAAAACAGTTATATTAAAACAGTTTTTGAAATTTCATCTTTTCGTGGATAACTATATCCTGGTAAAAAACATGTTTTAATGAACTCAGAAAAATCAAGCCCGATAACATACCTTCAACCTCATGTTTGTAAAGTGATTTTTTTTCTGTATATTTCAGTACCAATTCTAAAGAAAAAACAATACATGTATTTACAAAGTGAGTGGACATTAAAATGAAAATCTCGACTATTACTGCAGCAGATTTTGGTGCATGCACTTGTTATTGAATATATTCAATCCTAACATTAGCTTTTAAAAAGGCTAAAGGAAAAGAAAAAAATCCAAAATCTGTCTTTTACCAATTTAAAAATAACTGCTTACCATAATGTCGTCTTCAGCATCAGCATCTCATTTTCTCCGGGAAACTTGAGGCTTAAAGGTCGTCTTGTTATGGGGAGTCGGAAGGGTTTCTGGCTGTGAGCTGTGCTTGCCTGCTCAGCTGCATTGTGTTGCTGTGAGCCGAAGCTCTGCAACCACCTGATCAGCACCACATAGGAGGACTGCAGAGCTGTCATTGGTGCTGACTCAAATTTATTGCAAGAGGTGCATACGCAACAAAATGGACTTTTTTTTTTTTTTTAAATGTACAGCCCTGAGAGTGCCTTACGTAGCTTCAGTTCTCTGCCGGTTAGAATACTTCATGCAAATTAGGGCTGGCCTTTACTTCTTTCTATGTATTTCTCTGAGCTTAGGTTGCACATTTAACATTTGCTTGCTTGCTGTAATTTTTCTTAAAACCTTTACATTGTTTTTATATGCTGAAAAAAATGTTCTTTGTGAATTGATTTCCAGGATATTCATTGAACTATTTTTAATCTTTGCATTTTTAGATTCTTTTAAAAAACAGTTCAATTGTAACATAACCTTTTTATATGTCATGATAAAAATCTTGATTTTTTTTTTGTCTTCCTTCATCATGGTTATTATTATATTTAATTAGCTTTTCAAATTTATCAATCACTTACGTGTTTCATCTTACCTTTAAGAGCACAGGAATAGTTGAATATGCTTACTTTGGTTTTGCCTTCCTGATACAAAAGATCGTTTGGCTAATTCTGCACACAGGCCAGCTTCGTTGTCATCACGGTCCCCTCCCCCAGCACATGCACATACTCCTGCCTTAGTGCCAGTGATCAAATACAGGATAAGCCACATGTAAAATAAGGATGCTGGACTTTAAAACAGCAATAGTCTAAAACAGGTTTCACTGTGTGTTCCTGGCTGGCCCGGTACACACAGAGAGCTTCCTGCCTCTGTCTTTCAGTGCTAGAATTAAGGATGTGCACTACCATACCTGGTAGATACTAGATATTTTGTTTTGTTTTCTCTCTTTCCCAGTATTCAACTTTTAATTATCAGTCAAATGGTTAAAAATAATTGCTCATGTTTTATGTATTTGAGTTAGATGGAGTTGTTTGGTTTGGGTTTTTTTTTTTTTTCTTCCATAAAACTTGCTTTGGATGGTATGGATAGAGTATTGCTTTCTCTGGAGGTATTGTTGTGGCTGAACAAAAGATCATAATAACAGTATCAAAGCTGGAGTGGCAGCACACATGTTTAATCGTAGCATTCAGGAGGTGGAGGTAAATAGGCCAGGGATTCAAGCCCAGCCTAGATTACACAGCAAGTTCAAAGCCAGCCTAGAATAGATGAGACCTTGCCTCAAAATATAAAATGCTGGCCATGGTGGTGCTCACCTTTAATCCCAGCACTCAGGTGGTAGAAGCAGGGAATGAGGCCAGCCTGGTCTATAGTGAGTCCAAGACAGCCAGGGCTACACAGAAAAATCCTATCTCAGAAAACCAAAATAAATAACCAAAATAAATAAAAACTATTACTTTCAAATTATTTATTCAATGTTTTATATTTATGTTATCTTTCCCAGAAAGTTAATAGACTTAAAAATATATGCAACAATGTTTGTAAGTGATAAAGCCATAATCAAAATTTTGTAAAATGCAGCTAGATTGATGGTATCTTAAGTAGACTAATTATATAAACAACCAGTTAAAACTCAAATCGAGTTTACAGAATGACCATTTACCATAGGAAAGAAAAGGAAAAAATTAAGGTATATTTATTATGAAATTGTTATCATTTTAAAAAACAGCAATTATTAGCATATGACGTGTTAAGAAAATGCCTAGGTACTAACTTTTATGTCATCTTCCTGCTGAATTTCATGAACTATTATTTTATTTGATTGTATTGAAGTCTATAGCTTATCTTCTTAGAAGAGTGCTATCTTGTAGGAGTCACCTTCTAGGTAAAACTAGTGTTCCTCCAAAAGGATCTACATTTAAGCAGTCTGCACCATTAGTGATTGTTACTGATTCAGGATTTTATTGCCACTTTACTTTGAGTGTTCATTTGGACTTTAGATTCTGTGTATGGATTTCAGAATCTAGTCATCAATCATGATACTTGAAAATAATGTTTGAAGTACTACATTTAGCAGTATTGTTTGGGGGCTGAGAATGGTTTGCTTTTGACAGTTAGCATTCCATGTCAGCTCACATACCCACCAATACAGTTCAGGGATAGGACTAAAAATCAATTTGCCAAGCCTTAAAATCTCTCTCAGGAAGACTCATTCTGCTATTATAGAAGTGCAGTTACCTATGCGAATTATACTGACAATACCTTCATTTGAAATAAAAATTAATTAAATGGGTTCAAAATTAATTTAAGCTTTGTCTGTACTAGTGACTTTTTGCTGGCATTGTAACAAAGTACCTGACAGAAGCAACTGCAGGAGGAGGAGTTATTTGTGGCAGGGAAGACATGTACACTAGAGTAGTTTGGTGGCTGGCGCAAGATCAGGTCATATCCAGTGGTAGATGAGAAGCGTAACCCTCAGAGCCCACCCCTAGTGGCATTAAGACCACCAGCTCTTGCTCCAAGGGGGTAATAACCTCTCCCCTCAGCACTGCCAAAAGTAAATCAGATGTCCAAGCATATTAAGATAGGACTCTGCTATGTATACAATGTTTTCATTTCAAAGTTACTTTGTATTAAAGATGACTGTGGGTACTCAAAAAGAAAAAGAAGTCATTTCAGTGTGTTTTAAATGCAGCAATGTAATGCTATTAAAGGCTCTGAGAAAATTAAATAGTATATTACGTTTTGGGGGTTATTTGGTTTTTGAGGCAGGTCCTGTAGACCAGGCTGGCCTCAAACTCAAGAGATCTACCTACCTCTGACTCCCAAGTGCTGGGACTAAAGGCATGAGCTACCGTAGTTGGCAAGAATAATTTTTAAAAGACAAGTATTTGTTACTTATCTTCAATGCCATAAGCATGGCATAATGTTAAATTTATTTAACAACTATTTAGCACTTTTCAGGTTTTATGGCTGTTTAGTCAGAATGCTGTAACTGTGTATACTCTGGTTTGACCCCTCCACTTCAGTTTTTTGCACCTGTTGGTATGGAAGAGAACTGCTTTCATTTGCTTGTAGTTGCATCTTAATGGTATTTCTTTTAAAAACAGATTAAAATATGTATGTATGTATATATTACATAGTTTTGTCTTCTCATGTAAAAGTTTATATGATGTATTCTATATCTTATTTGGTTTTTCTTATAAATTTATTTTAAAGATGACTATTTCAAGAGACATGCACTTGTCTCATTCATTTCTTGATGCCTTGGGAAATAGACCATAGTTTATTTACTCAGTCATGTCCTGGAAGGCATCTGAGTTGTTCCTGTATTTCTGTTATTGACAGTAATGACATGCTGAGACCCTTGTGCGTGAATGGTTTCATATTTTACCAATAACTTTTTTTAAAGGATTTTTTTTTTTTTTTTTTTTGTCTTTTTGCAATAGGATTTCTCTGTGTAGCCCTGGATGCCCTGGAATTCACTCTGTAGATCAGGCTAGCCTTGAACTCAGAGATTCACCTGCCCCTGCCTCTGAGTGCTGTGATTAGAGGTGTGTGCCACTATTTTTGGCCTTTATGTATATTTTCAAGAACCATCAATGTATATTTTTTTTCTTCTCTGGATGTGTTTTATGTTTTATAAATATTTGTTGTTTATTTTAACTGTCCATTGTCCAATTATTTTATTGTTCATCTTTAAGAAGTTTCTTAATGTTTATAGATATTAGTACTTTGTCTTGATTTAACTTACAATTTTTTAATTCTCTTGTGTTGATCTTTTGACTTTTTAATGCTGAATTATATTTTGGCTTTGACATTTGAAATTTTTTTCTTTTTTCTTTTTGTGACTTCTAGACTTTGAGCCTCAGCTAGGAAGATGTTTGCCCATGTTCAGATTATAAAGGGATTCAGCACCATCTTCTTGTGTTGTGTCAACTCTATGCTGTCTGTTTAGATCTTGTCTACTTAGTGTCTATTCTAAGTAGTGTGAAATGTAGGTCCAGTTTTCTTTTTTCAAATATCTATTCAGTTGTCCCAGCGCTTACTCCTGCAGATTTGGTATTTGAGTTTATTTATGATTATTCTGTTCTACTCTGTTCATACAGAGCATTTGAATTATAAGTTCCCAAGTATTTTGCTACTTACTCTACTTCTTAAATAAAATTAAAGCTGACTTCTGCCTGAGTTCTTCCTTGCTTTCCCTGGTTCTGTTTTCTTTAGCCATTAAAAACTAGAGCTTTTACTAATTGGTCTTTCAGGCTGTTCATACAAATCTGGAAAGAGCACAACTGGTGTGTCATATGAACATATGTGTCATATGTCTGCGGGCCTTATTCCCATTGCATTGCTGTTTTTTAATTCTCTCATTTTATTTGCCTGTGTGTGCATGTGCTTGTTTGTACCACATGTGCTTACATGCTTTAGCACACATGTGGAAGTCAAAAGACACCTTGTGATAGTCAGTGCTTTCCTTCTACCACTTGGAGCTCCGGAACCAAACTCTGATTGGCAGGCTTGGCGGCAAGCACCTTTCCTCGCTGATCCATCTCACCATCCCTTGCCTTGCTCCTTTCTCTGCAATATCCTGAGATTAGTTTCCATTTCTTCCTGCTGACTAAGCAGGGATGCACCGTTGGGCTGCCCAGCTTCCACTGACCTTAGTTGCAGGAAATTGCATGCAGTAAATGTGAATTGTTCCCTCCTGGCAGAAAAATGGCTTTTTTAAAAAAAAAGCAAAAAAAAAAAATCCAGCTAACTCTAGTGTCTGCTATACAGAGAACAGAGGGAAAGCTGAGGGTAATGCTTAAAGAAATCTGACAAGACTGTAACTGAGTCCTGAGCTCCTGGACTGTTATTTGGGGATGGGGAGTGGGTGAGTGGTAAAGAGCACTTGTTCTCAGAGAGAACACAGGCTCAGTTCCCAGCACCCACAGGGCTGCTCACTGAGTTCATAACTCCAGTTCCAAGGATCTAATGCCATCTTCTGACTAGGAAGGCACAAGGCACACAAGTAGTAATAGGCATGCATGCAGGCAAAATATACACATAGAACAAAAATAAACGAATCTAACTTTATTTCATATGTATGAATGTTTTACCTAGGTATATATGCCCATGTGTGTGTCTGGTGCCCATGCAGTCAGAAAAAGGGCATTGGATCCCCTGGAACTGGACTTATAAACAGTTGTGAGCTGTCATGTTGGTGCTGTGAATTGAACCTGGGTTTTTGGAAGAGCCGTAAGCACTATTTAACTGCTGAGCCATCTCTGCAGCTCGTCCGTTAGCTACTGTACTAAGAGGTATTTCTCAAGATCCATTTTTTTCAAGAGGTCAGTAAGGGAGGTGTTGAAAGGAACAACTTTGGAAAGAGCCTTTTGATCCCACAAGTGAGATGAGAGGAGTTGAATGATAGGTATTCGGACTGCTACATCTCATTATTCTAACCAAGATACTTAATACAAGAAATTCTCAAAATTCCTCAGTGACTGCTGCAGCGTAAATTAGCCTTAAAATCATATTTGAAGACACGTGTAAGAAGTTTTATTGTGGATGACAGAGAAGAACCAATGCAATAGAATGAAAAACCATCAATCATGCTTGAAATAAGTCGTTCAGTGGGTGTTTCTGTAGATAAATAGTGTTGTCAGTAAGAGGTGGCTTATAAGAAATAAGGCGAGTATTGTATGTAAAATAACACTTAGGCCTGGTGTTTTTTAAGGTGTTTTAAAGGCCACCACCTTAATCACAGTAATTGGGAGACAGAGGCAGGTGTATCTCTGTGAGTTTGAGAACAGCTTGATCTATATAGAGAGTTCCAGGATAGCCATGGCTACCAGAGGAATCCTGTCTCAGAAAACACAAACAACAATAATAATAAATTTATCTTTTTATAATTATATATAAAATTGTTTATTAATAATTCTATAATAATAGTTTGTAGTAGTAGTAGTAAACTCCACTGCCCAAGAGCCTGCTTGTTTTTATTCCACATGGACTTATTAGTATTTGAACATTTACAAATACTAATTTATTACAAAATAAATTACAAATATTACAAATAAATACTATATTCTATCCTGAAAAGTCCCAAAATCTGTGCTCTAAGCAACTCTCCTTTCTTGGACTTGTAATAATAACAAGAGAAGGATATGCTTGTTGGGCAGATGAACACTTCCGCAGTCCCAATACCCACTGACCCTTCCACTTTAACAAAAGTTGTACCCACTTTTGTTATGAGTACCTCATACTCAACAATCTTCAGGTGATGATTAACTTCTACATTTAAAAAAAAAAAAAGTGGTTGAGGCTACAGAGATGGCTCAATAGTTTAGAGAGCTTGCTGCTTTACTAGAGGACCCAAGTTCAGTTCCCAACACCCATCTTGGACAGCAGCTCATAACTTCCTGTGACTTCAGCTCCAGGGTGTCTGGTATCCTTGTGGTCTCCACAGACAGCCTCACACAGGCAGGTATCATGTGTGCATGGGGGAGGGACATGCACACATACATCCCACTTCTATTTTTCTCTCCCGTCCTCCATAACATTTGATTTTGTCTAGATGCTTAGTTTCTACTTCCCTAACACTTGAGAAAAATGTCTACATTTTGGGGCCAGTGAGATGGGCTTAGAGGATGAAGGTGCTTGCTGTCAGGTCTGATGACTTGAGTTTGAATTCTATCCTTGGGGTGGAAGAAAAAAAAAATCAACTCCCACAAGTTATCTTTTAACCTCCTAATACAGCCTATCTCCTTGCACCTCCACCCCCATGCCCCACACATTTGAAGAGGAAGAGGATGAAAAAGAAGAGGAGGAGGAGGAAGAGGAGGAAGAGGGGAAAAAGAAAGGAGTTGCAGTGGCTCAGTAGTTAAGAACACTTACTACTCTCACAGAGGACTTGGATTCAGTTCCCAGTATTCACGTGGCAGGCGGCAAATGTTGTTAATGCCATCTAGGTCCAGAAGATCCAGTGTCATCTTCTGGCTTCCTCATGCACCAGCCATATATATGATGCATATGTATACATGTAGGCAAATTTATATACACAGAATTTTTAATTATAAAGAAAGAAAGAAAACTGCATTTTTATAGTAGGTGCTCACTTTTAGAGGGTAAATATTCCCCAACACAGCACTTGGACTTCATGTTTTAATACAGTTTGTGTCTGTGTGTTTCTAGTAAAGCAAAAAATGGAAACGTCTTGTCCTTAGGTATATATTTTAATCTCTATAAATTAAAATATTTATTTAATATTTGAAATATTAAAATTTTGACCATTTAAATTTTCTCATTTCTATTATACCCCAAATTTTGAGGTGGAAAAATAGAATTTTATTTATTTAAGATAAGTTTATATACAGCTTTTCAGGAAGGAAATCTATTGGGAACAATAAGTATATGTAGATCATATGTTTTCAAAGTGATTAAGTTATTGACATATCTATCATTGACGTACATAAAAGGCACTCTACTTTAAAAAAAAAAAAAAAAAAAACTTCTGTAGTTGGTAAGTGTACCACTGTAATAATCTACCCGTGTACTTGGGCTTCAGTCAGGTGTCAGGTAACAGTTACTTGGATACCAGTTGTCATATCCTGTATACCATACCATGAGGACAGGAATGGGTGGAGCCATCTCAGGATGGAGGACAGTCTAGAAGGCAAACTGTCACTTTACAGAAGCTCTGTAGGTGGAGGTGGCAGGGAGTCTGTGAGGTCCTGGTGGAGGTCAGGAGTGGAGAACTCCTGGCACTGAGCCTCGTGGGTAGACTCTTGGTTGTTTATAAAATCTTCTGACAGAGGCACACTAAATGAATCAGGGGGTGGTGGGAATGGCTCTTTGATCTCGGAATGATGATCTTCACACACTTGATTTAGACCATCTGGAGATGGTTGGAGATTGGTAGAATCCTTTGGTAAAGGAGGTACAGCTATCATAGTGGGCTTGTCTGATAGGTTCTCATCCAAATCAAGAAGGGGAGGTGGTAAGGGCAGATCTGCATCATCTGAAGAAGACACGGCTGTACCAACTGTGGACCCATCAGCACTGTCTTCTGATAAACCATTTATTTGATCTTTTATATTCTCAGTTTTGAGGTTTTTGGTATCGTTAATGTGTTCACTTGATTCAAACAACTTAACTTCTAAATCATCTGCTAACAATGTGCTTTTGCTTGGTTTCCAAGTCATAAGTGAAACAACTGATGCACGTTTTGTGGATACCTCACTCTCTCTGATGTTATCCATACACATTTCAGGTGTTTCTCCATCAGCAAATGGAGACCTGCCCGCCCAGTTTTGATCATTTAAGACTGGTTTCCTCAAGTATTTCCACAGTATAATCATGAGTATAGCTACCAGCATAGAAATTATAATTGTACCAATTAATATGGCAGCTATTGCATTCTGGTTGGTTTTATGAGCAGTTCCTTTGCCACTCGTTGGTTCTGAAGTGAGTGGTGGTGGTGGTGGTGTCTCTCTTGGTAAATAAATAGCTGGGATTGATTTTGTGGGTCGATTATGAGTTGTCTGTAGTACTGGTTTTCCAGAAGGGGTAGGAGCAGGCGATGGTAGCCATTGTATGGAAGTATAGACAAGAGGTTTTGGTGGTTGTCTAGTAGAATTATGGGTAGAAGGTGATAGTTGATTGGTCAGCGTGAACCCAGATAGTGATGTTTGTGGGAAGGAGTTGTTGACCGTTGATACTGCTTGGCTGGTGATGTTATAAGTAAGTGGTTTTGAAGACACATAAACAGCTGTTGTTGCTTGTTCAGTAGTGATTTGGGCAGGTGGTACTTGTCGTCCAGAAGAAATGTTGTTGAATTGTGTTGTTTGACTCAGAGCATTCCCTGCTGTGTTTTGAGAATCAGTTGTAACATATAACATTGATGGTGTAAGTAAAGTAGACTGTGACTGCTGCTCTGTTGGAGTTGCTTCTGTCTCTGAGAAAGACATATTGTTCAAGTCTTGACAAAGCAGGATAAAGAACAAATGCTTGAATTCCATTTCAGATGTTTCCTCCTTACCAGTGATTTCACAATGAAAGAAAAAGAAAGATGGTTAGCTATCACCTGGTGTCTAGTTACATTTGCCTCTTAGTTACAGTACCTGAAATACAGTGCTTAGGTATTTGGTTACATTTTAGTCTGGTTTCTACTTGACACAGAATAATACTCCAGTTTATAGTACAGCATCTGGAGTTCCTGGGAAGTAATCTTAATTCTTTTATAAAATCTCCGTTTAACCTTGCAGCCCCTCTAGGGTCCTCAGACTTTACTCCCTCATTTCATATTGTCTTGAGTATGCAGGCTTAACTTCTGCCATGGGCTCTCTGCTCTGCTTGCTGTCTGTTCCTAGAAATATAAGTGGTTCTGCCTCTGCAGAGAACACCAGCGACCATGGTGCCTTACACTCTTGTTTTTACATTCTTTTTCTCTATTCACCGCACTTGACCTTACTGACTTTCCTTTATGAATATTTTGGTAGCTCATGTAATATAGTTTTTCCTTTAATACCACTTCAGTTAGATCTTTTTTTCTCCTAAACATGGACACTCATCATTCAATCTCTCTACCTTTCACTTTTCTTAGTTCTAGTTCCGTAAGTTTCCATTCTGACCCTTGTGCTATAACTACCAAACCTGTGAGTCCATTTATATAATGTCTTAGTGGACATTTCTCTCATTCGTGTGTGTGTGTGTGTGTGTGTGTGTGTGTGTGTGTCATAATCAGCAAATTCAGTAGACTCAGTCCCAGGAGGATCTAACATCTCTGGTCTGTACAGGCATCAGTACCCATGTGCACATACTCACATATAGACACACATACACTGAACATTAAAAATAAAATCTGAAAGAAAAACAAAAACCAAGAAAACCCTAAAGTGATTCAGGTTCCTCTAGCCCAGTTGGTCAAGTAAGTAAGCCCATTACTACTTTCTTTCTGATATTAGAAAACCACCTTTGTGTCAAACTTGATAAGTTTAAAACAAAATAGTTGCTTTTAAGTGTTTAAAATTCTTACAGTAAAAATTAGCAGGTAAAAAGTAATCTCAGCCAGGCATGGTGGCACACACCTTTAATCCCAGCAGAGGCAAGTAATCTCTGTGAGTTCAAAGCAAGCCTGGTATGTATAGTGAGTTCCAGGACAGCCAGGGCAACATAGAGAAACCCTGTCTGGAAAAATAAAAGTAATTACAATAATGTGATGTTTCCTCGTAATTAGTAGATGAACAGAGGAACTAACTTGGCCTGGGAGAACTTTGTAAAGGTTTCCCAGCGATACTGAAGCAGACCTAAATCTTAGAATACTATAAAGAACTAGTTAAGCACATTTGTCTCCCAGCCCAGACAGTGTGCATGGGCCTGAGCAGGGCTCAGCATAGGCTTGGCAGCTGTCTTTTTGTGGGATGTTGTCGATGCTGAAACTTTGAAGGCTTAAGTTCCAAAGTTCCGGCTGTGTACTGTCCACTTAACTCTGTGTGTAAGGTCACCTAAATTTGTTGTTTTCAGTTGCCTCGCACTCCAAAGTGACATTGTCAGCACTGAGGATAATGGGCTCTTCTGGACGTCCCCAAGCACCGTGTCGGCTGTCTGAGATAACTGTTCTGTTTCTTAACATTAAGACAGGACAGTCTCAGACTGTTAGATACTAGTTTCTATATATAAGAAATTAGTTTTTCCAGAACTCCGAAGATACAATAAAATGTTTTAGCAAGTTGAGTAGTTTGTATTTCTTTACTGCCACTAGCATAGTAGAGTGATGACAACAAATGACACCTCTTCTTGCTCATTCTCTCTCTGTTTGTTTGTTTGTTTGTTTTTGTGTTTTAAGACATTTGCCCTGTGTAGCCCAGGTTGGCCTTGCTCAGATCCCTGTTTGCTGAGATCACATGCTTGAGCCAGAAGGACCTGGACTTACAAGAAAAGATAATGTTTTTTTTCTTAATCTATTTCTTCTTTATATTTTTTTCTCTTGTGCTTGAAGCCTAAAATTTAAAATAGCTCTCTGAAGTCCTTTGCCTGGTGCTGATTAATTACCCTTAAAACATGCATGGCCTGGTTGCTACTTCACATAAGGATACATGTCTCTGTCTGGAGAAAACCTTACATAGCAAGTTTTAACTTCCTTGGCTACTTCCTAAACACATTAAATTATGCCATTTTGCTTTCTTTAATGTGTGTGTGTGTGTGTGTGTGTGTGTGTGTGTTGCCTAATCCTCTTTTCTGCTGACTATATGTCTGAACCTGTCTTCATCTCATAGACTTAAATTTAAATTCTCCTTCATAAACCCAGTTTCTAACTGACCACAGGCACAGAGAGTTATTCCCTGAGCCTTCTCGGCACGTGCTGTCTTGTTGGTTTCTTCTCTTAGGCCCTTCTTCCTGTGTGTGCCTCACTCCTCTGCTTCTCCTCACCTGAGTACTTGTTTTTATTATGTTGTTTGTACATTCTCTATTATTATCCCCATAGCCTCAAACGAGATTATTTTAAAACCAATACCACAAAAATAGAAAAAAAGTCAAAGGAAGAAAACACCTTTATAGAATATGCTTTAAGTTTGTGACTTACATACTTTATTTCATTTAACCGTCCAGAAGCAAGTGAGGACGAGTTGAGCAGTTTGTCTGGGTTGTGGCTGTTCCTGACAGCATGAGGTTGTGCCATGTGGTTCTAGTCTGCATTGTTTCTGTTCTCCCACCATTTCATATTTTCTAATATTGATTCCCCATGCCTTTCATATTAGTTGCTCAGTAAACATTTAATCTGTGCTGGCCTCTTGGTTCTTTACCATCTCACTTTTACTTTCTATTAAGCCTTCTACCATAATGTAAGCAGAGGAAAGGAAACTTCATTAAATTCTGGGTTTTATCTATCTTTTAAGGTTTTTTATGGAAAACATTGAAATTTTGGCATGGATATAAGGATCTGACTGGCTCATCTCTAGATGGTCATCATTCATACCATCCCACACAGTAATTTTATAGGTTACTTGTCCAAAAAAGCCTTGGTCAGAAGATGGCGTTAAGAGTTTCCTTTTGTAAGTGTTTTTAGAAAATGTTTTCCAAAGCAACAGAAGATACAGAATTGTCTACAGCTAAAAATGTTTTCTGTTTTGTGACTTTGCTTAAAATAAAGAAACCATACGGTTCCTCTTTTTAGTTAGCTGAAAAAGGAAATAGAGGAGGAACCAGCTAAAACAGGAGCAGAATTATAAAACCCAGTTTGGTTTGTAAGATCAGCCTTGATAGGTTCATCACCTCTGATGTCACTAGGAAGCTAGAGGCTTCAGTGTGATATTTCCACTTGTCAGCAGTAGTAAAAGCAAAACCCACTTTTCAGATAGCCTCCCACATTCTCCTCCGTCATTTCTGTCACGTCCCCTCCTAGGCTCTGCCACAGTAGAATCTAGCATCTGTTAGACTCTTACTCTAGCAGCTCAGAACAGTCTAGAAAAGAAGCATCAAGACGAAAAGAAGAAATTTTAGATTTAATAATTTTGGGGACAGGAAGCCTGACTCTTTTAAGATTTAATGAAGCTAATTTTGTTACCTATAATACACAAGCTTATTCAATGAGCTTGCCAAGTATGTAACTAGTTAGTTCCTAAGCACTGTTTCTGCAGAGAGAGGTGATGGTCAGCTGATTGAGGGCAGGAGATAAAAAAGGGATTAAAATTTTCAATAGACAAGAATGGGGATAAGAATAATTTTTTTCTTTTATAAAAAGGAACACTAGCAAGAAATTGTATAAAAAGTTTAGGATGTACTAGATATGTGGGAAAGGATCAATTGATTACAAAAAATATTGAAGAAAAAAATAATTGGAAATAGTAGTTGCTTATTAATTATTAGGAAGTTACTAAAGAAGACTGAAGTAGGTAAAAGGCAGTCAGGGAGAGAGACTTGACATGGGTAAAGAGGCTGTTGGGAATTGTCATTTTCTGTCACTGGCCTGTATGTCAGAGCAAGAATTAACAACAAAGAACTGACCATCCAGGACAGACGCTAGATGGCCCATCCTCAAACAAACTTTGATTCCAGGCTCTGTCTCCCGCAAGGGTCCTTCAGCTTTCTCCTACCCTCACTGCCCTGACACTCCCCAAATGTAAGCCTGACAGAGAACCTATGAACAGTCTGGAAAGGGCCTTTCTTAGAAATCCTTTAATCTGCTCAGGAAAATCTAGATTTCTCAACCTTGTTATGGCAATACTTCTCTCTGTATTTTAAATCTGAGGTTTAAATCTACATTTTGGTCCTTTGTTTTTCTTGGGTTTTTTTTTTTTTTTTAAAGGAAAATGTACATATTTTTAGTGACTCCGTATGCAAGCACAGTTACAATGAAATGGGAGCTCCCTGGTATTGGGTGTGTACCTGTTGCATACTGCCAGGGCTGGGAGTGTAGCTCAGGACTACAGCGACTGTCTACCGTGCACATGGCCCTGAATTTGGTCCCCATTACCACAAAGTTATCTAAGTAAAATTAATGCTGTTAAATTAGCTATAGTAAGAAATATATCATTTTAATAAGGAATTGATAAACTTTGGAAAACATTCCTTAAAAAAAAAAAGGTAAGTGTAGGTCGTTACGTCTTCGAACTGTGCATGGTGTCTTAGGCCTTTAATTCCAGCATTGGAAGTAGAGGTAAGTGGATCTCTGTGAATTTGAGGCCAGCCTGGTCTACGTAAGGAGGTCCAAACCAGCCAAGACTAGATAGTGATACCCTGTCTTAAATAAACAAACAAAATATTGGGTCTTTCAGTTATTTTGATATAAGAAAAACAAGTTATTGCTGGGTGTGGAGGTTCATACCTTCATTCGTAGAGGCAGAGGCATGGAGGTCTTGGAATTAGAGGCCAATCAGGTCTGCTTTTGGGTTCCAGACTAGTCAAGGTTACATTGTAGGGAGACCCTGTCCCCAAAAGCCAAAACTAAAACCAACAGCAAAAAGACAAGTAAATGATAGTACACATATAAGATACAGGCACACAGCACTAGTGAGATCTCTAAACTAGTGAGATTTTAAAACCATAATAGGAAGAAACCAGAAAAGAAAATCAATTTTAAATTACAAGTAGTGTTTTATGGCCATTTTTAATCAGTAATAATAGCTACTATTACTGAACACCAGAAAATTACTGAGTAATAAGATTCATTTGCATGACCTAGGTGGTCATATTTTCATCTTCCAGGTTTTAAGAAAGAAAAAAAATTAAGAAGTTGGTTGACTTGGCAAGCTGTTACAGCCCTAAGCGGTGGCACTAGTGTGGAAACCATGCTACCCTTGACTTCTGCTACATGCTGGAGCCTTTGTAGAGTTATGAACAAGAAAGGCTTTGTGACAGAAAAAGACTCCTGTAAGGTCTCTAGGACTGTGTAAGAAACTTTGGGGCTAGGCTTACATAAAGGGTAGGAAAAGAAATACCAGAAAGCCCACATCAGTCCAGGAGTCTATATGAGCAGTTTAGGAGTTTTGAATAGTAAGCATATGAGTTGTCATAAGTATAGTGTACTGAAAAATGTTTGTGGTACTTCTTTAAAGATTGAGCATCAAAAGGCATCAGATGTATATTTAGCAAGTTCAGAATTACATGATACTTCTAATTAGAATTATGTAGGAACTTGTTGAAAACATCACAACGGTTAAACTTGAGACTAGCCCTGTTTTAGATAAATCTGAGGTTAAAAACATCTTTATTTATTAGCTTATGTAACATACATTACTTTAAAAAATTCAAACCAAGCCTGATGGCAGTGGTGGAGCATACCCTTTATCCCAGCCAGCACTCAGGAAGCAGAGGCAGGCAGATCTCGTGAGTTCAAGGCCAGCCTGATTACAGAGAGAGCTCCAGGATAGCTGGGGCTACATGGAGAAACCTTTGTCTTGAAAAACAAACAAACAAACAAACAAACTATATATATATATATATATATATATATATATATATATATATATATATATATACACACACACACACACACACACAAATATATAAAGAAAAGTTATGAAATTATATTGATGAAGTATTGAAATAGGGTCTAACCCACTTCCAAATTATTTTTCTTTAGGATTGCAGGTCTTTGGAAGCTCAGTGCATTTTTATTTATTTTATTTGTAATTGTTCCATTTACTCACAAGGCAAGTATCTTTTGTATATACTAACAAGTTTTTACAAAAATGTTCTTTCCGTGGATGTTTCTTTCTGTTTACATTCTTCACTAACAAGTCAGCTTAGAGTATGTGGCATGAGCACATAGGTAATGTGAATATACACATACCCATTTTATCATATTTTTGCCTTATGGAACTTTTAAAAAGACATGTAATAGTTATGTGTCATAATTATTACTTAAATATAAAATTTATTTTATACAAAACACATAGTAAGTATCCATCTAATTTCTCTTTAAGTTAAAAATGAAGGTGACCATTCATGTTTTATAAACTAAAAGGGTTAGACAAAAATAATTTACATTAGTCATGGTAGTGAATGCTTTTAATCCCAGTACTTGTGAAGTCGAGACGGAAAGAACTGAATTAGAGGCCAGCCCGGTCTACATGTAAAAACACTGACTTTTTTTTTAATAATGGAAAAAAACTGATGAAATCATCTAAGTCTATATGAGTAGAAAGTCTGTGTAGAAAATAAATTAGACTCTGTTCCCTCTCTTTATTATAGTGCCAGAGACCAAACCCAGGCTCTGCCCCAGCCCTAGAATTTTTAAACAATATTTTAGAGATTGTAAATCTAGTCAAAGCCTGTAGAATTTAATTTTATCTTTAACTCTTGGCTTACTTAAAATTATTACAGTGATGTTAACAAGTATTTTGACTGAGTAAACTTCAAAGGGCTGATAATATTAAAACCTTGATAAAAATCTTTCAGACAATATCAACCCTGAATATAAGTTTATAAAATTCTGCACAGCAGAGCCACAGAAACTTTCTGTAGACATCCTTAAACTGTCAAGAACTGAATTCAACTAACTGTAAAACACTAATGATATTTTGGTTTTTAAAAGAAATAAGCAAAACTGAAATCAGAAATCAGAGGGCCTGTGTGTGCTTACCTGTGAACTTCTTTCGCAGAATGTAAATTCTTGTTCTAACAGCACATGTTGGTGATTTGTCTGAGAAAGCAAAGGGGTGTTTCAGTGCAGATTAAAAATGGTCCTCTAGCACACTGAGATGGCTTCTGTGCAGCAGAGGAAGTTTATCAATAGCAGTTACAGGAAGTGCAGTATACCACAGAATGACTAAGAAATGTGCTTCAACACAGCTTATTTTGTAACACAATCTATATAACTTAAGTGCTTGTAGCTGATCCCTTACTCTCCTGTCATGTGGCTATATAATCTAAAAATTTAGGACTGTGTCTTGCCTAAGAAATTATATATTCTGAGGTAAATTCTGAGGGAGATTGCTTATTGGAAATAATGAGTGTTGTTTGGATTTTAGGCAGGTCATTGCCTTTCTCAGTCGCCATTTCCTCCTCTGAAGAAATATTACCTTGGAATATTGCAAGCACTAGATAAGGTGATGCCTTACATGGTAGGTAAGCAGAACTTAGTGAGTGTTATTTCTTCATTGACAGCACCCAAGGAAAGTATAGGCAGAGTATAAGTAAAAGTATAATTAGGTTATTCTCACCAATTTGATTTTGGTACTGTGGGTCACACATACTAGGCACGACTCTGCTAATGTGCTGTACGTTTGCCCGAATGCTTCCTTTAAAAAGAAGACATTTTTAGTTTTCTGTATATGTATGCCACATATGCATGAGTGCCCTCTGTGGCTAGAAGAGGGTTCAGCTCCCCCCAGAAGCTGAGATGCTCTTGGTGGTAAGCTGCCTGGACACAAGTGATGGACATCTGAACTCAGTGCACTCCTTAACTATTAAGCTGTCTCTCCAGTCCCCCTAATACTTTCCAAATAAGAAGTTGACTAAGCCAGGTCTATTGAAGAGTACAAGTGTCGCTGAAGAAAGGTTTCTTTAAGCAGGTCTTTCTCTAGCCTCTTCCTCATCTAAAAAGTGAAAATTGTAATCCCTAACTTATTATGGGATGTAAATAAGTGTAAACACCTCCTGGGTGCACAGTATAGCAGATACAGTAAAAGCCAGCATGTCCTAGTCAGTGCCAAGGAACATAGATTACTGTGACTTAGTTCTTAACTTAAAAGGACTTAAACGTAATAGAATGTAATAAAATGTTATAAACAAAGTTTTTATTTGGGTGGTGGTGGGGGGCAATAAAGCTTTGTTTATTTTTGAGAACAGGGTGTCTTTGTATGACCTAGACTGGTCTTGAACTGTCCCTGTTTCAGCCTCCCAAATGCTGGGATTATAGGCTTGTGCCATCACCACACCCTGCTGTTACAAAGCTTTTAATTTACTATTTTAAGTTACTTTTAAATCTTTAGATTAAGATGGTTATTATAGCCGGGCGGTGGTGGCGCATGCCTTTAATCCCAGCACTTGGGAGGCAGAGGCAGGCGGATTTCTGAGTTCGAGGCCAGCCTGGTCTATAGAGTGAGTTCCAGGACAGCCAAGGGCTACACAGAGAAACCCTGCCTCAAAAAAACCAAAAACAACAACAACAACAAAAAAAAAAAGATGGTTATTATATCCAGGAGTAGAAAATAAAAATGGTTTTGTCCAAAAATAACTTAGAAAACTTTGTCTCTGTAGACATCTTTACTCTTTTTTCATAAGTTCCTATTAAGGTACCATTCTTAGGATGTGTGTTTTAAAATCAAGTAGTGAGTAATAGATTTTAAATATTCCTGAAGTACATAAAAGTCTTCTGTTTTATTTGAAAATATTTGACAAATATGTTTACTATTGAAGGAATTTCTTAGTCACTTTCCTGCCCTTAGAGGTTATTTTGTTCTAATTTCCTCTGACAAGTATTTGTTTCTAACAATTAACTCTATGAAGATAACTGAGTTATCACTCCATGTCTGCCACCCAACCTCATCTTTAATTTGTAGAAAATGGGAGCACTGTCTGAAGTTATTTCCAGTCAGGGCTGTTTTACCCTTGAAAAGAAGAGCAGAGTCTGGCATAATGATGCATGTCTGTAATCTCAGCATTTTGGAGGTGGAGCAGGAGGCTCTGGTGTGTGTGTTGGAGATCATCAAACACAGTGACTTTGAGCCCAGCATGAGTCGCAGAACAAACAAACCCTCACTCCACCCACAGACCTTGTAACAGCAAAAGGACTAGAGTAGAATGGTCAGAAGAGATGTAAGAGAAAGAAAGATACTGGTCTCAGGGTCCGCTTGTCCCTGCAGGCTTTTAGTTTTCATTTTGTTAACATTTTGCTTTATCTGTTGTAAAATGGTTATGGTTTACTGTTTAGGGAAATGAACTTTTTTTTTTAACTAGTAGTAAATTCATGAAAAAAATTGGTATCAGGAGGTTAAGAGCACTGATTGCTCTTACAAACAACCAAGTTCAGCTCCCAGCAGCCACATGGCAGCTCACAACCATCTGTAACTCCAGTCCCAGAGAGGACCTGGTGCCCTCCTCTTGCACCAGACACATATGTAGTGTATAGATACATATGCAAGCAAAATACCCATATACCTTTAAAAAAAGCAAAGAAAATAATTTGATTTCATGTGCCCCTTAACACAGAGTTTATTTAAACATGTAACCCAGAATTTAAAGTAACAGAGTTTGACAGACATGAATGTGATGGTCAAGGGTAACACCATCTAGGGAGTTAGGAAGAAACTCTCAGTACTTGACCTGAAAGTCAGCGCATTGTTACTGGAATCAGATGGAGGGTATGGGAATTAGGTATTGGCATTTTTATTTGGTTCTGATGTGTAGCAAGGATGAATAACACATTAAGAGGGAAATGTTAAAGGGCCAGAGGGATGGTTTAATAGTTAAACGCACTTGTTCTTATAGAGAACCCAAGTCTAACACCCATTTGGCAAGTCACAGCTGTCTGTAACTGCAGTTCCAGGGAATCTGACACCATTTCTGGCCTTCAAGAGTACTACATAAACATTGTGCACAAACATACATGCAGGCAAAACACTCACATAAAATAAAAATAAACCCTTAAATTTTTAAAAAAGGAACATACTGGGCTGAAGGGATGGCTCAGAGGTTAAGAGCACATACAGAGGTCTTGAGTTCAATTCCCAGCAACCACATAGCTCACAGCCATCTGTAATGAGATCTGGTGACCTCTTCTGGCCTGCAGGCATACTTGCAGGCAGAATGCTGGATACATAATAAATACATACATACATACATACATAGATTTTTTTTTTTTTTTAGAAAAAGGAACATACTGATCTTGCAGAGACCCAGGTTTAGTTGCCAGTACTCACATCAGGTGGTTCATCATCACCTATAACTCCAGAGAGATGTTGAATAAACTAGGTTCTGTGAGCACTTATACTTGCAAATGTACACACACACACAAATTTCACTTTCTTTATGCTGCTCTGGAGAGTAAACATGAAGTTTGATCATTTATATGTTACTTAGCATTCTTAGATTCTAAACGTTAACCAGTTTTAAGGCATTTGTTATGGTTTGTTGTTAATACTTAAGACAGGGGTACGCTGTGCAGGCCCGACTACCCTCAAACTCAGAAACCTCTGATTTGAGCTTCCAAAATGTTAGGAATACAGATGTGTGCTACCACACCTGGCTGGTGTTTTTTATTAATCTTCTAGTAAACTGTGTATATAAAATATAAATGTTACTCTTTTTTGAAAAGTTACTTTATATATATGAATGTTTTATGTATATGCGTTTATGTTTGTGTACCATGTGTATGCCTGGTGCCCAAGGAAGGCAAGATCCCTTGGAACTGGAGTTGCAGCCAGCTCTGAGACTTGTGTGAGTGCTGGGAATAGAACGAGGGTTCTCTTGAAGAATGGTCAGTGCCCTCCTTCCTTCTGAGCCATCTCTCCAGTCCTTTCAAATGTTATTCTTGAACTAAAACATGTTCATATTTATTCACAGCCTTCGGTTGTGGGTGTGAATCTCATCTATTTTGGTTGTGTTGTTTTTCTTATTTTTATAACATATTCTAAAACAACATAAATGAGAGATACATAGCTTTGTTCTAAAGTCTGTTTTCATTTATTATACAAAATTAAATTTTAATGTGTTATGTGTAAGTGAAAAGCACTTTTGTCTTGTGCCATATGTAAAGGTAAAGAGATGTAGCCTAACATTAGCTGGGCTAAGACACCAACTGGTGCAAGTTCTACCTCATCCAGTGAGGCTGTACCATTGGATTATACAGTTGAATTCTAAATGTTAGGAATTTGACTTCTGCTAGGCATTGTGGCATCTGCTTGGCTATAAGGGCTTAATAGAACTCTTCCAAGTTCAAGGACATTCAGACAGAGTTCCTCCACTGCAGAACAGGAGTATTTAATTACTTCATGTTATTTCTATTAGTTTCTTCGGCTGCTGTTGTTTTATTTACTCCAAATATATGAAATATGAAACAGAAATAAAACTTCAGCATGGATACATCTCCCTTCCTGGTCTGTTTGATGCCAAACAAACAGCATGTCAGACTTTTGATCATTCAAGCAAACACAGATGTGAAATACCACCAGCTAGCTTTATTTTTAACTCAGCCTTCCTCATTGCTGCTTTGTATTTCCCTTTCCAAACCATGGTCTAGTTGAGTTTTTCAGTTCCTTCTTCATGCTTCCTTTCCCTGGCAGCTGTAAGCACACCAGTAGATTGCATCAAGAGGTTGGGGCCTGTGAGCTCCTTTGCTCTTTTCCAAGTGTTCGATTCAGCAGTCCAGAGCCCACTGCTTGCTAGAAAGTCACCGTTGCTCCGAGGCTGGCGCTTGCCTACTTGTTTTGACCTTCTAAGAGATGAGACTTTGTTTGCCAGAACCACGGTTGATAGAAACAGAAAGGTACAGATAAGGAAAAGCACTGCAATCACAATTAAGCAAATTAGCATGGCCGTGTTGCTGGTGTTCTCGCAGGCTTCCTTTTTAAAAGTTTCCCCCTGACTTTTGATCTCTGCTGTTGGAGAACTGTTTTTGAAGGTGTGAAGTGTGGAGGACTTGGGTGTAGATGTAGGAGCTAAAGGCACAGTGGGAGATGATGCAGGCTTGTCTTTGGCACTCATCTTGTGACCCAAGGCAGGAGTGACAAGGTTTGTGTTCTCACTCGGATGACTGCTTGTGCTGTTTTGATCAATGGAATCCGAGGCATTGATACTGTTAGCCCACAGATGTGTATAGTTTGCTTTTGTTCCAGGAGATGAGGACCACACTGTTGTCATCAGGAAAACAAGATGCAGGTACTGTCCTGTGTGCTCCATGCCTGCAGCTACACTGGTATCTGTTGAGACAGCAGTATCAATTGTTAGTTTGTGGAAGAACAGTGTCTGGCACGTGTAGTAATTGTAGTTAATTGACTGTACTTGAGATAGCACAAGGACACCAGAGATCCATGCCTACCTTTTGCTATTGGATTCTTCTCAAGTGAATTTGTTATTTTGGTTTTTAACTGAATGTTCATTCCTGTTCTTAGATTGTACATAAAAATTTAAAATTCTGTTGTACATTCTGATGGTGTATGTTAGCATTACAAATATGTTGACCATGTTTAACCTTACACCAGAGCTATACATATTCTCCCTTTTAAGGTAGTGCACTGGACCTCAGCTTGTAGTCAGATGCTTCTGCTTTTGTGCTCATGCTTCCTCTTTGAAGGCTCCTTCTTACGGAAGTGTCCACCGTCTGAGAAGCATGTCCTCATCTTGAAGTAAAGGAGAAGGTGGCCGTGAAAGTTTTGTTTCAAGTTTAAAAAGATATCACAAGTGGCTTTTTTTTTTGTAGGAGAGGGAGGGTGGAGGCTTGGAGCCTGAGAGCGAGTGTACATCAGGTGAGAATTTGAAGTGCTGTTTGTCTTTCTAGTATGATGTTAAGCAGCCTGAGGATTGTGGTTCTAGAACACAGCCTTGTGGGCATTGCTGACTCCCTCTATTGCTGTAGCTGACTATGGCTTTCCAAATAGCAGAGGCATAGTGCTTCTCTCAGCCTAGAATCAGGAAAGCAAAAGACTTCTTTTGCACTCAGAGGTATATCAATCAAAGGTGACCACACTTGTTGTCATTTTGTAACTGACATTTTTTCTCCCTCATTTTAACAGAAATCTACAAAAGAAATTATAGAGAACAATGAAAAGGAATCACTCATCAGGCTTCTGAGCCCTAGAACACAGTGTCTGAGTGTGAGCAGTTCATCTTAACATTAGAAGGCTGAGACTAGGCACCCAGGGTGCAGCCTTGTGCTAGCTCATGTTCAGCCCTTATCCTACCCTTCCTCCCCCAAACTGAAGCTTAGTTTGGGGCTCAGAGCTTCCTAGAAGCCAGTGCATAAAAGGACAAAATTCTCTTCTTAGCTCTTGTTACTGACAATCTGTTTAGAGGTCTCCCTGGGGCTGTCATGTCTGCCCCAAGTACAGCTAACCTAGCAAGAGACATTTGGTTACACCTTTAGTGAAGTGAGTTGTTTCTTCTCTTTAAAAGATCAGCCTACCTCTGCCTCCTGAGTTCTGGGATCAAAGGTGGGTAGCCAGGACCAGCTGAGGTATTTATAATACTATACCAGTTTTCCAGAGTAACCCTTGAAAGAATATTTTATTCAGAGCATAAATAAGAGGAGACTAGATTGTTCTAAGACTTAATGAGTGTAGTTGTCTTATTAAGAATCCTGTGTGTTTTATAGATGTTACTTTCAAACTTGATTATGTGGAGGAGGTTTTTTTTGTTTTTGTTTACAGGCCTAGGTTAGGGCCTAAGATTCTGTCTAAACTACTCCCAAGTGGTACAGACACCACCTTGCTAGTCACACTTTAGCCAGGGAGGTTTACTGTGGTATAATACATGCCATTGACAATATTGGAATGCTGATAAACACAGAAGTTGAGATTAACAGATGAGATATGCTAAGTTGCACGGACAAATAGTATATAGTAAATGATGCTACTTAGAAACTATGTTTTGATTAATATTTTATACTAAGAATGGAGCGGGAAAAAAACCTAGTGTTCTGGGATCCAGATCACTATTGGGATTATGACTGTTGGTAGACACTTAAAGATACAGTGCACTGACTTTTGTGTGATAGTATTCAGCTTCAGTCTTCAAGTTGAATGATAGGATTCTCTGGATACTTTATAAGTCAGTCACATACCCAAAAAAAAAAAAAACCCACTTTAAACTGATTTAGTAAGAAATGTCCATCCTTTTCTACCAGAGTAGACTTACGCATTCAATGTTAAAATGACCTAGTGTAGGTTATTATAATTAATAATTACATGAGTTTATTCACAGTGCAGTACACATCCCATTATTCTACACGCTAGCAGAAGTACCGCAGGACAGCATAATAGGTCTGCTGTTGATTGTCTTCAGCCAGATGTGCTGTCGCGCCCCAGTAAACAAGCTGCTGGCAAAATACGACTCTCTATTTTGCTCACAACTGCCTGAGAATAGAGACTGTTTCTATATCTCTCTTTTATGCCCCAGAGGCCAGGTTGGGTTAGCAAGGTTTTGATTTTCTAGTTTTGGTTTTTAATCTCATCATTTTTAGTCAGATTTGTAATGCCTAAGCTTTAGTAATAAGAATGTATTTCCTTAATTTCAAAACAAAACAAAAAAGCTAAAGCTTTTCAACTCATTTGAGTACAAACTCAAGATCTTCTTCATCCTGATTTAAAATTTCTTACTAATAATTATAATTTTTCCTAGTTCTAATTGATTATGCTGTTTATTTAATTTTTCATAATGGATTAGAAAACACATAACGATTCTACATTGTTAGATATATGTATACATCTTTGAAAAAGCACTTCCTCTCCACTAACCTGAACAAAGTTATAAGTGGAAAGGAATAAGAAAGCCACATGTGCGACCTACCTCACAGAGCGCTCTGTCCCAGCCTTTACTTCATAAGCCACTTCTGTTCTTCTCTTCTTATTTTAAGTAGAATAGTTTGGAGACTATGAAACTCAAATCTACAAGGGTTTTTTAAGAGGATATGTACAGCTAGCTTTCCACTTTTAAAACCAAACCACAGATGACACATTTCCTTTCCGCTGCAACTCAAACACATGTCACGAGGAAAAGCAAAGACTGACTTGTCCAGTTGGCAATGGGATGACAAGAGGCTTTGTAGCACCAGTCTCCTCCCCCAGAATGGGGAGGGCTTTCCTTCCCCTCCCACCCACCCCCCCAACCTTTCTTCCCCTCACCTATGGCTTATTGTTTATTCCTACTATCTGCTTTTGAAATTAGTATTATTCAATGGAATTTACATGATGGCATCTTTAGTGTGGCATTAAAATCACTTCTCTAGTTTTATTTTACGTCACAGACTGATTTGGAAACATAAATGTGGAGTCCTTAGAGGTATTTGTCAGCTAGGAGGATCAGTCACACACATCACTGCCATTTCAAGCTGGGAACTGCAGCAGTGATCTGAGCAGAATTTGGGCCAGAGAATGCTTGCAGGGTGTGGTGTGTGTAGTTTCTGTCATTGCCTCAGATTAGACACATCTGAGATGGATTACATTGTCTTCTGTGAAATCAGATAGATACCCCTGATGATCTCCTTGGCTCTACTGATGGTACAGAAGCCTGGGTTACAGCAAATCCTCTCAGTTTATACTATGCTAGGATCCGCCCTTCAGATGATTTTGATGCACTCATGTCCTCACTAGCCCCAGACACTTCAGCATCTCCATCGCTGTCTTTGATCCTACCCCCCTTCCCCCCCCCCTTTGTTCTACTGAACACCACACTAATCAACTGGGCTCATTAGACACTTCCTCATTTCCTTTAAAAAAAAAAAAAAAAAAGACAACTTTTAATTTATATAATTTAAATTTTTATTTATTTTTATGGTATCACTGGGACTGATCCCAGTTATCTATGCCTACCTTTATGTAGGTTTTGATGTCACCAGGTTTGCATGACAAGCACCTGCTGAGCCATCTCTCTCTGACCTCCTCTCCTTTTTATTTTGAGTCAGGTTCATTAAGTTGCCCATGGTAGCTTTGAATACTTTTGGGTTTTGTTGTTTTTCATCTTTTTTTACTCTTCTCTCACAATACATCCCAACCAAAGCTTCCCCTCCCTCCTCTCCTCAGTCCTCCCCCACACCTCCACCATTTTCCTTCAAAAAAAGAGCAGGCCTGAAACAGGTTTTCATGTAGTTGAGGCAGGCCTAGAACTCAGTATGTAGCTGAGGATAACCTTGCCTTTATGAACATCCTGCCTTGCTCCCCATGTGCTAGGATTACAGGCTTGAATTACCACACCCATCTGAGTGCCAGGGATTAAACCCAAACTTTCATATATCCACTAAGCAAGTACTCCGCCAACTGACCAAAACTGCAGCCTCCTTGTTTCTTACTAAAAGTTGAAAAACTTGCCTATATTTTCAAAAGTGATTCCAAAATATTTGCATAAATTGGAATATTGTTTTAAAACAACAAAAGTGTCATGCTTTCTACATACATTCATATTAGTAGGCCTGTGCTGGTATCAACCAATTTATTTTCAGCAGCAGGATAGTGGGCTCCAACACTGGCAATCCACAGAACATAGCTTGAGGAGTGTCCCCCAGGCAAACACTGAGGTCTTTTCTGGTCTCTCATGGCTGTTGTCTTCCCTTGTTTCCCATCTGTCTCTCAGAGCTCACCTGTGTGGATCTATTGCTCTAGCTGTTATAGAACACACTTAGTCACCTCTTTCATTTTCTCCTCCTCAAGGCCACCTTTGTTGAGAACCGCACTACCCCACGTTTGGGGGCCAAATATGTCGGGGACCACGCTATCAATGTTGAGGCCCACATTCTGCATCAACACTTTGCCTCAACACTTTTGGGGCTAAGTGCTCTGGTCAAGAGAGAGTGTGGCTCTTGGGGCAAGAGACGCGAAGAATGGAGACAAGACAGGGTGTGATTCAGTCTCTTCTATTTTCTCAAGTCTCTCTTATTGAAGGGAATTCTGAGGTATTTATATACACAAGCAGGAGAACACAGGTGAAAACATTTTACCACGTGCACCATACAGCTGAGGTCACTAAACAGCAAAACAAGCTATGTGGGATAAACAATATATTTATCAGAGTGTGCTTCAGCTGTTATAGGCTTTTGACAACCAAGTCTTTCATCAGGGTATATGGTTCCAAATGGCTGCAAAGTTGATCTAGCCGCTTTCTACTAAAGTCAGCTCCCAACAAAAAGCCTTGGGGGCTAAGTTGTTAGAGCCCGCACTGCCCCAAGCTGCTCCGGTCAGGGGTTCAGCAAGACAGAGAGTGAGGATGGACGGGAAGAATGGAGATCAGACAGAGTGTGATTCAATCCCATTTATTCTTCAGTCTCTCTTCTTCTCTCTTTCCAAGTCCCTAGTTCCTAGTACCAAGTCTCAGGTCCTAATTCCTAGTTCCTCTATAATAAATCTCAAATCCTAATCTCTGTTCCAAGTTGCTAGTCTCTTTCCCAGTTCCAAATTCTCTTCCAAGTGCCTGTCTCGAGTACAAGTGTCTAATCCTAGTTGCCTTTCCTCTGGTCTCGAGTCTCAAGTACTCTTCCAAGTACAAGTGTCTAATTCTCTGTTGCTTTCTTCTGTCTGCCTCTCACCTTTTATATGTCTCACTTCTAAGCCACGCCTTTAAGTCACGCCTTTAAGTCTTATCTCTAAATCACACCTTTAAGTCTCACACACCTAAGGGAAGATCTTGGGTATCTAAAACAAGATGTTATCAGAGTGTGCTCAGCTGTTGTAGGCTGTTATCTCTTGTCAGGGTATATGACTCAAGAAGGCTGCAAGGCTCCCCACGCGCCTTCTCTTTTCTGTTCAGTTCCAACCCTCAGGGCTGGCTCACCTGCCTTCTCTGAGGGCCAACTCTGCTGCATTGACCAGGTGAGGTATAGGGCCAGTTAACTCTGTCATGACCAGCTCTCCCAACTGCCTCTAGTGGTGAGAGTGTGTGTGTGGGGGGGAGTGTCTTTTATCATTTATTCTTTTTAATCTTAAACTGTTTCTTTCATTTTAAAAATAATCCAACTTGTCATTTTATTTTTCAACAAGAAGATTAAAATTTTTACATGAAGATATTTATCATAACTCAGAGATAATGGAGCATAAGGAACAGCGGGCCCGAGTTAATACAGGTGTTTGGATCTAAGTCAAGTACAGTACTCTTCAGAGCTTTCTTACTGTGCCTAATTGTGTTGATTAATGTTCTTTCATTTGTAAGCAAGATATGACTGTGGGGAGCCAAGGAAACCCTGGGTGACTGTGTAAGGACCAAATCAAGTCCTAAGGAATGAGTGGTGTTGAATACCTCAGGTCCATGGCAATGGCAAAGTGTCACAGACACACACAACCTCACACACATACACCCATAGTGAAGCTCAGAAGGACTGCAGAGCCTTCCTCTGGTCCCTTAGGATGTTGCCAGGGTATGCAATATGAGTGTTTACCATCGGTTGACCAGTGTGTGCTAAAATTAGCAATTGTAGCTCTCTCCCCCCTGGTTGGTAAAGCCTAAGACTGCTCACCTACAGAGATCTTCTGTCAAGACTAGGTGGCCTCGCTGTGCCTAATACATTTCCTGAGGGTTAGGCTTGCTGCAGTAGTTGGTGCAATGCCATCAGAGTGTGCATAGTCCACTTCACCAGCTTGTCTGTATGTGCATTTGTGTCAGCCCTTTCTTGATTCCTTCACTGCTCCAGTCAGATTCCCAGGACCCAAGCCAAGTGGACGTGGTGTATGACCTAATGTGGTTTAATGAAAACATGGAACATTAGCTTATACAGCTGAACAGTCTGTGGATAAATCTAACCATAGAGGAGAATTTTATCTATGACTCAGATTATGGCCAAGACCCCAGACTGTCTTCATTTCTCAGCTCCTTCTCTTTAGGTTTTGAGGAAGGCTTTTTTCTTCCTATCCCAAGACATAAATTTATAATCCCTGGGCAGAGCAGTGATAATGCAGGCCTTTTATCCCAGCACTCCGGAGACAGAGACAGGTGGATCTCTGAGTTTGAATCAGCCTGATCTACAGAGCGAGTTCCAGCATAGCCAGAGCTACACAGAGAAACCCTGTCTTCAAAACAAAATAAGCAAACAAATCCCAGGACTGTGTATTTTCTTAAATACAAACATGGAGGAGAGCTCTCAAACCCCCACAATTTAAACTAGCCTGTGAATTGGGCCTCTGGCTTCATTGTCCTGACTTGAGTCTGTGTTCATTGCTGAGCCACCTTCTGTTCAAGGTCAACTACATGGATTGGCTACAGCTTCTGGGCATCTTTTCCAACCACCAGCTTCTCTGAGGAGTATGGTGCACCCAGCATCCTTCAGCCCTTCCGCTGACTTCTTTCTTGATGGGCAGATTTGTTGCTATTGCCATAATTTTTAAGGAATTTATCTCTTCTCTCTTTATCCTTATTGCTAGAAGTCTGTAAATTGTAAAACAAAGAAAAATCTATACTTTGAAGATTTTTTTTTTATATCATTGTACTCTTTAGAAAATTAATCAGAACCAGGGAGATGGGTCAGCTGTTAAAGGCTAAGCTCACAACTAGAAATATTAGAAAATGAACCATAAAATTTTTCAAAGGGGTAAGTGAGATGGCCCAGCAGGTGACTATGCTGTCATTGCAAGCCTGACAACCTAAATCCAGTCTCCAGAACATACATGGTATAGAGCTAAAGGGAACTGACTCTTACCTCCACGGGTGTGCTGTGTTGTCTTCTGGCTTCCACATGAATGCACGTGCTTACACCTGCATGCACACACAATTAGTAGCACACATGATTAGTAAAAGTAAAACAAAAGAAAATAGATTTATATTCTGTACATTCAGAAATTTTAACTATCTTTATCCTTTTTTGTTGCCTTCTTTAGGTTCAAAACTGGCCAAATCAATGGTGATTTGCTGATATACCATGTCTTGCTGACTTTAAAGCCATATTATGCAAAGCCATATGAAATCGTAGTGGACCTTACCCATACTGGGCCTAGCAATCGCTTTAAAACAGACTTCCTCTCTAAGTGGTTTGTTGTTTTCCCTGGCTTTGCATACGACAACGTCTCTGCAGTGTATATCTATAACTGTAACTCCTGGGTCAGGGAGTATACCAAGTACCATGAGCGGCTGCTGACTGGCCTCAAGGGCAGCAAAAGGCTCATTTTCATCGACTGTCCTGGGAAGCTAGCTGAGCACATAGAGCACGAGCAGCAGAAACTCCCTGCTGCTACCTTGGCTTTGGAAGAAGATCTGAAGGTTTTCCACAATGCTCTCAAGCTAGCTCACAAGGACACCAAAGTTTCTATTAAGGTAACCTCTGGTCTGTTTTGAATATTTGTTGCCTTTCCTGACTAACCAGGTTATATTGTGACCTCTACAAATGTTCTCATAGTTGCATATCCAATATTAGTCCCATCCAGATATGGGAAGAGCAAGGTTTCTATCTTTATTATGGTCCTGCAGAACACTGCACACTTACAAGACACTCTCATAAGGCCTGAGATGGCACAGTGGTTAAGAGCACTGGGTGCTCTTCTAGAGATCCAGGGTTCAGTTCCCAGCACCCACATGATGGCTCATAACTGTCTGTAACTCCAGTTCCAAGGGATCTTCTGGCTTCCAAGGACACCACGTATAGACGTGATACATAGATATGTATGCAGGCGAACACTCATAACCATAAAATAGATTAATTTTTAAGGTACTTAGTTTGGGCAAGGGTCAGAAAAAAATGCTATAAAGAGGGCAGCCAGTTCTTGACTGAGCTCTACCCAGCGGTTGGGTGTGCAGAGTGTTGATCTGTTGATCTCATGTTGATCTGTTGATGGGTCATGGTTTTTCAGAGTGGTGAGTTTTACCCCTTCAGTACTTGTTTATAGAATTCTTGGCCTTTTTTTAAAAGGAAAATGATTTTTTGTTGTTGGATCCCATTTCTTTTGAGATTATTTATAAGTAAGTGTTAAAGTAATTTAAAGATTAACTCAGCAAACATGGTGTGGGGTGGGTTAATGAGTTGGGTTTTGGAGCTTTTGAGAATTCTGTGTAACTGGAATCTATTCCTTCCTCATACCATTTCTCAGGTTGGTTCTACTGCTGTTCAGGTAACCTCAGCAGAAAGAACAAAAGTTTTGGGGCAATCCGTCTTTTTAAATGATATCTACTATGCTTCTGAAATCGAAGAGATCTGCCTAGTTGATGAGAACCAGTTCACTTTAACCATCGCAAACCAAGGCACACCTCTGACCTTCATGCACCAAGAATGTGAAGCCATTGTTCAGTCTATCATTCATATCAGGACCCGCTGGGAGCTGTCACAGCCTGACTCCATCCCTCAGCATACCAAGATTCGACCAAAAGATGTCCCTGGGACACTGCTTAATATTGCATTACTGAATTTGGGCAGTTCAGACCCTAGTTTACGGTAGGTATTTCTCCCCCACCCTTCCCCCCACCACCCTTTTTAAAATTTTCGTTATTAAATTCACTTTAAGTTAAACAGTATCTCACTGTTGTTCACTGGGTGCCATTGAACCTAAAAGCCTAAAGTTTAGTGAATCAGATACATTACTGCATCCTACTGTGTCACTTTAGTAGTATTCTCTAAAGAAATCTGGTGTTCTCTCCTTTGCCTTGGCAACAACGACAAAAAGAGAATGTTATTGTTTGGAGAGCATCACAGTAAAATGTACACTTTATGTCGCTGCTATGGCCCTAAAGGCCCTAAAGGCTTCATATGACCTGTGGCCAAGTGTAAGACAGTGTATAACTGGAGAGCTGATGCAAAACACTGCTGAGGTGTCATGCATGAGGCACCTAAACATTGTCTCTTGCACATTCAGATGCAGATCCCACGGAGGAGCAGCAGCTGAACCCGGAAGTGTAGCTGTACAGGGTTTCAACTGTCAGCCCTAAAATACATGTTCTGGTTTCTAGCTGCACAAGCACTCTGCCACTGAGCGCCATCTTCAGGCCCTTAAAGAACATGCCCTGAGCACAGGGTATTGTGATCTGCCGTGATCTGCTGTGCCAGCCTGTAGCGTCAGAAGATTTGGTTTGGGTGGGGAGCTGCTATTTTGTAACACAGCATGCTTTCAGGCACAGTGCTGAACTCTCCTTTTTGGTAAAATATTGGTAATGATGCCTTCCTAATGCATCTCTAAAGTAAAGGTTTGACAATAGCATTTGGAGTAGGGTAGTATATATAACACAGGCCAGTGGTTTCTGCTTAGTGAATGGTGTTTTCCCACCTCCCTTCTCTTTTCTCTCCTCTACATGTATGGATGATTCTTTATCTTAGGTATCTTAGGAATGTCAAGATTTTGAATTATGGATGTAGAGCTTTACTAATCTGAAATCTAAAATGCTCAAGAATCTGAAGTTTCTTACGTGTTTTGTCCAGACTTTATAACATATCACTTTAGTAAAACGGGCTCTCTATCTAGCTCTGGCTGGCCGAGAACTTGCTGGAATTAAAGTCACTTTCACCCCCTCACCCCCACTTCAGAACTTTTAATCATAGGTGCTCATTCTGTGAAATCTATGTAAATATTTCAAACCCTGAGCACATCTGAGTATGGTCATTTTAGGTAAGAAACACTCAATTCTGAGATTCAGGAGCTCTCTCTTAGGATGTAACATAGCCCAGGGTTTAATCTTGGCCTTTTAAGCTTTCAAATTTGCCTTTATTTAGAAGGAAAAATGTGTCCAGCAAGATGGCTCAGTGGATAAAAGAGCTCATCACCAGCCTGACAACCTAACCTATGTTTCAGTAATATATGGAAGGAAGGGGAGAACTGACTCCCAAAAGTTGTTTTTGACCTTCTTGTATGTGTCCACATGCATGGGTGCGCGCGCACACACACACACACACACACACACACACACACACATAAATAAATAATTAAAATTTGTAAGTCAGGTATGTACTATAAGCATCTGATACCTGTACTTAGGAGGCATACACAAATGGATATCTGAGTTCTGGACCAGCTTGGGCTACATAGCAAATTATGGGATAGCCAGGGCTACATAGTGAGACAATCTCAGGAAAAAGCAAAAAAGGATTTTTAAGGACAATAATCAACAATTTTTTTAAACTTACATAGGCCTCATGGACTCTCACAAATGGCTTGGTAAATTGTATGTGTGCTTGGCTCCCCTTATCTTAGAAGGCTCTTTGACACATACCCAAGTTATGGAAACCCAGGTTTTTTAGCTCTTAGATAATGTAAAATAACATCAGCATAGTATGACTTATAAGTCAGTGAAAGATAAACATAAATACACAAACAGTAATATGTGGTCTCATGTTTAGGAAAATTGAGCTATAAGCCTGTGTTTACTTTTCAATTCCAAATAGATTTTTGTTGTTTATCAATTAGGTATTTTGGTTTTAGAGACAGTGTCTTTCTCACCTGGAATTTATGATCCTCCCACCTTGGCTTCCCACTGAATGCCAGGAGTACAGGCCTGTGCCACAGTGCCTTGCCCTTTGACGCCTTTGTTAAGTAGTGCTATGGCCATCTCAGTTACCATACCACTTCCCAGTGGACAGCCTTCACTCATTGGTAAAGGATATCATTCCAGAGAAAATAAAACACTTTTGGGCAAACTTACATTTTCATAGCTTTTTTCTCATGTGTCAGCATGTCAGAAATTCAGAGGTAGTGAAAAACTGAAGTTCACTGAGCAGCCCAGTCATTTGTTTTGCTACATTTTAAAACTGAGCCTGAGATTTGTTGTTTGGGGTGGGGTGGGGTGGGATGGAGGGTGTTATTGTGAAATGCTAGGGATGGAACCCAAGGGCTCACACATGTAAGACAAACATTCTACCACAGCGCAAACCTCATTTGTAGTTTGCTTAAATATATTTTTATGTATTTATAATATACGTTGTTCTAATAGACTGTAGAAATACATGATTGGTTCCAGAGTTATATCATAGAATAAGGTCATGGAGTGGGAACTGTAGCTGCAGCTTCTTAACTAGAGTAAATTTTGGTTTAATCTCTGGTTTAATTTGGTTTAACATTTACAGTGTAAATGTAGAAAACAGACATTCTGAGGATATCCTTATTTTAACACTTTGAACATTATTTGATTAGATGCCTCCTCTTAAAACATAATGTTCTCTCCCTATGTAACCCTGACTGGTCTGGAGCTCTCTGTGTAGAACAGGCTGGCCTCTTATTCATATTCTCTTATTCATGTATCTGCCTTCCTAGTGCCAAGATGAAAGGCATACACTACCAGGCTCCTCCTCACTTCCCATTCTCTATTTAATTAGATCTATGAGGGAGTAACTGTGAGCATAGTGTTGACTTCACTAATACATAGCACGCCTTTATTCAGTCATTTACTTCTGTTGATCACCCAAGACCCTGAATCTTCACTGTTTTATGCTCCCATGAAAATTTCTAGGAAGGCTGGCACCTCTTAGGAACATCATGGGCTCTTCTGGTACTGATTTCATGACTGATTTTTCCTGATCTCCTGTTTAGGGCTTACTGTACATTCTGTCTCCAGTCAGTTGTAACACTAAAAAAGAATTGACCATGCTTTGTGATAAAGTCTTGAGTTGTATGCTGTGAAGAAAATGTAATTACAAACAAAAAGAAAATGTGAAACAATCTCCCTCATGTTTTCTCTTAGATCTGCTGCCTATAATCTCCTGTGTGCCTTAACCTGCACCTTTAATTTGAAGATTGAAGGTCAGTTACTTGAGACATCAGGGTTATGCATCCCTGCCAACAACACACTCTTCATTGTCTCCATCAGTAAGACACTTGCAGCCAATGAGCCACACCTCACCTTAGAGTTTTTGGAAGAGTGTATTTCTGGATTTAGCAAATCTAGTAAGTAATGACTTTCCTTAATACTAAGAATAACTCTTAAGAAAACTCTTTCATTTGGGAATTTACTAGGAATCTTTCACTTACTGTATTTTTACTTCTTAAAAACTTTGCTGCTTTTTTGTTGTTGTTGTTGTTGTTGTTTTGTTTTTTTGTTTTGTTTTTTTGTTTTTTTGTTTTTTTTGTTTTGTCTTGTCTTGTCTTTGGTACCCTGTAGCTAAAGGAACTCTGAAAGAAAATCCTGGTGGGATGCACAAAGAGACCTATCAGAACTCTGGGATCCTCTTTCCTGTATGCTGTTGGAAACATTTCCTTCTTTATTTCAGCTACATGAACTTTAGCATGTCTTTTCTTAGATAAGATTTTAAGGAAATAGTTGCTTTTCTTTTGCATAGTTAACTTGGAACTCTGATTTTTATTGGAGATTCGTTGGTGGAGTCAGTACTCAGTTTGTTTTAATAAATTTCGTTAACTTAAATCTATACTTTTTAACATCTGTCTACCTCTATACCATGTACTAACATAGCTGCTGATCTCTGCCTGGTTTCATTCCTGACATTTTTTTTTTTTTTTTCTGTAATACATACAGCCTTTTCCCTGTATTCTGCATTCAAACACGTATCTTAATATCTCAGTATTAGGTGATTAAGTGCTTTAACAGTTGATCAAGACTGCATCAGATTGCGGCTGGAGAGGTGGCTCAGTGGTTAAAAGCACTGGCTACTCTTGCATAGGCCCCTGCTTTGATTCCTCCCACCCACATGGCAGCACACAGCTTTGAAGCCGGTTTCAGGGATCTGATGCCTTCTTTTCGATTTTCAGGCACTGCATGCACATGCTGCACAGACATGCATACAAGCAAAATACCCATACACATACAATAAGATAGATTAAAAGTTAAAAGTTTAAAAGTTAAAAGATTAATAGTTAAAAGAAAAAAGACTACATAGATATGTTTTGTCTATTTTTTCCATCAAGTGGAAGATGTAGGAATATAACACTGAAGAGAGATTATATACATTTGAGAAACAAGAAAAATACAAAGTTATTAATAACTAAATGTGTGGAGATACCTAAGTGAGTGAACAGGTATACTGTGTCCTGCACAAACAGCTCTTCTGGGACCATTTTAAATTTTATTGAAAATAAACAGCTAAGAAGATGTTACAAAGAAAGAAAGTGCAGATGTGATATACAGATGTCTCCTCACTGTACATATTGTAATGGCATAGTAATCAAAACATGAATGTTCAAAAATCAGCAAACAGCTCTATTTAAGAGAAACAGACAGCTGAAGTGTCACAAACTGATTAGTGAGATGAAATCACTTAAGAAATAAGTTTGGAAAGTGAATTAACTTAGGTTACCTACATGAGACTCTGGAAGATCTCCACAAAAAAGGAAATAAATGAATGCGTGACTAAGGCCTGGGAGACGGCTTTGGACTAGATGTGGAAAGATTAGTGTCCTTCATTCAGTGCTCTCTGTAGGTTAGTAAATGAATCATGGTAGCATAATACTAAGGAAAGAATATTTTTTCAGTTTGTTAATAAAAAAATACATATTGAAAGAATTGTGAAATGATGTAGTAGGTGTCAGATTGAAAAACATTTTTAAAGATTAAGTTGTGAGGGTCTGTAGCATTGTAAACAAGGCCAGTGTTTTTAGAAAGACATTTAGAAGTAGACTAGACTCTTAAGAATATTCACATCTGTGGCTGGAGAGATGGCTCAGTGAATAAGAGCACTAGTTGTTCTTTCAGAGGTTCCAGGTTCATTTTCCAGCACCAACATGGCAGCTTACAATTGTCTATAACTCCAGTTCCAGTGAATCCAGTGTTCACACACAGACATAAATGCAGGCAAAACACCAGTACATAGAAAATAAAAGTAAATAAAAATAAAGTTTAAAAAATTTACATTTTTTGACATTATAGTTCTACTTTTTAATCTTTTCCTGAAAAAAAAAATTAATGCTAAGGAGCCAGCAAGCTGGCATGGTAGGAAAAGCCCCATGCCACAAAGCCTGAACCCTGACCTCAATCCCTGGGGCTCAGGTAGGAAAAGCCCCATGCCACAAAGCCTGAAACCCTGACTTCAATCCCTGGCACTCATGTAAGGGTAGAAGGAAGGAGCCAACTCCACAGAGTTCTCCTCCAACCTCACCAGGGCACACATACCTTCCACACACACTTTTTAAAAGAGTTAATGCAGAGATGTTTATAGCATATTGTTTTTCTGTTGCTGCTTTAAAACTAAGGTATATCTTGTTACAGTAAAGTGCCCAGCTGTTAAGTGAGTAAGCTGTTAACTGATGAGCTTTGACAGTAATAATTATGAAAGGATCTTCTATATCATAGCCGACAGCATTTCTAGTCTTCATCAGCTTCTCTCACTCAATACCACCTACTCAAACTCGCCTGCCACCACCCCCTAGCTCAGCTTACTTAATTTAAAATTATTTTTTCAAAAATTTAATGTATTTACCTTGTATCAAAATGTTTGTCTAGGCCTAATTCAAGATAAAAATCTTTATCTTTCTGAGTTCAAGGTCAGCCTGGTCTACAGAGTGAGTTCCAGGACAGCCAGGGCTACACAGAGAAACCCTGTCTCGAAAAACCAAAAATAAAAAAAAATCTTTATCTTCAACCTTCTCTCTATTCCTTCATGATTGAATCACTACTGGGGCTAGAGGGGTGGATCAGCAGTTAAAAGTACTGGTTGTTCCTTCAGAAGACTTGGGTCCAATTGCCAGTACCCATGTAATGGCTCACAGTGTCTATAACTTTGGTCCCAGGCCATCAGACACACTTTTCCAGCCTTGTTGGATACCAGGCAAGTATGTGTTACACAAATATACATGTACACAACATACTCATCATACACATAAAAATTAAAATAAAATGTTAGTAATTTTCTTTGACTATCTGTTCTAATAAAGTATTTTTTCCACAGGTATTGAATTGAAGCACCTTTGTTTGGAATATATGACCCCATGGCTATCAAATCTAGTCCGTTTTTGTAAGCATAATGATGATGCCAAACGACAGAGGGTTACTGCCATCCTTGATAAGCTAATAACAATGACCATAAACGAGAAGCAGATGTACCCTTCTATTCAAGCAAAAATCTGGGGGAGCCTTGGGCAGGTATTGAATTTACACTGATACTTATCTGGTGCCTCTTTTGTGCTAGTAATTCTCGGTGCCCATGTCATACAGAGCACACTGTTCCGTCTTTCAGAAGCATGCAGACACATACCTGTAGCAGGAAATATTTGAAAAAATGGCATGTGGTCAGGCTAGCTGCCTGGACACTGCCATGTTCCCACTCTGTGTTCCCATACTAATGGTGTCAGAAGTGCCAGCCCAGGAGCACCAGCCTTGGCTTCACAAGACTTTAGTGTGGCTGCTGTCTCTACCAGTCAGCTCTGTGGAGTCTACGGCTCTAAGCATGGCTCCTGGGCCAACTCTGACACCCTTATGGTTATCAGCTCAGAGCAGACAATAACTGCCATCCTCATGGTAGAAATGAGACTCTGAATGCTTAAGATTATCCAGTGGATTTATATATCAGCAAATGTCCAATACACAAGATGGCCACACAATCAGAATAGTTACCTAGTATCTAACCTTCTGATATGAATAACTCCCTGAGACTCCTAGAGACACGGATATTTGCCTCCATCTTGCTTCTCTTCCTCCTTTCTCCTTCTCAACCTCCCCTTCCTCCTTCCTTCCTCCTCCCAACTCCCAGCTCCACCTACCTCTTCTACTGCCCAATCACCGAGCTGTACTGCAAATACAATGGGCAGGAAAAATCCTGCCACATATCACCCTTTCTGTTAGAATAAAAAAAAAAAAATCTTTCCCTCGAAATATAAATTGAGCACAATTATTACCAATTTCTAATAGTAAGGTACAAGACAGACCTAATACCCAATCCAACATTATTGTCAATAAAAAGACCATTGTTATTTATCCTAACTTAAAAGTTCTGTACCTGGCTTATATCCTGGCTTTAGAATGAATGGCATCTGAAAGCCGTCCTCTCAAATCTGTTCTCTCAAAGTAACTAGACTGGGTTAGCTATGAGACTATAAGTCCTCAACCCCGTCAGAAATCCAGAATGACTGAATTAGCTGAAAATATGGGAAGCACAAAGCATAGCTTCCAAAACTTAGCCAAATTATATAGACTGCTAAACACCTAGACAGTCTCTCTCTTATACTTCAAAATGCTGGAGCATTTGATCCTTCTGGCCCAGGTTCATCTGACAGACCTAATAATGCAGAATATTTAAGGGCTGATTTCCCTGTCTGGGCAGAAATTGATTATCAGTCAACTATTCACATAGTGTGTCCTTTTTCTGGACAGTAATTTGTCTGTAGATGAAAAGAGGCAATACTTGCCTAGTGGCTATCTCACCACTACTGGAGTAACTCCAAAGATGCTCAATTTCTTCTTAGAATCCAAGACAGGGAAGCTGTCAGGAGCCAACAGGTCTCTCGTCAAATGATCTTAAATAAAGAAATGTCTGTAACATCAGTTTTGTGGACTTGTCCATTAATTACTCTCAGCTATTTCTAATTAAAATCTAGAAATCACCCTAACAGTAAACTCAGAACTATGAAGTTGCTGTTACACCCTTAACTCACATTGCTTAATCATCTAAAAGTGGTTTATAATAGCAGTTAAAGAAGAATTGGGTCTAAGCCTTGTTCCCGCAAAATTTGTATCAATAGAAGAAATTCATACCAATGAAACCCTTGAATTTACGTCATAATAAATTTTGTGCCATCTAAGAAATTATGACTTCAGCTTAGTAACAGTTATACAGATTTCTACCAATAGATTGTGGCTGTGTAATCAATTCTAGCTATTCCTCCCTGTTTCAATAAAGACCATTACTGAATCCCCTAAAAAGACAACCTAATAATAACCCCCTCAGGGTAATAATTCCCCAAGCCCAGGGAATTGGGATGCGGACTCTTCATAAACTTCTTCAAGCTGAATATGGGCATTGAGATATTTTGAATCGAGGCAGGGGGAAGGGTAAATAGGGGAGTTAGTTGGCCTCAAGAAGGCCACACCAATGATTTATTTAGTCTCTGCTGTCTGTCTTAACTGAATCCAGCTGAAGTCCAGGACATCAGGAATTCAAGCAGGTCAGTTCAGCATGTTTGATGAGGAGATTGTCTAAGCTGTATATTCTATAATATACAAATCTTAAAACAAATTTTAGTATCATCAAGATAATTTTTTATTTGATTCTCTGGAATCTAGTCTTCTGGAGGCCTACTTCTGTCATATTTGTCATATAATTCTTGGAGATATAAGTATCTTAATCACCTTTTCTAAAAACACCAAGACAGAACCTTTTTCCCAAATCAACATATCCTTGAGCCAGTAACCAGAAAAACCTTTATATTAACCTCTTTTCCAGAGGAAAAATATAACAACAAAACTGAAAATCACACTCATTTTGAAAATTAAAATAATCTAAAACAAATGAAGTAAAGTACTGTATGTGCCTATTCTTAGGCCTTTCTTATTTTGCCAAGCAGGATTTAACCCATAATTCCTGTGGAGCCCACGTTAGAACCGGAGTATCCTGTAAGACAAATTAGAGTAATATATCTTCACACCATCTTTCTGTTCTGCTCTCAGCTTAGAGCAGCCCTCTAATTATACACTGTACTCTGTACTCTGGAGTCAGTGGCTAATTTTATACTGTCTGTCTGTAGGTCTCTGCCTAGAGCTACAGACAAATTTTTCCTACTTAGTTCTGAACTGGACAAATCTGTTTATTTTTTCTAAAAGCAAATAATCTCTATATTATAAATTTACAGTTTAAATCTCTCTGCCCTAAAAGTAGGCTACTTTATTCTTTTCCTAACAAAAAGCAGCCTGCAATTTCCACACTAGGGAACCTCAGCCTGTGAGCAGTTTCTTTTGTTTCAAAGTTACCATGCTTTAGTCATGTGGCTTGTCCCTGCGTTACTCACTTACTCACTTTTTTAAAAATTAAAAATTAAAAAAAAAAAGATACAACTATAACTCTCAGGTAAATAATCTTAAGTTTCTAGTGAATTCTTGCCTGAAGTTGGTGTGCCACCTGTAGTGGGAGAAATTTTTAAAAAGTGGTGTGGCTCCAGCAAGCTCCCTGGCCACCGCCATGTTCCTGCTTTTTGAAAAAATCCTGCCATACATACCCACCCCTGTAAACAGCTAATGAATCTCAGATCTATCTTCCTTGCATAATTGTATAGAGTTTAGCTGTAGATGCCTGTTGTCATTTCTAGTAAATAGTGTTTAAGTATGTACTTAGTGCCTATACACCACAGATCTCAGTCACTGCTTCTTATATGTGGGTATATTGTCGCTGTCTTCAGACACACTAGAAGTCGGCATCAGATGACCATTACAGATAGTTGTGAGCCACTGTGTAGTTGCTGGGAATTGAACTCAGGACCTCTGGAAGAGTAGTCAGTGCTCTTAACCACTGAGCCATCTCTCCAGCCCAGTCACTACTTCTTAATGATGTTATTCAAAACATCTGCTTGCATTTATAGTTGTAGCATAGACTATGATACAACTTTCCTTAACCTGACAAGGGAGGTGCACATTATTCCTTCAAAATCTCACTTAAGGAATCAGTGCCCTTAACTTAGACAATGTTGTAAGTCCTCTAAATGATTTTAAATGGCTTTGGAACCAGTTTTCTCACTGTGCGATACCATTAAAGTAATTAGATCTGTCATGTGTTACTGTCTTAGAACACAGACATAGTGTCTAAGCAGCTGAAGATGGTCATGTAAAGATGTTTAAACTCTGAATACTGATCTTTGAAGGAGTCAAGTGGTACCCTCATCCTTCCCTGGATATTTTACAAGTCTAAGTCTAGAATTTTGAAAGTCCAGGGTAAAACCAGATGTCCATTACTTAGTCCCTTTTGAGTATTTCTTAATTAAAGGTAGCATGCTTCCCAGCAACATGGCTTTCCTTTTCTCACCAGATCACAGACCTGCTAGATGTTGTGCTTGACAGTTTCATCAAAACCAGTGCGACAGGAGGGTTAGGGTCTATCAAAGCTGAGGTGATGGCAGACACGGCTGTGGCTTTAGCTTCTGGAAATGTGAAGTTGGTGTCGAGTAAGGTAACCACTTTTTCTGTACCTCTTGGACTATGCTATAATATATCTGTCTATCATCTTGAGAATTTTTGTCTTATAACTAGCTAAGGTTAAGCAGATTTATTTGAGTGAGTGTGTGTGTACATGCATGCATGAATGTCTGTGAACACATTCCACGGCACACATGTAGACGTCAAAGGATAATTTGTGGGAGTCAGATGGGTCCCAAGGTATGGGGCTAGACAATGTGCTCCTTAACCTGCTGAGCCATCTCATCAATCCTGAATTTATTTTTTTAAGATTTGCTTGTTTTTCTTTTATGTGCATGTGTGCCACATGTTTACAGTGTCTGCAGAAATCAGACAAGGGTGTCAGATTCCATAGAACTGAAGTTGCAGCTGGTTGTGAGTGGCCGTGTGGGTGCTGGGAACCAAAGTTCCCTATCCGAGCAGCAAGTGCTCTTAACCTCTGAGTCATCTCTCTAGCACCCTTAATTTTTTGTGTGATGGAACTTTTAGTCTTGTGTTTTTAAAACTTGTTCTTCTTTACAGGTTATTGGAAGGATGTGTAAAATAATTGACAAGACTTGCTTGTCTCCGACTCCAACTTTAGAACAACATCTTATGTGGGACGATATTGCCATTTTAGCCCGTTACATGCTGATGCTGTCCTTCAATAACTCCCTGGATGTGGCAGCTCATCTTCCCTATCTCTTCCATGTTGTCACTTTCTTAGTAGCCACAGGTCCCTTGTCCCTTCGTGCTTCCACACATGGATTGGTTATTAATATCATTCACTCCCTGTGTACTTGTTCACAGCTTCATTTTAGTGGTAAGTTCCTAAAAGATAATCTTTCTTTACTAGATCTTTCTCAGCTTTACTTTACCTGATTGCTATAGGTTTCTTACTGTAATGGTATTGACTCACCAGGCCTATAAGCAGTAATTTAAAATTTTATCAAACAAGAAAATAATAAAAGTAACTTGTACACCATAGAAAGCTACAATAAAGGCTTTCTTTGTTTGTCATGCAGATACTTGTAATTATCATATAACTTAAAATTTTATTATCAGCTGATAGTGTTGCATTACTAGTGCTGTTTTGTTATCTAGCCACTAATATAATACATCTAGGGATTTGATTTAGGGAGCATGGTTGTGTGTTTTTGGCATGATATTTACATTTTATTGAATTCAAGATGAAACATATTACTTTAGAATTAAAATATTGGTATTTTCTTACTTTTTTTTTTTTTTTTAAACAGAAGAGACCAAGCAAGTTTTGAGGCTCAGTCTAACAGAGTTCTCATTACCCAAATTTTACTTACTGTTTGGCATTAGCAAAGTCAAGTCAGCCGCTGTTATTGCCTTCCGTTCAAGTTACCGGGACCGGTCATTCTCCCCTGGCTCCTATGAGAGGGAGACTTTTGCTTTGACATCTCTGGAAACAGTCACAGAAGCTTTGTTGGAGATCATGGAGGTATATAAAGAAAAATGACAAGAAACCAAATTAAAATTATATTTAAAATGTGTAATACAAAGGGTGTAGTGGCACAGGAGGAAGAGACAGGTGGCTTCTTTGAGTTTGAAGCTGACTGAGTCTATGTAGGGAATTCTAAGCCAGCCAGGGCTACATAGTAACACCTTGTCTGAAAAATAATTTGTAATATACAGAGGAAATACTGGTTTATTCTGTTACAGTACACATTGGCCTTTAGAATGTGTTCATTCTTTAGATTAGATTTATCTTACTTTATATGAATGTTTTGCCTGCATGTATGTGTGTGCACCACATGTGTGCCTGGTGTCCGAGGGTCAGCAAAGAATCCAAAAGAGGACATCAGATTCCCCAGAACCAAAGTTATGGATGGATACGAACCTCTTTATGGATTCTGGAAACAGAACCCATATCCTCTGCAAGAACAAGTGCTCTTAACTGCTAAGCTATGTCTCCAGCCCCTAGAATGTATTTTTTATAACAGATATTATTTATAGACATGAGAATGTTAAATATTCCTAGAAACATTTATGTACACATATGTATTTAGAGTATCCTGTTTTTCAGGCATGTATGAGAGATATTCCAACATGCAAGTGGCTTGATCAGTGGACAGAACTGGCTCAAAGGTGTGTCCTCAGTTGAATAGAAACTATAACAGTGTGTATATTGTTGAAAGTAGCTATTGCAGCAGCAGCAATCTTGTATTTATAGTGTGTATACACACAAAGATTTTCATAAGTTCCTTGGCTCTTTTGATTGCAGATTTGCGTTTCAGTACAACCCATCCCTGCAACCAAGAGCTCTTGTGGTGTTTGGCTGTATTAGCAAACGTGTATCTCATGGGCAGATAAAGCAGATTATCCGAATTCTTAGCAAGGTACCTATCTATTCCTCTTTTCCCAAAGATTTGTTCCAACTTACAAATTATACTTCACGTTTTTAAAAAACATACTAAAATATAATTATTGGTATTAAGTATATATTTGTTAAGCATTTAAACTTTTTTTTCTTACTGCAATTCTTTGAAATGAAATGATAAAATCTTATCTAACTGCCTTTAAGTTCAACATTGTGGCACACATCTTTAATCCTAGCACTCTAGATACAAAGGCAAGCAGATTTATTTGAGAGTTTGAGGCCAACCTGGTGTACGTAAGTGAGTTCCAGGATAGCCAGAGCCACATAGTTGAGAGAACTTGTCTCAAAAAGAAAAAAAAAAAAATATCTTCTAAAAGGATTATTTGCCTCTCTTTTAATGAGGCATACTTAATCTATCAGTCTTGAAAGCTGTATAGCCTTGCTATAAAGCTACATAATTTATAAGTAATATAAAATGCCCTTCTTATTAGAATTTAATGTAGAAATATTTTTAAAATAAGTATAGAGTGTTCACCATTGATAGAAATTGTCAAATGCCTAAGTGTTTCTCAGCTAAATCTGAGATTTATTGTAGGGAGTCATGCTTTATTTCAACAAAAAGTAAAAGATTTCTGTTTCCCTAAAAGGCACTTGAAAGTTGTTTAAAAGGACCTGACACTTACAACAGTCAAGTTCTGATAGAATCTACGGTGATAGCACTGACAAAATTACAGCCGCTTCTTAATAAGGTAATCATTAGTATTGATTCTGCATGCTCTTTCCTTACCCAGCATTCAGGAAATAAGATGGGTTGAAATGAGGTCATAAAGAAGAAATTCTAGTCAAAGTGGAGCCTCTTGTCATAGGAGTTAGAAAATAAGGGGGATTGGCCTAGCATGGTGGCCCATACCTTTAACCCATCACTCATGAAGAAGCAGGTTGATTTCTGTTATCAAGAGGCCGGCGTGATCAACATAGCAAATCCCAGGACAGTCAGGGCTACATAGAAAATACTTATCTCAAAAGGAAGGGGCCGGGTGGAGAAGAAAGGAAAAGGAAGGTTGAATTGGAAAGAGGATATAAGAAGAAACTGTCGGCAGAGTGGAGCCTGTGTCACACATCTTAGCAATTTGAAGTAGAGGAAGAGTTAAGTATAGAGTATCTTTTCTCCTGTGCTTAATTGTTAGTGATATTTTTTTCTCTTTGGTACTAGAAGAAAGATAGGTATAAATTCTTAATTCTTTTCATCTAATAAGAATTAGTTGAGGTGGGTGGTGGTAGTACAAGCCTTAATCCCAGCCCTTGGGAGACAAAGACAGGCGATCTTTGTGACTTTGAGGCCAACCTGATCCACAGAGCAAGTTCAAGGACAGCCACAGCTACCTAGAGATACCCTGTCTCGGAGTTGGGGGGAGAGTTGAGTATCATCTATATGTCTGGTAGTGCTTAGAGATACACAAGTAGTAAACGAAGTCGTAAGTGGCCTGTGTCTGGGATGGGTATGGATGTTGAGAAGTGGACAAGTAAAGTCAGTGAACGACCATTCAGTGTATGTGTTAGTGATCACTGCCATAGGGGATGCAAAGCCAGGAGCACTGTGCCTGCTCATCAGAGGAGTCTGTATGCTAGCTTAGGGTGTAGTTGAAGGTATCATACTTGCTTAGCATGTACAAGATCCTGGGTACAGTCTTCACCGAGAGAGGGGAGAAGGGCAGGAGGTAGGCAAGGAGTACATAGGAATAAGAGTTTATACTAGCAAGAGTGATAAGTTGAAAGGCTAGTGTCTAACTGAACTGGAAATAAGTAGGACAGTGGGTGTGGAGTAGTCCATCCTAGTAGACACTTGATAGAGAAACATGTAAAGATTGAGTAGAATTAACCTAACATTCAACATGATCATTTCCTAGGTGACAGTATGATAAAAGCAGGACACAGGTGACCCAGAGAAGAGAGGAAGTGCCTGCAGAAGGATGGTTAGCCTGGACACTGTCTGCAGTGTAACCAGGAGGTATCAGGTGTCACTCTACTGTAGAGAATCTGCCAACTCTGGGCACTGGATTTGTCATCCAGCATTGGGGGAAATCCAGAGGAAGCTCAGGCTCTCAGACTGGCTCATGGTAGTTGTAATTACAACATGGAGCTGGCCACATGTTCATGTCTGTTCATGTTTTTCAAAGGAGAGGAAACACATTCACTCTGTAGGCAGCCTACTCTGGTTTATGCTGCAGCATCATGGAAGACGGTATATCTTGGTTCACCTCACTCACTGGAGCTTGTCCTTTTCCAGGACTCGCCGCTGCACAAAGCCCTCTTTTGGGTTGCCGTGGCTGTGCTGCAGCTGGACGAGGTCAACTTGTATTCAGCTGGCACTGCTCTTCTGGAACAAAACCTGCACACCTTGGATAGTCTTCGGATATTCAATGACAAGGTGAGTAAGCTGTCCTCTGAGGCCACATTGCCCACAGTGAGTTTTCTCTTCCTTGTCTTCTATGGTTCTTTAGATGTCAAAAGAGGTCCATAATCTAGATGTTACTATAGTGTGTTTTATTGTAAGTATAATTCCTTAGTAGCTCACTAAAAACTCTTCAACCCATAGTTCCTATATAAAAATAGCCAAGGACAGTATACCCTACCATTGGTGATTAGAATAGTAATAACTAGGGCAGGAAAGATGGCTCAGCAGTTGGGATCACTGGCTACTCCTCCCAGCACCCACATGGCAGCTCACAACCATCTCTAACTCCAGTCCCAGGAATCCAGTGCCCTCTCTGGCTTCCTTAGACACTGCACATATGTGATACACAAGTATACATGGAAGCAAAATGCCATGCACATAAAATAAGCAAATATATTTTTTAATTTTAAAGTAATACTGAAGAGGAATAATAGCTACCATACCAGGCCCTGTGCATTCGTTACTGGTTATCATCATTCTTTAGTAGCATTCTTCATCCTGGTTTATTTTTATTTATAACACCGTGTGTGTGTGTGTGTGTGTGTGTGTGTGTGTGTGTGTGTGTGTGTGCGCGCGTGCATACACATGGCTATTTTTTTCAGTTACTCATTAAGAAAAATTATTTTACTGAATGTGTACTTGAAGAAAAATCTATGCAATTAGTAACATGTAAGGAAGATGGAGAATCTACAGTTTTTGAATATTTAATTCCAATATCCTCCTCCTCCGCCGCCACCCCCCCCACCCCCCGTTTGCCAAGTCTCACTTTAAAGTATACCATTAACAGCCCCCTTCACATTGATCAATGTAAGTAGAGTTGGATTTTGGTTCAGAGTATAGAGGATAAGATAAAGCATCACAGAATTAAGCTAGGGATATGGCTTAGCAAGCAGAGGCACTTAGCACCCAGCCTGATAACCCACATTCAGTTCTCAGGCCTCACACGGTGGAGGCACATGTGCACTAAGTAAATGAAAACTGTTATTTCAGAGCCAATGCAAAAGTATATTCCTTTTGTTTTGGAGAAAAACAGAAACAGCTTTAGAGAAAAAAGAATGTTCTTTTGAAGAAAACGTGTGTGCACATTTGCATGCATTCAAAATTATCTTGAAATGAACTGAGCTATGTGGAAACAAAACATGGCCTGAGTATGAAGATACCTGATCCAGTTTGGTTGGTTGGTTGGTTGGTTGGTTGGTGTACAGAATGTTCCCCTGCATGTATATCATGTGTATCACATGTGTGCCTAGTGCCCTGAGGTTAGAAGGAAGGGGTCAGATCATCAGGAACTGGAATTACAGGTGATTGTGAACTGCCATATAAGAGTTCTGGGAAGTGTTCTCAGGTCTTCTAAGAGCAGCAAGTGTTCTTAACTACTGTATCATCTCTCCAGCCCCTAAAGTACTTGCTCAGTGTATATAATGTGATATATACCCAAAACAGCTGGAAGTCTAGGAAGTGTGAAACTAAATTATAGGTAGAAGATACCTTGAATTTTATCAGTCAGACCTCTGTTCACAGAATGGAAAGGAGTAAAAAAGTTACTGGAATATGTCTGGTTCTGAGTTAGCTCTTCTCTACTAACTTCATTGCTCTGTTCTGGAGTTGATTGAGATGATGGTGGTTGCAAGTGATGGCTAGCTATTGGCTATTTGTATGTTAAGAATATTTACAAATAAAATAAATATCTGAAGAGCATTTTCTTTCTTTTCTTTAATCAGAGTTAATAGAGCTTATCAAAATCAGCAGACTATTCTCTGGATGGCAGAGTTAGAGTAGCAGTGCTTGCCTCTAGGTTCTGCTCTTCGAGAGGCTGAAGCAGAGGCAACATAATGCGGAATTCCTTTAGGAGCTAGATACCAGCAGACAAATGTAGCTGGGTATTTGGTTAATAGCTGTATTCTTAGCACATGAGAGGTATAGACAGAGAATCAGGAGTTAGCCAGCCTTTGCTATGTAGCAGGTTCAAAGCCAGCCTGGGATAGATGAGATCCCATTTCCAAAGACCAGAACAATTGTTCTAAATTGTGCATTTTAGGGCCACAGATATAGCTCAGTGGTAAGAGTACTTGCCTAGCATGCATAAGGCCCTGAGTTCAATCCTCAGGACCCTCGACCCCAACACACACACACACACACCCCATCATGTTGAAAATTAAAGCAACTTGAATTATCTACTATCTTATTATTTATCTTGTTTACTGTCTTAAACCAGTTAATTTATAATAGCTTAAATGTTCTTATAGGGGTGTCTGTTATCTAAAAATAATTTATCTGAAACTGAAAGAATTATTTAGCATGTCAGAGCTGTTGAACATAAGTAAAAAAGTGAGTTTTTAAACAAAAATATCTGAGCCAAGAATATAAAGTAGACTTGGGGTTGTAGTACTGGAAAATGAAAAGAGAAATTTCTGTGTGAACTCCACCAACTATGTAACTCCTGATTGTTTTTAATAGAGTCCAGAAGAAGTATTTATGGCAATCCGGAATCCTCTGGAATGGCACTGCAAACAAATGGATCACTTTGTTGGACTCAACTTCAACTCTAATTTTAACTTTGCACTAGTTGGACACCTCTTAAAAGGTAAAGAAGCTTTTTGTTAGAATGTTTTGTGAAACTGTATCTAGAAGCCAAAAGTAACTAAGAAAAATTGATTACTTGAGATAAATTGCTGTAATCTAGCATGTATGTTTTATTTTAAAATGAAAAACATATCTGTATAAGTTGTTTCAATTAGTATTTAACTAGAGCCTAGTTTACATATCAGACCTTAAAAGAACAAAGTAGTTAATAGTAAAATTCTCAAGAATGAATTGCTGTGTTACTGGCCACCAGAACACTGCACATGATGCTATTTCAGGGTGTGTATTACGGATGTTAGTGTACAAATTGAATCCAGAAGGCTTAGGGAGGAGCTCAGATGTAGAACACTTGGGCTCAGTTTCCAGCATTGCCAGGCTCATTGCTGTTTCTATAGCTAACCATCTCCAGTAGACTAGAGCTGGTGCTCTTCTGCCTAGCTTTAACTGCTCACTGCCGGCTTCAGAGCCATGCTTTATGAAAGTGCTAAATAAATAATGTTATAAATAATGTTAAGCTAGGCATGATGGTACCTACGTTTAATCTCAGCACTTGGGAGGCAGAGGCAGGTAGATCTCTGTGAGTTCAAGGCCAGCCTAGCCCTTGCTTCATAGTGAGACACTGTCTCAAAAATCAGGAAAAAAGAAAAACAAAACAAAAAAACAAAAACAAAAAAAAAAAACAAGGAAGGAAGAACAAAAGAAAAAAATAATTTTTTTAAAGATTTATTTATTTATTTTACGTATGTGAGTGCACTGTAGCTGTCTTCAGACTCACCAGAAGAGGGTATTGGATCCCATTACAGATGGCTGTGAGCCACCATGTGGTTGCTGGGAATTGAACTCAGAACTTCTGGAAGAGCAGACAGTGCTCTTAACCACTGAGCCATCTCTCCAGCCTGAAAAAAATAATTTTTAAATATGTATTTATTTTTATTTTCTGTGTATGAGTGGTTTGCCTGTGTGTGTATGTTTAGCACCTGTGTACTTGTTATCTGAGATGGCCAGAAGACACACTAGATCCCCTGGAACTAGAGGTATAGGCAGTTATGAACCCCTCTGTGGGAACCAAACCCTGATGCTTAACTTCTGAGTCACTGCTGTAGCCCCAAGGAGAAACACGTTTTAAGTATTAGCACCCTTACTTCAGATGAAATCTCAGGGGGAACTCTAGTGCCCAGTTTTGTTTGTATTTATTTCTAACCTCTATGCTTCTTTAGGAAATGGAAAATCAAGAATGCACTTTCTTTCCTAATGCTTTCTCCTTTAGGGTTTCAGGGAACACCCTTTCTACACATTTTGGGGTACTTAATCTTATGTATAATTAACTTCACATTTTTATGTTTTACCTTCACAAATGGCTATTCTTGGGTAGCAGGAATTTTCTTTTTCTTGTAGAGTTCTTGTCACAGCATAAGAGCTCAAACATTTGTTCATGGACTAATTAACTGATTATTTGTTTTTGTTTTCTTTTTATAGGGTACAGGCATCCTTCACCTGCCATTGTTGCAAGAACAGTCAGAATTTTGCATACACTACTAACTCTCGTTAACAAACATAGAAATTGTGACAAATTTGAGGTGAATACACAGAGTGTGGCTTACTTAGCAGGTAAACGCACAAAATTGACAAAATCAGCCTGACTCTCATTGTCTTAGAATCACCAAATGATTCCCTTGCCTAGTTGTGGGCCTTTGCAGCTAGTCTTTAGTCCAGTAGAATATTCACAGTTCAGGCCTTTGGCATTTGAAGTTGTAAAGGTTTTGTGAAAACAGTTTTCATTATAAAAGAATTTGCATTGGAATCTGAAATGCAGTAATATCAAATCGCCTCAACCCATCACAGCAGGCTATTGTGGCCTTCTGTTCTGTCCTCTGTATGAATTTCATAAGCATCACTTGTCATAGCCTCTCAAAATGGACATGATGCTTCAAACCAATCTACTGCTGTCTCCACTCCAGTCTCCTACAGGGCTTCTGCCTCTTCATTATTAATTCTTTTACCTGGGGTGCCTGTCCAGTCTGCACTATTTTACTAAATGGCTTTCATATGTCTTCTCTGATGTTCCTCTACTGTATTCTACTCACAGAGTGCAGTTTGAGGTATGGTTTGATGGAAGATGCCCGTTCTCACTTCAGCAAATTTCCGTTTTTGCCAGCTTGTTTGGTTTTAAGCATGCAGCCTTGAACAAGCTATTTTATATCCCAAAATATTTTATCAGTGTATTTCAGATCTGTGCTCTGCCTACTTTTTGTGATTATTGAAAGCAGATATGCAATCAAGTGCTTGAGAAAGTAAGGTGTTTATCAAATTGCTTTGTTTTATGTTTATGCAGTCTTCCAAAGCAGTCTGTAAACTCTTGAAGATAAGTCTGTCCTGCGTGTTTATACACGACATCCTCTCACTCACTCTCCGGGGCTTTTTATGTACACATAAAATAGTACATAGTAATAACTGCTTAAGTTTGGAAGAAGTGAAGTCTGTTTTTATCAGCTTTTCCTTTTTCTGTTAGCGCTACTCACAGTGTCTGAAGAGGTTCGAAGTCGCTGTAGCCTCAAGCATAGGAAATCCCTTCTTCTTACTGATATTTCAATGGAAAATGTTCCTATGGATACATATCCCATTCATCATGGTGACCCCAGCTATAGGTAAGTGGACACAGTCTCATAATTACATAGCTGTAGGCGGCTTTAGTTCCTATGTGATGGAGACCAGCAGTAGAGAGGGCTCTAGAAGGGAGCAGAGCAATAGCTCCAGATGGTCTAGCAAGTGTAGCTATCAAAGTTTACTCAACAGGTACATGTATTTTATATAGACAGTATTAAAGTTTTTCTAGTCTGCTCTGATAGTATCATTAGTTCACCTCTTTACACTCAAAAAGTTTAGTTACAGAAAAGGATTTGAGGAAAAACCTATCATGAAATACAAGCACCATTGCATCCATGATGATAAAGAGTGGGCAGAAGGGTCTGCTGAGTGGGTAAAAACACTTGTATTCTTATAGAGGTCTCGGGTTCTCTCAGTTCCAAGAACCCACATGATTGCTCATAGCCATCTGTAGCTAAGTTTCAGAGGATCTGACATCCTCTTTTGACTACCTTAGACAGCAGACAACATTGCATATATACATACATGCAGGCAAGACACTCATACACATAGAGTAAATAATATTTTAAAAAACAACAAAAAGTGATGTAGATTGGTAAAAAACATTTACATGAACTGTTTATTAATGCCATTAGCATTAAAAACCTTTCTGTAGTATAGTTTTATTGTTATTTCTTTGAAATAAGCTCTCTCTATGTGTCTTTGGCTGGTCTGGAACTCAGTATGTAAAGTAGACTGACCTTGAACTCAGAGAGATCTGCCCGCACCAAGTGCTGGGATTAAAGGCATTCACCACCATGCCCAGCTTCTGTAGTGTAGGTTTGTATGATAGAATCATAAAATTATAACTACTGTTATGCATGGATTTATGTAGATTTTTTCCCCAATATAACATGAAGTTACATTAAAATGCTATCTTTGGGGTATTATTCTGTAATGTGAATTAAAAAAAAATTTTTAAGGTTTGATACAGTGTTGAACATAGGAAAGTAATCTTTGAGATGTCATTAAACTTATTAATATCTTGCTTTTTTATAGTAAAAAGACTCCTCCCCAAGGACTGAGACTGCAACAATTTATGCAGATTTTCCTAGTAAACACAGTGCTCAGTAGCCTTACTCTTCAGCCACTGCCATGGTTTTATTTCTTTGACCCTTCTTTTGGTTATGGAAAGGAAAAAGTAACATAGTTGCCTGTATTCAGGAAAGCTTAATTCTCAAACTTAATTTTATCAGTTTTTAAATAATTCAGTAATATAATTGCCTATTTAGACTTATTTTCCCGATTATAAAATTCAGTGCTATAAGTTCAAGGATCTGTTATTCAGCATCAGTTAATGACAGTGCATTTATTCTGTATTTGAAAAGTGCTAAGATGTTAATGGATGTTAAGTGTTCTCACCACAATAAATGACAAGTATGTAAGATAGTATAAGCATAATAATATAATAGCATATTTAGGCATATTCAAATACCTTTTTTAAAAACATTCAGTAAAAATATACAATTTTTTCTTGTCAAATTAAAAAGTTTGGAGCAATATGTGGTAGCAAATGCCTGTAGTCCTGACACTATGAGGTGGAAACAGGCGACTCCTTAGCTCTATATTGAGTTTGAGGCCAGCCTTAGCTACCTAAGACCCTGTTCCAAAAACAAACAAAATCGGAGCTGGAGATGTAGCTCAGTTGATAGAGGGTTTTTTCTAGCATGCAGAGGTCCTGAGTTCAATCCCAATTCTGCAGAAACTGACTGTGCTGTGCACACCTGTTGGTCTCCTGACTGTTAATTAATTCTTCTAAATTGTTTAAAATTTTCAGGACACTAAAGGAGAACCAGCCATGGTCCCCTCCCAAAGGTTCAGAAGGATACCTTGCAGCCACCTACCCAGCTGTAGGCCAGACCAGTCCCCGTGCCAGGAAATCCATGAGCTTGGACATGGGACAGCCTTCTCAGGCTAACACCAAAAAATTGCTTGGTTAGTTTATCTTTATTTTGTATAAACTTGGACGTTACTGTTACTGTATAAAATGGTTAGTTGCTTTCCCTCTTGGAAAATTATTTGAAACTATTTAGATTGCCAACATTTACTGTTTTAATGTAAAACAAAATGTTTTGTGACTTTTTAATTTCTTTTATTTTCATGTATGAATGTTTTGTCTGCATTTGTATGGATGTATACCACATGTGTACCTGGTGCCCATGGCTGTCAGAAGGGCATTGTATCCCTTAGAACTGAAGTTACAGATGTTTGTGAGCTTCCTGTGCTTGCTGGGAACGGATGCCAGATCCTCTGGAAGAGTAGAAGTGTTCCTACTCACTGAGCCATCTCTCTAGCCCTTGTGTGGCTTTTCTAAGGGAGTTTGATTTTGATAGATGAGTTTGGCCCAGCCATATCTTCAGTCAGAGAAATGAGAGTGAGACTTTGGAATGGCTTTGGGTTTGCTTTGGTTTTTATTTGTTTTTAATTTCTATTTTCAAGTACTGTGGCTTTGATTTGGGAGTAGTAGATGGTAGTGACCAGAGTCATTAGATATCTAGAGGAAAGGAAGCAGTGCTGTATTAGTGAAATGGTAACGTCCCTAAAATACCACCCGAAAGCACAATGGACCACTGAGATCTGGGACCACATAATCTTTGAAACAACAAAAACACAAGGTATTTTTTAATCACTATAAGATGATATTCCTTTTAGAAATTTTTATCTGTGTTTGTGCATGCAGACAGGTGGAGATTGGAGGCCAGCTTAGGGCTGTCAGTTCTCTCTTTCCACCTTTGTGTGAGTTCTGGGCATTGGACTCAGGTTGTCAGGCCACAAGGCAAGTGCTTTTACCCCTGAGCCATCTTGTTGGCCCATGATTCTTGATAGTTACCATTGCTTAGTTATCTCAACATTCCTATGAGAAACGCTTGCACAATGCTAAGGCTCTCATATCCAGTAACTGACAAGTAAGTTCCTCAAAGAGAACATTCACTGACCCACAGAACAAATGTGAGGCAGTGCTTGCTTGCCCTTCGTTGGCTGCCACTTTGACTGTTACTCAGATCTATTGGTGTGTCTAACCAGTGATAAATACTGAGTGTGGACTTCAGTTACCCACACAAACATACTTAGTATCTTGAGATAGTATTATGAATAATGTTTGCTCATAGGAAATTGGTGAGCAGAAATGTTGAAAGAAGAAATAACAAATGCCAGTCATTGTTACAGATCTGTTCAGTTCGGTCTGTCACCTCTCTTCTATTTGAGTTCCCTTCTGTTAATCCTATGTCATCAGTAATTCCTAGGCGTTTCCTGGTTACTTTGTGTTTTGTAATTATGAATTTTCATACCAAAGAAGTTGTAAGTGAAAAACTAACCTCAGAGAAAATGCAGTATTGAAAGACTTCAAAATGTGTTTTAAATAGAAAAAATAAGGTCTCTGCCCTTCAGAGAGGGATTATCCTTTGGTGGTTATGACTTAAAATTAGCTGGCGACAACAGTGTATGGCAGGTGGCATTAAAGCAATAATGTTTAACATTACTGTGGCTCTTAGGAAATTAAGAGATAATATTTGAGCCAAATCTTAAAAATCTAGAACATGCCAGCCAGGTGGACACAGGATAAGGAAAGGCATGCATGCATACAAGAGAGGAAGGTGGTGAGGGAAGAGAGTTGGAGCAGTTGGCAGTGGGTCAGAACATCATAGCAGCCAAGTGGGAAACGAGTCTGGGGAAGTGCAACAGTGGCTCAGCTGCCATCCCAGCCACTCTCTGGTGGCAGTGGAGGCAGAGACAGGCGCTTCTCTATGAGGGCCATGATAAGAGATTTATCATATCATACATCCAACAAAGATCTTCATTAAGGAAGGAACAGGATGCAGTTTTTGTATTTTTTGGCACATTTTCCTGACAGCAGTGTAGAGAAAAGTCTTTTTCAAGGGGACCATTTACAAGATTGATTTGGTAGTCTAAGGGGAAAACCCAGAGCCATTACACACTAAAGCAGGAGCTCTATGTGAGGTGAGTTTCCAAAGGAGAGTGACTAGGAAGGAGTGATGGACCAGGTAGAAAGAGAGAAGACTGTAAAAGATGTCATAGGTTCTGGCTTCAAAAACTGTCCATCAGGTGTGATTGTGCTGCCGATAATTCTCATGAGGTAAAGGCAAGTTAGAGGCCAGCCTGGGCCACATAACATGTTTCAGGCCAGCCTGGGCCACATAATGTGTCTCAGGCCAGCCCAGGCTAAATAGTGGACCCCATTGGTAAATAAAATAAAATAAAAATTAAATTAAATAGCACTCCCCTGGCTGGGCTGGAACTATTGTTTTTTACTACTAGCTATATATCTAGAGGAAAGCAAACCAGAGTGTTGAAGAGGCGGCTGCATTCTGTGTGGACTGTAAGACTTGTCACAACAACCAAGTGTTCATTTGTAGATTTACAGATCTACAAATGATAGCTATAAAAATGAAATCCTGTAATTGGTGAGAGCATGGATAGAATTAGAGGTTATTATGTTATATAAGCCAGACACAAAACCAAACGTTACATGATGCCATTCTAATGTGAAAGAAAAATTGTAACTCTCATGAATGTTAAGGACAGAGTGTTGTCTTAGGGTTTCCAGTGCTGTGAAGAGATCCATGACCAAGGCAACTCTTACAAATGAAAACATTTCATTGGGGCTGGGTTACAGGTTCAGAGGTTCAGTCCATTATCATCAAGGCGGGAAACATGGCAGCATCCAGACAGGCATGCCATGGCACAGGAGGAGGGTCTACATCTTGTTCCAAAGGCAAACAGAAGACTGACTTCCAGGCAGCTAGGAGGAGGGTCTCAAAGCCCACCTCCACAGTGACATATTTCCTCTAACAAGGCCACACCCACTCCAACAAGGTCACACCCATAAGAGTGCCACTCCCTGGGCAAAGCGTATTCAAACCACCACAGATGGCCACCAGAGACTGGTGGGCACTAAAGAGCAGGTGGGCTGCTGTGCTCTTTCACTTAGGGCGACTGTGGGGAGCAACAGTGCACACCTCCATTTATTTCCAAGCTGGGAGGAGAGTTTTGAGTGTGTTCATCTAAAAGAACCTGTCAATGAACTGGGTGTGATGGGGCATGCCCAGAGGTAGGTGGATCTCTGTGAGTTCAAAGACACCCAGAGCTACATAGTAGAGAGACTCTGTCTCAAAAATCAAGCAGACAAACTGATGAATATTTGAAGAGTTAGATAACTGAGCTGTAGGAAGAAAAGATGACAAAGTACAAGAGAAGGGATGGTAGGACAACATCAGTAGTATGGCAGCCTACCTCTAAGCACTATAGAAAGCACTAGTGGGTTTCAGGAAACTAGGATTTTCAGCCTGGTCAGTACAGGGTCCTCAGCAATGTGACTACAGGCTAACCACTTAACCACCTATGGCTTCTTCCATTTGCATGAAAGGAAGAGACTGGCCTGGGTGTAGATTCCTTTGGCCTTGATATTTGTGATTTGTGACCATTTATTAGTCTTGGTGTGTGAGGACAACAGAACACTGTACTGTCAAATATCACTTGTCAGATCTTGTAATATTGGCTTCAATTCTGGCTTTAAGAATTAATTCATTTAAGATTTCATTTCAGACTTTTCCCTTTTCCCATGCATGTGCTCCTGATCATTAAACTAGGGTATAGGAATTTCTCAGGAAGACCAACAGAGTCGACTATCTTGGTCCCTTCGAGCTCTCAAGAGTCTGAACCACCAACCAAAGAGTATATATGGGCTGGACCTAGGCCTCCCCACTCATATGTAGCAGATGTGCAGCTTAGTCTTCATGTGGGTCCTGAACAACTGGAGCAGGGGCTGTCCCAAAAGCTGTTGCCTGTATGTGGATATGTTCTACTAGCTGGACTGCCCCATCTGGTCTAGTGTGAGAGGAAGTGTCTAGCCTAGCAGAGACTTGAAGTGCCAGGGTAGGAGTTACCCGGGGGGGGGGGGTCCCTATTTGCTCAGAGGAGAAGGGGAGGGGAGATGGGGAAAGGGTTGTGGGAGGGGGTGACCCAGAGGGGGTCAGTGAATGGGAAGTAAAATAAATAAGTAAGAAAAATTAAATTAAAACTAAAACAAACACACACAGGGAACTTAACTCACTAGCAAGTTCTCCACCAAGCTACATACTCAGCCCCAGGTTGTTTTTTAGAACTGCTACAAGAGACATTCTCTGAGCAAAGATAGATAAATTCTGAATAATCTCTTAAAAATACTTCTACTTAAATAAGAGAAAGACATTTAAATACCAGTATACAAGATTGGGTATACACTCAAAGCCAAGTGTGAGATGGGACGACTTGTTACCCTTTTGAAGTGTTTCCTTGTGTATCTGATTTTTAATATTTCTGAGCATTCATATCTTTACAAATTAAAGTCACACTTTAATTTTTACCTGTATTTGGAGATTGCTGATCTGTTAGTGACTATTTCTTGATAACCAACTCAATTTCCTTACTTAAAGTGGCCCATTTAAGTTTTTCTATACTTTGCACTGATCAAAATCTAGTCCTTGTATTTGTTACAGATACTTGTTCTTCTTGGTGGAGTCTAGTTTACATTCTTGGGATAGCGAATATAACCTACAGTTCCTCTTTAGGCCAGTAAAGATCCTCCTTTTCTGGAAAACTATGGGGCCAGACCCCTTAAAGAGGAAATAGAGAATAATGCTACGAAACTCGGCTCCAGGAATGTCTCAGCTTGCACTCAAAACTAAAAGCTTAAATGATTAGAATATTGCTATTTGTAGACACTATTGTTAATAAACTGTAATATTCTTTAACTTTTGTTTATAGGAACAAGAAAAAGTTTTGACCACTTGATATCAGACACAAAGGCTCCTAAAAGACAAGAAATGGAATCAGGGATTACAACACCCCCAAAAATGAGAAGAGTGGCAGAGACTGATTATGAAATGGGTGAGAGACAAAGCTGACGGGTAATGAAAATCATTGAAGCTGTGAGGAGCACAGTTACGGCTCATGTACTTCCAGCCAGGCCTTACGGCCTTAGGGTACAATACAAAAATATGTACTCTTGCTCTGCTCTCTCTAGCTCTTACGTTGGCAGGAAAAGAAATAGGCCAGTTATTGTGGTAAATGCCAATGGAATGTGCTGAAGGGGCAGAGGCAGGAGGATCACATACTTGAGGTCTGCCTGGGTTCACACTTGAAAAGGCAGGAAGATCTCCATGAGTTCAAGAATAGCCAGGTCTACATAGACAGTTCTAGGCCAGCCAGAGATAGATAGAGAGGCCATACCTCACAAAAAAAGGTGTTGCTGTGTGTGTGTGTGTGTATGTGTGTGTGTGTGTGTGTGTGTGTGTGTGTGTGTGTGTGTGTGTGTTACCAGCACTGCAAGTCACTAGCTGACTGTTACATTACAGCATACATAACAACTCTGTATGATAGTAATATAATTAAGATGTCTATTTAAAGAACTTTGACTTTAAGATGTAACATTAAAATATGTGGAGTAAAATATACTCTCTCTATTAATATAACTACATACATTAATCCATATCCTACTGCAGAAACCCAAAGGATTTCCTCCCCGCAGCAGCACCCACATTTACGGAAAGTCTCAGTGTCTGAATCAAATGTTCTGCTGGATGAAGAAGTACTTACTGACCCAAAGATCCAAGCACTGCTTCTTACTGTTCTGGTAAGGGGAGCACCCGCCCCCCAGTTTACTCATTCATTCATTCATTTTTGAGACAGGGTTTCTCTGTGTAGCCCTGGCTGCCCTGTAACTCACTCTGTAGACCAGGCTGGCCTTGAATTCCCATAGATTCACCTGCCTCTGCCTCCCGAGTGCTAAGATTAAAGATGTGCGCCACTATTCCCGGCAGGATTTTCCTTTCTGAGGATTTTCCCCCCTCAAATTTTTATTCCAGTCTGCTCTTAGCAGGTCCTTAAATATTACAAACATGAAGATGCTTTCACTTCATTAAAGTAGAAAGTTTCACTATAAATTGTTTACCTTTTTTTTGTATCTTGGCAGGCTACACTGGTAAAGTATACTACAGATGAATTTGATCAACGAATTCTTTATGAATATCTAGCAGAGGCCAGTGTTGTGTTTCCCAAAGTGTTTCCTGTTGTGTAAGTATCTCCTGTGGTTGTTACTTGCCTCTGTATCTGTCTTACGTCAGATGCTCTGTAGAGGTATAGGAAATGTACTTTTCAGTGATGTCTGCTACCTATAGAGTGGAAACTGTAGCTGCCATTTTATCATCGAGAGAGGACTAATAGTTTTTGAGGCTCAGATTATGTAGAGCTCTGTAGAGGAGATGATGCTGAGGATGCCAGGGCCAAGTTTGATCCACAGCACCCAAAACAACGCACAGAGCTGTGGGCTAGAAGATAGCTCAATGCTATGAGCACGTGTGATTTTGCAGAGGACCTGAGTTCCAGTGGCCCCAGAGGACAGGGAACATACATCCACATACCCATGCAAGCAAGCACGCATGCATAGACAGAACTGAAAAGAAAAAATAAATCTTCTTTTAAATTCATACTTCGATAATGGCTAAAGCTACTTGGAGCTTATCTATTACCAAAACTGGTTTTGGTTGGTTTGTTGGTTGGTTTGTTGGTTTGGTTGTTGGTTGGTTTGGTTGTTGGTTGGTTGGTTGGTGGTTGGTTGGTTGGTGGTTGGTTGGTTGGTTGGTTGGTTTGTTGATTTGCTTATTTTTCCTTAATCTTACTGATTTACCTTAGTGGGTTAGCTTAATGAGTATTCATGTATAGTTTTCTCAAGAGCAAACTAATAGATTGCTCTATTTAAACCAGCCTACTTAGCTGTCTAGGGGTTAGTCTAAATCTTTTCCTTTAAACATTGTTTATTTTAGTGCACGCATGCATGACTACGATGGCATGTGTGGAGAGGTCAGAGGACAGCTTTAGGGAGGTCCTAGAGAGCAAACTAAGCTCATCAGTTGTGGCTGCTGTCACCTTTATCCATTGAGCCATCTTGCTAGCCCTTGGTTTTCTTTTTATTAGAATTTCTGAACTTATTCATAGCTGAGTGAAAACAGAATAACCTTCTTCTCTTAAGAGGTTGGTTTTACTTTTTTTTTTTTTTATAATTTATTTACATTTAAGATGCCATCCACTTTCCCCATTTCCCCTCCCTAGAAAACCCCTGTTCCATGCCCCCCCTTTCCTTTTTGCTTTTATACAATTTTTTTAAAATGTTAATCAAAGGATTTATAAGTTTGGTAATGCTCAATCAGAAGCGTAACCCAATACCCAACCTAGATATAAAAACTATCTTTGACTGGTGGAGACCTGTGAACATCTGCCTCCATACCCCCCCCCCTCTCTCTCATCACCTAGCTTCTCCTCCTCTTCATCTCCTCTCCTTACTCCATCTCTTCCTCTCAATACTCCTTCCCACTTAGCTCCTCCTACATATCACTCTTCCTGTTAAAGTAAAACTTTTCTCTCAAAATACAGTTAGAGCATACTTATTCCTACCAGTGAGGTACAAGATAGTCCTAATGGTTTTACTTTTAATACTTGAACTTCAAAGCATTTGCTCTACTTTGGTTTCTGTTGCTCTGATAAAACACTGTCCAAACAAGCCTGGGGAAGGGACTGGGGAGAGATCTCAGCAGTTAAAAGCATGTCTGCTCTTCTAGAGGATTCTGGTTCAACTCCAGCACCCACAAGTGGCTCTCAAGTTTCTGTAACTCTAGTTCCAGGAGAACTACTCTGCTAGCCTCTACTGGCCTCTGTGGACACCAAGCACACATGTGTTGCATAGACAGACATACATGTAGGCAAAACTGTCATACACATAAAATAAATTTAAAAAGAAAAGCAACGTGGGGAGAAAGGTTTTATTTCACCTATTGGTTACAATCCAATCATTGAGGGATACTGGGGCAGAAACTAAAGCAGAGACCATGGAAAAATGCTGCTTGCTGGTTTGCTCATTCTGACTTGATCAGTTACCCTTACCGCCCACTTGCCAGGGGCTGGCATAAGTCACAGTGGGCAGTGCCCCCCTACATCACTTACCAGTCAAGAAAACATTCCACAGACCGTTTTAATGGAGACAGCTCTTCAGCTGAGAGTTCTTCTTCCTGAATATGTCAGCTGACAGCTATGACAGAAAGGTGTTGGCAAATTAAAGAAATATTAAAAGGGCCTCTGTGTGGAGTGCAGAACAATAAAGAGCTCCAAGATGAAGGATAGATCTCTGAGGAGGTCTGGCCTTTGCTGTGTCAGTGCTAAATATTGAGTGATATCTCTTTGTGCAGTGCAGAGCTGTTGGGAGAGCTTCAGTTGGTAGTGAGTTGCTGTTCACTATGGCTGTTACGTTGAGAATGAGTTGGAAGACACAGTGCACATGCAGGAGGGTTGTAGAAAGGAGACTATTCCAGGAAGCCGATATCTGCAGTATAAGGAAAGACAGAATTGAAATCACATTTAAGGAGGCAAGAATTACAGAACTTGGTGTTGGATTGAGTGTTGACTAGGTTAGGTCCCTAAGGAAGACTGCTAGACTTACGGCTTGCAGGGAAAAGTGGATGGCAGTGGTTTCATTGCTGAGATAAGTCCTGGGAGAATCCCATGCCATGAAAGGGAAGTAGAATGAATCTGGTATTGGACATCGTGGAACAACTTATGTAAAACAACTAAAGATACTATGGTTCCACTTTAGTTTAATAAACATGAGAACATTGCTGCAGTTTATCGAGCATCCAATGTTTGTTGTTGTCTGATTTCATTTTAAAGTTTCTGAATTTCACATAATTAGGTGTTGCTTTTTAAAAATAGATTTTTATTAATACATTGCAGCTGGTTTCTGCAATGTATTAATATGGATCTGGAAATGATTTCTTTGTAAGATTTCATATGCCACCCCTTCCAAACTGATTTTGCTTTCCTACTTTGGCACTGGTTAGTATTAAATGTCATTTTAACCCTCTACGTACATAGAAACAGACAGCCAAGGAGATAGAGTGTACAGAGTATACTAACTAGCAATAGAACCAAGCCTCCCTTGGAAAACGTTTTCCTTGTTTAGGTTGGCATAGCTACCAGGTATTTGCTGTACTATATTTCCATGATGACTCAAAATGACAACACACACTCATCCACTGGGTAGTTTAGAAAAGCACCAGAAAGTTAAAAGCACTTGTCTCCAATTTTACCATGTTGTTCTAAGGAATATATATTATGCTTTCCAGTAAATCATTTTATTTAATATTCATCTGTTTCCTTTCTTTCAGGCACAATTTGTTGGACTCTAAGATCAATACCCTCTTGTCTTTGTGCCAAGATCCAAATTTGTTAAATCCAATCCATGGAATTGTGCAGAGTGTGGTGTACCATGAGGAATGCCCTCCACAGTACCAAACATCTTACCTGCAAAGTAACTAAGTATACCAGGAGAGGATGCTTGCTAAGCCTGCAGCTGGGGCCCTGTTGGAGAATGCCTACCTGTAGCGTTCTCTAAGGGATAGGCTCCTTCATGCTTCTCTCCCTTCATGCTGTCTTCTGACCATCTTAGTTATATGTTCAATATGATAATTGCTTGTCCACTTTGTAAAAATGCTGTCTATTTTAAGGACATTTTAGTCATCTTTGACATTGATTTTAAAATGTCTTAAATATATGCATAAATTTTTGTTAGCTATACCGCCTAATTTTCGTTACTATTTAAAGCTGCCTTGCTTGTTGTAAGAGTAGCATTTGATTTTTTTTTTTTGCAGGTTTTGGTTTTAATGGCTTATGGAGGTTTGCAGGGCCCTTTTCGAAGGTAAGAAAAAAATTTTTTTCTCTAATTTTTGGTAAGCCAGAGTCTTTAGTTATATTCATGAGTCTGTTGGACAATACACATTATCCTCAAACCAAAGTAACATTTCAAAATAAACATTGTTTTAGAAAGATTTTTCCCAAATAGGCAATACCTTTAATATGTTGATTTATTAATTTTATTTTAAGTTAGACTTGAAATCTCAGAAGGGTGTGGAAAACCTCTATAAAATGTGTCTGCCTGTAGACCTCTGTACATGTACACACCTATCTTGTGACTTACAAAGAGTGTGATGCATGTTAAAATCTACCTCAGGGACACATTTTTACATCTAGCTGTTATATTGGTTTTGTTCTTGGCTGTTCATTTTCTTTGACTGTCATTTGTTGGTGTACTACATGAAATTGTATTTAATCTTTTTGTAGGTGGTCTCTTAAAATAATTGAAGTTCCTTGAAGGCAGGGCTTCTGTCCTCACCCCGTTCACACACATACATACCCACACACACACACACACACACACACACACACACACACAACACTGAGTCCTAGATGCAGGGCTGTTAAATCAAGATGAGTTTTTTATACATTGTTTGAGTTCTAAGAGTTGGATTTAGTTTATTTTGTACTATCTGTTGATATGCACAGGTTGTCCTTAAAGAGATGGGCCTGAAGTCATAGAAGTGTGTCATGCAGGAGTTGTAACAGGTGGATGGTGGGAGGATGGTGGGATGATGATGCTCTGCCCGTCCTCTCTGCTTGGGGACGTTGGCTAGACATCATTGCTGAGGACTGAACTGTCTGAGTGCTCAGTTCAATGGCAGGTTCATCTGGAAGCTTTTAAGAGAAGCCAAATAAAATTCCAAGCTGTACATTCCATAATTCTCTCTAAATACTATTCCAGACCCTCTTTTTAATGATCTAGAATACAAAGGAAGAAAAAACAAAAAACAATCCACCAAGCCCCAGATATCAGGTTAACCTTTTTTTTTTTTTTTTTTTTTTTTGGCTTCCGAGGGAACTTTTTTTTTTAAATGGAGCTAAAATAATGTCCTATTTTCCATTACAGCAAACACAAATCCCAGACTATGCTGAGCTCATTGTTAAATTTCTTGATGCCTTGATTGACACGTACTTGCCTGGAATTGATGAAGAAACCAGTGAGGAGTCCCTCCTGACACCCACATCTCCTTACCCTCCTGCACTGCAGAGCCAGCTTAGTATCACTGCCAACCTTAACCTCTCTAATTCCATGACCTCACTTGCAACTTCCCAGCATTCCCCAGGTCAGTAAATGTGATCTTTATGTGACTTTGAGCAATGGTAATACGATACCAACATTAGGAACTCCCTTGTGGTCACACTGTAGCAGATGTCGGTCCTTTTCCTCAAGAGGTTCATTTTACACTTTTTTTTATGTAACTTAATGTTGTTACTCTTCAGAGCTGTATGCTTTCCAACAGGTTGTATAGCAGAGAGGGAAATGCATAGTGATGTTTAGTATCCAAATAGGATTGGACCAGAAGTACAAACTAAGCTATATTACCTATAAGCAAACAGAACTATAGTTCTTTTATCAATTATACCAACATTACCCTAAGGCCTTATATGTCCCTGGTACAGTATACCATAAAACACACACATACAAAGTCTAATAGTCACCCCACGTTATTGCTGGTAACAACAGGTCAGTCATCCATCAGCCACTAGTCAGCCTGAAGATCTGGGATCAGGTAAACAACTAGACAAAAAATCCTTATAAGAAAGTAACATCTTGACAATGCAGAGACCATTAGGTTGGTAGAGTGCTTCCCTTGAAAGTCCAAGGACCTGAGTTGAGTCCCCAGAACCCACATTTTGAAAAGGTATTTGTGGAGGCACACATTCGTAATCCCAGCACCTGGGAGGCTGAGGCAGAAGAATACCTGTGACTGAATAGCCCCATAGCCTAGCCCACTTGGAGAGTTCCAGCCAGTGATATGTAGGTGCGTGCCCACACACACACACACACACACACACACACACACACACACACGAAAAAGAAATCTTAAAACCCGTCATTATAATCTTTACTGTAGAGTCACTGTTGGATCAAGTGGAAAAAGTAGACTAGTGGAATTTGGGGTTTTATTTATTATTTATTATTTACTTATATTCTGAGTCAGGGTCTCACTGACTAGGCCCTAGCTGCCCTAGAACTCTCTATGTAAACCAGGCTGGCCCAAACTCACAGAGATCTACCTACTTTGCCTCCCAGTGCCAGAATTAAAGATGTGTATAACCATAGACAATAAAATTTAACTCTATACACTAAGCAGTCATAGGTAAGAGTCCCCGAGGAACTGAGAGGAAAAAGACATCAAGAGTGGCACCTGCCCAACTCCAAGCTTAGTTGCCGTCTGTCTGAAGTAATAGCTTCACCAGCTCTGCTTGAGCTAAGAGATGATGCTCACTGCCAAGCACTAACACTGCTGTGTGAATGGAGAAGACAGTGTGCAGTGGCAAAAAGCTGATGTTTGGGAAGCATTTGAAACACCCCTTCCCCTCCCCAGGATAGCTCTCTGGCTGCCCTCAATCTCATGACAGTCCTCTTGCTTCAGTTCCTAAAGTATTAGGATTACAAGGTGTGTGCCTCCAGACCCAGCTGAATACTTATTTTGTGGGTGTGTATTAGACACTTTCACAAATTTAAAGAATTTTCTTAGTTAGGCAATGGTTATACATGCCTTTAATCCCAGTATTTGAGAGCCAAAGGAAGGTGAATCTGTCTGAGATCCAGGAAAGTCTGGTCCACAGAGTGAGTTCTAGAATATCCAGGGCTACACAGAGAAACCCTGACTCAGGAGGGAAAAAAGTTTTCTTTTACATTTTTTTAAATGTGTATGAATAATTTACCTGTGTGTATGCATCTTGTGTATGCATTTCTTGTGGCAGCCAGAAGAGGGCATTAGATCCCATGTAACTGAAGTTACAAACAGTTGGAAGCTGCCATGTCAGTGCTAGAAATTGAACCCAGGTCCTCTGAGAATGCAGCCAGTGCCCTTAACCTCTGAGCCATCTCTCCAGGCCCTACTTTCACACATTAAAGATGAGAGATGTCCTCAATACATGGACTTGATAGTCTATGGGTGTTAGTATTGAGTTTTTTGTTTGTTTAGTTGGTTGGTTGGGTTTTTTGTTTGGTTGGTTGGTTGGTTTTGTTTTGTTTTGTTTGTTTTTTTCGAGACAGGGTTTCTCTTTGTAGCCCTGGCTGTCCTGGAACTCACTCTGTAGACCAGGCTGGCCTCGAACTCAGAAATCCGCCTGCCTCTGCCTCCCAAGTGCTGGGATTAAAGGTGTATGCCACCACTGCCCAGCTAGTATTGAGTCTTAAGTGAAAGTTATTTGTTACTCATCAGTGGTATTTTACCCATTCTAAGACACCGTTCTTTTTCTTTCTTAAACATAAAATTAATACTGTATTGCTTTGTAGAAAATAACCATCATTGGAGCCAGGGAAAGGGCTCATTGGATAGAGGTGTTTGTATGCAGTTCTGTTCCCAAGAATTGTCTTTTAAACTCATGCACACACACACACACACACACACACAGAGTCATTTTCAGCTACAAAGTGTGTTCCAGGCCAACCTGGGCTATATATATATTATGTTCATCCTGTGTGTATTCACAGCAGCAGGACTGCCAAGGTGTTACCTGCCTCTGAGGGCTCTCAGGATATTGAGGATAGTGCAGTGCACTCAAGTGACTTACTTTGATGCTTTGTGATACTTCTCAAGGTGTGCTTGGTACAGTCAGTAACTTCTGCTTATTTACAGACTATTCATAGGAAATTGCTGGTTAGAATCCCATAAATAAAGACAGCTTCCTTCTAAAAACCAGGGCAGGGAGTGTCTAATAGCTTTCTCCTGCTTTTGGCTCTCTGGACATCATTCCATTCCCTTTGTTCTTTCCTCATTCCCCCTGAAGCTCCTCTGCATGCTCTAAGCCAACAATTTGCATACAGCCTCTCCTTCATCACAGCCTTATACAAAACATTGCTTCCTTTACACTCAAGTTGGGCCCACAGCATGAGACTCCCACAGCCCCAATCCCTAGAAGTTAAATGTGGCTCAGGCATTTGGAAACAAGAACTTGGAAAGCTGTGGCCTGTTGATGAGATTTCTGGGCTTACAGAACTGTATAACCAGTATGGCCTGTTGGGTTCATGTAGCCGCCGGAGGCCACAAGTCAACTGGGTTCACCTGAAAGGGGGGCTGGGAATGAAAGGGGATGGAGGGCGAGAAGAGATGAGGCCAAGACAAATTTCTCTGATCAAGGCCCAAAGCTTTAATGTTCAGCTCTCAATTTAAAGGGGAAGACCCAACCCACAACCCCTCCTGGTTTCAGATGGGTGGGATAGTCCATTCCAGGTCACGGCCGGAGATGTCTCAGGGCAAGCCCAGGGGCAGCCAAGGTGGGTAACTCCACCTAGATCCCGTCACTTGACCTTGCTGTGGCAACCAAGGTCTCAGTCCTGCTAATGGGGGAGCGGGGAGAGTACAGGTTCAGGTGTCACTTCTACCTGCTGTATCTTTGGTTAACCAAAATCTCTGGGACATCAGCAGAGAAGCAGGCCAAAGACTTTGAGGAAAAGGTTGGGGGTTTTTTGGGTTGGTTTTGTTTGTTTGTTTTGTTTTGTTTTTTAGCTTAGAAAATAATTGTTTCTCCCATCCCCCAAAATAAAGCTGACCCCATCATCAAACCAAACCCATCCTAGAACCCACCCCACCATAAAACTGACAGTGTGTTCTGTCATTCATGCTGTAAAGATGAGTGTCATTAATTGACTGTCAAGACTAGGCAGACATGTGGCATGTTGCTGCCTGATTCAGAAAGGGCCTGTTCGCTTCATGTAGTCTATGTATTGCTGCAGAAAGATGAAGAAGCAGTGGTGCAGTAGGAAAGCCCATCTGTTTCGGAATCCCTGCAGTGCTGAGTCTGTGTCCAGTCACATAAGTGCCCTCAGTATACCCTTGCCTTCTTTCCACAGATGCACTTCCTACAGCATAAGCATCAGCTATCGCTGCCACACTTGGCTTCCTTGTAAGATGTTTGTGTTCTTTATATTAGCTTTAGTAATTTTACAAATTCCAGCATTAAATTGAAGTCCTATGCATTTGCCCTAAAATTCCATTTGCTTATTACTTAATCTCTTTTATTCCAGGTATTAGAAACATCTTAGTTTATTTTTAAAAAATTATTTCATCTGTGCAATTCAAAAAAGCCCTTCATATAGATTTTCACCCAGCTTTCCTTGCAGCCCTGTAAAGTAGGCAGTGCGCCCTTAGCCCTCAGACTGAGCAGAAGCGAAGGTCAGCGAGTAGCCTAGAGGAGGGCATGCAGCTGCTTGCTTCCCTCTTCAGCATCCAGACCACTCATTTGTACTACAGAGGCAGCAACAGTTCTCCTCCCAGTTAAGACGCAGACTTTGGGGCTGAGAACATAGCTTGGTGGTAGAGTGCGATGAGTATACATGCGGCCGTGTTCATTCTCTGCCCACAAACAACACTTAAGCTTCATCCTTCAGCATGGTTGCCAACTCGTGTGGAGAAAAGTTTTCCAGCAGGTCTGCTCTGCTGTTTGTAGAGAACTGAGCAATGCAGTCTGAACCCAAGTAGGCTCCTGTACAGGTGACATCTGAGTTCTCACTCGCCTCACTTTGTACTGTGGCTTCTCGGTGTATTTCCTTATGTGTGTTAGTCTTTGTGTGTTATTTTCCAGGCAGGAGCTGTAGATCAGTGGTAACAAGATAAGCATGTTCTGATACCTGCCTTCAAGGAACTCAGGCATAGTAGGGAGGCAGGCTAGCATCTGAGTGTAATTCGGCAGTTCTCCCAGCTTACACAGTCCACAGTGATAGCCAGCACCTGCTAGTGCCTCATCTTTATCTGGAGCCAGCCCAGCTCACTAAATGCTGAGAGTGCCGGTGCTCTGCTGCCCTGAATGCTCGTAACTGGCTTCCTGTCTGAGCACAGCTGCTGTCGACAACTTTCACCAGCAGGTTGGGACACAGAAGTTTCAGCTCTCTGTCCTTTTGGTGGTGCCTTCTGGTTTCTTTGATCTCATGGATTTTTGCTTTTGTACCCATGGAAGGAAGAAAGGAAGGAGGACCTAGTGCCTTAGGTGATGTAAGAACGCAGAATACAAAACTTTCAGTGGAGATGTGCAAGGTCGGGCATTTGTCTCAAATGGGAAGTAAAGTCTGTGTCAGGGCAGGATTCTGCTCCACACGAGCAGTCTGCATCCTTCAGCAGCACACAGAGGCATTTCCAGACTCCATGGCAGAGGTGAGGTGTGAAAGAATGCTCACAGATGACCAGAAGAAATGACCTGAGCACTAGGCTCACTCCATTCCCCCGGCCTGCTTTCCTGAAACTGTGTTGGTGGAAATAGAATTGATCTTCATTGCTTTTTAAAAAATAAGTCTTCCAAAACTTGTTTATAATATCTACCTTTTATTTATTCTTTGACTTTTTTTGTACATATTCAGTGCTCTCTAAAATATTTATGCAATTTTCTCCTTGATCTTTATAGTAAAATGTGTTTGTCCTAATTAGACTTAGGAATCCTATGACACTGTATTTATTTGCCTTCTGACTTCCTCATTTGGAAATAAGATGTAGGGAACAGATTCCTGTTAAGGAAATAACCTCAGTTGAGAGAACTTGGGACTTGATGTAACAGGTCATGTGCACATATCAGAGACAAGATATACTGATGTAAGAGGCACTGACAACCTGTGTTACTTCAGAGGGAAGCTGGCTGGCAAGCATTTCTCTTTCTAATGCACATGGTGTCATTCCACACTGCTGAGCAAAGGCTGTGAACTAGAGGGTTCTAGCTATCACATTTTAAAGTGGAAGCATTTGTTGCAAACCAACAGTTATTGAAAGTGATTAGCTAGATTTTATAAGGAAAAAAAAAACGTGAATAATAACTGGTCCCTTTCTGGGTGTTTTTGCCCAAGCTGAAGAGATAAGATGTTTATGCAGGTTGTGGTTAAAGGCAAAAGCTAGTGACTGTAAGGAGGGCAGAGAAGGCAGTTCTGGTGGGAGACAGATGGGAGAAGATGGAGTGGCTTGGTACTGAATGGAGGACGTGTCATCCAGAGAAGACATCCCAGGTGCAGCTCTTGTCCTCAGCCTACAAATTGCCGCATGGATCTGTCCCATTTCCTGTAACACAATAAACACCACATGGCTTGATGAAATAATACTTTTTTGTACCCAAATGGAAATGTTTTCATTCCCAAATGTAATGATTATTTTTTTTAATTCAAATAGTACATAAAGTTAAAGTTAGACCTGCGATAATGCTGTGAGATGACATGTGGACAGATGTTTTCCTGCCTACCCACCCCCATTTCTTTCATCCTTTTTTAACATGGATTGTCTTTCCCAGCTCCTCCTCCTCTTCTCCCTCTTCCTTCTATGTCTGTGAACAGTTTATACTAGCTACCAGAATGTGTCCTATCAATGGTTATGCTAGAAATGAGTACAGTATCTATTTGGGAAGCAAATTCTTTTGAAGGATGGAGGGCAGAAAAGTGCACAGATCATAAGTTTACAGTGTAATGAACATTTTAGAAGCAAACCCACTTTAAAATGAAAATCTAGGGCCAAGCACAGTGGCACACACCTTTAACTTTGGTGCTCTGAAGGCAGAGGCAAGCAGATCTCTGTGAGTTCCAGGACAGCCTGGTCTACATACCAAGTTTCAAAATATCTAGGGCTACACAGAGATCCCCTGTCTCAATCAATCAACTAATGATCAAAAATCTGTATCAGGGATCATGAAGGATCATGCTCACTGCCCAAACTGCCTTCCTCACTTTCTTCAGACATTTCTGTCTTCATTTGTAACTTTTATCAATATGCTGAGATCTTTTTAAAATATACCCTTTTGTTCTGATTACCTTTCTGAAAAATAACTTTTACCTTATTTGTAAAATACATTATAGGACCCTGAGAGAGAGAGATGTCATCTGCTTGAGAAAGGTTGAGAAAAGTGTAGTGATTTAAAAGATGATTTAAAAGAAGCCAAGGTCCTGGGCAAAGCCCGTGTGATAGATCACCTTTTCAGGAAATGCTCTCATTACTCCAGAACAGGCATTGAGGCCCATTAAATGAGAAGTATATGTCTTTTTCTGAGATGACAGATATGCAGAAAGATGGATACATGGCTAGAAGCTGCCCTCTGCTGGGCACTTGTGGTATGACTGGGAGAAGGTACTCTCCTAGGCTTCCTCAGTGGCCAGCCTTTCATTCTACCTCCCTCCAGCTGTTCTTGCAAGTTCTCTTTTCTCTTATGCTGTTTCACTACAATGATAGCAAATTCAGCTTAGCAAAGTGTGAGGCTCTGTATGTGACAAGGTCTTTATAAATGCCCTGGCAGTTTACTTTTAATATGGAATGTGCTGGAACTGTTCACCAGGCCATATCTTGCCCACAAGCAATGGGATTGGGTCCTAGAGCTAGCATCAGGAGAGGAGGAGTAACCAGCTGTTGTTTCTCTCCAGGAATCGACAAGGAGAACGTTGAACTCTCCCCCACCACTGGCCACTGTAACAGTGGACGGACTCGCCATGGATCCGCAAGCCAAGTGCAGAAGCAAAGAAGTGCTGGCAGTTTCAAACGTAATAGCATTAAGAAGATCGTGTGAAGCGTTCTTTGTTTCACTCTTCAAACCAACCTAACATGGCTTCTCACTAGTGACCCCCTCCCCCGCACTGCTGCACTTCGTGTCTTATGATCCCATCTGGCCCGCCGTGTCGCCAGATGATCAACTCTTGGAGCATTGCCTAAGTTTAATGCTGCTTCTCTTGGATGTTTCTCCTTCTACTTTGGCATGTGTCTGTTTGAGCACTTGTTCTGAGGATTGCAGAGAAAGCAGGCAGTCAGGAAGCCTGACTGAGAGTGTGGACTGTGGGCGTGGATGAACACGGCTGTACACAGAGGATGGCCTTCTGAGTTCCCGTCCTACAGAGTGAGGGGTCATCTTATTTACACACACGTTTGGGGGAGAAATCATATTTTAACCCCAGCATATTTAATCTTCTAGCTGTGGACTTTCTTACCTTGTGAAGTTGAAGGAGCCACAGAGGCCAAGCCTCGGTGAAGCCACAGACCAGGGACTGAGGGAGGGGGCAAACTAGTATTTTGTAATGGATTCATAAGAAATACTAACATTTGAGTATTAGCAATAAGTACAGGAAAATAAGCATGACACACACATCTTAACATTGCTGAATTAAAGGTATTGGTTCTGAGGCCTTATACATACTTGGTCATCCAAACTGGGTAATTTTCTTTCCTGTTGATTATCTTTTAATTTTTATATATGAAGGTGTTCTCCTCCTCTTCCTCCTCTTCTTTTCCTTCTCTTCTTCCTTCTCTTCCTCCTCCTCCTTCTTTTTTTGTAAGCCAAGACTATACTAAGTATAGAAACTACACTTGTTTTTGCACTTGATTTCTCCTCTTTCCTAAGTGATTCTAAGCAGGGTAGTCAGCAGACAGAGTGCTGAGACTTGTTTCCACGAGGTAATCTCCATAGCTGTTTCCATTAGCTCCAGAGCAAAATGGAATGGTACGTGACTTAGGGTAGGTGATATTTTTATTTTGTTAAATAATTTTCCAAGAAACAGAATATGCTGTATATTATCATAAATTTCTTTGATAAGATGTATTTTTTAAATCTTTTAATCTTACTCCTCTCCAAATAAAATCAGGAATCTCTAGCAAAACATTCGGATTCTATCTGATAGGATTACATTGAGTCACTGTGAAGTCTGGGCAGCCTGTGTGGTGTGGATACAGGACCTCTAGGATTGCTGCTGTGCAGAATGGCTGGACCAGTGTGACTCAGGCCTTTCCATGGGATGCACACCCAGCTGCTTCATGGTACCTGCAGTATGCAAGACAGTTTGACTTGAGTGAGCACAGTAGTCCATGGAGGCTCTCATTTAAGATTGAACTATATTTATTTTCAAAGGTATTATCTCTCTACTCCCAGGTTCCCTTCATATATTAAGACATAATGGCTTTGGGAGGGACCAAAGAAACCCAGTAGGATGTGGATGGGTCCTGTAGTGCTGGCTCACTAGTGGATTTCAGTAAGTTAAACTCCACAGCTAAGTCAATAAACAATGGTACATTTAAGTATTCTGACTTTAATAATATAACACATTTCACACTTATCCATTCAGTAACAATGTAATATGTTAATGTAAATAAAATTGCTTTTGATATTCAGAAATAACAATTTAATTTTTTTTAACTTGTTTACAGTCCTGGGAACCATTTGCCAAAATAAAAGGAAAAACCCTTAATATTAATAGTGATTTTAACATAGAATCATTGGAGAGTATTGAAGGCAGATGCAGCAAACTGAGCTCTTGTTTTTAACCATTGTAAAGGCTACATTAGAATAACGTCAGAACAGACAGCCACTGGCTATGAGGCTGAGATTCCAGCTGAGTTTAGATGCAGCTGAAGGCCCTGGGGCCAAGGTGAGCCCCAGGGCCTGGCTTCCTGCAACAGTGCTGCTGGGCTGGGGCACACCACTGCAGCTCCAGCTGTGCAACCCCAGGAGGCAAGCGCAAGGCTTCTGTAACTCTTCCCCCCACCCCCACCCCCTTTGGAGACCTGTGCATCTAATAATGGTGAGCATTACTGGCCTTCGCTTCTCCCATCAGAACAGGACAACTAGTAAATGTAGCACTCTTCCCATAGCCGTTTCCCGTGGTTCTTAAACAACCCTGACTTGTGCTCCCCTTGGAAAGATCAAATGGAGCCACTTCTGAATGTGAAAATACTTGTGACCAGTATATCCTAGGAAACTTGTGAAGAGTTCCAGTTTTATCTAATACACAGAACTTCCAGCTTTTGAGGAAAGTCTGACTTTTCAAGCAACTAACCTACAGAGCTTAAAGTGTCACTAGCTGCTCCTCCTCCAGAGGAAAGTCTTTAATTCCAGGAGCAGCTGAAGGTCTGAGTAATGGGCCAGTTTACACAATTTGGTGTGAGTTCTGTGATTCGTTTTCAATTTGTGTTTCCCTGACTTAAAAGAAGAAAGACAGTAACTGCTGTGTTTGTGTCTGTGTGGCCAGTACTCCTCCCCTGGGCTCCTGTGCCTACGCTGTGGGCACACGGCACTCTGCTGGCCAGTTACTCCTGCCTGCACGGTGCTGAGCCTGGAGCCTGGACAGTGCAGACTGCCACCGCCCCAGTAGGGGGATAGGTGCCAGCAACCCTTTCCTCAGGTTCAGGGTTGCAAGTTCCTGTGGGAGATCTGGCTTTGTTTTCTAGATTTGGGGTGGGGTTTTTTTTCCCTTTTATTTTTTTTCTACATTTACCCCAAGCATATTGAAGCATGTCTTATTCAATGTTATGCAATGGACTTATAAAAATTCACTTAGTGTCAGCCACACAATTTTTTTTTTAATGCAGTATATTCACCTGTAAATAGTTTGTGTAAAATTTGACAAAAGTCTATTTACTACATTGTAAATACATGTGATGATATATTGTATTATTTTGCTTTTTTGTAAAGCAGTTAGTTGCTGTACATGGATAACAAACAAAAATTTGATTATTCTTGTGTTCGTATTGTTAACTTCTTCCTGCGACTGCGTTACATCATTTAAAGAAGATGCTGTGTATTGTGAGCTGACCTTGTATATGATTAACTTACTCCCCTCCCCAGCCAGCAGTTCCCTGTCTACAGCCTTGTTGGTACTGTAACTAGCAGGAGAACTTCTGCCTGACACACAGACTGCATTGCTGTGGGGAAATGCATAGACATCTGAGGGCCCTGGCCTCACTTGCTCCTATCCTGTGTACACCCTCCCACCCACCCACCCACCCACCTCCTTTTTTTTTTTTTTTAAGTAAAATGTAAATTCAACCTGCTCTAAACTGTGAGGAGTTATTCACTATTTCCACATGCATCCGACTGTCTCTTCCTCCCTGGTCTTCAGAACATTAGACTGTGTCCACCCTTGGGTGTGTTGTGGATGGCCTCCTCTGCTCACCCTAAGGGAGAGGCTTTTCTCCACAAGTAAAGTCATTGAGGTAGAACAAATGGGTCTGTCAAAACACAGAGGCAACTGTCGCTCCTACATAAGCAGACTGACTTTCCAAGGAGTAGCCTGTCATTAATGCTGGGGTCTGCTGATGTTGTGACTACCTCCCCTGAGTGACAGTGTATCACTCAACCAGAGCTAAGGAGAAGCCAGCCTCCTGGCCTGGGGAGTAGCTGTCCTCAGAAGAGTATTTCTCTCTGAGCAAATGACCCAAAGTGTGCAGGTCTTTTTGAGGGCAGGTGGTTTTCTTCCTTCGGAGCTCTGGAGTATTCTGGTCCCACCCCAGGCAAAAGCAGATCCACCAGGGGGATGGGGTCCTCAGAGAGTATTGTGTATTTAAAGCATCTCTGGCTATTTTGCTAGACACCCAGGTTTGAAAACCCCTGAAACAGAACTGTAAACTCAGTGCTACAAATAGCTACCTGTCCCTAGGGCCTAAAGCACCTTAGTCAAAATTAGCCGTGTCTGCAACTCTCCAGATCACACCTCACCATTCCTAGACAGCAGGGCCCTTGACTTGGCCAAAGGTTTACCAGAACAGGTGCTGTCCTCTAGGTGCCCTCAGAGCCACTTGGCCCTAGTGAACAGTCTGGCCATGGGATGCTGTGAACCAATGGTAACCTTTCAAATGGAACATTCCACTATCCTGGCTAGAAAGCAGCCTGTCCCTATCACCTCCAGGCACAACAGGCTGCTTCCTCCAGGTAAAATAGGGTAGCTACGCTACCATCTTGCCTGGGTCCCTTCTGCACAGAAATTTAGAATGTGGCCAATTGTAAGTTGCTGGGGTGGGAGTGGGGCAGGGGGAGAAAGGGGTGGTTAACAACTGTTAATTTCCACTACAGGATTTCCAAAGAAACACCCTGAACCAGGCATTGCAAGAGGTTGGGCCTCTGCCCACTGTGAACTTGTGACTTGAGGGAAACAGCCACATAAATTAACTGATGGGCATGTGTCCTAAGATACAAACAGGGTTTTCTGAGGGGTGCAGTGGCAGGCAGAATTTGAACTGAGACTTTGGTGCTTGGAAATAAGCAGCAGCCGGGCGGTGGTGGCACACACCTTTAATCCCAGCACTTGGGAGGCAGAGGCAGGTGGATTTCTGAGTTCGAGGCCAGCCTGGTCTACAGAGTGAGTTCCAGGACAGCCAGAACTACGCAGAGAAACCCTGTCTCGAAAAACAAAACAGAACAAAAAAAAAAAAAAAAAGAAAGAAAGAGTCAGCAATCTCCCGGCAGATGTGTTCAGGGACTTGTGATAAGATTTTAGTGTCTTTAATGTCTCCAGTAGAAAGCAGCCACAGGGGCTGGCTTCCTGGGTTCCCATCGTCCTCTGTCTACTCAGTTAAGGACAGAGCTCAACTCCACCCCACTCCACATCCCCCCCCCCCCCAAAAAAAAAAAAAAAAACACTTAAAAGACAACACCTTAGTGCAAGGTCACAAGAACAGGCACTCTTTCCAGCTCAGTGATTCTAGATGCTTCAGTCTGGCCCAGAGTTGAGGTAGAATTAGCCATCACTAGCCAGAGGGGTTTTGTAGCAGCTTGTTGGTTTGTGGAGCAAAGGCAGAAGGCATTGCTTGATCTCTGCCTCTACCCGAACTCCACCACTGGCCATTCACACCAGGGTTCTGCAGGAGACAAGAATTCTAGCCAAAAGAGGTGGAGAGAAGGTTAAGAACACGGCTTGTTCTTGCAGAGGGCCCAGATTCAGTTCCCAGTGCCCACCCACATAGAGGTTCACAACCATCCATAACTCCAATTCCAGGAGATCTGCCTTTCCTGGGCACTGCACACACATGGTGCACTTAACATAGGTGCAGACAAAACACCCATGCGTATAAAATAAAAAAATCACCAAAACACAAAGACCTTAGAGTTTGTAGCTGTCAGTCATTCATGGCTCTAGGCACCCAATTTTCCAACATAGACTGGAATCTCAGCATCTCATGGAAGTGCTCTGATCTGTAGCCACCGCTGCAGCCACCACCACCCGGGGCCATGCTGAGAGCAGGTCTACTATTCTCTGGCTCCCTGGTTAGACTAGGGACTCAGACAAGGGGAAGCTTTGGTCACAAATGCTCAGTAACCCTTAATAAATAACACTGGGTTTTGTGTTACTGAGGAACTACATGGGCAGAAAAACAGACAGCAAAGAAGCCCTCATTGACAATAGTGGCCCCAGTGCAAAATCCCAAACAAAATAGAGATAACCTGTGTGAAAGATCCACTGCAAAACTGTAGTCCTAGGCTAAGGTAATATGTTCAGAGATGCCAGCCAGTCCTCAGTACAGACAGAAAAAAAAAAAAAAAAATTGAGAAAAGCCAAGCTGTAGTGTAGACATTTCACAATCATTTACCAACGACTTCAACTTACACAACTGTACACATACAAAAAGAAAGCGTTTATTTCACCCACAAACAGCAGGGAAGGAAGGACTAGCAGAGCCACCTTCCTGCTGTAGAAAGCACAGCACTTGCCTTGGTTTTGTCCTGTTGCTACTGCCCAGCATGTCTATGTTCACCCATTATAGGCAGACAGCCAGCCTAGTGGGAAAGGCTAAACAAGTACAAAGACCACTGAGCTGAATGGGGAGGCACCAGAGTCAAAGCCTGGAGGCACACCCGTGATCCCAGCAGGAGGACAGCTGTGAGTTTGATGCCAGCCTGGACTACAGAGTCAGACTTTGTCTCCAAAAAAGAAAAATGGAAAGATTCCATTAAGAAAAGAGTGGATCCTCAAAGTTCTCCATCATATCTTATGCAAACAGAGTTGGCTCCCATCCCTAAAATACCTCCTAACCCACAAACCACAAAAACAAGAAAACACAACAGAGGAAGGCACTAAGAAGGAGTTTACTCAGGAATGCGCTCTAGGAGTAAGACACATTTAAGAGTATTTAAAACTGGGGGGCTGATGGCTAGTGGTGACCTGGGTTCAATTCCCAGCACCCACATGGCAGTTGAGAACTAACTCCAGGATCTGACACCCTCATACAGACAGACGTGCAGGCAAAACACCGATGCACATTTAAAAAAATTTTTTTTAAAGTTTAAACTTGTAGAGTGGGAGCGAGACTAGGAATGGCAATGTGGGTAAATGTGGTCAAAATGTATGATACACTGGAACGAAAATGACATGAGACATCATTTTATAAAACGAGTATAAACTAAGGAATTAAAAAATGGTAGTGGCTGGGAATGTGCTCGGTGGCAGAACACTCACCAAACCCATGCCCAAGGTCCCGGGTTCAATTTCTAGCACTGAAAAAAGCCCAAACAAAACTTATTGTTGTAATTCGATTAGAGCAGGTCCAGTTTATATGATGGTAGTTCATTTTCTATCCTGCTATGTGCATCACTAGCCAGCAGGGGGCTCTGATCAGCCAGTTTTGTTGAGATGCAAGATCAGCCAGCACAAAGGCTGGCGCTGCACTGTCTCCTCCACCCTGAAAAACTTGGGACTGCTCTGGTTGTGCACTGGGCAATGAAGTGTCATACACACACACACACACACACACACACACACACACACACAGTGCTGTTGAACACCTAAACTGTGACTATCAGAATTAGAAGAACATTTTTAAAAAGAAACAACAAACAACAACAAACAGGGTTTCTCTGTGTTGTCCTGACTGTCCTGGAACTCACTTTGTAGACCAGGCTGGCCTCAAACTCACAGACATTCCATTGCCTCTGCTTCCACCAGAGTCCTGGAACTAAAAGTATGGAGCACTACATCCAGGTCTAACTACAGTGTGTGTGTTGAGGAGGTGACTCACAGTGCTTGCTCTCTTCAAACATGAGGACCTAAGTTTGAATCCCCAATCCACACTTACAAAACTGAGAGCATGGTTGCACATGCCCATAACCCCAGCATTAGGAATCCCAGTTAGACAGACCCCTGAAGCTTGCTGGCCAGCCAGCCTACCAGAATATGCACATTTCCAGTTCACAAGAGTCCCTGTCTCAGGACAATAAGATGAAGCATGACAGAGAAAGACATCTGATGCCTTCTGTGGATGTCCTTTGTCTGGCATGGAAATGCACATGCGTGCACATGCAAGTACACAGATGCTTGCACACTTAAGCTCGTGCACGACAAGGGAAGAGGGAGATGGGGGAGGTGCAGTTTCCGTTTGTACGAAGTGTGAGTGATTAGGTGTGAGTCATAGGTACCAGACAGCACAGAATGCCACAGAGGCTCAAGACCACACGTGCGGTTACTTCTGCTCACAGTTCCCATACTTCCTCATGCCTCACCAAGTCCACAGGCCAGATGGAACTGGCACGAACGTCAGCAGTCACTCCATAGAGAGCCTTGTATCTTCTCAGTGAGAGACATCTTATACCTGCTTCGACTGTCTCACAGCCTAACATGTCCTTGAGCCCCCAAAACAAAATCCTACACAAAAGTTAAAAGGCTCACCAAGGCTCTTTACCAGCCTCAATAAATACCTCAGAAAAGTCAATTTCAAGAAAAGACACAGGTAGGAAAAAAACGAGCAAAGGATATGAAAGAAAAATCCAGAAGTGCCACACACTGCTGAGTACTGTATGATGAAGTCCACAGGCCTGTTAGTAATCAGGACATGTGTGCTGTCTAGTTTTATGTCAACTTGACACAAGCTAGAGTAAGTTAAAAGGAAGGAACCTCACCTGAGAAAATGCCTCCATAAGATCCGGATGTAGGGCATCTTCTTTATCAGTAGTTGATGGGAGAGGGTGGTGCCATCCCTGGGCTGGTGGTCCTGGGCCAGCCATGAGGAGCAAGCCAGTAAACAGCACCCCTCCATGGCCTCTGCATCAGCTCCTGCCTCCAGGTTCCTACCCTTTTGAGTTCCTGTCCTGACTTCCTTCAATGATGGATGATAATGTGGAAGTGTGAGCTGAAGAAACCCTTTCCTCCCCAACTTGCTGTTGCTCATGGTGTTTCATCACCGCAGTGGTGACCCTGACTGAGACAATATGCGCGCTGAAGCAGTGGGAGACGTTTCTATTTTCTTGAAATGGGATCTTGCTTGCTTTGCTGTCCAAACTGGCCTTGAATTCCTGAGCTGGGTACAAAAGTGAACCCCAGCACCGGCTTGGATGCCACTTCATGTCAAATTAGCAGATGTGTTAAATAATTCCTAGTGATGAGCCTAGTGTGCTGCAGTGGGCTTGCACCCCCAGCCTTGAAGATATCTACCACTGCCTTAGAACCACCCTAGGAACCCAGAGAAATAAGTAATGAGGAAACTGTGATGTTGATTCATGTTAGACTACCTAAGGACAACCGAAACGGTAGGTTTTCCACATGCATCTAGTACAGTGGTTCTCAACCTTCCTGATGCTGTGACTCTTTAATACAGCTCCTCACGTTGTGCTGACCCCCGACCTTAAAATTAATTTTAAAAAATTACTTTAAAAAGTAGCAAGTTTAATTGCTGCTTCATGACTGTAATTTTGTCACTGTTATGATTCGTAATGCAAATATCTGTGTTTTCCTATGGTCTTAGGTGACCCCTGTGAAAAGGTCATTCAACCTACCCCAAGGGAGCTGCAGCCCACAGGTTGAGAACTGCTGATCTAACAGTTTCTGGAAGCTGGCCGTTTCCAGAATGCAGCTTTGGGGAATGGGTACAGCCTGAGGGTCTAGCTGAGGGGTAGAACGTTGTCTTGCAGGCCTGCAGCTCTGAATTTAATCCCTGGCACTGCAAAAGGAGAGGGTGACAGTGACATTTAAGTTGAGAAGGAATACTTCTAAAAGAGCTTAGGGTGTTTAGATTGCATGAGGGTTGATCCCCAGTGATGTCAATGAAGAAGAGGCTCAAGAGGGACTGTAGCCAGCAATAATAATGACAGGTAAGTTTTGTTTCTTGTAATATTATTAAGCTTGTAATATTTGCCTGTGTTTTTACAGAGAGTGTTACTTCTTTAAAAATTAAAGTCAGTGGTGTGTATGAAAATGAGACACATTGCTTTATACACTAACTTTTAATTTTTTTAACAAAAAGTTTTTAAATAATTAGGCTGTTCTTAATCGTACCATAGGACATAGTCCTGATAATGCTGTTGACTCCGATGATCAATGAGTCCTGATATTTCTTTTGCCTTTTGTCAAAAGGCCGGGTTTTATTGAGCATGGTGGTGCACACTTGGAATCCCTGAGCTGGGGAGGCAGAGACAGGGGTGTTTCTGGAGCTCACTGGCCAAGACTCTAGTCTACCTTGCAAGTCCTAGGTTCCAGGAGACACCCCCCCATCTTAAACAAGTTAGAAGGGCTGAAATGACAAGATGACTTGTTGGTCAGGACACTTGCTCTGTCAGGGGATCCAAGCTTGGTTCCTTGTACCCACATTGGAGGCTCACTAAATATCCTGTAACTCTGGGTCTAGGTGATCTGTCTTCCTCTTCTGACCTCCTCAGGTACCCATAGGCATGTGGCACACTGTTGCCCAGGCATATACACATACATATATGTAAAGTTAAATCTAACCAGAAACCAAGGTGGATGGCTCCTTAGGAATGAATGACACATACACGTACCACACACATGTATGTGCACACGCTCACATGGGAATGCACACACAGAGACACGCACACACACATATACACATACACACATGCACACACACACACACGGTGGGTTTTTAGCTAATTTAGACTCCGGGGGGCGAGGGGGAATGGGAACCATGCCAGAGAAAACAGCAGTCACTACAGCCCTTCCCAGCATGCTCAGGACTTCTACTCTCGGCTCCCAGGCTCTCCAGGAAGATACATGTGCACACAAGTACACGGGGCCAGGTGGACACTTCCGAGCCCAGGCACCGTCCTCAGTTCTTTGGGCTTGCATCCAAAAGGAAGGGCCGAGTGACCCTCTGAGCCCGCAGAGGCGTGAGCACAGCTGTCTCAGGAGGGCTTCTCAGATGATCTGACCGAGGGATGGGGAAGCGAGGACCATCCATGATGAAAAACAGCCTGTGCCAGCTGTGAGCATCTACTGATGAGTTCCACATGGAGGGCAGAGTCTGCAGCAGGTGATGCCTGGTATCCAGTAATTGCTCAGCAAAGCAACGTATGTGTGTGTGGTGGATGGGGTCACACCAGGGGTGCTGCACCAAAAGGGGGCTTGTAGCTGAGGGGTTGGGGCTTTTCTGTAAGGCAAAAGGAACGACAGAGGAGATGCAGAGAATACATAGGCAGGCTAGCCTCCGGGGCTGTGGGGTGAGGGCGTGTGGGGTGGGTATGGGGAGTAGGGATGGGGTGGGGTTATGGGGGTGGCAGGAGGCAGTAGCTGCTTGGGGAATGTTGAGGACTAGAAGTGCTAGTGCCCCACCCACAAGCCACTTTCAGGCCTTCTCTGCAGCTGACAGCTGATGTGGTGCCCAGTAGAGCAGAATCTGGAAGGTTTTGCCATTTTCTCTTAGGATCTTGTAAAGGGTGGGTGTGGTAGCACACGCCTTTAATCCCAGCACTCCAGAAGCAGATACAGTTTCAGGCCTGCCAGGGTGACAAACTGAGAACAACTTGTCTTGACTAGATGATGAGGAGGAAGATGAGGAAGAGGATGATGATGGTGGTGGTGGTAGTGGTGCTGGTGCTGGTGATGATGGTGATGAGGAGGAGGAGGATGGTGGTTGGTGGTGGTGATGATGATGATGATGACGACGATGACGGAAAGTAACAGGGGACTAGAGAGACAGCTCAGTGGTAAAGAACACTGACTGCTCTTTCAGAGGACTAAGGTTTGATTCACAGCACCCACATGGCAGCTTACAACCACTTTGTAACTCCTATCCCAGGAGATCCAGTGCTCTCCTGTAGCCTCCTTGAGTGCTGTATGTGCATCATGCAGAGACATACATTCAGGCAAAACACCGTACACATAAAATAAATTAAAAGGGGGCGGGGAGCTGGAGAGATGGCTCGGCGGCTAAGAGCAAAACATACCACCAACAAAAACCAAAAGCAAGATGACCATTCTATAAAAATATGAGGTGTTCCATTCTCGCTAGGACTGGGACTGGGAATGCAGGCGGCATGTTTTCAGACGCCTCAGCTGCACCTTGCCTGGGCTCTGCTCAGCTCTCAAGCCTGGACAGCTTTCACAGTTCCAGGTCTCCTTCTCTACTCAACCCGGTGGGACTGCTTGGGGTAGGAAGGAAGGAGCCCTCGATACATGTCGCGAACCCCCCACGCTTGGGCACCAAACTGTTGCAGCCCGTACTGCCCGTTCCGGTCCGAGGGTCAGGGTCTAGCGAGAGAGAGAGTGGGGATAAAGGGGAAGAGACGCGAAGAATGGAGACAAGACAGAGATTCTGATCAAGTCTCGTTTATTGAAGGGAATTCTGAGCTATTTATAGGCTTTTGCCACGTGCCTTGTAGGCGCGTGGATACCACGTGCCTTGCAGGTGTTGATATGACGTAAGCCTTACAGGCGTCTATAGCGTGGACAGCACGTGCACCGCAATGCCTTGCAGGCGTGGATAGCACGTGTGCCTTACAGGCATGTATGGCGTAGATAGCACGTGGACAGCACGTGAACTGCAATACCTTGCAGGCGTGGCCACCACGTGCACCTTGCAGCTGGGGGCAGTAAACAGCAACACAAAATATGTGGGATATCAGAGTGTGCTTCAGCTGTTGTAGGCTATTGAAAACCAAATCTTTCGTCAGGGTATATGGTTCCAGATGGCTGCAAAGTTGATCTAGCCGCTTTCTGCTAAAGTCGGCTCCCAACAGATACACAGCCCAGAGCCAAACTGTACCCCTCCTACTTCCCCCACCACCACCAAAGGCCTGGGGATCACCAGTGCTTTTGCTGAGCGGGCCTCTGCATGGGTGTCAGGGGCACCTCCAGGAACAGTCCTAATTCTGCATTTCCTTCCCAGACAGCAGGCTCAGCATGGCTCTTCCCTGAGCACTGGAGCTCTGACCCAAGGAAGAGCACTCAGAGGTCCTGAGTTCAGTTCCCAGCAACAACATGGTGGCTTATAACCATCTGTAATGGGATCTGATGCCCTCTGCCGGTGTGTCTGAAGACAGCTACAGTGTGCACTCACATGTATAAAATAAATCTTTTAAAAAAGAAATTGAAAAATTAAGCCGGGCAGTGGTGGCGCACGCCTTTAATCCCAGCACTTGGGAGGCAGAGGCAGGCGGATTTCTGAGTTCGAGGCCAGCCTGCTCTACAGAGTGAGTTCCAGGACAGCCAGGGCTACACAGAGAAACCCTGTCTTGAAAAACCACAAAAAGAAAAAAAAATTTTAAAAAAGAAAGATTTAAAGTAATAAAAAGAATCCTGGAAAGAACATCAGCCAGCGTCATTCTCTTCTGAGAGCTGGAGAGACTCTGGGTGGACAGCCCTCCTCACCCACACTTCTGCAGACCCCACTGTAGCCCAGGCCAGCCAGGCCCATCACCCCCAGGGTGCACTGCATGATGGGAAGTATGTGAGCGATCTACACTCTGCCGCTGAGGCACATTCTGAGACAGGTGAAGGAAGAGAATAACTTACCACTTTCTCCCCTTCAAAGTGATAATTATTCATGACTTGAGAAATAGCATCAGCAGGGCGAGCAGGAAGGACCTGTGTGTTCTGTCCCATTTCTGGGCAGCCTGGATGGTGAGGGCCATGGATGGACTACAAAAGAAGAAATCCAGCCCTTTGGGGCTGGAGATGAAGCTCAGTTAGTGAAGAAAATACACAAGGCCCAGGGTTCCATCAATGCTGAATAAACCATTCAGAATGGCTCAGGCCTGTCATCCTAGCACTTGGGAGGTGGAGGCAGGAGGATCAGAAGGTTCAGGATCATCATTGGCTACATAGCAAGCCAGAGTCCAGCCTGGGCTCCATGAGATCCCACCTCAGCAATACAGTCCCTGTAGACCAGCTCTGAGTCTATCCTGACACATGACACATGAGTATGCCACTGTGCGCCAGACATTGGGCAAGGCACATCGCATACAGGCCCTCATCAAATACCTACCAGATCTCTGCAAAGCAGAGACTACAACCCTGCCTTCAGACAGGAAGACTGGCGCCCAGTGTCATGCAGCTGGAAGAGCCAGACCTTTGCCCAGCTCAGCTGTTGATATGACCTAGGATCGACAACTCACGCCACATGCTGATGGGCTATCACAAACTACCCCAAGCTTGCGACTTAAGCAGCACAAATGTCTTCTCTCTCTGTTCTGGAAGTCAGGAGGTCAAATGCATGTGTTGGCGGGATTGTGTCCCTGCAAAGGGACTCTGGAGATTTTCTCCCTGAAACCCTTCAGCTTTTGGTGGTCACTGGCTTCCTGGGCTACAGCTGAAGGGCTCTCGTTGGTTCTACCCATGGTCACGAAGCCCTCTCATGTCACTGAGCTTGCCTCTGATCCTTCGGAAGGATTCAGTGAGGTTGCAATAGGATCCTTACTCTGGAGCACTGAGGAGCAACTGGCAAAGACCAGGCTTCCTATAGGAGGCGCCACCTCCACACTCAGGACGCACGCAAAGGCCGCAGGAGATGGAAGAGGCAGGGCAAGAGTGAGTCATCCCAGGCCTGGAGGTGCGAGGGACCTATGGTATTTCCAATTGTTGAGGAGAGACAGGAGGCCGTCCTGGTGGCAGGCTTGTAATCTCTGCTCTGGAGAAACAGCACAAAGACTGAGCTCAGAACTGTCCCAGAAATCTGGTAAGGGATGGTAAGGGAATTTACTTCCACCTGCCTTTGGAGAACTTGGGATGTGGTCTTGGGCTTTGGGCTTGGTCCCCCTGGGATTGATCTGAGGCCCCATGTAGGGTAGTTGAGGAGAGCAATGTCTCTTGCTTTCTGGGTTATGTTGCCAGAGTGGGCTCTGAGAGACATTTTTGCAACTCCCACCATGGGGCAGACCCCAGCTGCTACCCACCTTCTATCTATCATTCATTTATTCATTCATTCATTCATCATTCATTCATTCATTCATTCATGTGTTAGGCCTCACAGTGGGACATCCAGAAAAAAAAAAACAAAAACAAACAAAAAATAATTTTCAGACCCGTACATCTCCCCTCTCTAGTGGCTGACTCCGTGAACACAGCAGGCTCTGATCCTTAAACCCACAAGGCTTTCTTCCCAGGGAGATCTGACCTCTGGAAGAGTAGAGCATCAAATGGGGGACAGCCTGGCTCACCCCTGGAGTTAGGACTACAGGAAAGACTAAGCAGTTGCCACACAGGGCATTCATATCTAAGACTCATCCTGAAAACCAGACTGGAAATCAAGGCTCATAGAGGGGAGGCCCTGCAGTCCTTGTGCAGAAGTGGGTCCAAGTCCCCTGCACTCCCTGTTCACACCACTATATTGCTCTGGACTCCTGTAAGGAATAGGGCTCACGGGCTTCTCTGGGCTCACACTTGACCAGAGATCAGGAACACGAGGAGACTAAGACATATCATAACCTTTAGAGTTTCCCACCATGCACACTGTAGCAGAGTTTCAGAAATACATGGGGATTCGGAGGAAGGGCTCAGAACTTAGGTGAGGCGGACAGGGAGAAACCTGCGCAAATCTGTGGGCTCAGGCAAGGTCTGTGCTTGAGTTGGGCGCATCCACGCCTGTGTGGCCTGTTGTGTTGAACAAGGTTGACGGGTAGACAGGAGATGAGGCTTGGGCTCTGCAGGGCCAGATGAAGCTCAGTCGAACTTCACTTAGGAGGAGGGAAGATACAGGTTGGGTCGTCCACACCCAGAATGGAGTCCTCAGCTCTGAGGGGCTGCCAGCAAAATAGGAGAGGACAGGAGCTCCGGGTTCCCAAGCCACGGGTATTTCTGGGCCCTGTTGACAGGAAGCCTAATAGAAGACTCTTCCTCTCATCTCCATTTCTAGTCCCCTGCACCCGCCACCCTTCCAGGGTTCCCTGCGCCTCCTCATTCCATCTCTTTCCTTCAACAAGCTGCGCGGCTTCTCAGGGGTCTCCGCTTCCTGGGAAGCGAATGCAGCAATCAAATACTGGGTAGGAAACACCTGCAACACCCCGAGCTGACAAAGGACGCAGCGGGTGCACACTAGCTAGCCGCGGGGTGCACCGGCCGGGCAGGGTCCTCCTCTCCCCCACATCCCCAGCTCAGGTCTAAGAGGGGCGGGGCCTGGGGCGGCTCGGGTCCTTTTGTCTGCAGCCCCGCCCCGCCCCGCCCCGCCCCCACGCGGGCCCGCTGCGCGCGGCAGACACGAGCGGCTGACACGAGCGGCCGCCGCGGGCGGAGGCTGCGCGCCGCAGACCCGGGCGGTGCGAGCGCGATGGCGGCGGCGGCGGCGGCGCGGGGCTCCGGCTAGCTGCGGGCGGCGCGGATGGCGGGCGGCGCGGGCTGGGCGGGCGCCCCCGCGGCTCTGCTGCGCTCCGTGCGCCGCCTGCGCGAAGTGTTCGAGGTGTGCGGCCGCGACCCCGACGGCTTTCTACGCGTGGAGCGCGTCGCGGCGCTCGGCCTGCGCTTCGGGCAAGGCGAGGAGGTAAGGAGCTCGGGCGCGTCCCCAGGCCGGGGAAACCGCAGGGACCCCGCGCGATCACATTCCGGGCCTCTGTGTGTCACAAGGCACGCCCGCGGTGGCCGGCCGGCCCACCTGCCGTTCCCTCTGGTCCGTCTCCAATCCCCCTTGATGTTTGGGGAGGGGAAGGGGTGCTCTTAAAATCCAGCCTCTGAACACCCTCTCCCACACACAACCAAGCTACAGGGGTATGTGTGTACCGCGCCAGGCCTACGGGTGACAGGGATAAGCAGGGATGTTCTGCAGTCTCTGTTCCTTAGCTGCACCTACCCAACCTAGAAAAGAGGGGATGTCTGCTCCGGGCCACCCTGGATTCTGGTCCAGTTCCTGGTGACCTCCTACTCAAGCTAGATGGGCAGGCCTAGCTGGCAGCGGACTGTGCTGGCTGCAGAGGGCCAAGCAGGACCAAGCCGGGAGTGGTTAGCTGAGCCTCTGGTGTTGCTGTTGGGCCGCATGGGTGGAAGAGAGCAGAATTGTGGGGACTGTGATCCAATCTGAAACACCAGGATCTGAACTGCCAGTGTGTAATGAATAACTATGCATTGGGCTAGTGTCCTCTTGCCATCCTCACGGGGGCTAGTATCTGTGTCTGAGGGAAGGACAGGCAACCCTGCAGTGTTTAGCATCTCTGGATTCAGAAGCCCTGGCTGGGCTTTGGGTTTCTAAGGTCATCTGAGACCCCAGGCCCTATGTGGGGAGCTCTGGGCCTTGGTCTCAACTGTTGTACTGGGTGGCATTCTGTTTCCAGGACAGGTCAAGATGGCAATTTAGAACATGGGCTATGACCAGTTGAGCTGGTGTCTTCTCATCACCTGACAAGTGGGAGGCAACAACAACCCCTTTCTAGGTGGCTGAGCACCTAGAAATCCCCGAGAGCAGGAGGTGGAGGAGGGAGGGAGGCAGGTGTCAGGTGTGAGGACTCTGATCCCCAATCCCAGGCAGTTTACTACTGCAGTAAGCCTGTTCTTCATCTCTTCTCTGGTTTACTCAGGAGCATCTCTTGCTGCTGCCTCAGCCCTTCTTCTACAGAGGATGCCAAGAAGAGCGTCCCTCTTCTTGGCCAGTGTCTCCTACCTGAGCAGGCTGAGGAGCCCCTAGCACAGGAGGCTGCAGGCTGTGGGTGTGGAGAATCCTCCTTGCTTTGGGGCTAAAACCTGGAATCCAGAATCAGAAAACCTCTGGCATGGGAATGGCCTCACTGGGACCTCTGGCAGAAGGCGAACCCTTTAATGGTGTCCCTAGGCTGGACAAACACCGCCCACCATTGGATCCTCTTCCCTCTATTCTCCACACACAAATCAGCTTGTCACTGAGTCATCCTGGTTCTGCACGGGGATCCACCTGGATTTCCCTTCTGTACTGTGGTCTTTAAATATTTGAAAACACCACTCCTCTGCCCTTGTCCCTTCCCACCCTTACACCCCTGTCTGAAGCTCCAAGTCATCTATCAGGAGCTGGATTCCTACAGAGACCACTGGTGAACTGCTAGACTGTTTTCTTAGCATTAGTGGGGCTGGATCTGATCAATACACACACATGGGGTGGGGGCTACCTTTTCAGTGATCCTACACACTCTCTTCTCTTACCAAGTTTCTGGCCACTAAAACTTTTGGTGATCTGTTTGGAAAACTTCTGCCTAGGCAGAGACCCTCCACCCTGGGGCTGCCCAGTGAGTCCTGTACTTACTAAATTACTCTTGTATCATAGCAGGAGTCTCTGTGGACTACAGCAGGTTGCAAATGTGGACAGGCAAAAACAGATCTGTTATATTTCTGTCCCCCAGGGAGGTGACACTCTGGTCACCTCCTTCACAAGCCGCTCCTGTGCTTATATGTAGCTTTCTCCATGGAATGAGATCATACTGCGCCATGTATTCTAACCTAGTGCACTCCCCACCACACACACCCAGAAATGATCCTCATGTTTGACCTTATATAAGCTGTCATCAAGTTTATTATGCAGATCTGTTCCACATTTCTCTACTTGGCCCCAAAATGTCCACTTCTGATGTTTTTCTGTTTTGTTTTAAGCTTGATGTCTCTCTCCCTAGGACCGTGCAGCACACCTGTTCCATGTGACCCTGGCACAGTCCCCTCCAGTATTCTGACTTGTTAATGAGGTCAGGCCGGTTGTCTCTCATTTGTTTCTTAAATCTAAGCCAGTGGCTCGTCCCTTGCTCCTACTCAGTTTGCTCTTGTTTCCTCCCGAGACCCTCTGGTCTGACCCACCGTGCTGTCTGCAGCAGCTGGTGCTGTCTGTGTGGGCGTTCTGCGGCTGAGGGAAGAGGATGCCCGGCAGGACCACGGACAGGGCTTGAGGCTCAGAGGGGCTGCTCTGCTATTTCCATACGATGCCTGTGGAGTCACGTCAATTTCAGAAATACTCTGGAGCACTATTCCTTGCAGATGGGGTTCGTTTCACAAGTGCTGTAGGCTAGGACTGTTTCTGTTGTTTGTTTACACATCTGCTTGTGACATTGATTCCCCAACCCACCAGAGCTCTGGATGATGACCCACCATTTGTTAGACATGAGATTCGATATCTACATTTTACCAGCTGCCCTGGCATACCACGGAGCCCGGGATCAGTCGAGATGGAAGTACCCTTGAGAGTCTAAGGAGTAGACTCTCAAGAAGTAATGCAAAAATCCCACACACAGGAGAACCCCAGGGGCTGCGGATGCAGGGAGTGCTAGCCTGCTTTCCTAGCACTTGTGAACCCTGGATTTGATTCTCAAAATTACATTTAAAAAAAAAAAAAAAAAGGATATGGCTATACATGACTGAGCACGTCAAAATCCTGTCATGGTGTGGGGAGGGACGCACGGGGCCCGAGCCCTCCATGAACATTTATAGGCAGTTAATAGTAGCCATGGGGGAGGGGCTCATGAGGACTTGTCCCTCTCTAAGGGCCCACAGACAGTTAATGGTTGCTGGGGGAGGAAGAGCCATATCCTTTAATGATGTAGCTGCTGGTGAGGTGGCCATGCTTCTGTAAATCAAACCTCTCACCCGTGTTCCTGTAAGCATCCCTGATGGAGTTCATTCAGTCATTCTGACGGGGAGGGGTGGGGGGCGAGTACATGAAAGAGGAGAGAGGTGGTTGGCTGGAAAGAGGAGTGTTCGTGGGAGGAGGGCAGGAGAGGTTAGTGGAGGTTGAAAGTGATCAACGGACATTCCACACATGCACAAATGTGCCGTAATGGATCCCATTATTGTGTATATTTATACAGGCTAATTTTTAAAAAGCAGAATTTTAGAGGGAGACACAGCACCACACACCTGTAGAGGCACTTGGGAGGTAGAGACAGAAGGATCAGAAGTTCGAGGTTAGAGCCCAGAAGATGGCCCAGCAGAGACAAGCTTGCCACAAAAGCCTGGTAACCTGAGTTGAGTCTCCCAGAGACCTTACTCCTGGAAGCTGTTCTCTGGACTCCACATGTGCACAGTGGCACCTGTGTGTCCCCACACGAATCACAAAGAAAAGAAATACAACACCATCCTTTGTTACTAAGGGAGTTTGAGGCCAGCTTGGGATGCACAAGACCCTGACTAAATAAATAAATAGTGCTAGCTTTGGCAGCACATATGCTAAAATTTTAACTATACAGAGAAGATTAACACAGCCCCTGTGTGAGAATAATATTCAAATTCATGCTACATTCTATATTTAAGATAAATAAATATGTAATTTGTATGAGATAATTCTGAAGAGGGGAAGGCTGTCTCCCATCCCTTAAGTATGAGTTACTTTATGACTTTCTCAGAGTCTGGTAGGAGAAGAGGGGAAAGGTCAACTTGACAGTGAAGAAAGCTGACAAATGCCACCCCAGAATGCCACCAGGGTCAATGCCAGCCCTCAGTGTGATGGGAGAGTGTGCTTCTCCCCAGCCCACAGCTATGGTGTAGTTCTCACTCCATGGCCATGAGAGAAACGGCAGGCAAGCCCCCTCTGGACCACTCAGCTGCACTCCTTCCTTGGGTCAGAGCTCCAGTGCTCAGGGAAGAGCCATGCTGAGCCTGCTGTCTGGGAAGGAAATGCAGAATTAGGACTGTTCCTGGAGGTGCCCCTGACACCCATGCAGAGGCCTGCTCAGCAAAAGCACTGGTGATCCCCAGGCCTTTATGGGGGGGGGGAGTAGGAGGGGTACAGTTTGGCTCTGGGCTGTGTATCGAGGGCTCCTTCCTTCCTACCCCAAGCAGTCCCACCGGGTTGAGTAGAGAAGGAGACCTGGAACTGTGAAAGCTGTCCAGGCTTGAGAGCTGAGCAGAGCCCAGGCAAGGTGCAGCTGAGGCGTCTGAAAACATGCCGCCTGCATTCCCAGTCCCAGTCCTAGCGAGAATGGAACACCTCATATTTTTATAGAATGGTCATCTTGCTTTTGGTTTTTGTTGGTGGTGTGTTTTGCTTTATTTTTCATACAGTTTCATTTAACCTACGCTAACCTCCAACTCACTGTGTAGACAAGCATGACCTTGAACTCCTAATTTTCCTGCTTACACACCCTGAGTGCTGCAGTCACAAGCCTGTGGCAGCGCCCAGCTCTACAGAGTAGTTGTGAAGGATGTCTCCCGCTCATTGCTCTCAGCATGTGTCTAGCGTGAAACCTATTTCCCTCCATTTGTCTCTTGGGTCCCAGCTAAGTGCCAGGGCTGGGAAACAGTGTGGCTGTGAGCCGCCCTTTCCCCCCCCCCCCCCCCCCCCCCCCCGCCCAGTGAGGCTGGAGCTATGGCTACAAAAGAGACTGACTGCCAAGCATAGTGTGCATTCCTTTAATCCCAGCACCTGGCAAGCAGAGGCAAGTGGATCCCTGTGAGTTCAAGACCAGCCTGATCTACCCAGTGAGTTCCAGAAGAGCCAGGGCTGTGTGGAGAGGCCCTGTTGCTGTGGGGGAGGGAAAGAAAGAGACAAAGAGACAGAGAGACAGAGACAGGGAGAGGAAAGGAGGGAGGGAGAGAAGGAAGGAAGGAAATAAAGAAGGAACAAGAGGGAGGAGGAGGAGGGAGAAGAAGGAGGGAAAGAAGGAAGGAAGGAAGGAAGGAAGGAAGGAAGGAGAAAGAGGGGGAGGGAAGAAAAAGAGGGAGTAGGGGCAGATGGGGGAGGAAGTGTGAGTGTCTGTCTGGCAGCTTACAAGTGGGCACCCTTAGGGACTCTGCTAAAATCCATTACTTACAGATTCTATGTCTGCAGGGACAAGGTAGCAGAAAAAATCAAATCCCCAAAACTGGTGTACCAGGCCTCCAGGTAGCCATAGCCCAAGTTATCACAGTGAGGTCTTGTCTTTGCTTTGGACTCATGTCCTAAGTCCAGCCCACATCACACAGCTTAAGGCACAAAACTCAGAGAAGATTGAGAGAGTTCTTTAGAGGTGGTTCATGTGACCTGAAGTGAGCACTGTCGCCAAGAGGGTCCCAGGTGTCAGCACCCAGACAAGGCAGCCACAAGGCTCCTATGCACAAAACCCAAACCTGAAGGTGGTGGTGTGGGGCAGGGGGAGCTGAGGCTTTTCTATGAGACCTTCCATTCAGTGTCTATGTCTTTCTAGAATAATCCTACAGAGAGTTGGAGACTTATCCTTAGCCAGGCCATCCTGTTTAGGCAAAACTCTGAGTCCTTTTCGTGTAGTGACTTGAGGCTATCTTGGCATTCCACCTGCCTGGCCTTCCTGAAGTCTACCTATTCACCCACCCACCCACTCACTGGGGAATCTATTTGTCCAGCCACTCTTCCACCATCCACTCATCCATCGCCTCCTGTATCCAGCTTCTACTTTGCAGATCCATCCGTCCACCAAGCCGTCTGTCAGCAATGTCTTCCTCCATTCCTCATTCACTGTGTGTTTAGTTAGGGTTTATATCATTATGATGAAACACCGTGACCAAAGCATCTCGGGGAAGAAAGAGTTTATTTGGCGTACACATCGCTGTTCATCATTGAAGAAAGTTAGGGCAGGAACCTGGAGGCAGAAGCTGATGCAGAGGCCACAGAGGGGTGCTGCTTACTGGCTTGCTCTCAGTGGCTTACTTAGCCTGCTTTCTTATAGAACCCAGGACCACCACCCACAATGTGCTGGGCCTTCCCACATCAATCACTAATTAAGAAAATACCCTGCAATTACCTACAGGCTTGTGTACAGCCTGATTTTATGGAGGCACTTTCTTTCACTTTTAAAAAACTACTTGTTTTAATTTATTTTTTTATGTGCATTGGTATTTTACCTGCATGTATGTTCCGTGTGAGGTTGTCAGATCCCCTGAAACTGGAGTTATAGACAATTGTGTGACGTCATGTGGATGCTGGGAATTGAACCCGGGTCCTCTAGAAGTGCAGTCAGTGCTATTAACTGCAGAGCCATCTCCAGCCCAGAGGCATTTTCTTAATTGAGGTTCCCTTCTCTCAGATGGCTTTAGCTATATGAAGTTGACATAAAACTGTCCAGTGCACCCACCCTTCTTTAGCCATCTGCCTGTCCATCCATCCACCCACTAATGCAGTCTTTACCGCTGCAGTGCATACGGCCAAGTACACACTCAGGAGTGGGACCACATTGCCACAGGATGCCAAGTGGCTGTGTGTAGTTAAAATCACAGGAAGGGCGCAGAGAGAGGCTAAAACAGGGGCAGATGGTGACCAGAGGGATGAAGCAGGACTGTCTCGTTCTTGTGTTTAGAAGCACAGCAACATCCCAGTGCATGCTGTCCTAGCTGGCATGAACTATTTTTATAATTTCTCTATTCTGCAGACTGTTGCCTGTGGTAAGGTCTGGGGTCATCTTGAAAGGAGTTGCAGCCTGGCTTCTTAAAGGAGCTTATTAGGAGGGATGGGTCTGCCTGCTTCTCTATAAAGTAGAGCTCCTGTGGCTGAAGACAGCTTAGTGTGGCTGCTCCTGCAGAGGCTTGGGTTTGGTCCCCAGCACTCACATGGCAGCTCACAGTCATCTGTGACTCCAGTTCCTGGGGAGCTGGCATCTTCTGGCCTCCCGTTGTGAGCTGCCATGTGGGCACTGGGAACAGAACCAGATCCTCTGGAAGAGCAATCTGTGCTCTTAACTCCAGCCCAGATGATTTTTTGGGTTTGTTTGTTTGTTTTTTTCAAGACAAGATATAACCCCAGCTGTCCTGCAGCTCACTCTGTAGACCAGGCTAGCCTCCAACTCATAGAGATCCTCCTGCCTCTGCCTCCTGATTGCTGGGAATAAAGGTATATACCAATGCTGCCTGACTTAACATTCTATAATAATTGTTTCAAAAAGGATTCATAAAGTAGTGGTCAAGGTGGTTCTTTGAGGGTCTTTTGGGAGGTTAGCATAGGTGTACCGTACGCCTCCCTGAGTGCCCTGGACTATGGAGGTGTCTCTAACGGCCCTCAGTCCCAGATGCTGCTGTCCCTTCCTGCATGGTACTTTCCACTGCAGACTCCCTTGTGCAGGGAACAGAGTTCTTCCAGCCTCCACTGGTGGTTTCTTTGAACGGGAAGAATAAGGAACAGACAGCCATTGCCGCCCGGCCTTTGTCTTTCTCCATTCATCTTCCCGCAACCAGAAGAACCAAGAGCCGAAGGGACTTGTGCAGGGCCCATGAACACAGGTCTTGCTGGTTCCAAAGCTGCCTTCTTACTGCCTGCAAGATCTGGGGTCTATGGCTCTCAGAGGCCAGGGATGGGAGAAATCATGGTAGAAGGTTTATCTGGCTTTCTGAGCCTGGAGTGATCTGGTTGGAAGCAGGACTGAGCGGAATTGGGTTGTGATCTGTGAGTCCTTTTGGAGCCCAGCAGCAACCTAAGTGTTCTGGGAAGACAGGAGGCCTCTGTGGAAAGCCCAGAGGCCAGAGGAATTGAGGCTTGGGGTGGAAGAGGCTGCCAGTGACCACACCCTGTTCTCTTAAGTAGGCCAGAGAATGTTTTCTCGGGCTTCTCAGCACCTCTGCTTTCCCATGCCTTGCTCCCCAGTAGGAGCCTGTTCTGTTTGTCCCACCCGCATCTCAGCTTTGGCCAAATGACCCTACCTTCAGGGGGGAGAGGCACTGGCTGCAGGCATCTCCCCAACTATGAGATTCCAAGAAATCACTGTGCTGCCGTCCCCTTGCTACAGTGGGGCTGTCACCCAGTGCCTGCTGGGTCCTACAAGTGAGCGCTGGCTGTGGTTGAATGGGTGAGATGTCCCTTTATCTTTCCACAGGCCTTTTCTAGTGCCTGCCCCATGTCACACTGGTGGCTACAGATCCACAGATGAACAGGGCATTCCTTTGCTTAGCTCCCCAATGTGGGCAGGAAGGCTAGGAGAGAAACTTGGGGGTGGGTGAGTGGGGGGGGGTATTTTTACATCCGTGTGTGTGTGTGTGTGTGTGTGTGTGTGAGTGTGTGTGTGTGTGTGTGTGTGTGTGTGTGTGTGTGTGTGCTTTGTATGATTTGTAGTTAGGAATGTTGATAGGGTATAGTATGATGCTTTAGCACATACATGTACTGTGGAATGAGCCAATCAAGTTAATTAACCTACTTTCTCCAGTTCTCAGCATTTTAATTTGGTGAGAACATTGGAAACCCACTCCTGGCATATGCAGTGCATAATTATTAGCTGTAGCCACCTCACAAAGCAGTAGAAGGTTGGAACACAGTTCTCTTGTCTAACTGGACCATTTTCTCACCCCCTCCCCTCGCACAATGATCCATTTTGCTGGTATAACGTGATGAACCTGGCCCTGGCAGGATGGAGTCCCAGGGTACAGTGCTCCCCAGAGGGTGGAAGGGTGGTGTGTCTGAAACTGAAGCCCTAAGGGGGGACTCCTGGGCTGTTCCCACTAGGATGGGCCTCCTTTGGCCCTGCTCCCTGTTCCATGGGCATGACTGCTAGGCAGAGGACTGGGCTGAACTGGACTGTGGTGTGGGTGTCTCAGAGCCTGGACTCCAAACGCACATTGCCAGCTACACACCTTCTCCTGCTCTCAATGGTCGGGATTTAACCTAGGGCTTCAGCAGTAACACTGAGCTATGCCCTCAGCCCTAAATTTTCATTTTTAATTACTGCCATGGCTGCTGGTACTCTGTGTCTGTGTGTGCATGCATGCATTGCTGAGAACTTGGTCTAATATTGAGCTGTCCCCACCTCGTTTTCTGGGTCCTCGCTGTGAGCTCAAGGATTCATCCCTGTCTCATTGGCTATAATCCAGGTCGCTATTCTTTTTGATGCTCAAAGGTTTCTTTTGCTTTGTTTTAGTATAGACTTGTAACATTTTGACATTTTTATTTGATATAAAATTTTATTTATTTATGGTGCTAAGGATGAAACCCAAGGCCTTTACCACAGACCCATATCCTGGTCCATCACTGCCTTGCTTTTTGTTATTGTTTTGTTTGAGACAGGGTTTCATGTGACCCCAGGCTGGCCTCAAACTGTAGTCAAGGACAACTCTCTCTTCCGAGGTGTGAGGATCACTGACATGTGCCACAGGCTCTGCTTAGGTGCTGGAGGCTGGACCAGGGCTTTTACATGCTAGGTAATACTCTACCAACTGAGCCACAGAGTCAGCCCCTCACCAGCTCCTGTCAAAGGACTCCCTGAAGCTGGAATTGTAGCTCAATAGTGTGTCTGCCTAGCCTGTGTGACACTGGGGTTGTGATCCCCAGAACCACAAGGATGGAGGGATGGATGGATGGATGGATGGATGGATGGATCGATCTCTGACATTCTCTAACACTTACAGAATTTATATCTATTTATAGATTAAGTCGTGCTGTGTCATCCAGGCTGGCCGTGAACTCATAATCCTCCTGCCGTAGCCTCCTGAGTGCTGAGATTATAGGTGTACACCTCACTCCTGGTTTCATAAATAGATGTCAAAGTGTATAGCACTGTTTAAAGGTCTTTAATAAATATTGTACTCAACCCACTAACTTAGATAGCACTGCCTTTACTGTATATCCATCTTCCTCATAAGAGCAAAGTACTAAAAGGTAGCATCTTATGGGGCTGGAGAGATGGCTCAGCAGTTAAGAGCACTGGCTGCTCTTCCAGAGGTCCTGGGTTCAATTCCCAGCACCCACATGACAGTTCACAACTGTCTGTAACTCCAGTTCCAGGGAATCTGACACCTTCATACAGACATATATGCAGGCAAAACACCAATCCAGATGAAGTAAAAATAAATCATTAAAAATTAGTATCTTAGCCGGGCAGTGGTGGCACACACCTTTAATCCCAGCACTCAGGAGGCAGAGGCAGGCGGATTTCTGAGTTCGAGGCCAGCCTGGTCTACAGAGTAAGTTCTAAGACAGCCAGAACTACACAGAGAAACCCTGTCTCGAAAAAAACAAACAAACAAACAAACAAAAAAACTTAGTATCTTGAAACTATGATAAATTAATGTTAAATGTTGAATGGGCTCTGTTACCACTAAGAATAAAGTACATTTTTCACTCTTTACTTATTTTTGAAGTTATTTTCTTCTTTTTATGTGTATAAGTATTTTACCTGCACGTCTATCCACAACACTGATAGAGTTCAGAGGAGGGCACCCAATCCCGTGGGAGTTTCAGACAGTTATGAGCCACCATGTGGGTGCTGGGAATTGAACTCACCATCTCTGGAAGATCTTACTACATAGCCCTGCTGGCCTCAGACTCACAAAGACCGGCCTGTCAAATGAATGCTAGGATTAAAGGCACATGTCATCACACCTGGACCCACTATTATTTTTAAGCTACATGTTAGCAGTGTATAGAAATAGTTTATTTTGTCAGTGTATCTCTGTTTCACCACTAGTGTGAATTCACTTATTCTAGTAATTTTCTAGCTGATTTACATGGGTTTTTCTAGGTAAGTCTGTCCTCTTCAAAGGTAATTATTGCTTTTCTGTCTGAGGTGTGAGATAGGATGAGCATGGGAGATGTGTCCCTTGTGAGAAGAGAGAGAGGGGCATGTTGGGACATTGACCACATGACTTCATCCAGAATCAGGCGAGCAGGCTAGGTTAGGGTAAATAGCTGGGTACCGCTGCCTGGATGGCAGGCAGCGTTGAAAGTGAAGGATCCTGCAGAGTCTGAGCATGGGCTGCTGTAGGTTAGGGGTTGATGAAGAAGAAGAGGCCTGGCAATCAGCAGTCAGGTGTCTTGGCTGCAGATCTGGTGAGACTCCAGCGCACAAACAAGACAACCTTGGTGGCAGGGCACTAGCCTTGGGTGCAGAGTTGGCCGTGGGCATCCAGAGCCACTGTGGAGCCCAGGTAACTCCCTGCACTCTGCAGTGGTTGGGGCTGCTGGTAGAGCCAGTAGGTGGAATCCACCAGAGTCAAGTGTCTTTCTTTTCTTATCACAGGAAAAGTGGGGTGGGCCTGAGAGATGGTTCAGCAGGTAGGGATATTTGTGTGCAGGCCTCACAAATCCCAAGTTTGATCCCTGGATTGTTCAGGGTGGCAGGAGAGAGTTATCCTCTGACACCTACACACACACACACACACACACACACACACACATAGTTTTTTTTTTTTTTTAATGAGGTGACTGTAGCATACCACCATTAGGTATCACATCAGCAGCTGAATTCTCAGCCCTGGTCTCCTTTGGCTTTATTGTAGAGCAGAAAGCTAATTGTGGTAAAGACTTCTCAACAGCTATTAAATGGTTTTTTGCCCTGATTGCTCTTTTTCAGTTGACGCAAAGAGTGAGTCAGAAGCGGGGGCGTGTCTGTGCTCCCAGTCCTTGGCTGGTGGAGGCAGCAGGATCCGGAGTTCAAGGCTATCTTTACTAAGTATCAAATTCCAGACCAGGCTGAGTTATTCAAGACCTCATCTCAAAAAACAAACAAACCACAAAAACAAAACAAAACAAAAAAAACAAAAAAACAAAACACACACACACACACACACAAAAACCACACACAAGGAAAAAAAGTTGCTGAAAGTACTCCAGTTTACCCTCCCACACCTGTAGCCCAGGTTTGCCCGCCAGGTGGTGCTGGGCAGAACCCATAGGTGTGCAGAGGGGTCTGTGCCTGAGCCTGGGATTCCTTTCCTTTTGCGGTCTCTGTGAGAGTGGGCACAGTACATACCAAAGGCACGCCTGAGTGAAGTGCCAGGGGAGCAGTCCAGAGCACAGCCTGCTCGCTCGGTTTGGCCTGGAAGATGTGGGGTTCACCAGCGGTTTCCTCTGCCTCCCCAGACACCTGTGAAGCTTTTGGAAGGCTGGAGGGTGTTGGGGTCTGGGATTGTAGAGATCACAGGGGGACTCTCAACTTTCCAGCATGCTGGCTGTGTCCTGGATCCTTTAGCCTGGTCTGTGAGATGAGGTGCCCTGTGGGGGTGGGGTGGGGTGGGGGCATTACTGTGCCTGTGACTGGAAGAGTGAGGGCAAAGCGCCTGTCACAGGACAGAGTGGCGTGGCCGAAGCTCCTTGTCCTAGGAACTGTCACTGTGGATGCTGTGGCCTTAGGCACACTCAGAAAAGATGGTACCATGGGATGAGGTGGTCAGGACTCTGGTCCCTGGGGACGGGACACTGTGGCCTTGTTCCCACTGTTGCTGTGCCGGCCTTATAACCCAGGTTGATGGTGGTGGTGATGATGGTAGTGTTTAGAAGGAGGTGGATGTGATGGCAATGATGCTGGTGGTGGTGGAGGTGGTAGTTGTGGTGATGATGCTGATACTGGTGGTGTTGGTGATACCACTGCTCAGCACAGCAGATCCAGAGTAGATGGAATTAGTGGTATTTTGCAGAAAAGACTGAGCTCAGGTGAGTTCTGGCTTCCTCACTTCCTAACAAGTTGGGGTAACCATTTCTCCTCAGTCTTCTCATCAGTAAAAAATAGGCCTAATAATAGAAACTACTCCATAGGCTTGTGGAGTGTATCTAGAATAACTCAGGTAATGCTCTTAGGAGTACTGGGCTCAGAGCAGCCGCTCCTGTTGTCAATTGTTATTGTACCATTATTATCATTACTGTGACTCTGGGGACCTCACTCTGGGGAGCTTGGTGTGGTGACAGGGACTGGTAGTAGGTGAGTTATGACATCCCCAGAGGATGAGAGTCTGCCTTAGGGTGATGACACAGCCCCTCAGTTTTTTGTTGGATGCTGGAACTGTTCCCTTTCCCAGCAACTAACTGCCCTGGAGTCTTCTCAGAGAACTTGAGTATGCTCATGGACAGGGCCCTCAGCAGAGGCCAGCCCTGACACTCCCTGCCTGGCAGAGTCCAGCGCTGCTCAGCCCAGGTCCTTCCCAGGGGGAGGATTCCCTAGGATTTACTGGGGAAATTTGAACATGCAGATTCCAGAAGCTACCTGCTGACTGAGCAGATCTGAGGTGGGATTTAAAATAGGCCTGTGCCCTCAGCCCTCTGCTTTGGAGCCCAGAGGGCCCAGATCTGAATGCTTGCCTCTCTCCTTATCTGGAAGGCCTAAGGCTTGTTTTGTGGCTTGTCACTTCCACTCCAGGACTGGCTAGTGTGCGGGCAGTCTGCAGTTCTATCTCTTCTGGTACCTGGAACCTTCTTGCTTTTACCCTCCCTTCTCTCCCCCAAGCCTCCAGTCCTCATGCCCACTTTGGGAAAGGAGATTTGAATTATGAATCAAGGCCTGAATCATGTATGAGGACTCTTGCCCATTTGGTGTTGCAGTGCCTGCTGGGAAAAGGTTTGCATCTGCAGAGAGCCCTTGGTTGAACAGAACTGAACTTTTTCTAGTCCCCAAGGAACTTCCTCAGCTGAATTCAGGGCCTCCTGCTATGGGAAAAAAAAAAAAAAATGGCAGCCACAAAGAGGCAGCCCTGGGCCTAACCCTGGTTCCCTGCTCTGACCAGGGCTGTAAGAGAGCTGCAGCCATATTGGGGAGTCCAAAGCTGCCAGCTTCTTCACATAGGAAGTTGTTTGAACTCAAGGCTCACCTAGAATCTGCCCTCCTGAGGTGTGTGTCAGATACAGTCTGAGAGGAAGCTGCCCTAAGAGTCTCTGGCAGCAGGGCATGGGCAGGTGGATTCTATGTCCTCACTAAGACCTGCAACCCCTCTCACCCAGATTCTGTCTCTGCTGCCAACATAGCCTACTTAGTGTCATGTGCAAAGCAGAACAGCCAGTAAGGGGAATGCCCAGGACATGAGGAATCCTGGTCCTTTGGAGGTGAGAGGAGGCTCCATGAGCAGGGGCAGCGGGTGGGGAAGCTAGTGGCAGGCCCTGACTGACGGCCTTGTATGTCTCCGACCTACTGATCTGAGAAGGCTGTGTGTGTGCGTGTGTGTGTCTGTGTGTGTGTGTGTATACATGTGTATATGTGTGTCTTTGGTGTCTGTACTTGTTTGTGTAAGGCTGTGTGTGTGCGTGTGTGTGTGTGTGTGTGTCTGTGTCTGTGTCTGTGTGTGTGTGTATACATGTGTATACGTGTGTCTTTGGTGTCTGTACTTGTTTGTGTACATGCGTGCACATGTTTGTGTGAGTTCACACGCACACATGAGCACCTGCATGTTAAAGCCAACGGTCACAGATTCAGGATCTTTGCTCTGTCTCTCCTCACTTTGATTTCTTTTTCTAAGTAACTAGAACATTGTTGTCACAGAGAGAAGGGCAATAAAGGGACTGAGGACACATTGCAGTTCACAGCCCAGGGCGCTGGGCAGACTGAACCTGCTGCACTTCCTGCAGCTCTTGTTACTCCTGGCAATGCACACTTAGGTCTTCTGTAGGAAGTGCAAGAGAATTCAAAATTTCTGAAGAGCATTTATACACACATCCAGGCAGAAAGTTGCAACATCTTAAGTCTCTTGATTCTTTTTCTAAAAAATAAAAAATGTTGAGACAGGGTTTCTCTGTATAGTCCTTGCTGTCCAAAGAACCCTTTCTGTAGACCAGGCTGGCCTCACTCTGTAGACCAGGCTGGCTTCAGACTCTTAGGGATCTACCTGCCTATGTCTGTCTCCCAGGTGCTGGGATTAAAAGAGTGTGCCACCACTGCCTGGTTTGAAAAATACTTTTATTCTTTGTGAAGTTCACGTGTCGTTTTCTGGTCCTATTTACCTTCCTTCCCCTAACTCCTCCCAGACCCACTCAACTGCCCTCTTTTTAAAATTTACAAGTCCAGTTTGTCTGCCCAAATACTCTTGGGTGGGGCCACTTCCTGCAGTGTCATCCAGGGATCACACCCTTAAAGAAAGCAAACTGCCCCTCTCCTGGCAGCCAAGGGCTACTCCGGAACGATTGTCTCCGTGTCCATGATGGGGTTCTGTTGAGTGTGAGCAGGTCTCGTGCATGCTGTCACAACTACGTGAGTTCATGCATGCACATGCCCTGTTGTGTGCAGAAAATGCTCTCTCCCTGTAGTCACCCACCGCCTTTGGCTCTTACAAGCCTTCTACTCCCTCTTCTGAAATGATGTGTGAGCCTTGGAGCTGTGATACAGATGATCCATTTAGGGCTCAGTACTCTATAGTTTTCTATTCTCTACCCCTTAACCAGTCCTGGGTCTCTGTGTAAATGCCGTTTGCCACAAAAGACGCTTCTCAGATGAGGGCCGAGAGAGTCATTGAGCTAAGGGTATAGCCATAAGTCATTAGCGGTGGGTTTGGTACTTTGTTACACCTAAGGCTCATTGACAAGGCTAGGCTGGCTGACCTGTCTCCTCCCCTGCACAGGATTACACGTACTCACTGCTGCACCAGGCTGAGAGAAGGCTCTTAGTTGTGGTTGTCCTGGGGATGGAACGGCTCTTGCATATGTTAAGCATGTGCTCTACCACTGAGCTATGGCTCCAGCCTCTTGAGAACCATTCTTCCTTGACACTCTCAAAGACATGGCCTCCTGGAGACTATGCCAAGGGGCTCAACCTTTCTGGGCACAGCTTACTTCATGGGTGAAACTGGACCAGTAGTCCTCATTGTTTCACAGGCATGATGGGTGGATGATGGATGGATGGATACATGGATGGATGGATGGATGGATGGATACATGGATAGATGGATGAATGGATGGATGAATACATGGATGGATGGATGGATGGATGGATGGATGGATGGATAGATGGATGAATACATGGATGGATGGATGGATGGATGGATGGATGGATGGATGGATGGATAGATGGATGGATACATGGATGTGTGGATAAATGAATAGATGGGTGGATGGATACATGGATGGGTGGATGGATGAATAGATGGATGGATACATGGATGAGTGGATGATGGATGGATGGATGGATACATGGATGTGTGGATAAATGAATAGATGGATGGATGGATACATGGATGGGTGGATGGGTGGATGGATGGATAGATACATGGATGGGTAGATGATGGATGGATGGATGGATGGATGGATGGGCCAGCTTAGTCTTTGCTCTCCTCATTGGTCTAAGATGTCTTCTTGGTACCCCCAGCAGGGCCTGATTACTGAATCCATTACAGGACACATAGATTCTTGGAAATGGCCCCATAGGCTCATATGTTTGGATGATTGGTCCCCAGTTCCCCAGTTGGCAGCACCATTTGGGAAGGATTAGGAGGTGTGGCTTTTGTTGAAGGAGGTATGTCACTGGGGACAAGCTTTGAGGTTCCAAAAGCCCATGCCATTCCCGTTAACCTTCTCTGTCTCACGCCTGTGGACCAGGTGTGAGCTCTCGGCTACTGCTCTACTACCTGCCATGTTCCCCATCGTGATGGTTGGGAACTCACTCTCTGAAACTGTGAGCCCCAAACAAACTCTTTCTTCTATAAGTTGCCTTGGTCATGGTGTCTTATCACAGCAATACAAAAGTAACTAAGACAGGTCCCTTTGGTCCATGGGCTGGTGGTGCAGGTCCTCTGGCCTGTAAGCAGTGAGGTTCCACTTAGGACTCCTTTGGGGTTTCAGGTGAACAGAAACTTTCTAGTGGGCAAGGCATCTTCATTCCCCCAGTAGCCTTCCTAGCGGCCTGCCTGATTCCCACAGGATCCTTAATAAGCCCCTGCTCAAATCAATAGCTTTCAGGTCTAAAATACTCCTTGGTCTCCATGGTAACAGTGTGAGTTGGCCTTTGCAACCTGCCCATTTCACAGGAGAAAACCCCAGGCTCAAGGAAGCTGCAGTTTGTTTGCATCTAGGTGGGTGGCGAGGCTGTGTTCCTCCCTGAGAAACTCCCTGGTGGGCTCCCAAGACCTGTAGCCTTCCTTCATCATGTGGAGGATCAGCGCCGGGGCTTCTGGCTGGAGTTGCCATTTGTTTTGCCTCAGAAGCTGAAATGTAATTCCCCAGAGGCTGTGAAGTCTTGGCCCAATTGCAACTTCTGAGGAAGAGAGGAAGGCACAGGGGAAGGCATTTCACCTGAGTGTGGGAAAAGCTCCAGCAAAGCCCTAGGACGAGCAGTGCCCCTCCAGCCGCCCCAACAACCAACAGTGTCCACACAGGCCCTGACACTGGACTGGAGGACACTAGGGACCACTCGCCCATGGTGTGGCCTCCAGTGTGCCCCTCCCTTGGAGAAGCATCGTCCAAGCACAGGTGTCCTTCCCCTTGCAGGGTGAGCTCCCTGGCCCATGGCCAGGAAACAGTTCCCAGAGGTGTACCCAGCTTTGCCCTCATTACCTCTTAACCTTCCTTGCACATCAAAAACCCAAGCAAGTAGCATGCATAGATTGGACCTGGCTTCAGAATTCAGATCTGGGCCATCGATGTCAACCAGAACTTTGCTAGTCCAAGGATGGCTGTGATTGGCATGTGCTGGGAGCACTTAGAAAGGTGAGCTCAAGAGGGCTGGGGTCTGTAGCGCTGTCGGTAGAATGTCTGTCTAGCATGCGCAAAGCTTTGCTCTCCAACACTGTATGGAGCCAGGCATAAGTGGTGTACAGTAACAGGCAGCTCTAGTCTCAACAATCCACAGGTAGACACAAGAGAAGGAGTTCAAGGCTAACCTGGGCTACTGGAGACCCTGCCCCCAAAATCAAAATGAAAAGGAAGAAAAGCAGTCTCAGGGCCCAGCCTTGCAGAGTGGGAGCCTCCACCCAACTGAGAGGTCCAGTCTCCCAGTCTCTGTCCAGTCAGCAGCTCAGAGTTGGGGTATCCATGTCTTCCCTCCCCACAGAGGGAACAGGGCAGTGGGAGCTGTGCCTTTGAGCCATCCTGGGCCTCAAATCCAGCTGCCCGCACCCTGAGGACCTCAGCACACCCTGGGGCTGCTGTTGGCTGAGTGACCGAGAGAAGAAGCTGTGTTTGTGACCTTCCCCGAGCCCCGTCACTGAAGCTGTAGGACAGCTGTCCTCTTGGTGGAGACAAGTCCCCTCTTCTGCCACTGCTGCCCTTGCAGTCAGGTCAGTGTCATCAGTGAGGCAATGGAAGCAGGGCTCTCCGAGCAGCCTGGCCAGGAAGAGTCTAGGAGACCTGGGATTTGTGGTCAGGCAGACATGACACCCTGGCCAACCAAAACCTACCCGATGTTCCAGGTGCACTGGTCACTATCTCCTTGTCTGTGCAGATTCTGGAGACGACCCTTAGGAGTCAACCTGGCCTCCCTGTGTTTGTCACACCAAGCAAAGCAAATGTCCTCCTTTCCATCCCCACATGGCCCTGGTTGGTCTTCCTCCCTTCAACCCCCAGTACCTTTCAGCACCTTCCTAGGTACAAACCTGGGTCCTTGGGACCCTGCTAATCACCACCCTCACCCCCAGCAGAGGGGACGGTGTCTTCTTGGCCATGCTCTGTGGCCAGCTTCTTGTTCTCCATGTCCTCCAGCCACCAAAGCAGATGCTGAGCCCCCAACCAGCTGGTACCACCACAGCCTGGCCTGAGCGCCTGTCCACCCCTCCCATGTCTTCTTGTTCTCCCCCTCCCCTTTTCTCTGCTCCCCCTCTTCTCTCTGCCCCCTGGAATTCCCCATAGCTTCATGTTCGCTGTATCTATCCTTGAGGTTCAGCACAGCCACGTCCACTGGCTGCCCCCATGTGAAGTCCCCATCCCTCTGGGCTCTGCTTCCTTTAAGCCCTGACTGTCCTAACTCCAGAAACATCCAGGAGGTGACCTTATGGCTGCTTCTGTCTTATCTACCCCCAAAATACTGCACGCCTTCCCCTTTTTAAGAATTAAAGGGCTTCTCTGTCCCCACCACCCTGCTGGAGTTTTTAAATGATCCAATTCCATTTTTAAATTCAGCAGATTAGAAACTCTCATGAGAGGAAATGGGAGGATTAGTTGCCAGCCAGCCAGCCAGCGTGTGGAGAGCAGCCTCTGCGGAGAGCAGCTCCGTGAGGTGGGACAGTGTTCCTTCTCTAGAGCCTGTGTGTTTCTAAATCCCAGCAGATAATGAGGTGGAATTCAGAGGCTGAGTCACTGGCCTTTGCTCACACCACTGGTGAACTGAAGGGGGGAGGGGGGGATTCCAGCTCAGCTCTGTCTACCACAGAGACCTGGAATGACATACAGCCCAGATGTGTGGGCGTGTGATCAGTCACCTGCCTGCTTTTATGCTCTTCCCAAGGCTATTTTTATTTTATTCACAATGTACAGCAGGACATCTGTCCTTTCCCTGGGAACTTCCTGGGAGATTGTCGTTCTCCTATGGGATTGAAGAAATGTTTACTGAAGGCAGGGACAGAGGACAGCCTACTTCAGGGCCACCCACACCCCTGTCATTTTCATTACTGTTCAGACACTAAACAAAGCCCTTGTGGGTGGCCAGAGGGACTCTCCACTGTAGGAGCTCAGATGGATTGAGGGGCCGCTGGTGACACCTGGACATGCTGGAGTCTTCAAAGGGCTCCAGCCATAGCTCAGCTGAGACTACACTGCCCAGGACAGGTCTCCTTTCTGGATATCTGATCCTAACCAGAAATATCCCAATATCCCATGGTCCTTCTCCACCACTCGGAAAGCACCTTAACTCTTGAAATTTCCTTCCGTTCCCATCTTTTTCACCAACCGGTCCTGGAAGGGGGGGAGGGGGTGTTGTGCACACATGAAGGTGCAGGCTCCAGCTCCTGGCATGCAGCAAGGCCAGAGCAGGATGCCAGGTGGGTGTCCCGCTCTCTCACTCTTCCTTATTCCTTTGAGACAGGGTTTCTCACTGAACCTAGAGCTAGACTGGTTGCCAGCAAGCCCCAGTGATCCCCCTGTCTGCACTCCCAACAGCACTGGGGGTGCACATGCAAGCCGTACCCAGCTTTTTACAACTTGGTTGCTAGGATCCAAGCTCAGGTCCACGAGTATGCAGTGGGTGCTCTTACCAGCCCAAGGAGAGTTCTTCATCAGGGACTCTCAGCTTTGGGAACAAAAAAATCCATACATGGTTCAAATGCTGAGAAAAATTCCTGTGTGCGTGCGTGTGTGCGTGTGTGCGTGCGTGTGTGCGTGCGTGTGTGCGTGCGTGCATGTGTAGATGTGTGTGATGTATTGAGAAAGGAAAACATGTCAAGGGCAGCTTCCTTCAGTGGCTTGGAGGCATCATCCAGTCCGAAGCCTCTTTCCTTTGATTTTCCCCAGTGTAGTTCAGGATGCATCCTTTCCAGGAGGGTAGAGAACTTTGTGTGATCCCTCCCGCATCAGAACTCCTGCGGAGTTCTCTTCCTGTCTCATCTCATTAAACAGAAGTTTAACATACATTTGTCTAAACCAAACTCAGGTTTGGTTCAGTCTGATCTCCTGGCCCTGACTGAGGTATCCTGAGCCCGAGGCACCTGGTCAAACAGGAGTAGGCCCCTGGGCCCCACAGAAGCTGCCCTGCCCAGGAGAGGAGAGCAACCATCAGGATCTGCCTCAGTTCTTGCCGTTATTTGCGGACTTCGGTTGAGTCCTCCATAGGGCCCCGTGCAGCTGCCTTGGAAGGAGCCGCTGGCTTCTCTTCATTCCCTTCATTCACGGTTACTCTGGTTTTTGTCTCTTCCCTAACCTTGTGTGTACCCCAAACAGCCCTTGGGGAAACATTCCAAGCATGTAGATTCCCAAGATTGGTATTAGTGTTACTCAGCACTCTCATTTTCCAAAAAGGGAAACCGAGGCATAAAGAGAGAAGTTCTCCAAGATCAAGTGGATTGATGGTGGAGCTGCAAAAAGGCGCCCCTCTGCCCATTCCTGCCTCTCTAAGCACCTTTTCACCCAGCGTATCCTTGGCAAGCATGTCTGCAACGTTCGTTGTTCCTTGCTTAGTTATTATCATAGTTGATCCTCACTGCAGCCCTGAGAGGCAGCATTGTAGATGTGTGGAAGCCGGTCTTAGAGGGGTAATGTGGCTACAGAGACTGACTCCAATGTAGACACACAGACCACAATGCCCTGAGCATCCCGTGGAGTGCAGGCTTCGGGAGTGGTGATTAGGAACTGACAACAGACAACTGGACTCTTCTGCCTGGCCTGGGGTGTAGTGACCAGACCGGCAGGACCATCTTTGGAAACTCTTCCCTCTGTCTGCACCTGGCTCTGTGGGAATTCTTGCCTGGCTTCCCTCCCCTCCCTCCCTGAGAATTAACAGAGAGGTCAGTGGCTGCCTGCACCCTTTGTCTTCTGAACTTCAGAACACAGGCCTCATTGTGTGCCTGGGAAAGTGGATAAACAAGCAGCTGGGGCCTTTGGCCCTGAGGCCCCAGAAGAGGGCCAGAGCCTTCTGGGTGGGTGGCAGGGGAAAAGACTGACCTGCAAAGAAGGCAGAGCCTAGATGCTAAGGTGCTTCCGCTTCTGCCTCTTCTAACGTGGGGCAAAGCCAGAGCTGGGAGAAGGGAAGGACCAGCTCTCTGCTGTTTCTCTAGGCCAGTGGTTCCTAATGCCATCTGTTATTCCTACTTCCTTCTCCTAGCCGTGACCACTGGTCCAGGCGCCTATGCTGCCCCCATTCCATGTACCTGACTCCTCAGGCACGTCTTGAGTTTCAGGCCTCCATTCTGCCCACTTTGCTGGTCCTAAACTGCTTCCAAGGACAGAATCATTGGGATCAGCAGGTGGCTGAACCATCTCTCTAGCCCTTAAAATTTTTTTAAAAAATTTTATGTGTATACACATAATTTTTACATTTTACAAAACTACACATAAAATTTGATTTTACATGTAAAAAAACTTTGACTGCATATATGTCTGTATACCACTTGCCTGGTGTTTGTGGAGGCAAGAAGGCGAAGTTAGATCCCCTGGAACTGGAGTTACAGATGGGTGAGCCATGGTATAAGTGCTGGGAATTGAACCTGGGTCATCTGATAGAGCAACCAACACTCTTAACCGTGGAGCTATCTCTACAGCCCTATTTATTTTTATTGTATGTATATGAGCATTTTGCCTGTGTGCATGTGTGTGAACCATCTGCATTTTTAGTGCCCATGGAAGCCACACACACACACACACACACACACACACACACACACAAAAGCAAACAGCAAAATAAAAATCTTTGTAAAGAATGTTCAGGCTGGGCTGTGGTGGCGCACGCCTTTAATCCCAGCACTTGGGAGGCAGAGGCAGGCGGATTTCTGAGTTCGAGGCCAGCCTGGTCTACAGAGTGAGTTCCAGGACAGCCAGGGCTACACAGAGAAACCCTGTCTCGAAAAACAAAACAAAACAAACAAACAAACAAAACAACAACAACAACAAAAAAGAATGTTCAGCAGTACTTCATAGAGGATGGATATGTCAGCTGCCTTAAAATATTTTTGGTGCCCTGATTTTAATTTCCAGTCTCCAAATTAAAAAAAAAAAAAAAAAAAAAAAAAAAAAAAAAAAAAAAAAAAAAAAAAAAAAAAAAACAAAAAAAACAAACCAACAAACCTTTGATGAAACATGGAAACAGCTGGGTCATTTTAGAGTCCGTAACTTTGTTAACCATGTTTTCCAGTACATAATGGTACCATCTTTTCCCATTTGTGTGGTGAATAATTTTGGATTATGTTCTGGGCATCTTGAAGACTATAAGACTCTAGGTGATCCCATTAGATGTCTCTGAAAAAAAAAGTCAGCATAGAGTAGGTTTCTTTTTCATTAGGAAATTAGTCCAGTAAAGCGGAAGCCTAGCATCCCCACTTGCCCACTCTGTAAGCAGCTATTCCAACTTAGCCACTTCAGTTCCCAAAGATGTCTCCAGGCTCTTCATAGCTTCCCCAAGGATGCACGCCCACCGCCGGTCCACTGCTGATCCACTGCCTCCTCAGTCAGCTGCTCAGTTCTGAACTGACCTGTTTGCTCCGTCTGCAGTTCAGGGCAGAGCTCAGGACTTCAGTCAACCTCACTCCAAGGGTCTCTATACACTGCAGCGCTCTGCCTTCTCAGGGTTCTACCCTGCCCACTTCCTACTTTCTCTCCCAGGCCATCTGCCCTTCCCTCCTACTCTGCCTCCACTGCCACAGATCCGTGACTCTGTGGCTGCTGCCACCACTCAGCTTTGGGACCTAAGTTTGCCTTGTTGGAGAGACAAAATACACATACAAGGGGGGGGGGGGGAGGAAAGGAGAGAAAGAAACACCTAGGGCATTTTCCTTGTCTTTTCTGACTCAGGTGGGACCCCTCCCCGGCTTTGCATCAGAAAGGGTTTCCTTTAGAGCCCCCTCTCTCCCCATCTGCTGCACAGGAAATAGGAAAGAAGAGTAAAGATAATCCCCCAAATTGAAGTTTTTGTTTTCCTTTGTTCACCTTGTGGAGTCTTGGCTCTTGAGGTTCTCCTGCAGTGCTCAGCTATGGTCTGTGGGACAGACAAGATGGGGTCCTTGTGTAGCTCACCCAGAGCCAGGAGTCTTCTCAGGTTGGTTTTATTTGTGTTTGGGAGGCGTTGCTTTGAGACAGGTCTCCCTGTGTAGACTAGGCTGACTGGATCCAGTGACCATCCTGCCACCACGCCCTTCTTCCCAGAACTTTAATATTGGCATCTTAGTAACAGGCTTGAAGTCTACAGTCTGGGATGCTAACTGCCAACCTTTCTTTTAGCAGTTCAGTGTCTTTTAACTATTCTTTCCTTTAATATTTCAATTCTTTTTTTTTTTTTTTTTTTTTTTTGGTTTTTCGAGACAGGGTTTTTCTGTGTAGCCCTGGCTGTCCTGGAACTCACTCTGTAGACCAGGCTGGCCTCGAACTCAGAAATCCTCCTGCCTCTGCCTCCCGAGTGCTGGGATTAAAGGCGTGCGCCACCACTGCCCGGCAATATTTCAATTCTTAAGCAAGGGTTTCCTGTGCTAGATTTTCCGAGTCAAAATTTCTTAGCTTTGTTTTTTCTTTGCTTTGTTCCGGAACTTGTAAGTGATCAAAATTATTTCAATAGCAATAATTACTGGGGGTTGCCTGGGCTCCACTACCTCCTCATGGTTGTATGACCTTAAACCCAAACATCTGAGCCTTGTGTGTGTCCTCATCTGTAAAATGGGAATAAGAATTCTGTTCAGGATCCGGAATCCTGTGAAGCTGGAGTAACCTGTCTATGGAGTGATGCAACAGTGCGTGGCATAAAGGCACTTGCTCTGCACTCACTTTGATTCCTGGTAGGAAGGGCTAATGTTTATTCAGCCCCTCTAAGTGCTGAAAGCCAAAGGCAGCTGAGACCTCAGCAAGCAAAGAGCTGCTTGGCCTTCACCGGCTTGCCAGACCTGCATGAGAGAGATGTGGGAGGTAGCTGGGCTTGGGGGAGATCTTACCGGTAAGCTGACCACAGCTTGGCTCACAGCATCACAGCATCCTTCCATCAGAGAGATGTGACTCTGGGGGATAAATGGAAGAAACCAGCCTGAAGAGAAGAGCAACAGAAATAGAAGGGGAAGCCTAGTAATTGAATGGTTCCCAATACGAAAGATCAGCTGCTGGTCCAGCTGTGCGAGCTTCAGCTGTTCCCATCATCCCTGCCAGCCCTGGAGCTTGCTTTCTCCTCTCATGGGAGCCAGAGGAGCCTGGGACTGCTAGGACTGACTGCTGGCAGCCATCAGTGCTGGCTGTCAGTGTTACCTGCTGTATTTCCTGGTGTGAGAGAGCTCCTGCCCCTTCCTGGTACTCAGCAGACACAGCCCCAGATCCCGCTGTTCCCTTCTCTGTGTGTTCTGATTTTGCCTGTTTTGTTTGTTTTCTGAGACAGGATCTCTCTTGTAGCCTAGGCTGACTTCAAATACAGTCCTCCAAAATCTTTGTATTTCTTTGACCATGTTAAGGAGAGAGGCCAGGGCTTGTACATACTCACAGAGTGGCACCCCAGCCGGATCTGTTTTCACACATGGGATGTAGGGGATTTGAGTGGGTATTCCATGCACATAGGTGGCCCAGTAGAGGCCACACACTTGCAGATGGCAGGGAAGCAGTAAATAGCAGCTGATGGTACTCTAGGGTCAGGAAGACCCTGTTCAGTAGCTGCCACTGCTGGTGACTGCCTAAATGGCTCAATTCCCCTGAACCTTGGTGTCCTCAAATGTAACATGGGACTGTTATAGCAGCTGTTATTTAAATAGCTATTTTTCACCCATTTTTACAAAATACTGCTAAAGCCTTGAAGACCCCCTCTCAGGGGAGACCCTCATTCAAGTCTCGGGAAGTCACGGCCACCCAAAAACTCACAAGACACCGAATCTGGATGCAAACAGCAGAGGCTTTATTTGGGAGAGTTAGCCGGCTAATGGTCAATTCAGCTCCTGTGTCAATTCGTTTGCTCACGCAGGAGCTGAATTGACCAAGACGGGCTGGCTGGGGGGCTTTTTAAAAGGGGAAAACCACAAGCCAGGGGAGTGAGGAGGGGGTGAGGGGTTGCTAAAGAAATATAACATAAAAATAGCGGAAAATTCCAGAGGAACCCAACCTAAGTGAGTCAGGGTCATGTGGAAAACACTCTGTATACTCATTCTTCTCAAAAAATGTGGTCTTGCCATGTCACTGTGGCCTTGCCCTGTCATTGTGGCCTTGCCCTGTCACTTGCTCAACTATTTCTCAGTTGCTCCTGACACGGCTCTGCCCTGTCATCCTGGTCACTAGTTTCTCAGCACCACCTAGATGACTTGCATTCCTCTCTTCCCTTTGTAGTTAGCTGGTTCCTGAAACCAGCCAGTCTACATTTTTAGCTTTCTTCAGAGAAAATTTTCCATGCCCTTTAGAGTGAGGCCTAAAGAAAAGCCTATATGCATTTTATAAAATGATTTTTATAAGTTTTCACTCTACAGCCTCATTTAAAGAGCTACTGTGTCAGGTGGTGGTGGTGCATGCTTTTAATCCCAGTACTCAGGAGGCAAAGGCAGGTGGATCTCTGAGTTTGAGGATAGCCTGGTCTACAGAGCTAGTTCCAGGACAGCCCGAGCTATATGGAGAAACCCTTCCGCAAAAAAAAAAACAAAAACAAAAAACAAAACAAAACAAAACAAACAAACAAACAAAAAACAACAACAAAAAAAAACAAAAACAAAGCAACAACAACAAAAACCTAAACAAATTAATAGATAGATAGATAGATAGATAGATGATAGATAGATGATAGATAGACTGACCATTGCAACCACTACTGTGGTCTTTATGGATGCTAATTGTATGTGATATAAGACTTTACTAATTATACAGTTTCCACAAAGCTGTCTTACAGTATGCATAGCTACTGTCCTGGGAGCACACACTCCGGAGCTCTGTGCCACTGCTGGGAGCACACACTCCAGAGCTCTGTGGGAGTACCTGAAGAGAAGGGAGTCACTGTAGTTGTGAGCTCCTAACTGCAGCCTGGATCACATCTCTGCGGGCTGTATGGAGGTCCATCTGTCTGTCATTAGACATCCCACCCCTACCTCTGGAAGCAGAGGATGGACAGCCTGCCCCAGTGATGTCCCCAGGCCCTAGGCATTAGGGATTACAGAACTCTGCAGTCCCTCAGAGTGTGTGAAGTTGGAGCTTCTCTTCAGGCCCTTGATGCTCAGGAGTGAATGCCTTGGACTGTCCTCGATTAGGGCATAGGCCCTGGCCTTGGAAAGGGCTATAGGGTCCTAGAGTCTGAGGGATAGGGGTCACTGTGTCCCAGGCCTTCCTTAAGTTCATAGACTCTCTGTAATGGCAGGGGAGGGGGCAGGAGGAGAGGAGGAGAGGATGGCCAGCTGGAGTCATGGGTGAGCTCCCAAACAGCCTGCAGGTGGCACCTGGCAATGTCAGCAGCTTCCTTGGTAGTTGGGATGGGAGCAGGGCTGACAGCTGCAATGCTGGGGATGCTCTCTCCAGGCCTGAGCTGGCAAAAAGCCTCTTCCCTGTTACCTGACATTCTACCACTCCACGGAAGCTGAGGGGAAGAGCTGGGCTTGCTCAGCTTTGGATAGTGCACAGCACTATGGGCCTCTCTGAACCTCTGCTCTAGCTCCCCTTAGAGTTGGGAATATCTGGATCCGAGGGTTGCTTTACTAGGTAGCAGGTTCAGAACATCTTAAGACATTGCATAGCTCCTGGGTGATCCCTCAGATCCAGCAGAGTAGGAAAGCTGGAAAGAGGTACAAACACTCAGCCACCAGGCGCAGGCATGGAGAGTAGCTGTGGTGGAAGCTGTGCTTACTGAAGCCCCACCCCCTGCCAAGCCCAGCCCCTGATGCTGGACAAGCATCCTGTGATGTGCAGGGAAAACAGTGGGAGAGCAGATGAGTCTTCTCACCTGCCTTGCTCTGGCACAGGTGACAAGCAGAGTGGGAGGACGGGCAGACCTGCCCATAAGGAAGATATACACAAGCACTTGCTCCCCGCCATGTAGGGCAAACCAAAATATGATTCCACTGAAGTACAACTTTGCAGGGAACCATTGAGTTTATTGGGCTTACCTACAGAACCCCGGTAACCCCGAAGCAGCTGTATCATCAAAAACAGTCTCACTCTACCAAGGATGACGTTTTTCACAGATGGTGATGACTTGAGGGGAAGTTCCCTGAGGACATGAATGAGTATGGATGTGTATTTATGTGTGACTATGCATGTGTGTGATCATGTGTGACTAACTAGTTACCACCATCAACACCAGGCAAGTAGGCGGTGCACAGTGGTCAGTTGTTGAATGAGTGAGTGAATGAATGAATAAATGAATGAGTGTTATGGAGGGCTGCTACTAAGATACAAACTAATTTGGAAAAAAAGGTCAAGATGCTAAAATACATAGACTAGGGACATAGCTAGTGATATGCATGCACAAGGCTGTGGGTTCAGTCCTCAGCATTGCATAAACAGACACGGTGATGTATACTTGTAATCCCAGCATTCTGGAGGAATTCAGAGGCAGAAGGCTCTGAAGTTCAAGGTTATCCTTGGCTACTTAGCAACTTTGAAGCCAACCTGGGACTTCATAAAATGCTGTTTCCACAAACAAACACAAATTGTTAGCCAGATCTAACAACTAGTTGTTGGTGCATGACTGCGATCCCAGCACTCAAAAGGCTGAAGCAGGAGAATTCAGAAATTTAAGCCAGCCTGGGCTACATAGCCAGACCCTGTTTACAAAGGGACAAACAATGTACCTGGTAGCAGAGAGTTGGCTTTCAGTGTGCTGTCTTTGCGGGCAGGTTTGGAGAAGCTGTGGGACTGCGGCCAGCACTGTTGAGGCCTCTCACTTGAGTCTCAAACAGAATAACATGAGCCTAGAGGGAAAAAGACCAAGCTGGGAACACTGCTGTCCTTTTGACCTAGTTGGCGGGACCCACCCACCTCCATTCCACCTGGGCCCTTGGAGTGTCCAGGGTGCTTCATGCGTGTCCTCTTTCCTCCCCAAAGGTGGAAAAACTTGTGAAGTGTTTGGATCCTAATGACCTGGGGAGAATCAACTTCAAGGATTTTTGCCGTGGAGTATTCGCCATGAAAGGTGAGGTCCTTTTAGGAGCACACAGGGGTCCCAAAGCCAGGGTGGGTCCCAGAAATGGGCTCTGCTCCTAGTGAGCCATGGGGGGTGAGCTTGTGACCCATGAGGGTTAAGGGAAAAGGTCTCAGGCTTTGCTCTCTCTAAGCCTCTACCCCAGGTGCCATCACTGGGCAAGGCTGCCTTTCTGCCCTTCTCATATCTGCCTCTCTGGAAAACTGCTCTTCTCCGTGTTTTTCCTGCTAGGATGGCTGTGCTTCAGAGGAGTTTCCCAGGACCCCCCACTCTCTAGCTCTGGTGTGGAGCTAGGAGGACTTGCTCAGTCAGTGGTAGAGAGCTTGCCTAACTAGTACAAAGCTCTGGCATCCATTTCCAGGAAAGGGGAAGGGAGGGAGAGAGAAAGAGAGAGAGAGAGAGAGAGAGAGAGAGAGAGAGAGAGAGAGAGAGAAGAAGGAGGAGGAGGAGGAGGAGGAGGAGGAGGAGGAGGAGGTGGAGGAGGAGGAGGAGGAGGAAGAGGGAGGGAAGGAGGGAGGGAGGGAGGGAGGGAGGGAGAGAGGTAGGGTAGAAAGTCAAACACCAATCTAGTTCTGGCCACAGCTGGAGGGAGCTGGCTGTCATGTCTCCTCTTAGGGCTTCCTTGTTTATTATCTGCCCTCTCTTCTCTGAGCCCTTCCTAATTCCTCCCTTACTTCCCCCAATCCTCTCTTTTATTCTTCCATAATTCCAAAGGCAGTTTTGAGAACTCACAGAATACTCAAATTTTCTGTCAAGTTCCCCCAAGCCCCTGAAGAAATGGCTTAGGGAGGCAACCAGGACTTCTGAGGCCTGCTCCCCCCGCCCTACACACACACACACACACACACACACACACACACACACACACACACACACACACACACACACCGCTGGCACTGGAGGCCAGGAGAAAACTGAGCTGCTTCAGAGGGATCCTGTCACCTGTGAAAGAAGCCAGGTTCTCCCTTTTGTGGTCCGGTCTGGGGGAGCTTATCTCTGCAAGATCCTTGGGGTTCCAGGAAGTAGGAAGGAAGCAAGAGTTCTGAAGCAGAAACATGAGGGAAACAGAAGTTCACTGGGGAAGCTGAGGAAGTCCAGAAACCCCTAAGATTTTCTGAAGGGATTTGTTTGACTCTCTGGACCAGCTTGGACCAGCTCTGTGCCTGTGCTGAAAAGGGTGTAGGAGCCTCCTGACCTCCTAAGGCTTGGGGGTTGGTAGGGAACTCTGTGGGCGGCCCCTGTGCACAGAGGGAAGTACTTTCTAGTTCGGTGCTTCCCTGCACTCTGCCTGCTTCTGTATATGTGAGTGTCTCCTCTCTTTATGGAAGAAGTTCTTCTCATCAAGTGCCTGTCTGACGCCTTGGGTGGTGCCCTGAGCCAGGCTCATGCAGTTGGACATCCCCTTCCCTGTTTGGAGACGTGGGCCACCTGCTCTTACAGCTTTTCCCTCCACGGCCCTTTAGTCAGAACAGCCTTGTGGTCTGAGGCTCAGGCCACTCACTGTCTGTCTGTCTGTTCACAGGGTGCGAGGAGCTGCTGAAGGACGTGCTGTCAGTGGAGAGCGCGGGGACCCTGCCATGTTCCCCAGACATCCCAGACTGCGTGGAGCAGGTAAGGGCTGCTGCCTCAGCACCTGCTGCACCCGACACCCTCTGCATTTGCACCTGGGCTCAGCTTTGGAGGATCTGGAAGGAATGGACCTTCCACTAATGGTCTTCTGGTATCAAAGTCAAAAAAACAACTACAGGATTGCTGAGTAAGGTGGCACCTGCCTAGTCCTTAGGAAGCTGAGGCAGGGGAATTGCCACAGGTTTGAGGCCAGCCTGGGCCACATAGCAAGACTCAGTCTCAAAATAATCAAGAAAAGAAAAAAAACATCACTTTGGAACCGGCACAGTGAAGCCCTTAGGAAGTCTAGTGTATACACACACAAACACACACTAAATATGTAATTAATTTTTTTTATTTTAAAGTTAGTTTTCATAACCCAGTCTCTAGCCCCTTCTTCCATCTACATCTAGAGGTGGGGAGTTGGAAGGGCTGAGAGTCCCAAGTGTGGTCTTTCTCTGACCAGCTCCATCATGGGGCACCTAGAGGTAACACCCTAAGTCATCTCAGTGTCATAAACTCAGGTGTGGGTAACAGGAAGTGGTCCGGCATAAAAGCCACTCCTATAGGGAAATACCCAGGCCTCCAGAGCTCTGTGACTCTTTGTTTCCTGCTGACGTGGTAAATGTCATGACCAGAACCAAGTTAGGGAGCTCACAACCCATCACGGAGAAAAGCACCAGCAGCCATTCAAGGCAGGGACCAGGAGGCAGGAAGTGAAGCCAAGGTCATGGAGGTACCCTGTTTGCTGGTGTGCTCTTTGCTTCTGTTAAGCTAGCTTGGGGCCAGCTGCCCTGGGCTGGACCCTCCACCATCAGTCCATCAGTAAGGAATCAATAAGATGCCTCACAGCCGTGCCCAAAGTTCAATCAGATGGAGGCAAATCTTCAGCTGAGGATTCTCCTCTCCCCAGGTGTGTCAAGCCAACAACCAAGAACAGCCATCATAGAGACCAATTTCATTTTGTATTTTCATATATCCTTGGTTTTAGTTGACCTCTAGTCTCCTCTCCCCACTCCCTCTGCTCCCCATTCCCACATAAACGTCCCTAGTTACATGTGTCCTGTTATTGCCTCTGCTCTTTTCCCTTCAGGCCTCTCTAGTCCCTTTCTAGTTTCCTGGCTTCTATACACACTGGCTTCCACATAAATACACACATACTCTGTGTGTGTGTGTGTGTGTGTGTGTGTGTGTGTGTGTGTGTGATGTGTCTTAATTCATTCTGCTGTTATCACCAAATGATAGGTTTATAATGCATTGGACTATGTTTGCAAGCATAGCTTTGTACTACAGAGATGGTTTAAATTGCACTATCTAGTCTCCAGGGAACCTTCTGCCTGGCTGAGGACTGCTCTGGTGTCTCACCCAAGTCGGCTCCAGGTAGTACCTCATCCAGAGGCCAGTTCCCTGAGAAATGGAAGAGGCAGAGTAGATGCTGACTGGGTTCTTTGGACACTTCTGTGTGGTGGTGTCTAAGTGGACTTCTGTGGGGAGGAAGCCATAATGCTGAGGGCAGCCAAACAGACTTGTGTTGAAGAAGGCATTATCAAGAGACAAAAATGTAATAACACAGCTGAAGATTGTAATTATGTGGGCTGAGTGTAGCCTGGTGGTAGATTATTTACCTATGTTCTCATGACTGAGCTTGTCAACCTGATCAGGTTGAGAAACACCTAGAACAGTGGTTCTCAACCTTCCTAATGCTGCAACCCTTTCCTCACGTTGTGGTGACCCCCAACCATGAGGTTATTTTATTGTTACTTTATAGCTGTAATTTTGTTATTGTTATGAATGGTAATGTAAATATCTGATATGCAGGATCTCTGATATGTGACCCCAAAGGGGTCAGGAGATTGGGAAAGACCGTTCAGGGTATGTGGGGGAGAGTGTTTTCAGAGAGGGCTAACTAAAAGGAGATCTGCCCGGGATATACAGGCCCCACCATCCTGTCGGCTGGAATGAAAGGACAAGAGAGGAAAATCAATAGATCAGGTTTACTACTACCACCACCACCTCCACCATTACCACCACCACCACCATCACCACCACCACCCGCCTTCCCCACCACCACCACCACCATCACCACCACCACCACCACCATCACCACCACCACTACCACCACCACCACCATCACCACCACCACCACCACCACCCGCCTTCCCCACCACCACCATCACCATCACCATCACCACCACCACCACCACCACCATCACCACCACCACCACCCTGCCTTCCCCACCATGAGGTTTGCCACTTCTACCAGACATTCCTACTACTCTGTTACTCTGTCTTCCCTCAGTCTCTAAGCAATGGATCCCAGTGAGATTCTGAAACCATAAACCAAGATAAGTCCGTCTTTTCTTTCTTTCTTTCTTCTTTCTTTCTTTCTTTCTTTCTTTCTTTGTCTCTCCCTTCCTTCCTTCCTTCCTTTCTTTCTTCCTCCCTCCATCCTTCCCTCTCTTCCTCTCTTCCTTCATTGACAACAGGGCTAACACAAGGTCTCTGGCAGGAACAGCACAGTGGGTTTTGTAAGGTGGGAACTGTGATGGATCTGGAGTCATTCAGAGATTCACTGTCTGACCACAAATAAATTTTAATAAAACAGGGTTTATTAAATACTGACCAGGATCTGGAGAGATAGCTCAGAGGTTAAGAGCACCAGATGCTCCTCCAGAGGTCCGATTCCAGTTCCCAGCAACCACATGGTGGCTCACAACCATCTATAATGAAGTCTGCAGGTATACATGCAGGCAGAACTGTATGCATAATAAATAAAGCAATCTTAAAAATAAATAATGGCCAAGACCATACCTGAGACTCAAGCTCAGAGAATAGCCACAAATTACACTAGTCAGAGGCTTATAAAGGCAAAACTCACAAGGCTACATACTTCCTGCTTTTGTCCAACCAGGGGCAAGCATATATCCTGACGTACTTCCTGCCTATGTACCGCCTCCGCCTACCTGTGATCAAGCACACATCCTGTGCAGTTGGGGCAACCAAGCTTGTTTACAGAAGTGAAAATGTGCAGTGTGTTATCTTACACGAACAACAGCCCTCAGCATTCCAGGAAGTTATCTGTCCTGAACAAGTGGGGCTTACAGGTCTTTAGAACTTTTGTGTAGGGGCTTTTGTTTTTTAGAGACAGGGTTTCTCTGTGTAGCCCTAGCTGTCCTGGAACTCCCTCTGTAGACCTGGCTGGCCTCAAACTCACAGAGATCCACCTGCCTCTGCCTCCTGATTAAAGGCATACAGCACAACCTGGTGAGGCATTTTTGCTCTATAGATCTCCTAAGCACAGTAATTTAAACTTAAAATATAGTGTTGCTATGTTTTATGTAAGAAAAAGGAAACTGTTTTATATAAGAACAAAGAGACTGAATATCAGGGACAAAAAGCTGATTGGCCAGCATCAAACTGCTATTTTGAACGGGTTAAGGTAGCAGAAGACTCCCTGATTTCTGGGAAAGCACATAGCAGTTTAGTTTCCATATTAGTGGCAGGAAACACCATCATGAGGAAGGCTCTTGTTGTCCAGTCTGCTCAGTACAGACACCTGGTCCACACAAAGGAACCTATAAATATTGTCTAACAGTTTGAAGGTGACAGAGACTAAAGCTCCAGCCGGTGTGGAGCCAGGGTACGAGTCCAGTCCAGATTGTGCTCACCATGAGAAACCTTAGGGGTAGACCAGGATAACCCGGCTCCAAGGTTTGTGTAAAGCCAGTGCTGAGGGCTCCAGAACTGTCTTACTGCACCCAGTCCATGGATGCATTGGGACCAATGGAACCAGACCTGGGACAGAGAACCCCCAAATGGGGCAGACACTAAGTGACCCTGGACTCTTTTGGGGACCTTTGTGGAGGGTACAGAGTGAGTAGGCTGTACCATCATTTGAAATGGGGTCCATACCTTACTTTGACCACTGACCAGCCATGCATCCTCAGCAAGTTCCCCTCAACATCTCAGAACCTCAGTTTCCTTGGCCATAAAGCAATACTTGCTCAGCCAATCTAGGCCTGACTTAAGAGAGGATGAATCTGCGATCCACAACCACACAAGCCTCTGCATCCCTTTACCCTCTGAGGTCCAATGTTTCAAAGGCATGTCAAAACGGAGCCTGTGCTGAGAAATTGGAGACCAGAGAAGCACTGAGGCCAGGGTACCCCAGGGGGTATCCCAGGGGTGCCCAGGAGCAGGGACAGGTTCCCATGGGCTCCAGCTGCTTCAGTGGTTTCCATACTGTCTCATCTATAGCCAGAGAAGATGGTGTATTTAGCAAAGAGGAGAAATAGGTTTGGAGGACCTGACCCTCAAGAGGGAATTCTTTATAAGCAATGATCTTGTTAACTGTTTTGTTTTCCCAAAATCCAGAGGTTCCAGGGAGGCTGAAAGCTGGAGTCAGCCATCACAACAACCCGGCTCTTTCCGTCCTCCCTGCAGGACTATATAATGTGACTGCGTTTGTGGCTCTGAATTTTAAGCCTCTTCCAGGAAAACAAACCTCTTTCTGCCCTCCACACAGCTCTAGCCAGAGCACCCACTGAGGCCATACATCCGTAGACATGGCAGGTGACTTGGTTTGTTCTGCTTAGCCAGACAGCTTGGTGGACATGGGCCAGTTCCTGCCTGTGGGCTTCTGAGTGTCACCGAACCAGCCAGGCAGAGTGAATCCTTAGACATCACTGGAATTCCAGCTCCTGGAACAGATGGGGCAAACCCCATAGCTCATCAAAGTCAGAATCTGAGGAAGCCAGCTAGAGGCAGATCCTCCTGCTGTGGACCAAGCACTCGGCATCTTGCTGTGCTCCAGATGTCCCCTAGAGGTCAGTATGGGATCAAGACCAAGAAGCCAGCCAGCTTCTGGTTCCAGTGTATCCCCAGGGAATACAGACCTGAGCTGAGGATTGGGAAGGTAAAGAATGATACATGGCTGGATGTCAGGACTGCAGCTGAGCACCCTCAGTGGAGGGAGATAAACCCTTCAGGGTGTGGATGTCACTTGCAGCATCATGGCTTGATGGGAATTACCTGGAGACTAAAATGCTTTCCTGCTGGCTGTAGGATAGGCTTCTGCATCTGCTCCTCTTCCAAGTCCCATGGAGCCCCTGATGCTGGGCACCACCCTGGGTCTTTGGCCTGGGCAAGTCCATTCTGTGCAGCACTAGAGTCTGTCTGTGAAGGATGCCCTTGTCCTCAGAGCCTGACACACCTGTTGGGGAATGTGTCACTAACATATTGCTAAACATGCTGTTGACAATATTTCTCAGTTCAGGAAATGTTGGTCTGGTGAGAGGATGCCAGAAGGTATCCAGGGATGATGTCTCCAGGACAAGCCTCCCAACCCCCCCAAAAACCCACTCAGTCTGCTCCAAGGGCTGCCTACTGGCCTCCCCTTTGTGTGGCCCCCTGTCCATATGGTAAAGAGAGCTGTGGAGTCATGGCCCATAGGCATCAAAGCAAGGGTAAGGCTGGCTCGGGGCTGTGTTGACAGGCAGTGAGGCAAGCCTAACTATAAGATTCTGGGTACCTGGTCATCCACCTATGTGGGCAGACTAATAAGAGAGAATTCATTAAACCAGAAGGGCATCGGGTGACCTGCTCCTCCCGTGTGGCTGCCAGTGTCCGAATCAGTGTTACCATACATTAGGCTAAAGAAGCCCATGTCAAAGAGTCACATGTGGTACCTCATACGCTGCAGCCTCCCGTGCTGTGCTCCCCAGAACCCTCTCTGTCACAGTCGCTGTCTACCCAACAACCTCCTAGTTCCCCACTGTTCTCTCTCCGGAACTCACCACAGCCACAGCAAGTGTCCCTCCTCCCAGGGGATGAAATGTAACCTCAGCTCTCACCTGCTCCTCACTGTAGCATATCTCACACCCCAAAACTGGTGGCGTCAAGCCTCTCCTAGTTTTTTAATTTTATTGCATCGCATGTGTATAGTGGAAGCCAAAAGAGGGCATGCAGAGCCTGCCTCTATCTCCCTGTTATTCCTTTGAGGCAGGGTGGCCCCCTGAACCGGGGGTCACCCATGTGGCTGGGATCGTGCCCAGTCTGTTCCATGGGTACTAGGATCTGAGAGCTGAACTGAGGCCCCACGATTGAACAGCAAGGACTCCCTGCCATGACCGATCTCTCCCCTCCAACTACTCACATTATGGGAAGGCCGTGCTCTGTCTCCATTCAGGGCCTTTGTGATGTTTGTCTTTCTTCTGGGCCATCTGTTCTGTCCACTGACTGTCACAGGCTGTCTGGCATTTGTGTTTTAAAACTTCCTCGGGCATTTCTTTCTCTGGGTGCCCTTTGCTCCACCCTAGAGGAGACTCTGCACTGGGCCTCCTGGAGGCCCGGGAACCATCGCTGCTTCAGCCTTACTCTCCAGAAGGTTCCACTGTGCTGTGGGAGACAGTGATGAGAGAGTGGCAGAGCCCCATCGAGCTCCTCTCCTTCACAGCAGGGAGCACGTGTGTCCTCAGAGTTTCTCTAAGCATCTAGAAGATTAGATATCTAGAAATGGAGTCATTATAGCAAAGAATTGCAGATTTTATTGTTGGAATAGATTAATCTTTGCTAGTATTGCTTTGAGACAGGGTCTCACTCTGGCTCCACCTGATTTTGAACTCCGTATGAAGCCCAGGCTGGCCTGGCACTCACTATGTAGCCCAGTGCCTCAGTCTGTCTCCCAAATGCAGCCAAATACTCTACAAAGCTACAGTAACTAAAGAGGCGTGGTCCTGTCGTGAAAATAGGCATCCAGAGCAACAGAGCCGAACAGAAGGCCCAGAAATAAGTCCGCACATTGGCAGCCAACCTCGCCTTTGACAGAGGTGGAAAGAGAAGTCACATTGTTTTATGACGCTGAGAAAATTGGATAGCAAATACAGAAAAAGGGCAGAGTAGACCTCTGTCCCTCGTCTCAGACTTGATTGAAAACAGAGAGTCACAGATGGACAAATTTCATCCTAGCAAGAAGTTTTTTATAAATAAAGTTTTATTAGGATGCAAGCATGTCCATTTGATTAATGCACCCACCCTCCCTTTTGAGACAGGGTCTCTCTATTTAGCCTTGGCTAGCCTGACTGCATGGACCAGAGGTCAGCCTGCTCTGCCTCCTGGGTGCAGCACCACACCCAGTCCTCATGACTGTTTTCAAACCATGGCAGCAGATTTGAATTAGAACCAGCCCTGGGTATCTACAGAGGACTGATTCCAGGACCGGTAAGGACAGCTAACCCAGTGGGTGCTCAAGCTTTGGGTATAAAATGACATGGTATTTGCATATAGCCCACACAGCCTCTCATGTCCCTGTTATCATCTCCAGGGTCCTTGTAATACCTAAAGCAATGCAGATGCAAATACCTACTACAGCTCACAGTTTAGGAGCAAGGGCAAGGAGCCGAGTTCAGGTGTGTTCAACATGGCTACGTAGTCATTGCTCTGTTTGCTATTGTGGCTTGGTGCTGGGAACCATCTTAAACCTAGGGCCTATGATATGCTAAGCACAGGTCCTCCCACTGAGCTACACCCCCAGCACTTTGTTTTCTACCCATGGTTGGTGGAATACAATGCAAGATCCGAGGAGAGAGATAGATGCTGAATATGGCTGCCCCCAAGTCTGAATGACTGCAGATCCTGAAGTATGTGCAGATGCTTTTGTAGGGAAGAGTTCACGGCTCCCCATCAGTGCAAACTGTTCATTTGAAGGATGCAAATATCAGCGTTCCTGGTACACCCACAAACTCCTCTCTGAGAAGCCCATCAAGATTACATTAGATCCTTTTTTTTTTTTTTTAATCGTATTTCTGTTCTATTTAGGTGTATATATGTGTGGGTTTGTGCACATGCTCACAGAGGCCAGAAGAGGGCATTCAATCCCTTGGAGCTGGAGTTACAGTTATGAGCTGCCCAGCATGGATGCCGAGAAACAAAATGTATATCAAAACTGTCTGTAAGACCTGGCACCACCTTCTGACCCCTGCAAGTACCAGGCACATATGTGGTGCACATGCATACATAAGAGCAAACACTTCTACATACAAAAGAAAAATCAATCTTTCTCTCTTGGGCTATTTAGATAACTCAGTAGATGGGAGTGTTTGCCACCAAGACTACCTGAGTTTCACCACCGGGACCCACAAGGTGGAAGAGGAGGGCCAACTCCTCCAGGACATCCTGAAGCCCTTGCAAACGTGTGCTCACACAGCCTTACCTCCCTAACACACACAGTAGCAAAGCAAATGGGGTTTGGTAAGGACCAGGACTTTACTGTAGACCCCAAATGGCTTCCACTCACATTCAGAAATTTTGCAAAGCCCATCTTGTCAGAACAGGTCTTTCTACCCTGTACCCATCCTGAGAACTCTTCAGAGTCCTCCATCCAAAAACACCATCCCTTCATCTGTCAACCTGGAAGCAAGTATTCTTGAGGCCACTTATGACAAATTGCACTTTTAAGTTCAAAGAACGCTTCCTTTCTAAAAAGCAGTGCTGCAACTCTGCAGGGCTTGAAGCTCGGGAGGACTCATCCCTAATCCATTCCGCTTGGGTGTGCTCTAAAATGAAAAGGAGACCCAAAAACCCTTGCTTTAACCTAAAGCTCAGAGCTTCTGGAAGAATATCTTCAGGAAGTGGTTGAACTCTGAGCCTGAGGGCTGAGCAGACAGTACAGGTGTTGAGGAGGCCCTTTTCATTCACTTTCTCTGCCTAGGCTTCTCCACTCCCAAGCCCCACCATCCAGCCCCTCACCTCCCACCCCTGGGAAGTCTGGACTAAGCCGGCTTGAGGTGCCTCCCTCCGGAACAGCCCCACCCTGATGCTCAGGTGCAGGGACATTTTTATGAGGTACCTCACCATTTCAGGGCGCCATGAAGCTGTAGGGAGTGGATGCATAGGTTCCATCTTTTCTGGCCAAGTTCTGGTTTTATTAGTCAGAACTTTCTCCTGTGAACCTGCTCTCCCCACTCCCCTCCCCCACCAGTGAGTTAAGGGAATCTCTGACACATATGGGAAAAGATCACATAGGCATGTACACATGCAAGAGGTTAGCTTTCAGAAACACCACAGGCTAAGCCAATGTTCTCAGGCCTGGCTGCACAGTCGAATCAGAAAGGAGCTGTCAATTGGCATTTGATTAGTCATCTCTCTCTCTCTCTCTCTCTCTCTCTCTCTCTCTCTCTCTCTCTCTCTTTCTCCTTCTCTCGCTCTCTAGGTAACCAATTCTAACACAAGTTCAGTATCTGAACCAGTGTCCTCAAGGTCTGGGATGTTAGAATGACCTGTTAGCTTGTGAGAGTCCCCATATTCAGGCTGGGCCTCTGACCCAGGGCAATTCCATGAAGCCACAGTGCTCTGACCACTCTGCACTCTGGCCAGTTCCTGTCAATGCTTTCTCTGTGTATAGAAGACTGGACTGGGAAGAAGGGACCTGTCCCTTGTGAACAGCCACTGCCTGACCCAGCCATGTGCTCACAAGAGTTCCTGCCATCTTTATATTTTTCTGTGGTTTGATAGATAACCTCTGACCACAGCTTGTGATTATGCCCAAGCCCAAAGCATTCACAGTCCTATAGAACCAGCTTCATGGGTTCTCAGTTAAGGAAGGAAGCATTCCTGATATGCAGTGAGCCGTGGCTTGGCCTTCCAGAGACAGGAGTTGCTAGGATGCTGTATCCTGGCTATTTAATTTAAAATCTTTTCAACTTTTAGAAGAATGATAGGAGCAAAACAAATGCATTTATTTATTTATTTGTTAATATATAAATGCAGTTAGCAAATTGCAGCATATGTGTGTGTGCACTTGAGTGTGTGTGTGTGTGTGCACATGTGTAGTTTGTTTATTTTTGTAAATTGTATTTATTTTAAATTGTATTTCATATGTATTAGTGTTTTTGCCTGCATGTATGTCTGTGTGAGGGTGTTGAATCTCTGGAACTGGAGTTACAGACAGTCGTGAGCTACCTTGTGGGTGCTGGGAATTGAACCTGGGTCCTCTGGATGTACAGCTAGTGCTCTAACCACCAAGCCATGTCTCTAGGCCTTCCTTGTATGTCTTTACTGCTGGGGATTTTGTTTGCCTCTTTTGGTTGGCCGTATAAAAATTAGTTGCCTATATAATGACATTTGACTCTAAACTTTGTTATTTGTTTGAGGCTGGATCTCATGTAGCTCAGGCTAACCTCGAAATCACTATGAAAAAGAAGGTGTCCTTGAAATAATGATCCTCCTGCCTCCTCCTGAGTGGCCTTGATTCTTAAATTCCCGGTGGTCCCTTAGTCTGAGAGCCTTCTCACACATAACCACAGCAGTCTTGCCACTTGCAGAAAATTGAGGATGAATACAACGTATTATCTAACATAAACTGCTTACATAGCTCCCCAAGTTCCAGCCTCAGAACTGAGCCAGAATCGCACAGTACTGTCAGCTGTCATGTCTCCTTAGCAGCTCAGCCTAGACTAGTTCCTGAGTCCTTTCCCATGCTCCTTTGTGCCAGGTGTTCCGAATTATGCCTTAGCCCGGCCATACCTCCTCCTCCTCTGAGCTGAGTTGAAAATATTGAAGTAGGTTACAGAAAACGTAAGGCAGGGCTCCTAACAGGGACCTCCCTGTGTCTGGTGGCTTATCTGAGGCAGCACAGGACAAAATGCAAGGGGCTGTGACACGCTGGGTGGTGCCTTTGCAGACATGTGCCTGGTGGTCCCAGTCTGGTGCTATACTCTTCTGCCCACTCCCCCTTGTAGGCTCCCCATCTAGGTCAGTTGTCATTAACGAACCCATCCTTGCTTCCTTTCTCCCTCCCTCCTTTCCCTCCTCCCCTTCTGATCAGGAGCACTGCAAAGGCCTGTGGGTTTGTTCTAGAACATGTCGAGTCACCTGAGCCCTTCTTCCTACCCTTGCAGACCCTGAAGCCATCTTCCAACCCACATCCTCCACTCTCTTGCCTTTCTATGTCAAACCTTCCATACAATTGCCAGAATTGCCTTGTAGGCCCTAAGTCAGGACCTGGAACTTGTCAAGGACACAGAAGCAGGAGACTTTGTTCCACGCTGCCCACAGCAGCACCCCTAGTCTTTTAAGGGCCTCACTTCAGTCCAGACTGGAATGTGCAGCTTGACATAGACACAAATTTCAGGGTAAAGCTGGATGAAGCAGAGTTGATCTTTTTATTATAAAGCATTTTAATATAGACTTTAACCATGAGGGTTAAGAGGGTGGGGGGGGTTGCTTAGAAATAAAGACAGATACACCAGATAGCACAGCTGCAGGATTCTCTGAGAGAGACTTCTTTCATAGTCTTTATATAGTCATAGGTAGGACTCTGGTGAGAGTTGAGACTATTATCTTCAAAGGGTTGCTTAGAAACCCAATGAGATCATAGGATGGCTCCTGTGGGGTGCCTGACGAGATTACACTCGCTAAGGTCACAGAGACACAAGGAGGTAGGATGTCTTCTCTATGAGCAAAATTAACAGCCTTGAGATCCCCAGAAAACATCTTGGGAAAGGAGTGAGGACCTGCCCAACATTATATGCATCCCAGCCTTAAACCAGAGTCACTGCTGTTAACATCAAAGGTCCATGTCTGAAAGGGACAGTGCCAGAGTGCCAGCAACTCCACAGCAGATGTTAATTGTGTAGGACTTCTCACCTCTCAGATGGAGAGATCTCAGCCAGTGTCCAGAGCAAGGGGCTCCTTCTCCTTACCATGTTCCCCAGAATTTTCCTTGTCCTTCCATCCTTCAGCTCATTCTTGCTTGAGACCTGCCTGTGCTAAATCTTCTTAGCAGAGTCATAGGTCAGAGTCCTGACTCCCTACAAACGAGGACCCCTCCACCTGCCTGACAGAGCAAACAGGAAAGGCTCAATACAGCCATACAGGACACAGCAGAGAGCAAGTGCCTCTGCCCCTCTGCAGGATGCTGCCTTGAGATGCAGGCTTACACAGAGGAGGACGTCTGATAGTCAGGCTGCCCAGTTGGTCATCATCTCAGCTCCTGCTCTGAGAGTGGTTCCAGGAATCACCACACTGTTGCTCTGAGATCAGATGGGCTCCCACATAGCAGGGGACAACAACTTCCGTTTCCATCATGGGTGCAGTGCTCCTGCTTGGAGGGGTGGGTCAGTTTCATCATGGTTGATAAGTCTGCCAGGATTTTTCTGGAATCCAGATTTAGGGCCTGAGTGGAGACTTCTGGGCACTACTTTCAGGGTCTGAAAGAGGACAAGGACACAGCAGAATTCCCGGTTACTCTTATCTTGGAGACTTCAACATTGAAGCGGGGCAGGAAACGTTAGGTAACGAAAGGGCCACTCATCCTTGCATCATAGTGTTTGGTGGCATTCTGAGTGATTAATGTCACTCAGGCAGAGCTGAACAGGAGTCTGACCCAAAGTTTTAAGACCAAAGAGACAGACACAGTATGGAAGCCGAGAGGCCAGGAATTATCTTGTTGTTGGTCCCATGTGGGCCCTGCAGGTCCAGGGGAAGAGCTCCTGCTCTTTAAGGGCAGAGCCTCCAAGCCCCTGTTCCAGTCTTGTGAGAAGAAAGTCCTAACTTCTCACCACACCCTATGGGGTTTCACCTCTGCCTGAACTTCTGCCCTGGTGCCTGCCACCTCTCCCGGTTCCCAGCCATGCCAGCCTTCTTGGTCTTTCTTGCAGTCTATAATTTGCTTTCCATTGTTGTGGAAAGCACCACAATCAAAAGAAGTTCGGGGAGAGGAGGGCGTGTTTGATCTTACAACTCTCAGATCACGCTCTGCCAGTGAGGGAAGTAGGGGCAGGAGCTCCACGCAGGAACATAGAGCCAGAACTGGGCAGAAGCCATGGAAGAAAGCTGCTTCCTGGCTTGCTCAGCCTGCCCAACGATGGCATAGCCTCCGGTAGACATGGTGTTCCCACGTCAATTATTAATCAAAACAATAACCCCCAGACTCATCTACAGGCCACTCTGATGGAAGTACTTTCTCGATTAAGATTTTCTCATCTGGGATATGCCTAAGTTTGTGTCAACTTGGCAAAAACCAACCAGTACATTCAGACGATTCTCCTACCCAGGACCCTGTCCCTCTACCCTAATCAGGTACCAGCACCAGTGTCACCTCCTCCAGGAAGCCTTCCCTGCTACCCTGGTCCACCACACTGTGCACCATTTCTCCAGTCTCTTGTCCACATCCGGTACCTCCCCAGAGTCACTGAGTGTGTGCCTCCAGCACTCAGCCCCTACTGGGACACACTGGCTGGGTGGATGAATCCCAGGTGAGAAGGTCACACCTGTGCTGGGGAGGGACTGGTTCCCACCTGGAAATTCAGGAGCACTAAGGAGAACAGCTCAATGGTCTCAACATTCACACAGTGCGCAGGCACTTGGGAAAGAAATCATAAAACGTGCTAGCAGGAGGCCCTGAGCTCCTCCCAGCTACACCCAGGCTCTCATACTTTATCCCGAAGGAATCCCCTGCCTTATTTGTTATCTCTAAAGACAGAGGCTGCATTGCTGCCTAAGTCTCACCTGCGCCTCTGTGACTCGAGGGTGCTCTCCCTGGCCTCACCTTAAATGCCGTAGATGCCACTGGAGCAATCCCTCCTTGCGGCTTCTCTTCCTCCATCTTCCAGCCTGTCCTTTCCAGCCTGGCTGTCACTCTCAGCTGCCCTGAGGCCCACCGGGATCCTGACTTCACATGTCTGTTGCTATGGCAGACAAGACTGGTTTTCTGCCAGGAACGTTGCTCAGCCTCCTGCCTGAGTCTGATGGGCTTTCTCCCTGTATGTCTCAGTGGACTGCTGGGGCATGTCATATCTGCCCTGAGCCAGGCCCCATCACTGCCAGGGATGGGAAGGTGGTGTCTGCAACCCAACTGATGCTATTGATTTCAGGAAGTAGACAGATGGAAGCCCACTTGACTGGTCTTGGTGGCAGAATTAATCCATGCTTGTTTGTTTTTTATATGGAATCCTTCAGAAATTTTCATGTCATCCTTGTGCAGGGGCCCCATTCATCTTCTGTATATTTTTGCAGTGTTAGTGTATGCGCTGTGGAAGCAAGCGTTCACCTTGTTTATTTGGGATGGAAGTCTTCCTGCTGTCAAGTCTGGCTTCAAACCTCTGCCTTGAGCAATCCTCCTGCCTCAGCTTCTGAAGTAGCTAAGACTACAGATATATACTGCCATGCTGGGTTCCAAATTGTAATTTTTTAAATAATTTTTAAAAAAGAAACATTGATATTTTGTTTGTTTGTTTGTTTGTTTGTTAGCTTTTAAAGACAGGATCTCTCCATTATATAACTCTGGCTGTTCTGGAACTTGATATGTAAACCAGGCTGCCTTGAACTCACAGAGATCCTATGTAAGTTCTTCTGAAGTGTTGGGATTAAAGAGACACCCCACTATGCCCAACCAATTTATTTTTGCCTGCATGTCTGTGCACCACATGCATGCAGTGCCCACAGAGGCCAGAAGAGGGCATTTGGTTCCCCCAGAATTGTAATCTCAGACACTTGTGAGCTGCCATCTGGGTGCTGGGAATCAAACCCAGGTCCTCTGGAAGAGCAGCCAGTGCTCTTAATCACTGAAGCCAAGTCTCCACCCACCCACCCCAAACTGTAAAGTAAACATGAGAGCAAGGTGTTGAACCTGAGGATCCTGGGTTTTCTCTTGGTCCTGTCCAATACTAGCTGGGCCAAATCTCAAACTTCCACCTGTGCCATGTTTCCTGCACTAACTGGGAGTGGTAACTGGTGTGGTTCTCCGGGAATACCTGCAAAGCACCCAGCACAGTGCCTAGAAAATGCTGGAACTTCAGGTTGTAAAAGGTCTTAGCTCACTGATATCTTTTGCCCCAGGGTGCTGACCTTCCCTGGTGGTCAAGCCCATGCTCCACTCACCCTCTTCCCCACCCCTGTCATCAGTGGCTCCTACTTAATTAGGAAACTCAACTCTAGGCCTTCCTGCAGGGTGGGGACCACCTGGTCCCAGGGGAGAAATGTTTGGAAGGCTCCCTGGAGGTGAACTCCTGAGCTCATCCTGATCCTGGCCTTGACCAGGAAAACAAAGGTGGCTGAAATACTACCATACAGCATAACTCTGGCTTTTGTGAGGAGCACGCTAGGGATGAACCCAGGGACTCTGGTAAGCTAATGCAAGCACTCTACCAGCAGGCTAGCCCCTCACACCGCCAGGAGACTGATCTGTGTGGAAGAGAAAGAATGTTTCCTTTTCTCTCCTAGGCCCTCTATCTAGAGCCCACAAATTAAACTAACAAAAGATCAAAAGGTCTCCCCCACCCCTTCTCCTGTCTCTCCTCTCTCTTCTCTCTTCCCTTTTTTTGGTCTCTCTCTCTCTCTCTCTCTCTCTCTCTCTCTCTCTCTCTCTCTCTCTGTGTGTGTGTGTGTGTGTGTGTGTGTGTGTGTGTGTGTGTCAGTCTCTGCCTTCCCCCCTGCACCCCCCCCCCCAACACACACACTGCAGCCCTGGGCCTGGAACTTGACTTTTAGCTGAGGCTGAAGACCAAAGTCTTTGCTATTCTGTTCTTGGCACAAATTTACAAATTCATGGTGTTGGGCTCCTCCTCCTCCTCCTCTTCCTCCTCCTCTTCCTCTCCTTTTTTGATTTACTTTTTACTTTTTATTTTTCTCCCTTCCTTTTTTGAGATGAAGTCTTACTGTAGCCTAGCTTCTAGGCTTGAGCTCATAGCAACCCTCCTTCCTCAGCCTCCTCAGCTGGGATTACAGGCGTGAGCCAAAGGGCCTGGTTCAAGTCTTCCTTATGGAGGGAGATGTGCGGCCTGCTTTTCCACACATGGGACGGCATGCTCCTGGTGTCTGCTATTTCTCTGTTGCCTTTAACTCAAAATAATCCTATGACAGCTGAGCGTGGTGACACAGCACACACTTTTAATCCCAGCATTCAAGAAGCAGAGGCAGGGGGTTCTCTTAGTTCTAGGCCAACCTGGTCTACAGAGAGAGTTCCAGGACAGCCAGGGCTACACAATGAAGCCCTATCTAGAAAAAAAAAAACCAAAACAATAAAAATCCTATGTCAAAGTAGCATATTTGGGGGTGTATTTGATCCTCTCAGGTTCCTGCCTCAATCTCTCTTAGGCCCTTCATACACACAGACACCTCCATGTTCACCTGAACTGAGTGCCCCGCCCTCTGCTCTGAGGACTTCACAGGGGCGGCCGGGCTCACCTGAGTCTTGCCTCCCCCTACACTACAGTTACTTGTGCAGGAGTGTTCTCTCCTGAGGGATTTGTTTGGTTTTAGGTTTGTGTTGAGGAGGGGTCTTATTTATCTCTTTTGCTTTACTTTTTTGTTTACGTTTTCTTATTTTAAATTTATATGTATGGGTATTTCATTTACACGTACGTCCCTGTACCTTGTATGTGCAGTGCCAAGGAGGGCAGAAGAAGGCATCAGATCCCTGGAAACTGAAGTTAGGAATGGTCGTGACCTACCATGTAGGTGGGTGCCACTGGGAACTGAACCCTGGTCCTCAACAAAAGCACTTGTAAAGCAACAAGTGCTCTTGACTTCTGAGCCAGCTCTCCAGCTCCAGAAAGAGGTACTTTTTTTTTTTTTTTTTTGGTTTTTTGAGACAGGGTTTCTCTGTGTAGCGTCCTGGAACTCACTCTGTAGACCAGGCTGGCCTCGAACTCAGAAATCCCCCTGCCTCTGCCTCCCAAGCGCTGGGATTGAAGGTGTGTGCCACCACTGCCCGGCCCAGAAAGAGGTTCTTTTTTTTTTTTTTCTTTTTTCTTTTTTTCTTTTTTTTTTTTGGTTTTTCGAGACAGGGGACAGGGTTTCTCTGTGTAGCCCTGGCTGTCCTGGAATAGAAAGAGGTTCTTAATCTAAGCTAAAATACTCTAAGACAGTGGCAGGTTGGACCCTTACTGCCAGTGTTGGGCTGATGGCAGGTGGCTGCTGCTCCCTACCTGCAGACCCCTGTCCTGACTGTAGGCAGGAGCTTAGCTCCAGGTGACATGAGACACTCAGCCTCTGGGACAAGGTAAAACCTCTGCCTTTGGAGTTCCTGTCTCTATCCTGCTATTCTGCTCTTAGCTTGTCTCTCCTCTGTCTCCATTCCCACTACACCATGTGAAGCGCCCTGAGTAGGAACCTTGGTCACTCTCTGAGACCTGCCACTAGAATGCTTTTACTGAACTCTTTGCTCAGTATGTTCTCCAGGTTTTGCATTGGGTCTTTCCTCATGGAATGAAATCTCTAGCTAACTTGAGCTCTCCCTAGTGAGGTCTGTGAATGCCCTCGCTGTCTGTCAGTGTGGCTGCCGCTCTCCTTTTCCTCTGCAGGTTATTTCTATCTTGTTGGTCCAACTCTGAATGTGTCTTTTATTGTAAATAATTTGACAGATGTCAGGGGAAAAATCCACAATGAAGTCCAAGGAAGGAAGGAGACACTGTATTGGAAAACCAGTCGGGAAGCCTTCATCAAGGGAGGGGCTGTTGCCATAGGGATGAGACTGGACCCAACTGGCATCTGCCAGCATTATCAGGGCCAGCTGGATTTTGGTTTGGGGTTTTGGGTTTCCTTTTGTTTTGGAAGTTAGCTCTCAAGTGGGCTAGGCTGGCCTGGAACTCACTATATTGACAAGTGTTTTAAAACTTTCTTTTGTAAGGTATATACTTTTATTAAAAATTTGGGACACTTAGTGAATTTTTGTATTATCCCTGTGCAGGGGCCATGCTAATCTGCCCTGTATTGTTCCAATTTTAGCATATGTGCTGCTGAAGCAAGCACCCAAGGACAGTCTTGAACAGGTCTTCCCCTCCCCAGCCTGAGTGCTAAGATCAGGCATGTACCAGAGCTTCCTACATGCTGGGCAAGCACTCTACCAACTGGGCTTTATTCCCATCAGCATTGGCTTTTATAGGATAGATGTGGGGCAGTGGTGGCGCGCACGCCTTTAATCCCAGCACTTGGGAGGCAGAGGCAAGCGGATTTCTGAGTTCAAGGCCAGCCTGGTGTACAGAGTGAGTTCTAGGACAGCCATGGCTACACAGAAAAATCCTGTCTCAAAAAAACAAAACAAAACAACAACAATAAAAAGGATAGATGTGGCCCCAATGGGGTCAGCGGCAGGGTCACAGAACACCTTGTCCCTGAGACTGACTTCTTCAGACAGTGGGGGTGGGCTTGTCCTGTTCTTGAATAGTTCCAGGTAAGGAATGAGTTTGGAGGTTGGAAGTATGGAGCCTGCTGTCCCCTGTACCCTCTGCAGAGGCAGGAGCAGCCTTGCTGGAGCTCTGCTCTGCCTAGCTGCTCCATGTTTGTGGACTGCCAGAGTGTAGGGCTGGCCCCTCCCTAAACTCTGGGAGTAGAAGGGTCCCTATCCTAGCCTATCCTGTCATAGGGTTTTACCCTGCATCCTTCCTAGTCCATCATGGCCTGGCTTCTGGCAGTCAGCACTGTGGGTCCCTCCTAACAACTGCCTCCCATTTGCCCCATAGGAAGTTGACAGGGGTTACCTCATAGTCCCCAAGAGACCCAGATGGATTGGTCAGGGCTGTACTCCTGGAAGAAGCAAGGCAGGACCTAATGTCCATTTGTTGGCCAGCCTTACTAGATAGCCACACATTTTGCACTATAGATGCTTTTTCTCCCCCCCCCTCCTCCACCAGTCTCCCGTCCCTCTCTGTCCTGTCTTTCTGCTGTTTCCCTCTCAGCATAGGACACCTTCCTATTGAAGCCAGGTCTTGGCAAGAGGCAGACACAGGGCGGGGTGGGCGGTTGGAATGTTTGCAATGCAAACCAGGTACTCACACTTTCCATGGCCAATTTCTCTGACTACCACCATCCTTTCTGCTTAGACTATACAGCCCATTGTGCCCACTGCACTGTGAGGAAGCTGAGACACTGACAACTAAGGCACTTGTCTGAGGAAAGGGCTGAGAGATAAGGTGTGCAGTGCCTGGGTTGTCACTCACCCTGTCTGCACCCAGAATTCTGGATAGCCAGCTCCCTTCTCTTGTCCTGCTGCTTCTCTGCATCTCTGGCCTCTCCTCGAACCCTCTGTCCCAGCCTGGGGGACAGGAACAGCTGGCCTATGAAGGGTTTGTAGAGCTTGTCCTAGCGCCACAACCTGAGCATCACAGGAGCCCCCTGGGGTAAGTGACAAGGGAGAAGAGTGCTCCCCCAAACCTGCTTTGTTGGCATCACCTGGACAGAGGTCCTGACCAGAAGCTATGGAGCAGGGAACTGTCAAGTGAATAAGAAACACTCCAGAAAGGGAGTGTGTGTGTGTGTGTGTGTGTGTGTGTGTGTGTGTGTGTGTGTGTGTATGTGTGTGTGTGTGTGTGTGTGTGTGAACACATGGAGATCAAAGGACAACCTGTGGGAGTTTTCTCCTTCCACCACGAGTGTCTTGGGATCAAACTTAGGTCTTGGTGGCATCTCTGATCTGCTGAGCCTTTGTGCCTCTGGACTTCAGATGACTTTAGTTACCTCCCATTGGGAGGAGGTACCTTACCCACCTTTTTGGCTCTTGGGACCCCTTTCAGCCTAGACTCTTTGCTGTGGCAATGCAAACCCAAATGGCTCAGGGTGTGGTGTGCAGTATGTTTGGGGCCTAGTTGCCACTTCCTCCCCTGGAGAAAACAAAACTTGTGATAACAGTGTGGGTTTGGTTGACAGCTATTACTCAGACCTGAGAGGCTAGTCCCCAGACTCCCAGTCATGTGTGTCTGTCAGGTCCTAAAGCCCCTGGGCTACACAACTGCAAGGAAGAACTTGTCTCCTGCAGTCTGTGGGAATGTCACCCGGGAGTTGGTGCAGTACACAACCCATGCAACCAAACACAGCAGTCCCAGGCCAAGCCTTTCATGGTTCTTGTCTGGCTATTGTGACAGCCCCTGTGCTGACTTCCTGTCTCTAGTCTACCCCTCCCCTGTCTTGCCTAAATCCTTTCTATGTGCCATTACCCCATCCTTCCCTTCCAGTCCTCCCTCAGCTCACTACAAATACCATCTACAAACACAGAGACCCCGGGAGGAGAATCCTACCTGTGAGATGTGTTGGCTGTGTGGCACTGGACAAACTGCTTAGCCTCTCTGTAGCTAGAATCCTTAGTTGAAAAATCATGATAAAATGCCCGTCAGACTATAACTGTTTTTATTGCTATTAGTCACTAGATTCTGAGCTTCAGGAGGTCAGGGCTATCTCTGGTTCCTCTGTGCCTCGAGGAATGAATGGCACACTAGGACTGGTGAGTATTTATTGAAAAGATGGAGGGCCCTGAGCTGCCCCTTTGACAAGAAGTCATCTGTATCTTCCCTGCCTCCTGTCTGGTACTTAGTGTCTCTGGCAACAAGGTCCTCCACCTGCAGACTGGTGCTCCTCCTTCTTATAAGAGGTCCTCCTCCTGCTTCAGCTATGTTTGCTGGAGTCAGATTCTGCTCCAGCAGGCTTTGCTAGCTCTCTGGACTGACCAGAAGCAGCCCTCCTCTGCACCAGGATACCCTATCTCATATGATGTCTGGGCCTTAGGGCAGCCTCTGTGTTTTAGGGCACAGGACTTCCTGTGATCCTTAGAGCTGGGGCTGGGGCCACAGATACACTGAAACGAGTGACTGCTAAAACTCATGCCTGCTCTCTGGCTACTTTCACCTTCAAGATGCACCTTCCCAAAGGAGTGAAAGGCAGGTGCCCCCCAGTGCCAATCTAGACAGGATGACTGGCCACTGCCTCCCCAGGCCCTGTCCAGTATCTAAATCCTGACTGGGGTTGGGGTAGGGCACTTCAAGTTCATGTGTAAGGTACCCATTGAAAACAATCAACCTTTGGGCTGGGTGTGGTGGTACAGGTAATCCCACTGCTGAGGCAGGAGGTGGATCAGTCCAGGCCAGACCAGGTTGGAAAATAGGAACTTGTCTCAAAACTGCAGCAAAAAGATAAATAAGTAACTAATCTTTGGGTTAGATGGAGAAGGAACACTGGAGACCCATATGTGTTGTCCTGGCTTTTGAAAAGTGGGCAGTTCTTAGTTTAGGACTGGCTACAGGGATTGACCAATCATGTCTGTCAATCCTGGGGGAAGGGGCCAGGTTTCCCTACCAGCCTGCCCCTCCCAATAAGACCTTGCACTAGCAATCACTCCCAGCCTCAGTTTGTCTGTGAAATGGGCGCCATCTTGCGGCCCTGGGCCTGATGGAATGATACAGTTAGAGCCCTTCAGTGTTAGCCAGGCAGTGTTGGCTCCTGACAGTGAGACATGGTGTAAGAAACGTAGGTGGCTGTAAATATTCATACTTTACTCCCAGTTCCTCTTGGCCGTCTCCACTTTTCTCCTAGGTCTAGCCATAGGTGGTGGCTTTATCCCTGGGACTGTTTTCCACAGAAACCAAGTGGTTTGCATCATGCCTGCATGTCTCTGTGTGTGTGTGTGTGTGTGTGTGTTACTATAGCAGGCATTAGCCAGTGGGACTGTAGCAAACAGCACTATGTTGCAGCTCCCAGCTGGGGCATGCTCTTCCTCCCCTGCTTCTCTCTCACAAGCTTCTCTCTGCCTCAGACTTTAACAGCCTCACCACCAGGTTCTTGGTGCCCCCTAACAACCCCCCATTCCCATCCCAAGAGTACAGGCAAGGCAATAAAACCCCTCCCAAGCCCGGCTTGGTTTCTGACTCATACCATCCACTGATCATACCTCCAGTATCCTCAGTTTCCCCATCGAGGAGCACAGAGCTGCAGAGCACTATGGGACATGGGGCACTTCCAAGCACTTGGCTGAACAAGGTACCCTGGGAATCATTAAGAGCCAGGAGATAGACTGGTTCTTCAGCACAGAGGCCCTCAGAGCTTGACAAATCAAAAACCCTCAAAAGGACCAGGGGGTGCATACAATGTTTGCACTCAGACTTGACCAGGGAGGCCATTCTTCTCTCTTGGAACACACTTTGACACATTCATAGGCCTTGCCACTCCTCCTGTGGTTTGTATTCATGTGTGTGTCCTAGTAACTAATTAGACCACCCAACCTGTGCATGCACAGATTTCTACATTCTGACCTCCAGGCAATGTATGCATATGCCCAGTCTGCTGGGTACTCCAGTACGTCACATATACTGGATTCACCTGGGGAGCCTTAAAACCTCCAGATTTAATTGACCTGTAGTTTCACCAGTCATTGGGAGTTTGCCAAGCTGCCCTGGTGGCTTTAAAGTGCACCCAGCTATATGGATGGGTGCACACCAGACAGGGTTAGGCAGATCTATTTGAATTTGAAATCTTGGAACAGGCCCAGTAATGCAGAGGAAAACAAGGGCCTGTCTCAAGGCCCCAGCACTGGCTGGTTGCAAAGCCTGAACCAGGATAATGCTCCTCCAGTTCTAGCTGGTATCATAACTCACCCAACATCATAGCCTGGAAAGTTCTTCTGAGCCTTAGCTTGTATGTGCATTGGGTGGAGGCGGAGTCCATGTGCCACAGTGTATGTCAAGTCAGAGGACACCTTTGTGGAGTGGGTTCCTTCCACCTTTATATGGGTCCCAGGGATCAAATTCAAGACTCCATGTTTATGCGACAAGCTCTTTCTTCCACTGAGCCATCTTGTTGGGCCCTCAGCCTTAACTTTTGGACCCCGAACAAAAGACTTGGTTGAGCCCGATCATGAAACCCACTTGGCCCACTGCTGCTCAGGATTCCAAGGAACCGTCCCCAGAACTGTAGAGCCCAAGCCATCAGGGAAGGGAAACCATCAGGGGTCCTGTTATAAAGCAAGCACCCTTGGGAAGGAGACTCCAGACTTCTAGGCAGGGGTAGGATGAGCCCCAGCCCTGCCCCCTGTCAGCTCTGCTACCTACCTTACCTTACCCTTAATCCCCAGTGAGTCTCAGTTCCCTGGCTTATGTACGGGTACAGTGGCCCATGGCTGTGTACAGAGAAATAAAGGAGGTACCATCTTGGCATGTGCTGGGCACTTGGTTGGAATCACATGAAGTTGTTGGGGGCTCTTATGTTGGCACTGATGTAGGAGGCCTGAGGTTCTCAGCTGCAGAGCAACAGTCTCTGCACTCTCCGTTCCCTGGTTCATCTGTTCCCTTGCTAGATCCCCCAACCTGACCGATATCCCATTGTCCACTCATATGTGAGTGTGACTAGGAGGAGCCCTGTGTCCTGAGCTGCCAGCATAAGGGACTAGATAACTTTGCCAGCCACAGCTGGTGGCAGCCTTTCCACTGAGCGGGCCCACTCCTGACAGGGTAGCTGCTACTGTCAGGGATAGTTTATTTTTATTCCTTCCTCTGGGAGCGTGTAATCAAAGGGCAGTATCATTCATACTCTGCTTGCCACGGGAACAGAGATGGTGGGGTGTTATTCACAGCTAGGCCCTAGGAATGGGTCAGTGGCTGGCTTATACTTTCATCTCTGAGGGAAACTGAGGTTGTAGACTCCTTCAAGGTTGCTCCCTTCAGCTCTGCTCAAGATCAGGTGTCTTCCCCCTGGCCCTGTGACAGCTGTGGTAAGGGCAGCATTGAGAGCAGCACCCCGCTGACCTCACACCTTGGCCAGAGTTAGCAGCTGAGTGCAGATTGCAGGCCCCATTCACTTCCCCCCAGTTCCGACTTGAGGATCAAAATCCTAACAAGTTCTCTGGACCAATCACAGGCCTAGACACTGCTGTGGACACGTTCCCACCCCACCCCCAGGCTGACTTTCTCCTGCAGCAATTCACCCCCCAGGCCTCCCAGCCCTGACTAGTCTGCTTTCTGTCTCAGAGGCACTGACAGTCTTGGGGAACAGGCAGCAATGGTCCCGAGTCACAGACACCTGATTCACAATTCACATCTTTGCTGCTTCCTGTTTTTTGTAACTTCTGTTTTTCTCACCTGCGGGATGAGGGTGAGCCCAACTCCCTCCTGTGCTATCAGTCAGGTTGTAAAGACTGTGCTTATGTTAGTATCCAGCATGCAGAAAGTATCATCACGAAAGTTTGCTTTGTTAAAACAAATTTTAGCAGCTGGGATGTAGCTCAGTTGGCAGACAGCTTACTTAGCGTTCATGAATCCTGAGTTTGATTCCTCAGCCTGACATAAACCAGGCCTGGTGCATTCACAGGACTAGAGAGGGAGAGACCAAAGGAGCAGCAGTTCAAGGCTAACCTGAGCTACATTAGACACCTATTTTAAAATTTTAATAAAAAGATATTTCTATTTTATATGTATGGGTATTTTGCCTGCATGTGTGTGCACCATGTGTGTTCCCTGTGCTTGTTGGGCCAGATGAGGGCATCAGGTTCCCTTTAACTGGAGTTACAGCCCTTTGTGAGTGACCATATATACTCTGGGAATCAAACACGGGACCCCTGCAAGAGCAAGTGTTCTTAACCTTCTGAGTCATCTCCCAACTCCTAAAATGGTAATTAAAAAAAAAAAAGTATCTATGTATTTTGGTATTCTAAGACAGGTTCTCTCTCTGTAGCCCAGGCCAGCCTTGAATTGTCTCAGCCTCCTAAGTTGCTAGGACTTGCCTGTTGAGCCCATTGTCTAAGTTGAAAATTATGTTGAGGGAAGTGAAGAGATTTCTCCAAGGTTACCCAGCCACCAAATGGTGAGGTTGACCAGCTGTGTGTCCTCACACGCAGCTCCTGTGTGTGTGTGTGTGGGGGGGGGGGGGCTATCACAGCCAATCTTCTGCTGTCTAGCCGCAGCTCAGCTGGTGGGTTACACACAGCTTGGCTTTGAAAGACCCTCCACACCCCTGGCCACACACACTGTAGTTTCTGATAAATTCCCAATCCCATTAGCCAGGCAGGAGCTGTCTAGAGAAAACAGGTAGCCCTAGAGAGAGCAGCAGCCCTCTGCTTCCCAAGGGTCTGAATGTCCTCAGGGACATGAGGCCCCAGGCGAAGCTGCCACCCTCAGTCTAAAAAGCTCAGTGTTTGTTATGCTAATGTGCGTCAGCCCACAGAACCTCCCCAGTTTCTGGAAGAATTCACACTTGGAATCTTTGCTTTTGGTTTAGGCAAAGAACCTCACCCACCCGCTGTCTGGCGCTGGGTGGGTGCCACCGGGACCCTGTTCTTGTCTTTCCTCTGCTCCTAAGTGTTCCAGAAAAGCTGCTGTTCCTAAGGTCTCACTTTCTCCCTGCCTTAATTCTCTCCTCTGACTGGTTCTCATGCTGTGTTTGCTTGAGGGCCACCTTTGCGACCCTGTCCCTGATGGCCCTCAGAAAGGGCTTTGTGTCCCTCTCTCTTTGGTTGCCTGTGGAAGTGTCCAGCGCTGCAGCCACTTCCCACTCAGACCCCTGTCCCAGCTGCTGGGGAAGGGCAGCCCCTTTGGGACCTTTCTCTCTGCTTTCATCCCTGCTCTGATGGAATGGGTCCAGAGGTCAGTGGCAGCCAGCTCGGGGCCCATTCTAATGAAGGAAACTGAATGCCTGGGCCCGCCAAAACTGGCCCTTTGCAAACCGGCCAAGGGGGAGCCTGTCCTCAAGGCGAAAGAGCATGCCAGCTCTTGTTTGCCCGCCTGGTGTTATTAGACACAGACTGGGCCATGGGGCCCCGAAAGAGGGGCCCAGGAAGGGGAAGGCGACAGAAAGCAGGTTTATTTAGGGTGAGTTGTTGCCTTTCATGGCATGGTGCCTTCAGGAACTGGAAGAACGGCAGTGTACCTGGGGTGGGAGTCTGGCTCGTATCTAACAGGATCCTGATGCCAAATGCTTGAGACCCTTCTGATCAGAGTTTCTCCTTCCTTTTCCACAGAAGCCCACATAGCTGTAAAGCTGCCCCTTGGGCAGCCACATGCTGACCCTATCCAGCTGACCTTCTGCTGGATTTAGAAGGGCTATGTAAAGTGGAGTCAGGCAGGCCAGCATCCTGACCCTGTGTGTCCTCTGGTGGGCCAATCTTTCAGAGTCTCAGCTTTTTTAATCTGTGAAATGGGAAGAATGGTATATACTCAGGTACATCCAGATTAGGCGGGGCCTGAAGCTCTTCGAAGACAAGGCACAGCATCAAGTATTAGTATTGCATGTGAACACCCTGGCAGAACCTCTCTCAAGCTCTCGAAGGTCTAGGAGTTGAGGCTTGGAAAAGTTGCACGTAAATGCAGCTAGCTGCACCCTGCCTGGTGGACCAGGCAGCTGGCAGGCTGACTCTGAGTCCAGAAACAGCCTCCCCACCTCAGGCAACCTTCCTGTGGTCCTCAGGCCCCTGCATGCTGGTGCATCCACTTCCACCTGTCCAATAGCCCCAAACAGCAGCCCTCTCCTGGCTTACTGGCTCTCCCACGTTTCTTTCTCCTTGGAAGGTGCCTTAGGTTCTATTGCTCCCTTCCTCTGAGGCCTGCAGGTGCACACAAGGAGGCACGCATGCATTCTAACCATAAAGAGAGTTTAAAAGCATAAAAGCAAGCAGGGAGAACCCAAATAGGAGGCCCAGCAAACAGTATTGAAGGAACAAACCTCTGCTGAAGGTTCCCACGGCCCAGCAGAGGGGAAGTTGATAGTAGCTGTTATGATCCGCCATGAGGAAGGACCGACCGACCTAGCAGGTGGCCTGAACAGCATGGGGACAGATGCTACACCAGCCACCACTATGTATTTGGACCCTGCGCCTAAGTGTTCCTTGTGTGGTAAGTACTTGTATTCCCATTTCATAGATGGGAGTATGAGGCACTAGATAGAAAGATGAAAGTCTCCAAACTCTGTCACTATCCAGGTAGAGAGCCCTTGCCTGGCATTCACGTTGGCCACAAAGCCTGTAGGCTATGCCTGGACTTGGGTTGAAATCAGGTGGTTAGATGCTGAGCCTGAAGCAGGGAAAGACTTCCTTGTCTGAGACCGGGTCATCAGACTTTGGGTGAGTGCATCACTGGGCAGGCCAGATCATGGATGTCTGTGGTGAGTACTTGGTTCAGGTGTTGAGGGAGTCCCAAGAGCAAGCATGGTGGTCACACTAGGTCTTGAAAACCGAGTCATGGCCATTATTATAAAGCTTCATCTGGAAAGAAACCACTGCACAATCTCTCTAACCTACAGATCTTTACCGTTATTTTTAAAGGGAGCTGGTGAGAAGACTCAGTGAAAAGCAGTCGCTGCTCTTGTAGAAGACCTGAGTTTGATTCCCAGCACCCACGCCAGGTAGCTTACTGCCTGTAACACTGGTGCTTCTGGTCAGCTCGAACTTGTGTGTACCCACACATAGACACATAACACGTAACTAAAAGTAATAAAAATAAATATTTCTAAAACATTTCAAAGCTAGGGTTAGGGCATAGCTCAGTTGTAGGACACTAACCTAACATATTTGAGATCTTGGGTTCAGTCTCCAGCACCATAACAAGAAAAGGTCAGTTATAAAGAAATAGAGAGTGGAATGGTTCCCAGGAATGGTAGAGGGGATGGAGAGGGGTAGGTCAGTGCTAAGCAGCAGATGAACAAGTTTACAGAGCAAATGCACAACTTTAGGCTGTAGCTGATGGTAGTGACTCTTTAGGGTTGGGTTAGAAGAGTGGAGGATATGACATGGTAGTAATTATTCCATTTTAGTAACCATTGTACTATATATGTCTCTTTCATATAGCGTGTGTGTGTGTGTGTGTGTATTAAATTTGTGTGTATGGTTATGGTCATGCCATAGTGCATATGTGGAAAGCAAAGAAAAACTTTTTGGATCAGGTTTTCTCCTACCATAGGTACTGAGGATTGAACTCAGGTTGTCAGACTTGGCAGCAAGCATCCATCTTTACCCACTGGAGCCATCTTGCTGGTCCACAATACACAATACAATTTATTTTTATTAAACTAAAAGCTGTGGGACTGGAGAGATGGATCACCAGTTAAGAGTACTTGCTGCTCCTGGAGAGGTTTGATTCCCAGCACCCACCATGTATATGGCTGGTGCTTGTCACCTCAGGGTCTCACAAGTTCCCTGGGAAAATTGCAGCCATGCACTTAGTGTACAAATCCTGGTGGGACACCAGAGACACATGTGCCGACAACAAGTCAAGGAGCCCTTCCTCAATGGATTTGGGAAGCAGGAGAGAAGGTAGGACACCAGCCAGAAGACAGGAGGAATTGAAGTCCAGAAGGCAACCTGTGTGATTAATGTTGGAAGAAAGCTGGGATAGTGAGGGTGTGGCTGGGACAGAGAGGAGGGGGTGGAGAGAGCGAGGGAGAGAGGGAAGGAGGGAGGGAAAGAGATTGAGTCCTTCCTCTGTGGAGGAGGGCATCTTGGGAGATGACAGGTGACGTGAGTTAAGACTAAGGGCAGTGGCCAGGCAGTGGTGGCACATGCCTTTAATCCCAGCACTTGGGAGGCAGAGGCAGGCAGATTTCTGAGTTCGAGGCCAGCCTGGTCTACAGAGTGATTTCCAGGACAGCCAGGGCTACACAGAGCAACCCTGTCTTGTAAAACAAACAAACAAAAAAACAAAACAAAACAAAAAAAAAGACTAAGGGCAGTGAGGCTGAGATGTGAAGACAGCCTGCTCTGCTGACAGTCTCAGAAGCCGCTGCAGTGCAGAGCTGGGCCTGGGAGACTGGGGGAAGGCTATTGCTCAGAGCCCTGAGCCATAGGGGCCGTTGGGTGTGTGCTAGGCCTCCAGGAGGCCAGATGAGGCTAATGCTCACACAGGAAGAACCCTTCTTAGCATTTTAGAGACTGCCGGGGTCTTCCAGGAGGAAAAGGCTGTAGTAACTTTCATCTCGGATGGTAACAGCAGGTGACTGCAGACGCAGGACCTGCTGCTGTGGAGCCACAGGCTAAGAGGCTCATCCTGGGTTGGTCACCCTCAGTGAGCTCTGTGTTAATGCCTGTCTAGTTAAGCTAAGTACAGTGGGAATGGGGCTGAGGGACACAGCAGGTTTGCTGGGAACTCACCATCTAGTATGTTGACATGTTCCCTTTGGATGCCTCTCAAATACGGGGGCCATGTTATCAGCAAGTAGAAGGAGGCATTCAGATCCTTGTAGGCCCCAGCCCCTCATTCTCCTATCTTCAGAAGTGTGTGCTGTAGTAGGCCCTCCCTGGGCATCAACTGGGCTTTCTCTCCAAGGAATTGCAGCTACCCTGGAGCCACCTGCCTTCCATTGCTGGCTAAGAGGGATACAAAACTTCTACCTCTGTGCCTCTTTTTGGACCACTTGGTGTGATCCTCCCTACTCTGGAGCCCTGTGAGATCTGCTGAAGTTCCTCAGCCTCCTGCCTTTCTTATACTTTCAAAGGTCTGATGCCTAGGATGCCCCTGATAACTTCCTTCAAGCAGCTGGGTGCAGGGGTCTGGAGCTCAGGGGATAGGTATAGGCTGGGAATCAACATGCAATGGAATTTAAAGCCACAGGTCAGGCAAGGCTCTAGTGCATGGATACACTCCCCTTTCACCCATCCTCAGGGAAAAAGAGATGGACAGGGCTTGAAGCACAAGGTGGACCATATTTAGAGCAGAGGCAGGCACAGGGGGAGGCCTATATCTCCAGGGGCTCAGGTGTTGAAGGATGCTGGGTCATTATTCACCGATTCAGAGCTGGTGGTGACTTCATATAGAAGACTTTATATTTGAAGCCATGGCAAATAATGGTAAGGGTTGGGTGCCGAGGTGTGTACCGGTAGCTTCAGCACTCTGGGAGGCTTCAGCAGGAGGGTCAGGATTTAAAAGCCCTGTTTTAATCAAACAAAATGATGATAATAAAAATAAAATAGGCAGGGGGTGTATCTCAGTTGGCAGAGTGCTTGCCTAGCATGCAGGAGGCTCTTGGGTTTGATTTTTAGTACCACGTAAAACCGGACACGGTAGTGCATACCTGTAACCCCGACACTTGAGAGGTGGAAGCGGGAGCATAGAAGTTCAGGGTCACCCAGTTACATATCCCATTTAAAACCAGCCTGGAGTGAACGAGGCTCTGCTTCAAGAAACACACAGATGAGCAGGAGAGATGGTCCAGCCAGGAAGGACTGAAGACAGCCGAAGAGCACACAGAGACAGAATAACCAGGGGGATGAACTGCTGTCAACCCTGTTGTCCAGGTTAGAACCCCACACTGAGCTACTAAAGTACAGGTAGTCAGCCACAGGCTGGCTGGGGCTGTAGCCTGACAGATTGGATGCCAGGGCCCTCACCCTATGAGTGTAGCCTTGTGGTTAAGTTGGGACAGCAGGAAACCTGGCCTGAAGACAGCCTCTTTTTAGGGCAGCCCCCAACTGGCCTCCTCTGGGCTCAGCCTCTCCAGTTTCCACCTGAACACAGTGGCTCCTTCAGCCCTGGGCTGTGGTTTCTCCTTAAGTAGGAAGAACAGTGGCTCAGTGTCCTGAGGCCAGGCGCCTTTGGTTTTCCTTTGCTGAGCCCAGCCCTGGCAGAGAAGCCACAAAGAGCTTGTGTGTGTGTGCTGAGAGGAGAGGCCAGCCAGTCCATCTGCTGCTGTGGCCTTCTGTTTATCCAGGGATAGACTGGGGAGGCCCACGTAAGCTGGTGGCAGTGGGCCCTCCTGGAGTCTCCCTGGGCTCTGCCTTACTGATGCTGAGTCCCAGGCGCCAGTGGCTCTGCTGCAGCGGGCCTGCTGGTGTCATGTGTCTGCTGTGGCTTGGGGGTGTTTTCCACTGAGATGATTTGGGAGACAATTTTGAGGGATTTGTTTGCTTTTAAAGTGGAATTATAAGCCTTTTAGTGTGTTCTGAACAGAAAAAAAAAATCACTGTCAATGTCCATCCATATCCAGAAATAGGTAGGGGTGTGTGTGTGTGTGTGTGCATTTTCTGAGATTAATGGCCAGCCCCTGGAGTGTCCCTTGCAGAGGACTTCATTTGTGCTGCAGATGAGGCAGAGAACTGGGAAGGACAGGAACTCGCTAAGGAGTGTTACAGCAGCTCCTGGAAAGACTTGGGGTGACCTAGGAGAGAACCCAGCCTGACCATCCATCCGTGGGTCTGAGAAGTGACTAAGAGCAGACAGAGTTGAGGCACATGTGGGCGAATCCCCAAGACCTGGTACAAAGTGGCCTTGCTGGACAGTGGTCACGGCTGAACAGGTGATAGAGAACATAGCGAGCTGCTTCCTGGCCCAGGCAGACCTGAGGCAGGTCTCAGTTCCGACACAGGCTCCTCACTCCTTTACTCCCCTTCTGTAGTATGGACCCTGCAACAGCGGCTGCATGGCTGGAGATAGTGAGGGTCATGGTGAGGGAGGCACTCAACAGACTGGCAATCATTGATGGTTTTTACAAACAATCAGCTGCGGGTGGCTGGGTGTGGCAGTGCACACCCTTTAATCCAGCACCTGGGAGTCAGAGGCTAGTGATCTCTGAATTGGAGGCCAGCCTGGGCTACATAGCAAGTTCTGAGCCAGCTGAGACTACACAGAGAAACCCTGTTTCAGAAAACAACAACAACAACAAAGCATAGGAAATGATCACTTCTTAGGGTCCAGGCTCCATAGGGTAGAGGAGGTCTCCTCAGATCTCTTCTGGAAAAAAGATGTTGGGTCTTGAAGGAGGCCTCTTTGATACCCTCAGCTGTCTCTCTTCAAATGCTTGTCTCAGAGCTGGGCATAGTGTTGAAATGCCGGCACTCAGGAAGCAGAGACAGCGGGGCCATCACAGCCAGCCTGGGCTACACAGCAAGACCCTGTCTCAAAGAGTCAACAGACGACATGTATTAGGAACTCTCCAAAAGGCTCTGCTAACCCACACCCAGGCAGGCCCTCTGCTCTTCATGGTATGTGAGTGGTCCTCAGCCCACTGTATGCCAGACACATGGGAGTTCAAAGACATCCAGTGATGTGGACCTTGTCCTCGGGAATTGCAGCCTGGTGGGGGACCTAAACAAAGGGCAACAGCTAGCGTGTTCCTCACAGCAGCAGATTGTGTGCTGAAGGCCTAGAGATGGTGACCCAGGCTCTCTTGCTCTCTCTTGATCCCTCTGTCCCCTCGCCCCTTCCCCCTTCCCTTCCCGCTCTGTCCACTGCTCATGGCCGGCCTCAGCCTCTTCTCTCCTCTCTTCTCCTCTCCTCTCCTCTCCTCTCCTCTCCTCTCCTCTCCTCTCCTCTCCTCTCCTCTCCTCTCCTCTCCTCTCCTCTTTTCCTCCTCCTCCTCCTCCTCCTCCTCCTCCTCCTCCTCCTCCTCCTCTTCTTCTTCTTCTCTCTCTCTCTCTCTCTCTCTCTCTCTCTGCCTCTACTATCCTCTTAACTCCCCATGCCCTGAATAAATGCTATTCTATACTAAAAAGAGAGAGAGACAGACAGAGAGGAAGAGAGAGAGAGAGAGAGAAAGAGAGAGAGAGAGAGAGAGAGAGAGAGAGAGAGAGAGAGAGAGAGAGATCATGACCCAGATGACCCAGGGAGTCACTGTCACTTGAAGAGACAGGGGAATCTTTATCTGGAGGTCACATTGAGGTAGAGTTTTACAGGATAAACAGGAGTTTTCCCAATTGCCAGAAGGGACCACACATTTGATAATAAAGCAGTATTCCCAGTTTGCTCCCAGTTGCCTCTACTAAGCTCTGTGATTTGGGGAGAATTTTCTTTCTTTCTTTCTTTCTTTCTTTCTTTCTTTCTTTCTTTCTTTCTTTCTTTCATGTAGGTTTCAATTTCTCACTTTTCTATTTCCTCTTTTTTTTTTTTTGACACTGTCACCCCTTTTGGGACATTTCATCCCACCACCCCACCCCCTCTGTTCTGGAAAACTGGGGATTGAACCCAGAGCCTTGCACTCTGTCCTGAGCCACGCTTCAGCCCTTTGAGGCTCTTAGTGAGGGGAAGTTACACTTGTTTGCCTGGGCCATTGTGCAGCTGAGCCAGACCTGGAGACTGTTCACACTGCCCAAACCCAGCGCCCCACGGTGACTTCATGGAGAGGGTCCTTGAGGAGCAAAAATCGTTGCCCGAATCCTGGAGCTGATAAGTCTTCACACCCTAGAGCCTCTCTATCCCTCACCCTGCCTCACTCATCCTCGCCTCTTTCCCTCCTGCTCCCCCTCGCCTTCCTTTTCTGTACTGTTTTTGCTGTTACTGTTTTGAGATAGGGTCTTGCACTGTAGCCCCATCACACAGTGCAGCCCCAGCTAGCCAGCATCATTTCTTCCGAGCCCTGCTTGCTGCCAAGACTTTTCTACTCACTCGAACAGGTTTCACCCAGGGCCGCGAGCACCTGGCTTCACTCTGCCAATTGTGTTAAATTGTAAGCAGCCTGTAGACAGTTGTAGGCTCCGAGTGATTCAGCAAGCCATGCAGGTCAGGAACCATTGCCTTACCAGCCATTCTGAAGGCTCTCAAAGCTGGCAGTGAATTGATCTGGGTGGGATGACCCATCCTGACTACTCCAGTCTAGGGGAGAGTGAGAGGAGAGGAGTTTGGGAAGAGAAGTGTTTACCTTGTCCTGGGTGTGGTGAGCACTTACTGATGTCACCAATGGAAGAGAAAGGAAGTCCTCTCCTAGTCCTCCCAATTCTGAATCAAAAGGACCCTTGTTCCTTTTCCTTCCCCAGGCGCCCCTTCCTGGGTGACTGTATGACTCAAAGATGTGTGTCAAAGAGGAAACATGGCTCCCCCCCCCCCCATCATCCCTTCTGTCAGGTTTAAATGACTAAGAAAACTTACTCGGGTGGGCACTGGAGCTATAGGCCCGGGGTGATGGTGTGCACCCTTAATCCCAGCACTCAGGAGGCGCAGGCAGGTATCTCTCTGTGTGTGTGTGTGTGTGTGTGTGTGTGTGTGTGTGTTAGGGGCTAACCTTGTCTCATCTATATATTCAGCTTCTAGGCTAGCTAGAATTACAAAGTGAATCCCTGCCTCAAAAAGGAGTTGGGAGAGGAGGAGAAAGAGGAAGAGGAGGAAGAGGAGGAAGAGAAGGGAGAGAGAATGGAGCTGTGTACCCTGAAGATCTGGTGTCACCCAATCTTCACAGGATCCAGCCAGGCCTTGGGAAGGAGCTGGCCTGAGGTCCTGATGGCTGCAGAGGACAGACACTTGTTGCAGGATCCATTCCTGGTGTAGCACAGGGTGTGGAGTGACAGGTCACTTGGGATGGCTGCCACTTAGGCTCCTGCCTGCCTGCTTGTCCCTCTCTTCCTTTCCTGGGCCACTGTACCATTATGATGCATCCACTGTGTTCTGAGACTGGAAGCTGAGACTCAAGTCAGTTGACACTTTCTAAGTGTGTACTCTAGGAAACTCTGAAGAGAGATGACAAAGGACAAGAGCATGTGGTACAGTCCCAGCAGGCTTTGCTGCACAGTGACACAGTATTGCACAGGAGTCATGTCCAGGGTGTGTGTTGACAGAAGCAACCTGCTCATGTGGCCCAGTGTGACTGGTATTGACAGTTCTAGTTAATGACTGATGTCTGTCATGGAGAGAGCTGGACTTGAGGAGGAAGCCTGGCTAAGATCCTGGCTGTCACAGGTAGACTGGACAGCAGGAAGGAGTGAAGCCATTCCTGACTTGGAGCTGCTTTTGGGTGTGGTTACACTGGAGGAGAGGTTGTAAATGTGGCCTCACACGGAAGATCATCTGCTAAGACAGACGGAAACTCATATTTTTTTAATCTTTTTTTTTGTTTTGTTTTGTTTTTCAAGACAGGGTTTCTCTGTGTAGTCCTGGCTGTCCTGGAATTCACTCTGTAGAACAGGCTAGCCTCGAACTCAGAAATCAGCCTGCCTCTACCTCCCAAGTGCTGGGATTAAAGGCATGCGCCACCACTGCCCGGCATATTTTTTTAATCTTAAGAAATGTACACATCTTCGATCCCACTTGAGAGTAAGAGGCAGGTGGATCTCTGTGAGTTTGAGGCCAGCCTGGTCTACAGAGTGAGTTCTAGGACTGCCAGGGATATGTAAAGAGACCATACTCTTTATGTTTTCTGTCTCAAAAACAAAACAAAAACAAACAAAAACCTGTTTTTTGAAACTTTATTACACTTATTTAGTGTGTGTGTGCAGATCGGAGGACAGTCTTTAGGAGAGCATTGTGCAGGAGCCAAGCATTGACCTGAGGTCATCAGGCTTAGTGGCAGCTGACAAGTGACGCTACTGGATGGTATCTTACTGGTCACTTATTTGTCTGTATCTTATATCTTATATCTCTGTAGGTAGGTGCACAATGCTGGGTGCCATGTAGAAGTCAGAGGCAACTTTGTGAAGTATGTTTTATTTATTTGGTTTTTCTAGCTAAGGTTTCTCTGTGTAGTCCTGGCTGTCTTGGACCTCTCTTGGACCAGGCTGGCCTCTGCCTCCCTGTACTGGGATCAAAGGCATGCTCCATGCTCCACCACCACCTGGCTTTTTACTTGTTTTTAAAGTATGTGGTGTGTGTGTGTGTGTGTGCGCCTGTGAGCTCAGGTGCTCTCAGACTTTAGAAGAGGACATCCCCTGGATCTAGAGTTACAGATAGTTGTAAACGTTCTGATGTAGGCGCTGGGAACTGAACTAGGGTCTTCTACAGCCATAGTATGTACTCTTAACCATGGGGCTTCTCTTCCTCTTATCAGTTGCCTGGAAGTTTTGTCTCAGGCAGGGTCTCCACAGAACCCAGGGGGTGTTCTAAGAACCCAGTTTGAGCCCCCGAGGGTCAGACTTAGGTGGTGGTTTTTTATTTGCTCTTGGCCTTCAGTTGTTGTCTGCACACTCAGCTAAGGAAGATAAACATCAGATGCTTGGGTAATGCTAACACAAGGAATGTGCTCCTTTCCTGCATCCAAGGCTGGGCGAGCCACTGGGTGCTGGCAGTGGGAGGAAACATCACTATAGGTCAGGAGGGGTGTGCTCACCTAAGAACCGACTGTTCCCACCTACACCACCTAAATGACCATGCGGTTTTGGAGGGCAGGAGTTTTGCTTGCTGACACTTTTCTCTGTCAGCTTCTACCAACTCTAGCATCCAGCTTCATGGGAGAAACCACACCCACAGGAAAGTCAGTCCCATGACAGAAAGAATCAACCTTTCAGAGTGGCTGGACCATCTGAAAGTTATTCTTGGATACATTCTCTGGAAGAGGGTTTGTTTTGAATGTTGCTTTTTCTTCCCAAAAAGCAAGTCAGATACCTCAGGAGACTCAAGCCACTGGGCTAGCAAGGTAACCAGCAACTAACTCCCGGCTACTCCCTGTCCCTGCCCATCTTCCATCCAACAGAGCAGGAAGGAGACCAGGCTCCACTGGCAGGTAGCATCAGGCCCTGCTTAATAGACAAACTCTGTATGGTTTTGAGACTAGCCCCGGTTATCTCTGAGCCTCGGCGTCCTCCTTCACATATAAGGGGACAGAGAGTACAGGAGCTGTTTATCCATAGTTTTCTACCTAAATACAGTTTAATGTCACAATTTGTAAAACACAGCCACACCTAAGGGACTAAGGAATGCTAACCAAAGACACCAGATGCCCCCAGCCTCAAGGGCAGGGGTAGAACTATATTTCCTGCTAACTCATTCATGGGTGCTTTCTTTGTACAGTGCTGAGTATTGAACCCAGGGGCTTTGGGCATGTTAGACAAGATGTCTTCCATGGTGCCACATCCCCAGCTCTTCTCTGCTAACTCATTCAACCTTCATTTGAGACAGTCTCATGGTGCAACCTTGGCTGGCCTAGAATTCCTACATAAACGGGACTGGCCTTGAACTCCCAGAGACCACAAGCCTCTGCCTCGAGAGTGCTGGGATTAAAGCATGCACCACTATACCAAGCTCTATTGCTGTTTTGAGACAGTATCATGTAGCACAGACTAGTCTCAAGCTATATTGCTGAGGCTCTGCTCCGTCTTCCAAGAACTGAGGTGATAGGCGTCGGCCTCCATGCATTTTAGTGTTTTGTTGTTCTGTGGGTTGTTTTGCTATAGTTTTCTTTATGGGTTTTTTTTTTTTTGGGGGGGGGGTACAGGGTGGCCCCAGCTGGCTTTACACTCACTGTCTAGCTCAGGATGTCCTTGAACTCTTTATCCTCCAGCCTCTACTACCCAAGTGATGGGCTACACAAAGCTTCCCAGCCTTTACCCCCATTTGAAATTTGAACCAGGGACACAGAGATTTGTCTTTAACTCTTGGGTCCCACATGTTGTTCAGTCCTTGAAGCCACTCGATCCAGTTACCACCTCCACCTCAACATTATTGGTTCCCCTGAACCCTGCTGGCAGGTGGCAGGCCTCTCCTGGAAGTCAGCGGGAAGATTCCCCCACAAGCCTTTCCGTTCCTCCCCGATCTCCACTCAACCCTTCACCATGAAGACAGCACATCCGCAGTGTAGATAAGGCTCAGCACAGGTGAAGGACCTCTCTGCAGGAGCAGGATTGTTCTTTAATCAGAACAACCAGGGAGTAGAGTAGAGACTCTGCACCAGGGTGGAGGGGGCTTGGGTTTTATAGGGCAGAAAAGGGAATTCTGGAGTGGGGAGATTCTTGTCCACAGACCTATTTTCTGCTTTCCCAAGGTCGTAAATATTGGCAGAGGTCCTTATCACACTGGCGTCTGTACCAGGAGTTCTCCTGGCATGTTGACTCCTAATCTGGAGCCTTCCTGCTCCTAACTGCCCAGGGAGAGCGCTCAATCTTCCTGCAGAGAGTTTCTCAGGCTGCCTGAAGCTTTTTTGTTATTAACCCTTCACACAGTTTAGTAATGGCTTCTATTTACTGAGTGCCTGCTTTCTCTCAGACTCCGTGCTAAGTGTGTGTATGTGTGTGTCCAATATAAACATATATATTGGTTTTATTTTTGTTCTTCCCAACATTTAAAAATGCTCCCACAATGTAATTAATTCCCAACAATTAAGATTGCCAGGTGGTGGTGGTGCACACCTTTAATCTCAGCATTATGGAGACAGAGGCAGGTGGGTATCTGAGTTCAAAGCCAGCCTGATCTACAGATTGCGTTCCAGGACATCCAGGTCTACACAGAGAAACCATGTCTTAGAAAAAAGTTCTTCTTAAATCATGGGTCTAATCTAAAATGCCCATCACTGTTCTCTGGACTGTGTAGATGAACTAAATTTGCAGGGTCTTTCAGCCATGGCCCTTGGTTCTGGGACTTAACACTGAGTTAGACAGCTGGTGAGTGCTGTGGTGAAGGGACCTGTTGTGGGGACGCTGCAGTATGAACAGCACAGCTCTGCACAGGTACTTCACTGTCTCACCCACACCTCCCGCCTGAAAGAGGAAGTGTCTTATTTCTATTTTATAGAGGAAGAAACGGAGGCCCCAGTACATTGGGCAACTTCCTGGAGGCAAACAGAAGGCAGCAGCACCTGAGCATGCCTGCCACTTTGCCTTTTGGTTATTTTTGTTGAGAAAAGGTCTCTCTTTGTAGCACAGACTGTCCTCAAACTCATAGCAATCCCCTGGCTTCTGACTCTGTTGGGGTTACTGGCATAAACTACCATAACCAGTTAAATTTGGTTTTTAGGATAATAACCTAACCCACTTCCTGTGAGAAAAGTAAAAAGGGCCCCACTGACACCACCCACTCTATAGAGTTCTTAAACATGTCATTCGACAGTGGCGGTGTGTGTGTGTGTGTGTGTGTGTGTGTGTGTGTGTGTGTGTGTGTAAGGAATAAAAAAAAAGTGCTTAACCAGATTAGTGCATTTTAAAAGCCATGGCCAGGTTTCCTGGCTCAGCCAGAGTAGGGGATTGGGAGGGTGTTGCCAGGTCTCACTCACTTTTCCCACTGGTTTGGTTGAATGACTGTAGATACCCAGAAGGCATGGCTACCTCAAGTCCTACTTCCTGGAATAGTTCAGAATATGGGCCTTGAAACTGATGAGGAGAAGAAACCAAGGAGGATCACCTGGACTTAGCCATGCCAAAACCACTGGAGACCACTGAGCTCAGGTCTCAGAGCCAAGCACCCAAGAGTCTCACCTTTGCTGGGGCTTAACATTTCAGTGTGTTCATGTTGAGAGGGCACACAGCAATCCAGGAGATGGCCTGTAGCATTCCTTCTTACAGACTGAGTCTCAAAAAGCTTATGAAAACTCCCAGGTCAAGGAGCTGACAAACAGGACTCAAACCCAGGTCTGCTGTCCTCTGAAGCCAAGATACAGTTCATTGACCCTGAACATCTAAGAAGGAGACTGGACTGAGACAGTGTGAGAAACCGTCTGTGTGGCGACATCTATACACAGTTCCAAAGGTCATGTAGAAACTACAAGACATAAATTCAGAGAAGGCCTTACAAGATGGAATCTCTCATTCTCACAGACTGACGTGGAGGTCCCCTCTAGCTAAGGCTGTCTAAGCAAAGCTGCAACTCTAGTGGGCTTTGACCAGGGAAGCAGAGAAGTAGTTGGGAATTCATTGCTCACACACAGTGGGTGAGGAAGAGGCTGAGAGCAAAGGGTCAGAGCAGTGGTTCTTAACCTTCTTGATACTGTGACCCTGTAACACAGTTCTGCATGCTGTGCTGACTGACCTCCAACATAATGTTATTTTCATTGCTACTTTATAACTGTAATTTTGCTACTGTTATGAATTGTAATATAAATATCTGAGATGTGACCGCTGTGAAAGGGTCATTCAACACCAAAGGGGTTGCAGCCCAAAGGTTGAGAAATGCTGAGCTAAAGAGCAGAGGTACATGTGTGTGTGTCTGTGAGTATGTGTGAATGTATGTGAGTATGTGCATAAATGTGTGTATGAGTGTGAGTGTGTATGTCTCTGTGTGTGTATGAGTGTGAGTGTGTGTCTGTGTGTGATGTGAAGCCACCTTGCCCACCCTAACCATACCAAGTACTTGTGTCACTGTGTAGGGTATAAAGAACTCAAGAAGGTGGCTTGAGGCAAGTCCGGAAGGCAATTGGGCTTTCCCTCAGCTACGTAAAACACTATGGAGTTGAAGGGAAACCGTGGTCCTATCGTCTTGCTTGAATTCTAACATTTCTGCCTTGTTAAAAGTCCTGAATGATGTGAAGGCCTGAGAGGGACGGTGTTTCTCATGGAAATCCTTTTTGTTGAGTTCTCTAGTTGTTATCTTGGTACTTGTTTCTTCTATACTTGCCACTCGTATCTTGGTACTGGGCTAGCTGTGGATAGCTTTCGCTTGGTGTGAAGAAAAAAAAGTTGTGGGTAGGACTCCAAATCAGACTTCAGCTGGTGATGGGTTGGGGCAGACTTTTAGTTCGTGAGTTTGAGCCGGATAGTGCTACCTGAATCTCGCAGCACTGAGATATTAAGTTTGAGTGGTGACATCAAACAGGAACATAGCACTGAGAGGGGCAAGAATTAAGTCCAAACTCTGGTCTTTGATCTGCTGCAGTAATTGCGCGCTCAGACAAGCTCCACCCACCGAGGCGCCGACCGCGTGGCCATTGGCGGCCACCTGCCCCTTACCTTGGGTGGGCGGGGCTACCTGGGCCCCGCCCCCGAGGCTCGGGTTCCCAGGCCGCCGAGCCTTAGGACCCGCCCCCTGCGCAAGGGGCCGCCGCCGGAGCCCGGGGAGCCCGGGCGCCTCGTGATGTCACGGCAGCTTTGATACAAAGAGCCCCTTCGGCCCACGCGGGTCTCCCGGCAACGGGTGCGGGCGGGGGCGGGACCGGCGGCTTCAACTGGTGCGGAGCAGCGCCTCCCGGATTGTTTTCTGAGCACGGTGCTGGCTTCGTCCCTGCACTCCCCGCCCGACCCGACTCGACCAGCGGCCGGCTTCTTGTTCATCTGCAGTAGCCGGACCTGAGGCCGGTCGGGGGATGCGCTCCCCGCCGGCTCCCGGATGCCAGGTAAGTGGCGGCCTTAGGACGCACCTAGCCTGGCCCCCGGAGTGAGAAGTTGGCGGATTAGCCTCCATCCTCCCCATGCTAGCCAGGGAGATCAGAGTACCTTCGCAAAACCACTGACCTCTCTGCCTGCTCCGGGCCGCTCGGCCGGCGCCCAGGTGCGAGCGTGAGCGGAACCACTCGGTGCTGGAGGAGGGTGGCCGCGATCCCTGTGGCGCTGTTCAGAAGTGCTTTAGGAGTAACTGGTGGGGCTGGGAAGGGAGCTTGTCAGCCCCCATCAGTGCCCTGCTCTTGGCTGGGCTGCTTCTCTAGGGAGCTGTAAATGGCAAAGTTTTTTTCCGTAAGTGATGGTGACTGCATGAAGTCAGTTTCCTGCTGCTCCCCTCTCTCGGAATATCTGAGGGGTCAGAAGACAGAACCAGCCTAGTGTAGGAATTTGAGACAGGACCCTTGTTTCCCCTCAGCAAGATGCTGTTATGGGTTGAGGTGTGTGCAGGCTACCAGCCTACATCCTTGAGTCCTGTAAGAGCTCACAGTCCACCTCAGTGTAAATTGTTGACACAGTTGCTTCTCTGCTGCGACAAGTGTCTCCCAGGGCCTAGCATCGCAGTCTCTGTTAACCTGGTACCAACACAGCTCTAGACAGCATTCCGTACATGTCACCTTACCACCTCCCACTTCTGGTCCTGCTTTTCCCCCAAAGAGCTAGAAATGATTCATTGCTGAACTCTGAAGGACTCACAGTTTTCGTTGGCTGATTTGTAGCACCCCTGACCCCCATAAAGTAGCAAAGGAGTCAGAGGTCCTGCCTTGTGCTCGGTTCTCTATTCCTTTTGGATTGCCTCCACTTTGCACTGGTTCCTGAGATCTCCAAACCTCTGCCTCCTTTCACAGAGCAAGAGGCAGGTGATAATTGCTTGGGTTCCCACATTCCCTGGGGCAATTTCCAGGGCCCTTCCCTGGTGAAAGATAGTGTCTTGTTATTGCTAGGGAAAGGAGTCTCAGTGGGGAGGGTTTTACAACTGCAAAAGACCACTGCTGTCTCCTCTACCCACCTTCACTAGCTGAGATCTCATGTTTCAGACCCAGCTTCTGGCATTGTGGCACTGACCCAGACTTTAACCTGCTTAGTGGACTCTCACAAGAGGCAGGGTTAAATACCCAGGGAACTTTATATGTGGGACACAGCCTTGCCCTCCAGAGGACCTTGAGTTCCAGGGTATAATCTGACACCACCCAGCTACTTTGAATGCCTGGTCCAGTTCATGTTGGTTCTTTGAGGTCAATGGACTATAGATGTGGGGGAAGCTGGTGAAGAATGTGCGGCTGCAGCCTGTAGGGCGGCTATGGCCTGTAGGCAGCACAGCTTGGTTTGGTGGCTGCCTGGTGGAAACCACTTTGGACCATTGGGTTCTGGGTTTAGGTGTGGGGATCAGAGTAAATGACCAGGCATACCTGAAAGATAAGACTGGGCTGCAGGGCAGGGATGGTTTACTTGCCAGGCCAGGTAAGCAAGCTGGAAGGTCTGACCTTTGCCCCAAGGGAGATCTTATGGGACAGACTGCCTGGAGCCTGACCTTGGAAAGGGCTTTAGCCGGGGGAAGGAGGAAAGGCTGAAGTTAGAAGGACCAGAGTGGTTTGAGGTGTCCTCTCCAGGTTTCCACAGGGCAACAGCCTGGGGGCAGGAGGAGATTCCCTGCTGTCTGTCTGTGTCAGGCCTAAAGCAAGCTGGCATCTCCAGGCCTCTTGCTGTCCCGGGAGGCTTTTTCTCTGAGGACTGTCACAGCTCACTCACTTTCCTGAAGGTGATGGCTAGGTGCCTTGTTTTAGGGGGCTGGAAGTTGTTCTTGGTAGCCTGTTGTGGCTATGGTTTCTCCACAGTGAATCTTGCCTTGAGGGACCTTAGGATTTTACTTCTGTGTATTTATTTAAGGTGAAGGTTAGGAAGAACTAGAATGGGAGAGATTTCTTGTGAGATTGCAGACAGGTGGGCATCTCTAGGGTTGGAATAGCCTATGCAGAAGGTTCCGGTCTACCCTCTGGCCTGTGCTGTCTCCTGGCACAGGGCTTGTGTTTTAAATAGAAAGATTCATTGTCTGGCTCACCATCTGGCATTAGTGGGGTCTGGCACCCAGGCCTCACCAGGTACACAGGACCCTGGGGTGGCACTCTGTTTTCTCTGGGTCAGTTCTGCATTACTAGTTCTTTATGGCATCAAATCACTGGTCATGACGTGAGGAAGACCATTCTAGTGTCATTGCTAGAATAATGAAGGCCCTGCCCCAACCAGCTGAGTGTATGGTTTGGCATGCCCACCTGGTATATCACCGGACATTGTGATCTTCTTTCCTGGATGGCACCTCGTCTCCTCTCTCAGGTGGCATTTCAGGGCATAGTGCTTTTCCTGTTTCTGTCAGTTCACATTGCCTGGCACAAGACAAAGGCTGCTTCACTCATTCACTGCATAGAAACTTAGGTATCTGATTTTTGCCAGCTTCTGTCTCAGTGTTGGCTGTGGCAGTGAGTGAGATGGATGTAAGTTCTTGCTTCCTGGAGCTGTGTTACGGGAAGGAGGCAGACTATCCAGAAGTTAGGCATCCAGTAAGATGGGGTGGAAAACAGGCAGGGAGGAAGAACAGTGGGGTGCTGGGTTGTAACCAATGTACAGAGAAGTCTGCTGAGAAGGGACACACCTTGATGGAAGAGTTCCTACACAGGCTGCAGGAAAAGCGACTGTAAAGTTCCTGAGGTGGCCCTGTGACTAGCATGGTGTGTCCAGCAGGACTGCAGGGTTTAGCTGTGCATGAACACAGACCAAGGGAATAAGCTCTGAGAGATGGAGGGATTCTGCAGCTGTCAGACAGCAGAGTAGGGTGAGAGTAGCCGCCTTGAGGCTGGAAATCTGCCCTAGTCACCGGCCGTGGCGCTGCCACCTTGTAGTCCTTAGAGTGGAGGGGTAAATGGCATCTCTCAGGGAAGAGATGTCTGTGTGACTGAAGCTGCTCTCAGCTTCCTGCCCTCAACCTGGGACTGGTCAGATAAGCCTGTCCACGTGATTTTGCGTGGGTGCAGATCATGTGTTCGCCACCACAGAACTGGAACTAGTAGAAGCCTTGTTGGTGACATACTGGTAGCTGTGTCTTAGAGTTGTGCTTGGTGCCTGTCTCTTTATTCATACTGGTCAACTCTGTCAGGTGGGGCAAAACCAGTTATAAGACCTACTATGTAGCCCACACTCTTACTGGCTCCTTTTTGGTTCTGTCTCTGTATGTCTGCAGATCCTCCTTGGCCTCAGGTGGCGCTAGATGTCCCTCTACCTGTGGGCAGTTGGCCTCATAATTCAGGACACCTGTCCCTTAAGGATCCCAACGAGGCCTTCACATACCTGAGCAGAAGCTTTGGGGTTCATCTCTATCTGGGGTTCAAAGTGTATGTTTTACCTCTCCCATCCACTGTCCCAGTATGATTTGTGACCAGGAATTGGGGTGCCATTGAGTTTCCAGTGGCTGGAATGAGTTGATGGCTATTTGTCCTGGGCAAGACAGTTGGCAGCTTTCAGCTTGACCTCATTTCAAAGCAGCATTGCTCCAGCAGCTACAATGGGCAGCAGGTTGTGGAAAGTATGCCCTCCAAAGCCTGGGCTTAGAGGTCTCATTTTCTCATGCCAGGTGTCTGACTGTGCATGGCAGTCCTTGGGAGCCTAGGGCCTCATCAGACTACTGTTAACTAAATGGAATTTAGCATTGGCCAGTTCACATGGGCCCATTAGAACTGATGGACCTGACTTGGGCTCCAACGAACTCTGATTCTTAGGGAGATGGAACACGGTTTCTCAGAACCTTCATGGATACCTGGGGAGCCTGTTGATTCCTTCCTTGACTTTACAGCAACCTGGGACTGGGATGATCAGCAAAAGCAGCAGCCAGGGATGTGTATATCCTGGAAAAGTCGACTGAAGGGCCAGAGACATAGTTGTCTGGGTGGCCTCCAGTCTCAGCCTTGCCCAGCAGTGGGTTCTAGTAATGGCAGCATGTCCAGCCCGGCTGCTTTACTCCCTATAACAAAGAGGAAGGAGGTTCTCCCTTGGTCAGAGTTGTGATTCCAGCTTTGTCTTCTCAGACAAATGAGTTCTTTCCCAACCATGTTAACATTATTTAAATGAAAACAGAGATCTGACAGTTACCAAACCTTTATATTCTTTTTTGTTGTTGTTTTTGTTTTTTTGTTTTTTCGGGACAGGGTTTCTCTATGTAGTCCTGGCTGTCCTGGCACTCACTCTGTAGACCAGGCTGGCCTCGAACTCAGAAATCCGCCTGCCTCTGCCTCCCAAATGCTGGGATTAAAGGCGTGCGCCACCACCGCCCGGCTTGTTTTTGTGCGTGTGTGCGTGTGCGTGTGTGTGTATACTCATGTGTGCCTGAGTGAAAGCTCTGGCAGAGGCAGAGGATTGGATCTCTGCCGAAGCTCGTAGGTAGCTCACATGGGCGCTGGTAATCCAAACTTGGGTCCTCTAGAAGACCAAACACACACTCTGAGCCTCCAAGCCACCTCTTTATCACTCCTACCTCTTTAAAAATAAAAACCAGGAAAAAAATCCAAAAACGGTAGGGTCTCACTATGTAGTCCTCTAGGGCCTAACTATCAGTGTGTGAACCAGGTGGGTGTAGAACTCACAGACATCCTCCTGTCTCTGCCTCCCCAGTTCTGGAATCACATAGATACATAGGAATATGTCACTATGCCTGGCCGAGTCTTTCTCTTTTAAGGGGTTAGAAGAGGAAGGCCTAAACAGAACCAGGGTGTGGGTCATCTTGTCCCTCACAAGCCCTCTGTGTCCTACAAGCCTGGTATCATAAAAAGAGACCCCATACTTCATAGCTCTGCTGGCTAGAGAGGAAAGGGATTAGAGCCAGAGGTAGGGAGAGGTCTGTGTGTCTCTGTGTATGTCTCTTCTTTTGGCTCCCAACTTAAGTCCCTGTGTTCAGATGGGAGAAAGTAAAAGTTGTTTCTTTGTTTCTGTTCACTGGTTTCCTCTGAGAGAAATGCTTGTGTCAACCATTGGTAAGTTCCTGTTCCTCGCACAACCAGATTCCCAGGGCCTGTTTTCTTAGGGTAGAAAAATAGGTTTGGGAGCCTGAAAACATCTGAGCATAGACCTGGCTCTTGGCTCCACCACTCACTGCTTGAGGTAGACTGTTTAATTCTGTGCCTTGGCTTCCTCATCTGCTGCACAAGAACAACAGAAGTCCTGCCTCCGGGCACGCCTCGTGACCCTCCAGAATGTAAAGCCTGAAGGGTGATCCTGGCAGCTTCCCCAGCTTTTTCTCAGGACTGATAAGCTCAGTCCCCAACAGAGTGGCTGGCCATCTGGTATTGTCTTGATGAAATAGGAAGGGGGTTGGACGTAGGGTCTCCACCTTCTGAGGGTCTGTCTGTGTAAGAGAAGCACAGTCCTTTCTCTGTGCCTGTATTTTTAAAGAAACCAACTTGGTCTCTGCACATCAGCCTCCAGGTCCAAGTGGCTGGCACCTGTGTGGCAACCTGTGAATGAGATGCAAAGCACATTCTGAGGTGACAGCCTTCTCCCCAGGGGCTTGGTGTGGGGCTGCACTTGGGGCTGTGCACTCTGCATAGCTCTGGTGCTCCCCCCTCCCCCCATCACAGTAGTCTACAAGGGGAGCGGCCCCCTGTTCTTCTACCGGACCATCCATCTTTCTAGCTGTGCCTGCACCTGTGCCCAGGAACAGCTCACTTGGAGCAGTGCTGCTGTCTGCCCAGCAGCCCACAGTCCGCCTTATTAAAGCACTGTGGCTTCATCTAGCTGCAGAGGCCGCAGGAGGTCTGGAGAGGGGCCAGGTTAAAAGGTGCAGGCTGTACAGCCACTGGTCACATTAGGTGACTGTCCTTGGTAGTCTTCCAGGGAGCCAGATGTACCTGCTTGTCCAGCTTGGCTGCTTTGAGCTCTGCAGATCCGCTGTAGTGAGGCCAGACAGCCTGACTTGGCTGGTACAGTGGGTGGTGGTCAGAGAACCACTGCCTGCCATAGGGAGGTAATAACCTTGAGGCGATGGCCTGGGGCCGAGCAAGTCCTTGTTTGCAGGGCAGTCCTGGCCAGCACATCTTTGTGTAGTTATCTGTGTAGTTGGTAGTTGTGCCAATTATTGAGGAGGACTGGAAGGCTTTTACAGCAACAAGAGGGGTAGGAGACAGGACTTGTTTATGTACAAGTGTGTGCGCTTGTGTGTACACTCAATACGTGCTCATGTGTACAAGTATGAATGGAGTCATTGCCTACCATGAGCACACACAGGATAAAGAACTGGCTGGATCCTCATTTCCGTTTATACTCTCAACAGATTTTGAGACACCTTTTCCCTTTAGCATGTTAACATCTCCGATTGGTATGTGTAGTACACTTGGTGGTATTATAACTTAGCTGACAGCACCTTGCCTTTCTTGGTGTACTTAAAATAACAGTACATCTAAAACAGAGGCAGGTTGAATTTAATGAAACACAGAAACTAGGTAACCTCTGGAGAAATTATATAATTTGCCCAGTTTCTGCAAAGCAGGGACAGAAGAGCCACCTGTAGTGGTACCAGCAGTGACTGAGGGACAGTATTATGTGGTTCAAATGGGCAAGCTCGTGTACTGGGCTCAGATCCCTGTGGGCTCTGCAGCTGTGTGGGTCTGGGAGAGCGGAACGGCCACTCTGAGCCTCAGGTTCCTTCCCCTCTACATGGGACCATGAGCCCACAGTTGGAGAGAGAGAGAGAGAGAGAGAGAGAGAGAGAGAGAGAGAGAATGAATATGAATATGAATCACCTTTCTTTGTTCCTGCTGGCTGTCATCTCAGTTCACACACTCCACTCCTCTTCCCTAGAAGGAGATGAAGAGTGAGGAGCTGTTGCTGACCCCCACTCCCACCCGAAGGCAGTGGCAGGAGACTGATGTGACGAGGACTCTTAACTAGTTAAAATTTAAAAATAATGTGTGTGTGTGTGTGTATGTGTGTGTGTGTGTATGTTTTACCTCTGTGTATATCTGCACCACGTGCATGCCGATGCCAGAAGACGGCTTGGATCATCTGGGACTGGAGTCACAGATAGTTGTTAACCACTTTGTGGATTCTGGGGGCTGAACCCAGGTCTTCTGGAAGAGCACCACATGTGTGCCCTTAGCTGCGGAGCGTCTTCCTAGCCTCCTTGGCTAGTTTATCATCCTTGGACCTTCCCGTCCTTCATTTTCTCACTGTGCCTGAGGTTTTCTTCTTACATATGCTTTCCTTCTTTCAAATCTGTTTCCACCAGAGTTTCCTGGGCCCCAGAGGACAGGAGAATTACCCTTGGGTCTGTGCTATAGTTTCTGCCCCTTCCACCCAAGCCCCAGTGCTGCCAACACTACTGTCCCTGTTTGAACAGACTGCATGTCTCAACTTTGGGATTCTCTGGTGCTCAGAGTTCTTCACTATGAGGTTGGGTAGTCACCAAGAGTTTGGGGATATTCCTCTGAGCCCTCCTTACTGAGCCGAATATCAGACCTGATCTTCAGGCCCCAGTCCTTATGGCACTGTGAGTCTTTGTATGTCTGTCTGTCTGTGTTTCTCCCTCTGAGAGTAGATGAAACGCATGGTAGGTGCTTAGCAGATGGCCCTTCTCACTTGGTTGTGACAACATTGTGCTTCTTTAAGTGACAGGCATCACAGAAGGGTCCATGGGTGCTCTGGGCAGGGAGCAATGGTGGAGTCCTGTGAGCAGGTGTCCTGAGCTACCATTGTTTAGGGGGCTGGGCTGCAGCAGTTGGCAGAATGGAGGTGGAAGGTAGAGTGAGTCCTGAGCCATCAAGGGCTCTGGTGGACCATGTAGATACTCCCTGGGTTACTTTCTGGGCCTGGGATATTCTCTGAGCTGGGAGCAGGGTTTTCGGGCAGTGGATCCTGGCAGACAGGTCTTGGGAACATCTTGGTGATGGGGCTTTGCCAGGGGCTCAGTGGGAGCTGCCAGCTCAAGGCAGGCAAGTAGTGGCTTCAAACCATGCTTCCTCCGGTCTCCTCAGTCCCTTCCCTGTCTTCTCTCAAGGTTCTGGTAGCTATTAGCTGACTTCACCTTTTGTGCAGACTCAGGGCTTTACAGCCCTACTTTCAGGAGGTAGCACTAACTTGTGGGTGCCACCATAGAGGGTGGGCCAGGTAACAGGAGGTGTGTGTCAGAGGAAGAGCTTGTGGAATGGCGGAGCTGCTGGTCTGAGGAGCAGGCCCTAGCTACTGGCATGCTCTTTGAAGGCTTCCAATGGTCTCCCCTGTGAATCTGCAGTCTTTTGAGCTCAGATTATAGCTGTACTCCAGTCCAGTGCTCTTACCTGCCCCTACCAGGTAGGGCAGAGTTTGGGAGGGTACTAGCAGAGGTCACAGGATAGGAGGGAGCCCAAACTAAGCTGGCAGGAGGAATTCTGGAGCCCTGAGCTGATGAGAGTACAGGAGGTCAGAGCAGGGGAGGGGTCTGCATACAAGGCCCTGGTCTAGGTGGTGCGTGTGGTGAGGGAGGAAGCCGCTGGCTATCCATCTTGCCCTCCATCAGCTTGCTCATGTGTCTGCTCCAAACAGCCTCTCCAGCAGCTGTGGGTGAACGTTGGCACCTCACTGGGCCTTCCATGGCCTAAGGGGTTTTGTGGCAGAGGGAGGGGGTAGGTAGGTCCCCTTTTGGCTTCGGGTTTCAGGCTGTGTGTCACTTCAATGGGGACACTCCCCAACCGTGACCACATCACCTCTCTTGAGATTCCACACACAGAGGGCAGAAGGCTGGTCACTGCTGCTTTCCAAGCCTTCACCTGAAATTTGTGCCCCTCCTGCCACAATGATAGAATATGGAACTCCCAAAGGCAGCCCGAGAGAGCGCTGGGCCATGTGAATAATTAAGCCCTCACTTCACACAGCCACATTTTAAAAAGCTATAATTTGTAGCCCGAAATAGCTGCCTGTTCCAGGAGCTAGGAGAGCCCTTGTGCAGGCTTCAGTGTAGTCTGTGCGTTTTGCTTTAACAATGACATGTGAGTTGCCCTAGCCCACAGTTTCCTGGGAGAGCCTGAGGCACAGTGACTGATGGGAACAGAATCTTCCCAGGGCGCTTGGGGAATAATTTCTTGGAGAACTCAGATCTAGTGTAGTGGCGAGCCTATAATCCTAGCACTTGGGAGGCAGAGGCAGGCAGGTTTATGTGAGTTCCAGGCCAGCCAAGGGTACAGAAAGGCAAGATTTTATCCCAAGAACAAACAGAAAAGGAAGAGAACATATCTGGGGTGTCTGAAGTGCAGTTTAGGTTCATGTGGCCACAGTTGTAGACGTGGACGTAAAGAGGGAAATGGCAGTGTGTCGGGGAAGCCCGGACTGTGCTTGGGGTGCAGTCCTCTGTAGAATATGCCTCTTCACAGGATTTAGGGGAGAAAGCTAGAGTTGTCCCTGGTGTATGGAGCAGGCTGGCCATGGGTGGCCAGTGTGGCTCCACAAGCCCCCTCTGTTTGTGGAGAGATCTTCTGTGTGCCTTCAGATAGTTGGGTGAGAGAACCTCAGGCCAACAGGAAATGCCTCCCTGGACCCTCTGCCCCTCTGTGACTGGCAAGCCTGGAATTCTTGGGCCTATCTGCCGCTTTGGTTTCCAGATGTGGAAGCAATTTAAATTCTGTTTTCATAAACCCTGGGAGTTTGCCTCTAAAGTCCACGTGCTTGTTTGAAAATCAAGGTCATTGATTCTGACTAGTTGGGAAGGGGTAGACCAGATATCCTCTTTGAATCCTTCTTGTTAAAAAATAGGTTCACTGGGGCACTTGGATATGAGACCCTGGGTTTTTGTACAGTCACACTTCACCTAGGGCTGTGTTGAAGGCGAGTTCACCTCCTCTCCTGTGAATTTTTCTTGGAGATGATTCAGCCAGACTCTGCTGGAGCTTTAGTTACCACACTGTACTGAACAGCTGTGGGGGCAGGGGAGGAAGGCCCTCAGGAGGCTGGCATCATAGCTGAGCTGGGTGCCCACGTGTCCCCAGAGTGGTAGAGGCCCTTCTTCCTGTCCTGGCCACAACAAAGAGAAGAAATCTGCTCTGGATTTTAAGTAGCCAGAAATACCGTCTGGTGTAGGGAAACTAGAAATATCTTGCTCAATTCCTGGGCCCTTCTGGCCACAGAGGTGGCTGCCCTAGGATTAGAGGCCGTGTGTACATGCGGGGCCTGTGGTTCTGTGGCTGCCTGCCATCTCTGCATTTGTTAACCAGTCACTATTCACATCTGTTTTGTAACCCATGAGCAGGATTGTGGACAAACAAAACCACCTTTGCTGTTGCACTGTCTGACTGCACTGGCAATTTTTTACCCCGAGACAAGGTTTTACTGTGTAGCCCTGGCTGTCCTGTAATTCAGTCTGAACAGCAAGGTGGCCTGGAACTCAAGAGATCCACTTGCCTCTGCTTTCCAAGTACTGGGATTAAAGCTGTGCACCACCATCCCTGGCCTCAATATCCATGGATTTATTAATCTTTCTGTGTGTACAGGGCAGCTGCGCACATCTGTTTGTAGGTGTGCACGTGTGGGGAGCCTGGGTGGAAACATCCACCAATTGGGGATCCCTATGGGCCTCCCCTGAAGCTAAGGGAAGGACTACTAGTTGTTGGGACTATCATATCAAAGTAATTCAGGCCTAGTGGTTTAGACACTTGCTATAACTTTCCCGGGGTTCTGGAAGCTACATTTGAGAGCAGGGTGCCGACAGGAGTGTGTCTTATAGTCTCTGCCTTTGGTCGTCCCCCTTCCACACACCTTTAGTTCTCCACACTCTTCTCCCTCCTGGTTGTTTGGGTAATTCATTTTGTTTTATGAAATAGGGTCTCATATAGCCCAGCTTGGCCTCAAACTTGCTATGTAGCTCTCATGAGTGGCTTGGAATCCCTGGTGTTCCTGCCTCTGCCTGCAGAGTGCTGGGCTTACAGGTGTGCATCACCGTATTCACAAGGACAGCAGTCACGTTGGATGGAGCTCACCCTGATGGTCTTGTTTCTTTAAAAGACCCGAACTTGAACAACAACAAATTCTGCGGTACCAGGTGCTGAGTTTCAACATAAAAATTTACATACATTGCTGAAGGGCCTTGGGAACCCTCCTCCAAAGGGAGGGGTAAAATGAGGGAGCACATAGCCTAAAATCTCAGGAGAGCCTCAGTGGAGGGAGATAGCCCACGTTCATACACAGGCCCACCCCCAGCTAGGGCTCCTGACCAAATGTACCATTTGGAGTTGGGGGCAGAGTGGCTATTCAGGGACTCACTTTAGCTATCGTTACCTCTTCAGAAGCTCTCCTGCCTGACCTCTGGTAGTCTTGTGGGGTACTTGGTCCTCCAGGCCTGGTGTTTCTGGAGCTCTGGCCCTGGAGTGGTTTTCTTTAAGGGTGCTTTGCTTGTTGATATCACTTTTATTTTATTTGGTTCTTCAAGACAGTGTTTCCCTGTGTAGCCCTCGCTGTCTGGGAAGTAGGTTTGTAGACCTGGCTGGCCTCAAGCTCAGAGACCTGCCTGTCCCTGCTAGAAGTGTTCTCTTTAACCCCTCTCAACTTGGAAACACACATTTCCAGATTTCCTAACCAGAGATGGATCTTGTCCGAGTTTAATGCCCCACCAAGTATGACACGAAGTAACACTGAAGTTGGAGGACACTGATCTAGAAAACACCCATCACTAGCAGCATGGCATTCCTTTATTTGATTTTATGCAGGGTTTCACTGTAGCCCAGGCTGACCTGGAACTGTTTGTGTAGCCCAGGCTGGCCTCAGTCTCACAGCGCTTCCTTTACTTTCGTCCCCTGGTACTGCGCGTGTAGGTGTTAGCCACCAGGTCCTTTTCTCTTCTTGTGGTCCACCAGGCCAGCTGTCTTACAGAAGGTATGGTGTTCATTTGTTTGGTTTTTGGTTCATTTTAGTGACACATAACTTGTGGTACCTCCTGCTGTGGGTCTCCGTTGGCAGGACACCGGCCAGTGTCTGTCTTTGCATTGATGATGCTGTTAGATTACTGTTAAAGGAACAGTAGCCTGCTCAGTGTGTTGGGAGGGGGGGGAGTGGGGGGGCGGTGTCTCTGGTACTTTGCAAGTATCCAGTTTCCCATAATCCTCTGGTCTGTTGGATTTATTTTCCTGGCAGTTGTTGGGAAGTATGCTGTGTGAACCCTGTCAGATTGGAGGTGTTCTTACCTATCTTCCTCTAGTCCGCCACTGCCCGTTCCTTCTACCTCAGGGGAGAGAAACTCGAGCTCTTAGTTCTCTGAAGCTTCCTGTATGTCTTTTGAAACTTGTAAGAGATGCATGAATACGTAGGAGGTCTACATCTTGGTAAATGGATCCTACATCATTTTTAAGTGCCTCCTACGTCTTGAAGTACTGAGACTGTGTGGCCCTGCCAGCTTTCTTTTGGTTGGTGTGGTGGCGAGGGGTGTGGCTTGGCAGTAGGGCCCCTGTTCACCTGCATGAAAAAGAGAACACCGGAGCAGCAGCCAGTTCCTTGGCAGCGCCAGACAGGCCCTGGCCAAGAGTGTGGGCAGCTTCTTTCTCCCTTCAGTCAGTGGGCCCTTGCTCAAAGACAGAGGAGTCTGGGTCAAAGGTCTGGCTGGGCATTGAGTGGTTTCCAGCTCAGGCACTGGCTGAGCCACAGCCTCCCGGGCAGTTGGACATGTTTGTCAGCCAGACAATACTCCTGGCCAATGCTGCGCTGCCCAGGTCTGCCTCAGACCCTCCTTCTTGATGCTGCACCTTACTCCAGCCCCTCTGTGGACCTGGCTCTTCAGATTCCTTAACACACCTCTGCCTTTGTACCTTTTGGAATTTGCTTCTCTCTGATCTACTCTGGGCTGTTTGACATCTCCTTCCTAAGTTTTTCTGGGAGCTACAGCATGTCTACTTTCTCCTAATCTCTGCCATCTCTTGTCATCAGGTGGGACTTCAGTGGTATGGGACTTGGGAGGGAGACGGTTGACGTTGGGATGAAAGGCTGTGTGGTCTTCCACAGGCAGTGGCTGGCTAGTTCAAGTGTCATTGCTCTGTGTTAATAGCACTAGAGGCCTGAGAAACCCCAGCATGACATAAAACCAAAGAGGAAATACCTGTTGGTACTGCAATGCCCCTCTTCCCTCTTCCCTCCCCACTCCTGTCCTGAGACTGGTCACAGGTCCAACTGAGGTTAACATTGAAATGGCTGCATAGAGATTGTCACCTGGGGGCTCCTGCTGAGGGGGTGTCTGGACTTAAGATGAGACTCTTTGGGGGTTCAGGAGTAGACATGGATGGAGCCTAGGGAACAAACCCTGCCCTGGCTGCCATCCTTGGAGTGGTGGGTGGGGTAGCTTCTGGGAAGGAACGTGTCCTTCTCCTCTGCCCTCTGACCTATGCCTTGTGCATCAGAACAGGAAGCCCAGGGCTACAGAGCTTTGATCTCACAGAGTAAGGCTACTCTCAAGCAATGGACATGGCTTAGTGACCAGTTCTCCTGTGGGTTCCCTTGGCCTAGGTCAAGGTTCTGGTCTTTTGCTTGGATGCTGACCTCATCAACTTGGTCCCACCTTTGGCTTGTGATTGGCACCGGGCAGCCACTGATGAGGATCCAGTCAGTGTGTGTGTAGGAGTGCTGGCAGCCCCAGGGGAAGTCAGTTTCTGTCAGGATTGCTTCCCAGCCGCCATGGTCAGCATGTCTGTGTGAAGAGGTAGGTCATGAGGATGTATATCATTGTAGGCAGTCCTAGCCCCCACTCTTTGAATTTGGGGTGTCAGTACCACAAGCCCCCCCTCAATGAGATGTTTCTGCCACCCAAAGGAAAACCCATCATGACCCTGGCCTGTTCCATGTCTCCAGAGTATTGACTGGCCACACATACAAGAGATTCCATTGTTGGTCTGGCCCAACAACCACTACCCTTCTTACCAGTGGGAGGCTTGGCCTGTGCCCACTCTTCCCTCTTCCCTGCAGTGGGGGATCCACGTGTACCCACGGGTGCCTGGTTTTCAAGGGAAGCTGAGATGTGCCCGCCCAGGCTATTTTTACCCAGCCCTGTCCCCACAGAGCTACGCTTTGGCTCCAAGTCACCGCCTGCGGAGTGGAGCCTATTGCCAGAGCTGGGGGTGGATGAGCCCGCGCCTCAGGGCCTCCTGGACTCCCTTCTCTAGGCAGCATCTCATCTTAACACTTATTACAGTTTGTGACTAATGTGCAGACAGATCTGCCAAGGCAGTGGCCAAGAGAGGACCCTGCTGCAGGGAGGAAAAGTTAACTTGGCCTTCTAGAGCTGAGCCTACCTTTGTCCACCCCAGTGTATCACCGAGGGGTCAGTCAGAGGGAAAGCCTCTCTGGGGTTGGATAGAAGTCAAGATGCTCAGGTGTGCCCCTGGGTACCAGCCTTTAACATCCTAATGACAGTAATAGCTCATTTATCAAGCCCTTTGCATACATTCTACTTAGAACAGTCACCAGTTCACTTAACTCCTGTTGTGGTTAGCTCAGCTGTATAGATGAGGGAACTGAGGCACAGGGTAGGGTAGTTCGCTAGCTGAAAGGCCACAGTGCTCATATGTGGTGGAGTGTGACTAGAACCCACTCTAGATCTTGTCCCCAGCGCCTACCATCTCTTTGTCATGTTTTCAGCGTCCTCAAGCAGTGAGCTGTTGTCCTTGATTGGAGTCCCTGTGACAGTCCTGGTCATGTACATGCATCATGGATGCTCAGAGATGAACCACCTTATCCAGTAGTCACCCCACTGGACGGTGACCACAACAAAATCTGAGATCACTGGTTCTCAAGCTGTGGGTCGAAACCTCTTGGGTTTCCAAACAACCCTTCCACGGGGCCGCCCAAGACCATCAGAAGTCACAGGTGTTTATGTTTTGATCCATAGCAGTAGCAAAATTACAGTTATGAAGTAGCAGTGAAAATCACTTAATGGTTGGGGGTCACCGCAGCATGAGGAACTGTGTATTAAACGATGCAGCATCAGGAAGGCTGAGAAGTGCTGCCTTAGATGCTCTTTGGATGGTCATCTGGGTCTGTGGCGCAGTGCAGTTTGATTCAGGCAGTGCTCAGTCATGTGCTCCTGTAGTGCTGCCTGCTGAGGCTCAGGACAGAGACCTCCCTGTGGCCACAACTTCACTCTTTGCTCTTGTAGGGAACGGAAAAATGTAGTCACTCTGTACGTCTGTGTTCTCTGTTCATCTGTGTTTCACTGCCAGGAAACCTATGGTGTGTGACCTTGAGATCCCCCCCACCCCCCACAGATGGATGAGAGTAAACACCAAACGAAGCTGTTTGGTTTGGGTCTGGCTGCACCTCCTGCCTGCACAGCAGGGACAGTGGGCCATTGTGAGTATCCTGAGGCTTGGCTGGCCCAGCACGTGTACTGATACTGGGTCTTTTCAGCAGCCCTTGAGTTCAGCCCTTTCCAACTTGCTACAGTGGAAGGGGCGGCTGTGGGGCCTTCTGATGGGTGAGCACAGCTCTTGACACTGAAGAGGGGCTCTCTGGGCAGCCTGTGTGCCTTCTGGCAACCACTTCCAGTTAGAGCCAATTCTGTTCATCCTTAGATGAGGACAAAGTGGAAACATGGAGGTGGGGACACTGGGGATGCAGCTGAGTCCTGTTTCCCGGACTTGGGCTCAGTACTGCCTCCAGTACCCCCTGTTCTTGGATTAGTCCCCAGGCCCAAATATATCTGTGAGAATCTTACTAGCTGACCAGCCAAGGACCTATGGCAGATCAGGTAACCCAGGCCCTGAACACAGCCAGGCCTGACTTTAGGCTTCCACAGCTGCCAACTGATACTTGAGTAAATTGTCACGCAGCCTCTCAGGCAGAAATGACAGTCCCTGCTTTCTAGAGGAAATCCCAGAGGCTCATAGAGGTAGACTCTTGTCCAGGAACACAGGACTTGTGAGCAGCTGGGTCTACCAGGACTAACTGCCAGGCTCCAGAGCTGTGTCCTCCACTGGTCCCAGTCACACAGGTCTGCTAGCTTTACACAGGGACACACTGCATCTACTTTATCTTCTATCACCCCTCGGGCCCCAATGATGGGGAAGAAGGTGTCCCTGAGTTTGGACACAAGTAAGCCATGGTGACTCATAGGAGTAGAGTCCCTGTGGCCTAGAAGGACAGGAACTCTGTGTGTAGAGTCACCTCTGCACCCTCAGGGACAGAACCCTGGGAGGCTAGATAGGGCCACAGATAGCTGTCTACCTGCTGAGGACACTGCCCTCCCGAAGCTTCCTAAAAGACCGGATGTAGCCTTTCTGTACAGACTCTGAGGAAGCCTCTATAAGCTCCAGGCTTGGACCTGTACTAGATGCCAGGGCAACTGCATGATGACTGGACGCACTTGTGCAGTCATGTCTCCCCTTCCCCTTGTGTGCTCGGGGACACACACACACACACACACACACACACACACACACACACACACACACTGGTGATCAGGACAAGAAAGAAGAGTTCTGAGAGCTAAGTCTCAGAAACTGCTCTGAGCATCCATATTTCTCAGTGGAAACTCAACCTCCTGGAATACCAGTTCCCTGCTCTGCCAGCTCTCGGGACAGGTCCTGGGCACCATGGGAGATGCAGGGTGTACACCTGTGCTTTCTGAGTCTCCAACCAGCATGGTGATCAGGTTGGGTAGTGACAATCCTGTCCCTTGTCTCATCACACATAGCACCTTGGAGAGAGACTCTGACCAACAGGAGTAGGGGTGGGGGTGGGGGAAGGGGAGGGGGCTGCTGAAATCTGCCTTGCATTTGTTCAGCACAGAGACCTGCATCTTGCATCAGCCTGAGTAGAATTTGCATGGCATCCCCTGGAGGTTCATCCTCAGCTCCTTCATAGTCCCAAAAGGTCTCCAATGCCCAGAGCCACATGAAACAGGTTCCCTTTGGGGTCCTGGCCTGAGCGGGCATAGCCGGGGGATGGCACGGAGAAGAGCTGAAAGCCCACATCTCTGGTCCACCTAGACCCCTGTGAAGGTGATCCTGTTGCTAGGGAATGCCTAGCCTGGCCTGCGGGAGGGAGCAGAGCGAGGAAGGCTGCTTTGGGACCAGTGTGGGACCAGTACCATCCTGCTCACTTCTTTTACTGCCTTCCTTGTGCTGCTTTAATTTGGGAGGAAGCTGCAGCAATTGATTTTGAAGTTTTAATTAAAATTTCCCCTTGCCTTAGGCAAACAATTTTGGGTTGAATGAAAAGGTGTTAATAAAGGGAGAGGTTAATTTTAAAAGAAACTGTTGATGTGGGCATGCACCTGCAGATGCAGCTGGGGGCTGGTGGCGCTCCACTCTTGGCTGTCTGAGCCGGGCTTCAGGGCCCTGCGTCAGCTGGGCAGTTTCGGCAGCCACCTGCCTGCATTAAGCCTCATCTTCCTCAGACATTAGGTGAGACAGGAGTGGGCATCTGTGCCCTGTCCGCCTCTGGCACTCTCGGGGGACAGCTGTGAAAGGTGGTCAGAGGTGACGGGCAGATGAGTCCTCTGCTCAAAAGTCCCCCCAGAAGAAGGGTCGTCTGGTCTTGGGATGGGAAGGGTGTTTTCAAGCCTTTGTTCTGTCCTTCCTGTGACTAAGATAGTCCCCTTGAGGTCGCTTTTTCCACCCTGTCAGGAGCCTTTTTTCTCATAGTATCACTGTACTGCTGTGGGATGCTGGGTAAAGGACTGGGTGAACACTGGTGTGCCATGGGCTGTGGGTCATGGCTCCCAGGGAAGGCCTGTGATCTAGAGAGGGGGAAAGGAGGTGTGGTCCTGGGACTGAGGGGTCAGATGTAGCTCGTCTCATGCCAGCCTGGCCTGTCTGTCTGGTCAGATGGAATTTTCAGGTAGGGGATGGCATAGAGGACTCAAGCTGCTCCCTTGAGGGACGGGCCACCCCTCACCCCTCACAAGAACCCCTGGGTGTTCTTGTGCTAGGCATCTCTGACCACATCTCCCGTGGGGGTGGCGTGCGCACGTGGACTGTTGCCTTAGGGGGAGAACCTGGGCACCATCACCAGTATCTGGTTTCTAGAGAGTGACTCACCTTATCACACCCAACTCTGAAAACTAGTGAGATGTGAGGGTAGCCATGACAAAGGGAACCAAGTGTGTGGCCGGCAGAAGCAGGCAGGCTCTCTGCCCAGCCTACCAGACAGACTCTGGCAGGTTACTCCTTGAGCTCCTATTTTCCTATTAGTAAAACGGGAACAAAGACAGCTGTCCTGGAGAGTGGTGTCCAAACAGAAGTAGGACATGTGAACGCTCATCAGTCTTTGGTAGTTGGTGGCTGCTCTGTCGCACTGGTCCCTCTGTTTTGGGGGAGCTTTGTGTGAGCTGAGAGTGAAGCTCAGTGACTTACAAGCTGTGCGTGGTTCGGCCTTTGGAACATGAGCATGATTTTGATTGCTCACCCTGTTCTCTACCTTCGGGATTGCCCAGTGCTGATTTCATTGGTCCATCTGTGTTCAGCTGAGTCCTGGCACAGGCAGGAACCATGTTTGTGAGTCACATTCTCTTCCAAGCCCCCAGGTTTCCTCAGGGCTATCTCCAGACGGCTTCTTCTGGTGTCCTGGAACCAAAAGTGTCCTTGTGGACACTTTTGTGAGGCTTCTGGCTCCCTGGCAGCCCTGGGAGATGAGGGAAACATGTATAGTGGAGTTTCTGTTAGTCCTAGACAGAGTATACCAGTGGATTAGAAGCAGGGCCACTGGGAGTGCCTGCCCTCTCAAAAGCCAAGTACCCTGGGGGATGGTTTGCTGAGACTGACTACTTACATTAGGTTAAATAAGTCAACCCTGAGCTCTTCTATAAATAATGTCATCAAGAAGTACAGACAAACCTCCTTGCACATCAGCATCATGTAAGGCATTGGAGCATCTCAGGCCCAAGAGTGAGAGATCCTGGCTGGTGGTGTGTCATAGACTTTTCCTGGCCACTTACTCCAGATGGCCCACAACAGACCAAAGTATGGCTAGAGGTACCAGCAAAGTCCATCTAGTGAATCAATGAGTTTTATTGGGGTTATTAGTGGAACAACACAGAAGTCCACCCCAGGATACTACTCACAAAATCTGGGAACCTGGAGTACAGGGCACAGCCTCCAGGCAGCTCAGTAGGTTGGAGTGTTCTTTCTGGGTTCCTTCTGTTGGCCTAAGCCTTTTCCAGGCAGTTCCACTATCTCTGTTTCTTTCATGCTGCGGAACTGGTCTCCACCTGTTTGATCTTGGCCTGTCTGGGAGTCATTCTCAGCAGTCTGTCTTGGGAGGGAGGGGCCAAGAGAATCTGGTCAGTTTCAGGGAGTTCCTGAAACTGTTTTGAGTTTACTTTCTGTCTTAAGGACGTTACCTGGGAAACAGAATGTTTCAGTTTTGAGTAAACTGTTACACAACAGCTGGCAACGTGGCTCAAGGCAAGATAAATAGACAGACAGACCGAGTAGTTATTATTACTATTTTTTTTTTTTTGCACTGAGGTGTTGTGGCTATACAGGTTCTTGGAAGGTACACCCTAGCTGTGCAGACTTTCCTGCACCATCGCGCCTCAGGTTCCTCATGAGGTCAGGGTTGTCCCTGACAGTGGACTAGAGTGATTCCACCCTCACTACAGCCAAGAAGCCTTCACAAAGGCATGTGGCTTCCAGTGCAGACTGTGATGAAGGCTCCAACATAGCCAAGCTGCCCAGTCCTCAAGGTAGTTGATCTGGCTATAGCCCTTTTCTTTGGGTGGCTCTGAGAGGCCCTCACGGCTTATCAGGCACTTCATATCTAGAGCTTCATCTTGGCCATGCCTCTGGTCCATGAGGATGCCGGTGTAGATCCGGTGAGTATTGAGTCCCAGGGAGCCAGACTCACTCACTCTGCCCTTTTGACTTTCCAGGGCAGCGACTTCTCTGGCTCTACCTTTGCTGATGGCGAGCTCCTCCCCAGGGAACCCGACTTCTTCCAGGAAGACGAGGAGGAAGCAATGACATTGGCTCTGCCTGAGGGACCCCAGGAGTTAGACATGGACAGCCCCATGGAGAGCAGCCAGGGCCCTGAGGGCTCTGTCAGGAGTCCTGACGAGGAGAAGGAGCCTGAGCTGGGGGGCCTGTTCCTGCCAGAGGACAAGTGAGTGAGCCGAACTGGCATGTGGCCTCGGGGCCAGAAGTAGAGTTCTTGGAAGGCATCTCCAGAAAGTACACGTGACACCTTGTGAGGCTCAGCACCTTGTGTGGTGCTTCCATGGGTGTCTGGATAGTAGGGACAATCTTGGACTTTCAAGCTCCTGTGCAAAAGTCAAGCTTTCCTAGGCAGGAAAGAGGAGATGGAGACAGGGTCTCAGTATGTCTTCCTAATGGGTCTAGAGCTTGCTGTGTAGAGTAGGCCTGCTTGAACTCACTGAGATCCACCTGCCTCTGGCTCCCCAGTGCTGGGATTAAAGTTGTGTGCCTGTGCCACCATGTCTGACTTATTTTTAGATTTATTTTTATATGTATGAGTGTTTTGCCTGCATGTGTATGTGTGTGTGCCCCACGTGTGTACCTGTTGCTCACAGATGGCAGAAGAGGGTGTCGGATCCTCTGGAACTGGAGTAATGGATGGTTGTGAGCCACCACGTGGGTGCTAGGAACTGAACCTGAGTCCCCTGCAAGATAGCCAGTGCTCTTAACCCCTGCGACGTCTCTCCAGCCTGAGTGTCTAAGACTTATTTATATTTACTTTTAGTTGGGTGTGCATGTGTGGGTATGTGGAGGACCAAAGAGGGGGTTTGTGAGTTTCTAGGGGCATTTGTCCCCCCACCCTAAGAGTAGTATATTCTCTTAACTGCTGAGCCATCTTCCCAGCCACGGTGAAGTTTCACTAGCATACAGGGAGAGGGAGCAAGTACAAGTGACCCCCAGAGGAGACCAAGTGTGAATAAAAAGAATGCAGGTTGAGTGCCAAGGAACCCACTCCATCCTGAGCCCCCGTGGGCAGTGCTGCCTGTGGTTCTTAAGCAGAAGCTGGGGTTCCCCAGGGACAGTTTGAGGCCTAACCTGGTGTCCATCTGTCCTCCTCACATTTCCTTCCCCCTAGTACAAGTTTTCCGTTGTGAATGTGGACGCCCTAGGCTTGGGGAGTCATGACCTGTGGGTGAGCAGAGCATCTCCTGTGACTGTTGGGAAGATGGATGCAGGCAGGCTATATAAGCTGAGCCTCTCTTTGATATCAGGTTGTAGACAACCCCAACCAGGCCCTCGTGTCACATGGGTGGCCCTTGATGCTCTAGAATCTGGGGTCTCTGGCAGATAAATCTTTAGAATTAGAAATGCCGCTTTATAAGTTGGGGGCTGATTCTCACCCCTGTTACTTGTCATGATAAAAGTTAGAGAGGGCTAGGGAGCTGGCTCAGTGGGTCAAGGTGCTTACCAGAGGACCTGAGTCTGAGCTCTGGAACTCACGGAGCCAGGGAGGGGGTGGGGAGGGGGCATCTATGAATCCCAGCACTCGGAGGGCAAACTGGCCTGGTGGATGCAGCAGGAACAACAAAGCAGAGACTCTGCTGTCCTCCAGCCTTCACATGTGGACTGTGGCAGGGATGTGCATGCACGTGTGCCCACACACAATAATAATAATAATAATAATAATAATAATAATAATAATAATAATAATAATAAAAAATAATTAAGGGATAATTAAAAATTGGAAAAAATGGAGAAAGTGAGAATGAGAGAAAATAACCCTTAACCTAATTCCCATGACTGTGGTACTGTCTTCCCCTCTCCTCCCCTCCCCTTTAAAATAAGTTTATTAATTAATTTATTATTTATTTATAAATTTATAAATTTAAATATAAATTTATAAATAAATTTATATTTATTATTTATTAATTAATTAGATTATTCCAAGCCAGCCAGGGTTACACAAGACCCTGTGTTTAAAAAAAACGAAAAGGGAAGGGAAGGGGGTTGGGAGAGGGAAGGAAGGAAGGAGGGAGAGGGGAGGGGGTGGAGAGGAGGGGAGGGGAAAGGGGAGGGGAAGGGGAGAAAAGGAAAATAAGTTTATTAATTACCTCAGAGTAAGTTTATTAATTACTGTTTCAAAGCTTGTATCTAACTTTTCATTGATACTTATTTCTCTGCCTTGTTACCAGTGTTTGTATGAGTCTTTTAACAATCATTTGATACTCTATAATTTAATAATTGCTTTACTGATACATATTTTAATACAGTAACTGTAATTATAGTGTAATTTTAATCTCTGTTGCTAAACCATCAAGAAATAACCAGTGTTTTGCTGTTTGGGGATGGGACAATTTACATATCTCTTACAGAGAAATTTCTGTGTGGGATATTTCCCTTAGGATAAGGTTTCCAGAGTCAAAAGGTATATAGACTAATCCAGGCTCCTGCTGTCTGTCATGCCAGGCTGGTTCCCACCCCCACCCCCCCCAGGAAGCTGCAGGCCAGGCCGTCAGCCCTCCACTAACTGGGTGCTTATGGCCCTAGGTCTCTGGTCCTCACTCCATCCATGACCACATCAGACCTTTCTACTCACTCCACCGCCTCTCTCATCAGCAACGAGGAACAATTTGAAGACTATGGTGAGGGGGATGACGTGGACTGTGCTCCCAGCAGCCCTTGCCCCGACGATGAGACCAGAACCAATGTCTACTCAGATCTAGGATCTTCAGTATCTTCCAGGTGCTCCCTTGCTCTGGGTGGCATTTGAAGTCCATGGAAAATTGCCAGAACCAGTCTAGCCTCATCCCAGTGGGTCAGACAGGCAAAGAACATCCTTCCTCTGTCCAAGGCTACATGGCTCTACTGGCAGGCGTGTGCTGCCTTCTTACATCTTGATTGGGGGTGGGGAGTCCGATATCTCCCCTTTTATTTTGGAGAAGAAACAGGTAATTGTTCTGGGAGTCTGCAGACCCCTGTGGGGAGTGTCTATGTCACCTTGCTTCCTAGAACTTCAGTGTAAGAAGGCCCTTTCAAGTGACCTTCTGTGGCTCCTTCTTGCTTGCCTGAGTCATTTCTTCCAGTGACAGTAACTCTCAGTATGCTCTATCTGCTAATTGGGTACACACACACACACACACACACACACAATCTCTGGTAACCATGGGAAAGGGATGCTCTTGATTTATTTCCAATTCTCTGCCCCAAAGTAGAAATAAAAGCCTTGGGGAACTAGGTTGAGCAAGTTTGGTGAAGTGGGGAAGGGCATAGCCTGCCAGCAGCATAGAGAGTGACTTCCCCCACCCCTGCTCTGGTCCAGTGCGGGACAGACCCCACGGAAGATGCGACACACCTACAACAGTGAGCTGCTAGATGTTTACTGCTCTCAGTGCTGCAAGAAGATCAACCTGCTGAACGACCTGGAGGCCCGGCTGAAAAACCTGAAGGCCAACAGGTGAGGCCGAAGCCCAGAGGGGCAGGGCCAGGTGGGACTGGGTGCACAAGCCCCCTGTGTGGTCAGGTATGGCGTCCCTGCAGGGCTGCCCCTGAGGCGTTTCCTGCAGCACCTCAGCACCAAGCTGATGAATGATGTCCCTTCAGCCTATCATACCTTAGTGTCTTGCAGTGGGCAGCATGTGGAAGTGGACCAGTGCCCCTCTGCTCAGTGACTGTGTCCCCCTTCTCTCTCTCTAGCCCCAACAGGAAGATCTCAAGCACAGCTTTTGGACGGTAAGACCCTTTTGGGAGACAGAACTGAGTGCTTACCATTTTGAGTTGCTTCTGCTGTCCTGGGGTCAAGGTTCCATGGCAGCAGCCCAGATTCAGCCTGTGCCTTGCATGTAGCCAAGTGGCCACATCCCCAGCTGGGTGGAAGAGACAGCAGAGAGGCAGAGCAGCCCTTTCCTTGCCCTTGCCACCTGTCCCTACTTAGTAGGGTCAGCATCTTCAGATCCGCATTACGTCAGCCTTAGTGGACCTTCTAGGGTGCCTGTGGCTATTGGTGTTACCCTTCCACTTAGGACCTGGGCTTGGGGAGTGCCTGCCCACCATCCTTAGAGTAGACAGCCATTTGGGTTGGGAAGGTCAGATGGAGTATTCCTCCTGTGACCTCTTTTCCGGCAGCCCCTCTACTGAAAACTCACCTAGCCCATAGCCTGAGTTGGGGTCCCAGGCTGTGGCAGACTTGGCAGGCAGGTGCCCTCCACCCCCCACAGGCAACTCATGCACAACAGCAACTTCAGTAGCAGTAATGGCAGCACCGAGGACCTGTTCCGTGACAGCATCGACTCCTGTGACAATGACATCACAGAGAAGGTGGGCCCTGGGACTCTCGGCATGTTCCTGGGATGTGTGGGGGATCTGCTCTGCGCTGCTCCCTGGGGACTTTGGACCCTGTGTCCATCTAGGAGTTCAGGGCAAGAGGGACACCAGTCACTACATGCCCCTTCCTCTCAAAATACCAGTGCTCTTTCACGCATAGTCATTTGGAGATCCTTGTCGTGGGCTTTTCTAGATTCTCATTTCTGTGGCTTCGAAAGCCTATTGTACCCTGCCCCACCCCCGTGCTGCAGGTGAGCTTCTTGGAAAAAAAGGTCACAGAGCTGGAGAAGGACAGCCTGACAAGTGGGGGCCTGAAGAGCAAGCTGAAGCAAGAGAACATGCAGCTGGTGCACAGGTCAGGGGTGGGGCAGGGCGGGGCGGCTCTGGGGAGCCTGGAGAAGTCCCGGTCGGTTGGTCCGGCTCTGAGCCACTTGGCCTAGATTCCAGACCTGTTCAATACTTCTCTGGGTGTACAGCCCCAGGGCTTGTGACTCCTACTGAGTGAGAACAGCGGTCCTCAACCTATGGGCCACAACCCCTGCAGGGATTTCATATCAGATATCCTCCTGCATATCAGATATTTACAATTTACAACAGTAGTAGAATTACACTTATGAAGTAGCCACAAAGTGACTTTGTTATGGGGGTCACCACAACAGGAGGAACTGTATTAAAGGGTGGCAGCATTAGGAAGCTTGAGAGCCAACCGGCTTAGAGTGCCTAGGGCCTGACCTCCCTTCCTGGGGACATGCCCCTGGCAGGGAGTGGAAGGCAGGGGGTGCCCAGGAGGTGCCATTGGTGGCCTGGATAGCAGGGATACTGGAAAGGATGCCCCCAATGCTGCCTGGCCTCCCCAGATGCAAGAAACTTGGTAGACTTCTCTGTGCTGGTTGGGGTCCCCACATGGCCTTTTTGTATGCCCCAGCTCAGCCTGATGGAGAGACTGTGAACTGTTGGACGACTGATTATAGGCTTCTGGTAGTCAACGTGGGTTATCACTCCAGATGGGCCTGACCTTTTCCTGGATTTCTTATGGCCATTTGCCAGGATGGACCTAAGTAATTGGAGTGGCTCTAGGCAGGAAGTCCATAGAAAAGAGAGAGTAAGACTTGGGAGCCATTGGTGTAGCTGTGGCCAAGCCCGCTGCCTTCCCCGTCTTCTGTGTGGCTGTCGCTCCCCTCTCGAGCTTCTCTAGGTCTGCTCCTCCCTGGAGTCTGACTGACACACTTCTTGTTAGATGCCACAGTGTCCCTAACTCACCCATTAGCTAAGCTCACGGCCCAGAGGCCTGGAAACCCTCCACCAGCACAGTGAGTGTGTTAGGGGCTTCTTGAATGGGATGAGTGCACCCTGACTGAACTCGTGTGTGCCCCCACGCAGGGTGCACGAGCTGGAGGAGATGGTGAAGGATCAGGAGACCACAGCGGAGCAGGCACTGGAGGAGGAGGCACGACGACACCGCGAGGTCTACTGCAAGCTGGAGCGGGAGAAGAGCACAGAGCTGGAACTGCTCAATACCAGGTGGGCACCAGGCCTCGTGCCCACAGCGCCCCCTCTGCACCCCGCTGTACCCCTCGGCTCTGGGGTAGTGCTGCCCCTGAGGGTTCCCAGTAAAGCTGAGCCAATCGTTCTGCCACTTCTACTTCAGATACTTTAAAATTGCACAGGCCATTTCTTCAGGCAGTAGGCAGAATGAAAGTCATGGTAGCCACAGTGCTTGGGCAGAGAGGAAGCTTCGGAGGTGGAGCAGAAGGCTGGGTCTGATAGCTAGGCCTAGAGCGCCCCCTGCTGTCACATCGTCCCGTGATTTTTGAGCGTGGGTAAGCTGAGCCTGTGGCCTCCTGTATACGTCAGCATCTTCCTTGCTAGAACCCAAGTCAGAGGCTGGACAAATTTTGTTCTACCTGCTTTGTGATTCCCCCTCCCCCACTCTCTGCCTGTCCCACACCGTACACCATGTGCTTTTCGGTGAGGCTGCAGTCTTATCATTGACTGGGTGTGGTGGGTCCTCTGGTGGAACAGGCACTGTCCTGGTACTCCTTGGTCCAGGTGTTTATGCAGAGGATGCTAAGCCCACCTGGGTAGAGGATGCTGGACAAGGGCTGGGCCAGGTAGGCCCAAGGGATTGGATGATTCCTAACCCGGTGCAGGTTGGTGAGGAGACCTCCCAGCTCTCATGTGCCCGAGACTGCCCACCATTCCCAACACCTTCTCAACCTTCCCAAGGCTGTGGACTCTACTGCAGTTCCTCATGTTGTGGTGACCCCCAACTATAAAATTATTCCATTGCTACTTCATAACCGTTACTTGCATGTGGCGCTGGGGCTGGGGTCCTAAGGGGCTGCTCACGTTAGACACTCTTGTTTTAAATGACTACAGGCTCAAGAGAGATGGCCAGGACCAGAGGGGAAGAAGGGAGGAGACCATGAGCAGGGCCTGAAACAGGAACACAGAACGTCAGGTTCTGAGGGTAGTCTTACCTGCTACCCTTCCCACAGCTCCAGGGGGCTGTTCATGTGGAGTCATGCCTGGTACTTCCGGTCATTGCATAAACTTTCTCCTCACTTCCTTAGCCAGCTTCATACCACTTAGTATGGAGGTCCAGACTCCTCTCTAGCCCTTGTCTGGAGGCCTCCCTAGGGCACCCTAAGGCCCCATTAAGGTCAAAGCCTCTCCAGAATGAGGCAATAGCTTGGATGAGGGCACTGCAAGAATCAAATGTAATCACATCTGATTTGTACATTTGTACATTCCAGTAGCCATCTTACCTGCCTATAAAAGCACCTGAGTGCCATCCCCATTGGGTCACTGCAGGGCAGCTGTCTGCAAACACTCCCATAGAGGATCATTGTCTCTGAATCCGAGAAGCTGCAGCGAGCACCCTGAATTCCAGATGAGGGCTAGGGATGGAGAATAGAAGGCAAACATGGGGATGGGGATAGCCTTCAGATTACAGATGTTAACAGGAGAGCCCTGGGCATACCAGGCATGGGACTGTTCTCCTCCTCCTAGAAGCTCCCTTCCTCATTGTTTCATGAAGGATTTTGTGTATGTACATGTGTGTTCACGTGTGTGCATGTGTGTGAAGGCCAGCTTTCAGAATTTTTTTAGATTTTGAAATACATACTTATGTATACATATGTCTTGGGGATAGAATCCTGTCTAAACATGAAATTCCTCCCTCCCTCCCTCCCTCCCTTTCTTCCTTTTTTCCTTCCATTCTTTTTTTCAAGATTGGGTGTCTCTGTGTAACCCTGGATGTCCTGGAACTCACTCTGTAAGGCCAGCAGGGCTCCAACTCAGAGATCTGCCTGTCTCTGCCTCCGCCTCTGCTTCTGCCTCTGCCTCTGCCTCTGAGTGCTGGGTTAAAGCTGTACACAATCAAGCCTGGCTCCTTTGTTTCTAAAATAGCTTATGGGCCTGGAGGATGGCTCAGTGGGTAAAGTGCTTGCCACACAGAATCTCTAGATTCTCTAGAATCTAGATTTGGAGTCTCTAGAACCTACATGAAACCAAACACAGCAGAGTGTCTCTGGAACACCAGTGTTCTGCGGCAGACAGGAGAACCCTCAGAAGTTGGAGGGTCAGCTGGTCTGGCAAACCAATAAAAGATCCTGTCTCAAACAAAGTCAAACACACATGTACACTGCCCCTACCCCACACCCGGACATGCACAACACACTGAACACAAACACACACAGTTAAAAAGTAATTTATAGACTAATTATATATGTGTGTGTGTGTGTATACACATTATACATATACATTTTATATATATGTATATACATAACATACATATTTTTTGAAACTGTCTCATGTGACTTTGGCCATCCTGGAACTCACTATGTAAAACCAGGCTGTTCTCCAACTCTGTAACAGATCTTCCTGCCGCTATATCCCGAGTGCCAGGATTAAAGGCAGGTACTAATGATTCCGCACATGAAGCAGGTTCATGATAACATGGGATTTTGGCTTGTGGCATCACGTCAGTGTCCAAAAAGCCTTGGATTTAGGAACATTTTGGATTTTTGGATCAGGGATGCTGGACCTGAGTTAGCCTGTGAGGCATTTACTTATTTTTGTCCCCATCTTTCTCTCAGGCAGTAGTTTCTTTCTCTTGGAAGTGGAGACTGGTTGCCAGTCGCCTTCTCTCTAAGGCTGTTTCTGCTCCAGATTCTCTGTAAGCCATGCCATTTTTCCTTCCCAGGGTGCAGCAGTTGGAAGAAGAGAACACAGATCTGAGAACCACAGTGGCTCGACTCAAGTCACAAACAGAGAAGCTGGACGAGGTGAGCAACTGGTCCCAGCAAGACGCTAGGTTCATGAAGTGATGGTAGTCAGGGCTGGATCCCAGTCTCAGGAGCACTGAAGTATTTCCCTGCAGAGACGAGGTACCAGGGTACGGTAGCACACAGCATTCAGGCGACGGAGATGAGAGTGTCATCCTTTGCTACATCGTGAACTCTGAGGCCAACCTAGGGTACATGAGAGTTTTGTCTTAAAGATAAACAAAAGCAAGTTTATTAATTAAATAGGAAGAATTTACAAAATTTCAAGTCTTCTACAGTGAAAATTTAGTCTGTATTATATACTGTAAATGCCTTATATTGTGGAATTCTCTTCTTGAAGAGGGTGGGCTTAGCTCCTGTTTGGACAGACAGCTGCTTCTCAGGCTCTGACAGTACTGAAGGACATCAGAGGCCTGGGAGGTTTCCTGCTGTGTTTCTAGAAGGTTCTGAGAGGGCATTCCCAAGGTACCTGTTGCCTGTCCATTTGCCGCACTAAGGTCCTCCAGAGTGCAAGGGCCTGCTCAGGATGCTTGCCCTGACCGGGTCTGCCTTGTCCTAGGAGCGGCAGCGCATGTCTGACCGGCTGGAGGACACCAGCCTGCGACTGAAGGACGAGATGGATCTTTACAAGCGCATGATGGACAAGCTGCGGCAGAACCGCCTGGAGTTCCAGAAGGAGCGGGAGGCAACGCAGGAGGTGAATCACAGGCCAGGGCCCCAGGGCTTCTCTCAGTGTCACTGCTGCTGACAACCAGCTTCTCTCCCTCACAGCTCATCGAGGACCTGCGGAGAGAGCTGGAACACCTGCAGATGTACAAGCTGGACTGCGAACGGCCAGGTAGGGGCCGCAGCGCATCTGGCCTTGGCGAGTTCAATGCCAGAGCCCGTGAGGTCGAACTTGAACATGAGGTCAAGCGTCTGAAGCAGGTAGGCCCTAGAGCCGTGTCCAGTGGCTTTGAAGAGGTGGTTGGTTCAGCCATGGGGGCATCTGTTTAGAGGTCATAGGGAGGGAGCCACGAGCCCCAGTCTACCTCCTGCCACCTCTCCTGTCTCTTCTCAGCTACCTGATTGCCAAGGCCCAGCGTCCCGTCCCACACTCAGGCAAGCGGCTTGCCTCTGGTTATGCCTAGTGGTTCTTGCACTCTTAGGCCCCTGTCCTGTTCTGGGTGTTGGAATAAGAGGACCATCCTCACGCTGCAGATGCATGCTGGGCTGGGTTAGACCTCAGTCAGATAGGGCCTAAGTCTTTGAGATTCTGCTTCTCATGGTGTCCCATCATTCCTGCTGTTGCAGCCTGTGTTAGCATGGGACCAGGAGGGCCAGTGGCTCAAGAAGGGAGTGAAGTTCAAACTCAGCTGGGCCTGTGAGCCAGAGGCTGGGCATGGACTGCACCTGAGCTCATCCACCCAGGCACAAGTCCTAGGGGCCATCTCCTCCAGTACAACTAGCCCATCATCTACCCCAGGGGCTCCCAGGTTCCTGGGGTGAGCTAGAGGCAAGAATTGGAGGGGCACCTGTGGAGCTGTAGTGTCAGCTGCCTTCTGGGGCAAGGGCATCTTGAAACAGCTTCCACTCAGCAGGTTCCAGAACCTGCAGGAAGAGCCAGGAAAACCAGCCTTCCTTCCTGCACAGAGAATCCAGAATAGCACCTCCCTTCTGCCAGGTCTAGGGCTGCATGCTGAGCTGCTGGTGGGCAGAGCTCCCCACAGGACCCTAGAGAGGAAGGACCTCTGCCACCTTGGTTCTCCCAGGCAGGGCTGTAGCTCCCCTTCCAGCTGAGGACACAGACAGGGGGAAGTGGGTTCCAGCAGGCTCTGGATGCTTCCTAAAGCTCACGGTGCCTTTGTTCTGTTGGCACAGGAAAATCACAAGCTGCGGGATCAGAATGATGATTTAAATGGGCAGATCCTGAGCCTCAGCCTCTATGAGGCGAAGAACCTCTTTGCCACCCAGACCAAAGCCCAGTCTCTGGCTGCTGAAATCGACACAGCATCTCGAGATGAGGTAGCCTTGTCTTCTCGTTCCCTTGGACACTCAGCTTTGTCTCCATGGTGGTGTGTCTCCATTCTGTGGGTTCTCCATTCTGTGGGTCCTGCCCCAGCTTCCACCTGCTGGGACCAGAGAGGCAGGCTGAGGCCTGGCCCTAATAGTCCTCCACTTACCACTGTCTCCATGACGTCAGAGCTGAGCAGGAGGCAGCACAGGGGAGGGGCTTAGCTCTCCTAACTCAGGAGCTCTGGGCCCAAGTCAGAGTGCAGCTCCAGTGAGAGATCTTTCTCGGACCTAACCCAGATGGAGACCAGAATCCCCGAAGCATCTACTTTTGCACACGTGTTTACTTGGTCTCTTAGCTCACAGCTTCAGTGCTTCCCTGGAGAAATGACAGGCCACACCTGCCTGGAGCAGGTAACTCCAGGGTTGGAGCAGCAGTTTAGCCGCACCTAAATGTCACTGTGAGACAGCGGCTGAGTAAGGCAAGGCTGGAACGAGAAGGGTGCTGTTCTGGGTGGAGAAAGAGCTGGCAGCCCTAGCTGGGACCATACACATCAGCCCTGAGTGTAATTGCATCTGGCCAGTGTTCCCAACTTTGTGAAAATTTCCTCACACTTTAGCCCCTTCCAGGGTCAATGAAATTGCCTTAGGCTCTGGTCCCTGCTTAAGATGCTCAGGCTGATCTGGGCGCCTCTGTCATTGGTCACTGGCCCAGTGTAAGCCCGGCCTGGGCCTAGCGCCTGACCCACCTTTCTCATTCCCTTCAGCTAATGGAGGCCCTAAAGGAGCAGGAGGAGATCAACTTCCGACTGAGACAGTACATGGACAAGATTATCCTGGCTATACTGGATCACAACCCCTCCATCCTGGAGATCAAACACTGAGTCAGGGCTGGCTGCAGAGCGGCCGTCGGACCTGGGACCTAGGGGCAGGCCTGCCCGAGGATGAAGATGCAGGCTTCACCCACACTCACTCTGTAATTGTACCTCTGACCACCCTGTGTGTGTGCTGATGTATGTGCAGGATGCTGTGCGCACACAGGCAAGGAGTGAGCTTGGGGCCATGGCTGTGGGTGACAACCCATGGTGAGCTGTGTGTGCACTTTGTAGCCCCTTTGTGAGGAGCAGAGGGGACTGGATGTGGGAGGAACACTCTCAGGAGTTAACAGCAAGGCCTGGAAGCTTGCATTTAGGATACTGATGAAATGATTCTACCTCTGTGGATAAGGGTTAGAAGATATTCTCAGGAGACAGGTTCTCTCCCCACCCCCACCCCCCTGGAATGGGGACAAAACTGTTACATTCTCCAGAATTTTGTGTCCTTGCCAGCCTTTCAGGCCACCTTTTAAGCTGTGGGTTTTTTTTTTTTTTTTTGGTTGTTTTTTTCAGAGGAGGAAGGGGTATTGGAGAGACCCCTGCGGGCTAGCCCTCTGGGGTACAGGTAAGCAGGTCCAGTGGACCCAGGCTTCCAAGAGCAGCTAGTGTGCACTGTCCATGCCTTTGGGCTGAGTCCTGCATAGTTTTCTGTGCCCTTCCCAGTCTTGCTCTCCTGCCTCCCCTTTCTGGTTTGGCTTCGTTTTGTTTTGAAGATGGGAAATAGAAGCAGCATTCAGCTGGGTGTGGAAGGAAGGCCAAGAAGGAAGGTCGGGTGCCCAAGGCAGGTGTGTGTTAGCACTGGGGGCCAAAAGGAATGATTGCCTGGGAGAGAGAGGTGTGCTTTCATGGCTGCATCGTCACATGTGACATGTCTGGGTTCCGTGTTCCTTGGTGAGGACAGACCTAGGGAAGTGTTTTCAAGACAGGGCCCCAGTTAGAGAGCAGATACTGCTGATTGGAGATCCAGTGGAGAACATTGGGAGAGCCTTAGTCTTCCGTTCTGTGAATATATGATGGGAGTTCACCCCCCTGGCGGTGTTAAAATGTGATCTGGAATTAGGTACTGTATTCAGAGCGTTCTGGTTTATCTCAGTTTTATACGGCTTGCGATTGGCTTCCTTACCCCAGCTCCTGTAAACGCGTATGGTCTCAAGTCTTCCCCTTCAGTTTGTTTTCTTGAGCCCATCTCGTGTTCAAAGGAAGGTTTGGGCATGTGGGGATGTGGGGAGGCTAGTGAGCAGAAAGGAGGCACTTGAAGTAAAGAGGGGACTTGGGGCGTGCGCCCTGCTTGGCAGAGACGGAGCTGCGGCCAGTTTCAGTCCAGTCACCGTGCTTTCTCTGGCTTTTGAGATTCCTTTGAATCATGTGCATGGAGTGCATCTCATGCTGCATGGGCGGTGGGTGCACCTGCTCTGCCTGGATGAGCCGCCCCAGGAAGACAGGAAGGCCTGATCCGGGATACAGGGTCTCCTTCCCTGGGGTCTGGGAAGATAGGGAAAAGCTGTAGGGAGTCTTGTGAGGAAGAATGGGAAAATAAACCATGGCTTGAGGTTGGTCCAGATGCCATGCTGGCAGAATGCAGAGGCCAGCTGAGTGTCGGTGTGTCCTGGTCAGAGGGGCCTACTCTCAGGGGTGAGTGTTTCAGACTTGAAATTGTATGGGCTGCCTGCTTCTCTTGTGTGCAGGTTTCCAGAGAAGGCCACAGAGGCCAGAGTCACATCACAGAAGAGGAAGGAATCTCTGTCAGGGAAACAGGCAGGGAAGGGAGACTTTAGGCCCAAGTTGTAGGGCTGGAAAAGTGGACTCTCTGATAAATGCCCAGGTTTGGGGGCCCTGTGGACCTGAATGCTTGCTATAGTATAGGTCTCTGGAAGAATGGTTTCTGAAAGTGGTCTGACTTCCACACAGCACACCTCAGGCGAAATCCAGCCTTCTTACTTTCCTCAGCCAGAATACACTTAGAAAACTTTATGACTTCTCTGTAAGGTCATGTTTGCTGTTTCTCGCAGTGGTGGCAGTAGGTTTCTGGTTTTTTTTGTTTTTGTTTTTGTTTTTTTGTTTTTTGGGTTTTTTTTTTTTGTTTTTGTTTGTTTGTTTGTTTTTTAGGTCTTCTTTGCAGCTCCGGCTACCCTGAAACTCAAGGCAATTCTCCCGTCTCAGCCTCCAAAATGCTGGGATTATAGGCAAGAATCACCACACCCATTTTACTTTTTTTTTTTTTCTCGAGACAGGGTTTCTCTGTGTAGCCCTGGCTGTCCTGGAACTCACTCTGTAGACCAGGCTGGCCTCGAACTCAGAAATCCACCTGCCTCTGCCTCCCAAGTGCTGGGATTAAAGGCGTGCGCCACCACTGCCCGACCCATTTTACTTTTAAAATGTATTTTTAAAATGTTCTGGGTTAGAAAGCCCAGGGATCCCAGTGCCACATCACCCACAGGAGGTTCTAGAACTCTTCTTGCTTGGGAAAAATCTAATCTCTATTTCTGCTGCCTCTGTGGCTCGATTTGCAGTTGTGAGCTCCCCCTTGACGTTCATGAGTCTAGATGTTAGACTTGGCCTTCAGTTAGATTTGGATTTCAGATAAACAAGTGGTTTTAGAATCAAGATATTCCATGCCATACTTGATGGTTAGGAAGCTTTTTAACATTCTGATCCTTGCATGTTCTAACAGTTGATACAGGTGTGGCCCAGGCCTTGGAATGTTTTAAGAATGCCTCAGGCGATGCTAACTTAGTTAGGTCTCCTGTGAAGGGGGTGTTGCTCTCCCCAAGTTAGACAACTCCCTCAGGGAAGGGTCAGCAGTAACTTGCAAAGGTCCAGGTAGGTTGGGGGCCATGTCCTTGTTGTATTCCACTGGGGTCCAAACAAAATGAGCTATTCTCCCCCTGGTTTGTTTCCTTTTAGTTTTTGAATTAGCCAGATTTTTTTTTTTTTTTTTTTTTTTTTTTTTTTTTTTTTTTTGACCAATAGCTTTCTTTGAGACTCTACAGAGGAAGCTCCTTTTGAAAATTTTAGTCCTGACATACTAAAAAAAGCAAAACTCAAGGACCAAGCAGAATGCCAGGCCTTGAGCCTGAGTCTGCCAGTTTGGCTGAGTGTTGGTGTCGTATGACTGAGGCTGGAGGGCATGGGAGTGTAGCACAGGGGTGGAGTCCCTGGCCTGAGGGTCAGTCCCTGGCAGCATGGAGAGAAGTTGATGACAGGACCAACTCTGACTTCCACGTGTAACTGGTGGCACAGGGTGGCCCAGCACCTGTATCTTCAGTGGCCTTCCCAAGTGTTGTTCATGCACAGCTCCAGGTGAAGGCTCCTAAAACCTATGAATGTCTGCTGGGTTCCAGCAGGGCTGGAGAAGCATGCCTGTGGCCTAGAGGATGGGTCATTATGCCACTGAGTGGTCCTTGCCCCGAGAGAGTCCAGTTGATCCCACTACTCTGGAAATCTTACCCTAGAGAGACAGGAAACAAGTGTCGGCATTTGACTGGACATAGGCCCATTGGGAAGTGGAGGCAGATAGGCAGGGAAGAGCTGGACCTTGAAAGCGGCCTTAGATGCAGTGGTCACTTGCCTCTGTGGGTTTTGTCTATTTCCTGAGGGTGTCCCAGTTGCTTCCCTGCCAGTGCCAAATCAGCACCCTATCCACACTCTAGAGACTCTAAGTGATGGTCTGATAGTTAGTCCTGGGTTCTGATGACCAGGGGCTGTTGGTACATACCGGGCTGTGTAGGGGATCCGGAGACTACAGCAAGGCCCAAGGAATCAGGAGCACTTCGCTCATCTGAGGGACATCAGCAAATCTGTCTGTAGACATGACTGATGGGACCTGGGAAAGATATAGGGTAGTCACCAGGCTGGTCACCAGGATGTCCAGTGACTCTGTATAAGTTCAGGTGGAGCTCTTTAGGGCCTCAGTGCTGCCCCTTATCCCGAGTCTTTCCTCCTACCCCACCCCTCACTGAGGCCCAAGGACTTCCCTCTGTGGTGGCTCCTCAGGCTGGCATCACTAGCATGCCAAGGGGCCTCAAGTCAGAGCAACCGGAGCTTCACAGGACCTCCCTGTGCTGACTTCCACCCAGGCAGAAAGCACTTGCATGGACGTATGAGGAAAAAGTAAAGGTAGCTCCTTCCGGGAGGGACAGCTCTGTGGCTCTGCTGTCTCTTAGCTGTTCAGCTAAGGAATAGCCTCTTCTAGAAAAGGCTTTGTTTCTGAAAGCATAGCAAGGTGTGACGGGCCTCGCCACCCTATTCACCAGGAGCTGCATAGCTTCGATGTCCCTTCCTTGTGGGCTCCTCCTCTTCCCACCGTGACTGTATTGTAGAGATGTGTGCTCCTGAGGTACCATCAGAGGGTAGCATCCCAGGCCACCTCTCCTACAGGCCTAAGCTCTGATGGCCCTGTCTCGTGTTGGGACTGTCTGCTTTACTGTTGTGCACTGTTTCTTGTCTGCATGGTTTGGAGTCCTTGTGCCTTTTTTTCCTTGTCACCACCACACAGGATTCTGTTACCCACTGCCCCCTTTTGTACATCCCCTTACCCTATCTCCCCCTGTCCTGTGTGTACTCACGTGTGCAGCCATGTGCCACTACTGGGGCCACCTGGCAAACACTTTACCCCACCAGGCCCTGATTGCCTATAGGACCCTCCACCCCCCAACTCTGTAACTTTTGTACAGGATTTTGTTACAATCTTAAGCATAGGGACCACTTAATCCCCATGTACCTGCAGCTAGTTTAGAAGCCCTGCATCCCAGACAAGGGTATCATTGTGCAGACCAGCCCCTCCCACAAACCTCTTCTTCGTGGGTTCAGATATTTACAGAAGACAGATCTCCTCTAACATGAGGTGCTGGCCCCAGCGGGGAGGTTTCAGGTCTGCAAAGCTGTGTGCATGGCACTTCTGGAGGAAGCCCCGGCCACGTGGTTTCCAATGCTTGGCAGTACATCTGGGTTTACGGCCATTGCCTCTCGTGTCTCCCCTGATGTGTGCTGAAGGAAGTCCTTTGCCACTGTCCCTGCCTGCTGTCATCACCTGTCCATCCCTTCCTTGTCTGCTGGTGCTCAGACCAGAGTGCCATTAATCACCAGACTAATGTCAGGACCTGCACAGGACAGAGTGCTGAGAACTCATGGCCTGTTGGCTCCCAGTTTCAGCTCTTCATGTGTGGGTCTGGGCCTTCTGGTGGAAGAAGCTCTAGGCAAATCGGTTCCGACTTTCCAGGGATTACTTTGGGGCTTTGCCCCAGAAGCCAGTAATTGCAAATGGCCTTAGCTTTAGGGTTGGGAAGAGGCTTCCACTTTAAGGCCCCAGGGAAAGGAGAGTGGGCTGCAGCCCAGGCCCTGAACTGTTTGTTTCCACTCTGTTCTCTCCAGAAACAGGCTTTCAGTGGTGGGCACCTTCCAAGGAACTGTAATGTACAGACCACAGTGTAAATAAAAAGTTGGCTTTTTGTGCCTGACTTGTGTGAACTTCTCTGGGGGAGCCGGAGAGGGATGGAGGCGGTTGGGAGGGAAAGGCAGGCTTGTGTCCTGGCCTCAGGGTGACATTTCCCTTAGGAATAACAGCCTCTTTCTGCTGTGCAGTAACTGAGATGGCTAGAGGAAGGTTAAAGCAGGATCTGGGTCCAGTCAGTCCTGGCCTGCTTTGCCTAGAGATGTGACTCACAGAAGATCCAGTGTTGCCCCCATTCCAGCCTCAGGACTGTGACTGAAAACTCTTGTAGCCATGTTCTCAGCAAGGGCCTTCCAAGGCTTAAGGGGTCCTGGGTCATGCTTCTCCCATGTCATCTATTTTGACCAGACTCAGGTCCCCCATTTAAACTGCTTTCACTCACCTAAGATGGATCCTGCTGTGCCATGGATTATCATGGCTGCACATGATTGTGTAGTTGGGGCCCCCGGATGGCTAACCTTTGTTCTATATGTGTTCTAAAATTCAAGGATGAAAGGGCTTCACAGGTCACGCAGACCAGGTATCTTGGCCCATGTATCCTCTCCAGGTAGGCCCTATGCTGTGGGTGCTCGGGGTTGGACAGGCAGCTCTGCACTGGACAGGTTTACCTGCCTCCTGGGCCCACAGGGAACCATCAATTGCAGACTTAGAGGTTTTGTACCTACTGTCTCCTCAGTGTAGTCTTTTCCTACCACCCAGGGTCTCCAGACTGACAAAGATAATAACTCAGTGAAGTTAACTGGAATAAATCTGAGCTCAGATAACCCAGTGAGCCTATCTGAACTATATTACATCTGCATGAACCCAAATAAGGTCATGTTCAGTTCACAGGTACATTATCTTTAGAAGCTGCAACTCACACCCCACCTCCCCACGCACACACACTGAATTGTCACCTGTACTACAGCTGAGTGAACGCAGCTGGAGATGTACCCCTCCCCGCCCCCATTCCTGCCACCCACGTGCTCGCTGGGTCCTTTCATGTGGCCAGTCTGGCAGCCTGACCCTGGCCCCTGGAGCTTGAGTTTGCTGTCTCCGGAACTCCACTCAGGGGGAGCCAGCTTCTTGACTGCTAGACAGAAGAGAATTTCAGGATGAGTCCATATGCAGCTGAGCTGGGTTCATTAAATAGGGGTGGCAGTCAAGGGCTAAACATGCATGAGACAGCCTCGGCATCCCAAGAAAGCATAGGGGATGGGGCTCAAGTGTCTTAATAGTAGCTATATATGTGGGTTTGTGGCTTTTGAGGTTACAATGCTTAATGTATCGAACATGTAGATTCAGTGTTTATAAATTAAGTGCAGGCTGGACATGGGAGCGCATGTCTTTAATCTAGGCACCTGGGTGGCAGAGGCAGGTAGATCTGTGAGTTCACAGGCATCAGGATCTATATAGTGGGGTTGTCTCTCAAACTAACACCACTTTTAATCTTTGAGACAAGATCTCACTGTGTATCTCTGACTGGCCAGGAGCTCACTAGGTAGACTAGGCTGGCCTCAAACTCAGAGAAATCTGTTGACCTCTGGCTTGATAGTTCCAGGATTAAAGGAATGTGATCCAGCTTCAAACAAAAATAAAATGTTTTTAAAAAAGAAATTGGTTAATGGATTTCTCATCTTCAAAACACTCCTTTTGCAACTGAAATGGTGTGGTGGTTTATGGAGCATGTTGTTCAGGTTTAAGGGGAGGGGTATGAGATAAAGTTCAGACCACACGGGTAAGCTAGGAGACCATCAAGGGACTTCTCCACTGCAATCCTATCCGTCAGTAGTGTTGTTTTTCTCTTGCAGACAGTAAGATATACAGACTAGATTTGGGGATAGAGGACCCCTTTCCCTGTCGTGTCCCCTTAATTCTCCTTTCTGTTCTGCCTCAAGTCCAGCCCCATGGGGGGGCTGGTGGAGCATCATGCTGCTTTGACCCAGTCCTTGTACCTAACATTGGAAGAGTCCAATGGGGTTCATACCATCCGCTCCTGGTTCCAGGGCTGCTGGCAGATACTCAAACCTTCAGGTGCTCTGGAAGAATGGCCAGTGGGTTTTTTTGTTTTGTTTTGTTTTGTTTTTCGAGACAGGGTTTCTCTGTGTAGTCTTGGCTGTCCTGGAACTCACTCTGTAGACCAGGCTGGCCTCGAACTCAGAAATCTGCCTGCCTCTGCCTCCCAAGTGCTGGGATTAAAGGCATGCGCCACCACCGCCCGGCATGGCCAATGTTCTTAACCACTGAATTATCTCTCTAGCCCATGATTAAATATTTTTTCAGTCCATGGTTTGCAATTTTATCTATAGCACAGAAGTCACAGAATCTGGGCACATCGAGGGGTTGTACTGGTTCATATGTGTTTAGGGCACACTGGGTGCCAGGTAGTGTTGAAGTGCTTTGGGAAGGTTGGCTTACTACCAGATGAGGACACTGGGACCCCAGGGACCCAGCTCACCAGTCACCCGGAATTCAGGCTTGGCTGATATACTTATCACAGAGCAGGATTTGACTTGTTCACGTGAGAGGAGGGACTATTGTCCTGGAAAGGCCCCAAGGAGAAGCATGGCATATGTGGGGCCCTGAAGCTGGGGCACCTCTCCCTAACAGGGTTGTCCAAGAGGCTGAGGTGGGAGGGGTAAGCTAGGAGCGAGAGTGAGGAGGCAACAAACTGCACCTGGGGCTCACTCAGGAAGAACAGGAGGGGTCTGGGAAGGTTGGTGGGCCCTCTGCAACTTTGCCTGACTGCCTGGGTGACGAGGTCAGCAGTTGACCAAGTTTTCTGGGTAAACTAGGCTGTAGGCCTAGTAGCTCTGGAGCCGGCATCTGGCCTGTGCTGCCTGGCAGCTATCAGGGGACTGGCAGTGGACTGCAGGGACTTCCCTCACTCTTCCCACCCTCCTCAGCCCTGGATTGTGTTTTGAGTCCCAAGTTTAGAAACTAACTTTGGTGTCTTGGATTTTTTTTTCTTTTTGACTTAAGCACTATGACATTGCAAACACGACTTTTGTGTTTAATAATAACAATGATAATAATAGCCAAGCATGGTGGTGCATGACTTTAATGCTAATACCAAGAGGCAGAGGCAGGCTGATCTCTGTGAGTTCAAGGCCAGCCCCAGTCTACACAGTGAGTTTGAAATCAACTGAAGTTACATAGAGACCATGTCTCAACCCTCCCACAATAAATAATAAAAATTGAAAAGTACTGGGGTTTTTTTCTTGATGTGTTTGTATGAGTGTGTGTGTGTGATGTCTGCATAGTGGAGGCAGACATATACCACATTGCATGTATGGAGGTCAGGACAAGCTTGGGTATTAGTCTTCATTTCCTCCTTGCTTGAAATGTTCCTTTGTTAACTCTTGCGTACACCAGGCCCACAAGCTTCTGGGATTCCTCTTTCTGCCTCCCGTCTTCCTGTGGCAGTGCAGGCATTACAGACATCACTGTCTGGTTTTACAGGATTCTTGGGATTTGAACTCAGGTCCTCACATTAGCATGGCACTTGCTCAGTATTTGAGGTTTTGATAGACTTACACTGAGAGCACAATATAGTACAGGCTATAGGATGACACTGTGCCTTGGAGACTGTGATGACCCAGGGGAGCTGTATGGTCCACAGAACTGGGAAGAGCAGCTGTTCAGAGCTTGAGATGGCAGGCTCAGTGACGAGTACCTGAGTTGACAGGCTTTCCCAGTTTCCCCTCAGAAGATGCACCTATCTCTAAAGGGACCCACCTGAGCAGAACTGGTCCCCCAATGTTAACCAAGCTGAGTTCCTACTGTCCAGGAGACCCATGGGCAGTTCTGTCTGTCACTGCAGGCTCACACTCAGGGAAGACTCCCATAGCCTGCTGCAGCTGTGAGTGATACAGAGGATTCTGTCTTCTCTCCATCTCCTGAAGAGGCCCAAATGGTTAATCTCTCGGCTCTGATACTCCTGAGAGCCTCTCTTTCCCCTCATAGTATGTTACACACCAATGATCCTGGCACCAGGGAGTTTGGGGTAGGCAGAGGATCAGGAGTTCTGGGCCAGTCTGGCTTTTATGGAACACACCTTATTTACTTACTTACGACTTATTGAGACCCCCTTCTTTAAAAAAAAAAAAAAGCAACAGACCAGATACCATTGAAATAGCAAAGTCAGGGAGAGAATAAGCAGTCCTAAGCATGGCGTGGAAAGCAATCTGACAAGACACCTGAAAGTGTGCTGCTGACACCCCAAAGGTTGCAAGTTGCACCCTGCTGCTACCCCAGTATTCGCAGACTTATTTCAAGCTTTGTGGTGTCTGGGAAATTTGATCAACAGGAAAAGTGTCAGGTTGCTACCAAAGGGAAAGACGTCTGGCTGGCCTTTCCCACTCTGGGATCTAATCTTAGCAGTGAAAACCAGAGCAGCCCTTTCAATGTACATTTTTATATATTTTGTGTGCACATGTGCAGGGGCGTGCGTACCATGCTTGCAGGAGGTGGTTCTCTCCACTGTGGACTCAGACCTGGCATCTGGTCCCTTTCCTCACTGAACCATCTCTAGGCTGTTTCTAGTTTTTGAGAGTCTCAAATAGTCCTTACTGGTCTTGAATTCCTGATCCTCTTGCCTCGGCCTCCAGAGTGCTAGGATTATAGTACATGTGCCGCCATGCCCAGCTCCCTGTTCTAGTCTTGATTCCTGCAGGGCCACAGTTAATGGCTAACACCTATTTTGTGGATGAAGAAACTGAAGTTCAAGAGTGGCAGTAGGGACACTGGGCATGGATTACGGTATGTACATAGCACCTCTGCAGTCTTAACTACTCCATAAAGAGCCCACCAACCTCAAGCCTGAACTGGAAAGGTACAGGAGCTGTATGTGACTGCGCAGCAGGGTAGCTCTATGACCCCCGTGGTCCACAGTGAGAATGGCTTAGTTTTCCCAGTCTGAGTTCAGCTGCAGGCTGTGCCTCACTTACCTCGATGCTGTATCCCTTGATGGCTAGCTAGACTGGATCCCTCCCTTGCTTCATACACAAAGTCACTTAGCACAGGTTAAAAGGAAGCCAATAACTATTGGCTTTTAAACTGTAACAAACAAATAGAACAAGTAATACAATTTTAAAAGGACTTGAGAGGACATTTCTTCAAAGACAAACAAATGGCCAGCAAACCCCAGAAAAGGTGTCATGTCAGTCATCGGTACCGTGAGGATGGCCACTATTCACAGCCAAGAAAATGATCAAGTGGCTAAGAGGTGCTTGTGTGCTGTGGCGGGAATTTCAAGTCGGGGAGCCATTAGAGAAACTGTAGAGATCCCTTTAAAAACAAGTCGGACACAGTGGAGCACACTTCAGTACCAGTATTTGGAGGCAAGGAAAGGGGGACCTCAGCCAGTTCAAGGTCACTCTGTCCTACAAATCAAAAGAGTTGTAGGCTAGTCAGGGCTTCAAAGAGAGACTCTGTCTCAAAACAAACAAAAATTAAAAAATAAAATGACTACAAAGCACACACGCTTCTGAGCGTGTATCTCAAATCAACTTGCTCACTCTTCTCATTGGCGTATTATTGACAACCAAAAAAGTCTACCAGGCAGTGACAGGTAAAGAGAATGTGGCACGAGCCTGTGAGAGAACAAGGTTCAGTCTTACAAAGCCAGGGCATCCTTCTGAAGTTACAACATGAAAGCTGAGGGGCTGAAGTAAGCTGGTCCCCACCATTCCTCAGACATGAAGGATCTAAGGTTGCCAACCTCTTAGAAGCAGAAAGGCTGATGGTTGTCAGGGGCCTGTGGAGAAGGGATATGGTGTCTAACGGGCAGGGTCTCAGTTATGTAAAATGAAGTAGTCACCACGGGGCCTGGGACGGCAGACTGGCTCACAAGTCCTGCTGCTACAGAGTACCAGCTTTGGCAACCCAGCAAGACCCTGGCTCAGAACAGAAAGTAGACTGAACTGGAGAAAAACACTAATCCTCATGGAGAGGACCTGAGTTTATCTCGGGGCACTCACCCAAAGTGGGGGGCTCACAACTATCCATTACTAGTTTCAGGGGAATCCCATGCTCTGACCTCTGCTGGCACCAGGCATACACTTTGTACACATACATACCTGCAAATAAAGCACTCACACACATAAAGTAAAAATCTAAAAAACAGAGAAGGTGAGTTGTGGGCAGGGTGCTGGGGACAAAGGTCAGGGGCGGGGCACTTGTCTAACATCCAGGAGACCCAGAGTTCAGTGCAGTCCCAGCAGTGAAACAACAAAACCAAAAACTTTGTAGTGCTGTGTTGCACAAGGTATTTATGTTCAGTTAGCACTGTATGCAAACTTAACAGTTAGGACAAATCTTGTGTTTTTAACATACATCCACAAAGATATCGTTAGGTTTTACAAATCTCCCCAATTTTACATTTAAAAAGGGTGTGTGTGTGTGTGTGTGTGTGTGTGTGGAGATTCTAGGGTACTAGAGAAGATGGCTCAGTGATTAAGAGCACTGACTGCTCTTCCAGAGGTCCTGAGTTCAATTCCCATAACCATCTAGAATGGGATCTGGTGCCCCCTTCTGGTCTGCAGGCATACATAATAATAAATAAACCTAAAAAAAAAAAAAAAAAAAAAAAAGTCTACCCATAAAAGAGGATGAACTTACTAGTTACAGCACCGCGGGCAATCGCACGAGCCCTCTGAAGCGCCTCCTTCGCCAGGCTGTGGTATCCTACTTACAGGAGTGCACTTAAGAAGGCTGCTAAGTGGGACCTTTGACTTCGCCTTGTTGGCATGACAGCCCTGCACCAAGAGTAGGGCCACCCTCTCCTCTCTCCTAGAACAGACGCCGTGGGATTCAGAAACCTAATTTCCCTAAAAAAAATTTTTTTTCCCCAGAGCTGAGGACCGAACCTAGGGCATTGCGCTTGCTAGGCAAGTGCTCTACCACTGGGCTAAATCCTCAACCCTTAAAAAATTTTTTAAAAACTAAAACTTTAAAGCCTTTTTAAAATTAAAAGTTTAAATAATAGATCTAGGAACTAGGGATGTGGCTTAGTTGTGTTAGTGTAGCACGCACGAAATCAAGGGTTCGATCCCCAGCATCCGGTAAAACGGGCACAGTGGCCCGAGCCTGAAATCCCAACTCTTGGGAGATGGAGGAAGAAGGATCTCTTAGTTCACGGCATCCTCCGCGACAGAGTCTGAAGTCAGCCTGGGCTACGCCAGCCTTTGTCTCCAGTGATCTATGACGGTGTAAACGTCTACAAAATGGAGGACCAATAAAAGCAAGGAGACAGCGGTAGAAGCAGCCGTGCCCCAACCCCTCACCCATTCTTCGCCTGGAACTGAACAAAACCTAAAACAAATTAAAGTCCCGTTTGTCCCTCAATCCCGGTCGCCTTCTGATGTCCTCCCTCCGGATCGGTAGTCTCCCGGTCCCGCCCGCCCTCTTGGCCTCCGTTATTCCCGGCCTCCGCCCCGGTCCCGGTCCCCGCCGTCCACAGGCTCCGAGGGGCGCGCAGCCGTTCACGCTCATGCCGGGCCTCACGCACATCTCTGCGACCTCGCCCGGCTGTGTGAGGCCGGAGCGGAGGGGTAAGAGGATGGCTCCGCGGCCGCCGAGGTTTTCCCGCCTCTTCGGGGCGTCGGAACGCCGCTATCCCGACTACCCGCTAATCAGACGCCGAGCGGAAGGAGGCGGCGATGCGTCTGTCAGAGCCGCTCGGTGGGCGGGCTTTGCGCGGAGGCGGGGCCTGGGTGAAGGGGCGGGGCCTGCCCGCCTCCCCGCCCGCACCACCTCCCCTCCACTGAGAGCTTTCACCAGTCGCTCGGCTGTCAGGCGCGGTGGCCAAGTGGTAAGGCGTCGGTCTCGTAAACCGAAGATCGCGGGTTCGAACCCCGTCCGTGCCTGCGTTTGGGAGCGGTACTTTGTTGTTATCCGTTCCGTGTTTTCCGCTCCGACGCTTGCCTTTTTTTATTCTTTCAGTCCCTTCTTTAGCGGTTCGTGGCCAGAGCACCCGAACTCTTTCCCGAGGCCGGCACAGATGCTGAACTCCCTGCATCCGCTACCTTTCAGCTTGGGTCTGGGTCGCGCGGCAGAGGCGTGCCTTCTCTGTGAGCTTTCCTTCCCTACAACGTGTGTGTCTCTGCCTAGCCAACTGCATCACTGTTCCCCCCACTCCACCCCCACCCCCCTCTCCTCTTCCCCGGGCTCCCACACCTTTCTCAGCCTTGACGTTCTGTATCAGGCTCCAGATAGTTGTGACACTCCCAAATCTTCTGTAAGGTAAACAGCCAGATTTCATGTGATAGGACATCCAGTGCTTCAGATTCCTGGTCCCATTTTGTTTGTTGTTTTAGGATCTGGTTTCCTGTGTTGTGCTGGGATTACTGAGGTGGCCCACCATCAACCAGCTTCTCTCCTTGAAACTATAATAAAGAGTAGCAACTTTTCGATGTTTTCTTGTTTGTTTGTTTGTCTGGGTGTTTTTGTTTTGGAGACAGTGTCTAACTACATAACAATGTCGCTCTAACTATCCTGGAACTCCCTATGTGGGCTTTGAACTGTGAGGTCAGAGGAGAGCTAAAGGCAGAGAACAGAGACTTCCTGCAATTACCCTGAAAGCTAGTTAGGTCTAGCCAGGCTGGGGGTACTGGAGGGCGTGTACTTCAGTTGCTAAACTCCTATGCTAATAAATGCTTCCCAGGGCTGGGAGGGGACTCAGTTAGCAGAGTGCTTGTATAGCATGCACAAAGCATTCCTAGGTTTGATTCCTAGGACCCCATAAACCCAGCATGATGGTGCAGACCTGTAACCCTAGCACTGTGGAGGTGGCAGCAGGGATATCACAAGTTCAGAGTCATCCTTAACTACATAGGAAGTCTGAGACCAGTCCCAGCTACAAGAGACCCTGTCAAGGAAGGAGAGAAAGAGGGCTTTTCTAAATGCTTTGTAAAGCCAGGCAGTGGTGGCACATGCCTTTAATCCCAGCACTTGGGAGGCAGAGGCAGGCAAATTTCTGAGTTCGAGGCCAGGACAGCCAGAAAAACCCTGTCTCCAAAAAACAAAACAACAACAAATGCTTTGTGACCTGAGATTCTCAGTTCCCACCTAAGAGCTAAGGACCTCAAGGAGGAATCCACAAATCTTTATGATTGCCCCCTGTGTCACCAGGTTTTGTGAGCCCATATTAAGAACCTGACCCCCCCAAATCCAGTCAAAATCCTAATCCAGACAAAATTTGGTGGCAGGACCAACAGGCTTCTAGTCCTCTCTGAAACAGCCAAGATCTAGAACAAATCACAGTGTTTGTACTGCAGTGTGAGCCACAGTGGAGCCATAATGGTTTGTGGGCAACTCAACCTCCAGAAAACTTAAAGCAACGTAATTTACTGCCAGGCTTCTTCCTTCCTGTGAGAGAATACTACTTGACTAAAAAGAATTTAGCAGCTGTACCTCTTATGCCTCCTGCTGTGAGTTTTATCCAATATGAGAGACATCTTCTTAAATCTTTCATTGTACAAAGAAACTAAACTATTCAAATCAGGTGAAAGTTGGGTTTCATGGGGGTTTCTGCCCATTCAAAGATTTTCAGCAGATACTCCAAAAGTCTCCCCTTTCCAGTAACCACTGAATAACACATGTAGCCATTTTCTCTGCTTCTGTACTAATAATTTATTTTGTTAACTTGAGGTCTAACTGGCCTGAGCTCTCAATGGACCTCCTTCTCCTCCCCAGTTTTTTTTTTTTTTTTTTTTTTTTGCATCTGTTTGCCTATTTTTTTTAAAAGTAAGATTTATTTACTTTATGTATATGAGTGTTCTATCTGCCCAGAAGAGGACATCAGATCCCCTTATAGATGGCTGTGAGCTACCATATAGTTACTGGGAGTTGAACTCATGACCTCTGGAAAGAAGCAGTGAATGCTCTTAACCGCTGAGCCATCTATCCAGCCCCTTCCCTATCTCAAAATAGATGAATCTTTCAGGAGTCTGTCAACCAGTGGGATTTTTCTCCTGCTCCTAGTCACTTGTGTGTGCCACCACGCTTGTCTTTATCCCTTCTATCTTTGATCCTGAAATACCCAAATCTAACATTTGTGTAAGGAGGCAGAGGTACTTTTCTTCCCCTTTTGTACAACCCTTACAACCTACGGGACAAATATATTTTTGAGTAAAAATATAACTAAATATTTTTTATAGATGGTTATACTAGCAGACTCTGAAGGTCCAAGCCCATCCTTAGGAACAAAAGCTAACCTAAAGCCACCAGCCAATCAGGTCATTTCACAGCCTCAGAAATGACAAGAGAATTGTTTCAAGGTTACTCAAAGTCGTTTTTAGTTTGCTTTTTGAGTCAGAGATTCCTGTATCTCAAGCTATCCTTGAACCTGAGGCTGACCTTGAACTTATGACCTTCCTTTTCTCCACCTCCCGAGAACTGGGATTGTGGATACATAGCAGCACCACAGCTGGTTTTATGTGGGGCTGGGGATCAATCTTTTGTGTATGTTTAATAAGCCTACCTCCTGGGCTCTATCTCCAGCCCCTAGATTTGGCTCTCCATAAGATGAGCAGAAATTTCTTAGAAAAGCTCGCTCTCCTGTTATTTGACTTTTTCGTCTATGCCTTTGCTAGTTGTGGGCCAAGCAGGCATTGTATTAGTGTAATAGACAACTCTTAACAACAGGAAAACTACGTAGTTCCTCAAATCACTACAGACACACTGTCAAAGGCTGCATTCCCCAGAGACCCAGATACAGGTTCTTGTCCTGTGCTTGAAAAGAGTGGGAAGCAGGTATGGACAGGGACAAAGTCGCCCCCCTCACTGATGTGAGCTGGACTTTAGACCAAGTAGCTCTGATAGAGGATATAGTCTTGTGGATAGTTGTATACCCTTCCTAAAAAGTAATAGGTCACAGTGACACACACCCTACACATACCCTACAAACACACACACACACACAGAGGAAGGGGTTGGAAGAGGAGGCTTAATAAAGTCAGCAATCAAGCCAGGCCTCCAGGAGACCTAGTGGCACAGACTTGTAATCCCAATTACTTAGGAAGCTGAAACAGGAAGATCAAATGTTCAAGACTGCCTGGGCTACAGAAAACTACTCAAAGCCAGCCTATGAAATTTACTCAGACCTCATCTCAAAAAAATATTTTAAGGGTCAAAGATATAGGTCAGTGCTAGAGGCTTGCCTACCATGAGTGAGACCCTTGGTTCCATTCCCAACACCATTAAAAAAAAAAAAAAAATCTATCCTAAATGGCAGAGCCAAAAAGAGACTTGTAGAACTCTGGCCAAAGGCATGGCCCTCAACCAAGGACGCTGGGACCTTTCAAACACTTACTCTGCTCACAGAAAGTCATTCAGAGACTCCTGCGTAGGGTGACTATACCCCAGGTCAGCAGTGATAGTGTGTGGACAAAGGTCAGCAAAATCAAGTAGCCGTCAGTGCTAATGACCTTTCCCTTCCTGCAGCTGGGTCCAGTCAAGCTGGGAGAAGTCACAGAGGGGAATCCTTCTCAACTTGCCAATGTGGAAGCTGAAGCCCATGGGGAGGAAATCAAATGTGGAAGTATTCCTGGGCGGTGGGGAAGTGAAACAGGTTCCACCTGTAGACAAACCTAGTAATCCTAGTGATGTTTCCTGCAGTAAATGGTCTGTTCCTGCTGTTTCTTCGTCATAAAATTATCTGGGCCAAGAGAAGACATCAAGATAAATTGCTACATATGCGGTGGGGGATGGGGGATGGGAGAGATGGCTCAGTGGTTAACAGCATTGACCTCTCTTCCAGAGGTACTGAGTTCAATTCCCAGCAACCATAACCATCTGTAAGGGGATCTGATGCCCTCTTCTGGTGTACACACACACACACACATAATATATAATATATATTATAATCTTTAAAAAAGACACACGTGGTAACCCTTCAGCCACATGAGGGGGGGGGGGCATGCTGGCCACAGGTTCCTTTGTAACTCTTTGTTCTCTCTGGACACCAGGTGACAGCAATACTTAATTAGACTCTAAACTGTTAGCTGCTGTTTCTTTTACTAACACTCTCAAGTTTTTGGTTTTTTTTTACTAACTTCTCAAGGTTTGGGAAATGTTCCTTCCTATCTGTATCCCACATGCGCGTCTGCTTTTGGAGGTGCTGGGTCATTAGGAGCCCTTGCAAGACGGAGCCAACAGTCTGTGACAGCCTTTCAGGAATCCCTACCTTCTCTGGGTCCCTCTCTGGCCCTGGAGGCAGGACCAGTCCCACTGTCTGGCTTGACGAGTGCCTGTGTGAAACTTTCCTACAGGACCACCCCAAGAAGCAAGGGACTCTGTTTATGGACTAGCTAGTGATGGAGAGGAGGAGAAGACCAGAGCCCTGGTAACCCTTCTTCTCTTGTGTAATGTGGCCTTGCAACCTGTCTGTGGCTACCTCAAATGTGCAGAATTTCCTTTCTTGTCCACCTTTGATTCCATTGACGGGATTAGCCCCCCACCCCAGCTATGTCCTTTGATGTGGGCAGGGGATGGGGGAGCAGCAAATCTTAATCTCTGGAGGGCTTCTCCGGATTCAGTGTCTGGGTAAACCCATTACATCCCTGCTCTTTTATCCCCGCAGGACACTGGCTCCACTAGGCTCCGGAATCTTCACAGATCCGAAAGGTTTGTCAGACAGTAATAAAAGGGGGTGGGGGTGGGAGCCCAGGCACCATCACCAGCCACTTCAGGGTATCCTCCTTTCTGCCGCTCTACTCCTGGGCTCCGAAATAGTAGGGATTACAGAAGCCTGAAGCCTGCACCCATCATGGAGCCTTCAGCCCTCAAGCTCTTCCGGAGCTGTGGTCTTTTGAGCACCTGCCTCAGCGCATCTGTCTGTCCTAAGCGGGGAATCTCGGTGGCACACGCAGAGAAAGTGCTCAGCCCCGCCACAGGATTTAAAGCATGCATTGAGTAGTGGGGCCAGGAAAGAGGAGATAGGAACGTAGCCAATATCTAATAGCAGAAGTGGCACGGTATTTTAAGTAAATGATTGCAAGCCTCCACCTGAAGACGGTTAGGGAACTCAGTCTTGGTGGTTATGTGGGCTTCTCTATGGCCCCTGGAATCAATCTTCCGCTGATTTATTTTGGTGGAAACCTGCGGATGGTCTACATCCAATTAACCCTTCGCGCGCCAGCAGAGAGGGAGGAGACAGAGAAACGTAGCGGGTTAGGTCTTCACCTCTACAGTTTTGGGTTACTTCCATCTGTATCCTAGCTTCTCTCTCCCACCCTTAAAGGAACCCCAAGTTTTCAAGAGATTCTTTCCCGGAAACTGCACTGGGTACTTTAAATGTATCATCTCCTGGGGTTGCCAAGAAGCCCTCAATGGCAGGCATGGCCTAGGTTGCGGATGGGGAGGTCGAGGCCCGCTGCAGGGCGCTGCTCGGCGACCAGCGCGCGGCTTGAGAGCAGGGCGGCCGACAGGGGGCTCCCGGCGCCGGTCTCCACCGGAGGAAGCCCGGGCAGCGGATCGGACCGGTCAGAGGAGGAAAAGGGAAAATTACTGAGGCTCGGGGGCCGGGAAGGGCTGCGTGACTGGGTGGAAGGCACTTGAGACTGTTGAGTCGGGCAGCCCAAATCCTCTGCCCCGGGCGATTCTGGAGAGGGACACCCCACCCCACTCCCCGCAGGGTCTTTCCGCCCGGGCTGTGAGCAGGAGCGGGCGTCTCAGCCGGGGGGCGGCGCCGGTGAGGGGCGGGCGGAGGGCGGGCCGGGGAGGAGCGCGGTCGGCTGGGCTCGAGGAGGCTGCGCTAGGCGGGCGCTGGCCGTGTGGGTCCTCCGGGAGCCGCGGGGCGCGCAGCCTTCCTGATGTGTCACCAGCACGTGGAACCAGATTGCGCCGAGAGAGCAAGCGGGAGGAACCCCGCAACTTTCGAGGGGCCCCGCAACAGCGCACATGTCCTCCCCGGCGCAGCAGGGGTCCCGCGGCGATCCCCAGGTCCCGGAGCAGGTCAGAAGAGGCCGGGGACCCTCGGCCAGGGGCGCACGAAATTGCGGGAACATCGGGGTAGGCGGCGCGGGCTGCGGTCGCGGTGCAGGAGGAAGCAGCTGGGGCGCCACGGCTGGGTCCCGCCTCGCCGGACTGAGCGCAGGTAACCCGGCGGCGCACAGCTGGGCCTCGCGGGCACGGCGTGTGGGCGCTGGGAAGTTTCTCGGCGTGCAGCCCTTACGCTCGAGTGGATATGGGGTGGGGGACAGCCGGGGGCGCTCACTGCCGGCGTCCCCAGCACTGTCTCTCGGGCCGCGTGCGCCGCTCGTCGTGTAACCCTTCGAGGGCTGGTTTCGGAGCCCTCGGGGCCAAGACCGGGAGGGGCAGGTGACTTCTTTGCAGAACTGTCCCTGAGCCTCCGCAGTGCCAAGAGCGGAGCCGGGCGGCGGGACTCATGTCCCGGGCAGCCCTTGGGGGGGGGGGGGGGCGGGCGGCACACAGCATCCTGAACTCCAAGACGGACGGGAGCTGAGAGCTGGGTCTTTGCGGGCAAGATGAGGGTGTCAGTTCAACTGGCCTACAAAGTCCCAGTCCTCGGTCCCCAGGACCGGCATTTTCTCCACGCTTCTCGCCGCCCGAAGCCCACCCCTTCTTTATCCTCGTGCGCTCCGGTTGGGCCCCCACCTCCCATGTCCACCAGGGTGGAACCGACTGGAAAGACGAGCGCTGCGAGATGTCTGTGCGGTTTCTGGGGAATCTCTTGCTCCGGCAGAGAAATCGAAACGTGCTTGAAAGTCCAGGGTCGGGGGAGAAAAGGCTTTTTTATTTTGGACCCGCCTGCCTTGCTGTGTGGCGCCAACCTTGAGCTTGGGGGTGGGGAAGATAGAGCCTGATTTCTGGACTTGCTCCTGGGTAGGCGGCCTCGGTGCGGAGCCCATGCCTCCCAACTCCATGTCTTAAATGGAATCTGTGGACACTTCTCTAACAAGTCTTTTGCCCCCTTTCACAACCCATTACTGACCCCCATCAAGTTTTATGCCGGAAAAAAAAAAAAAGCCCCCTCTCCCTTAAGTTCTTATGCTCTTAAAACTTTTCTTACCACCCCATCCCCACCACATAAAATTCTACACAAAGCCCTGAAATCTCGAATTCTGAACTTGGCCCCTTTTATCATTTTGTGTTGTGTGGCTCTCTTGGCTAGCTTGAAAAAAAAAAACAAAAACAAAAACAAAAAAAAAAAAAAAAAAAAGTTTAGGAGCATGCCCTTAGAAGAGTTGAACTCTGTGTATGAAGGGCAAGCTGACCAATAGGCCACCTCTGGCCCGCTTCTTCCTGGCATTAGGAAATAAGAGAGGTTTCTAGAAGCTTGGAGGCTGGAGCAGGAGAAACCAGGTTGGCCCACCACTTTGTACAAAGTTGTACAAAAAAAAACATATAAGAGGTATTTTCCCTATAGACTCCCTGTGTTTGTGGACCACGTGCAAAGTAGTCCCTGTACAAACCACTCCCAGGCTGTTGTCCCTGTCCCTCACTGACATCTAGCAATAGCAACAGGAGAAGGAGCCAGGTGTGAAGAGAAGTCTCCAAAATGTAGGATTGGGCCTGTGAACCTCAGCAAGGGTCATAGCCTGGGCTTTGTCCATGCAGGCTCTAGTTGGAGTAGGCTGTTGTTTGAAGAATGGAAAAAAAGAGTTTCTTTGACCACGATGTAGATTTCCTACCATTGACAGATTCCTATTTTGAGACAAAACTCTTTAGGGAGTGGACCTCAGGCACTTCTGGAGGCCTTGTTCCTAATTAAGAAAAATGCTTTCTTTGGGGTGCAGAACCAGGCTAGAAAACACAAGTTATCCTGCTATTCCAGCCCCCCAACATCAGTATGAAAAAGTAAATGAAGTGGAAATCTCCGTAGTATCGTGTGGTCATAAACCATCCACAGAAGTGAGCTGGAGCCCTGCGGTCCAGAAAAGCCTGCCGGACTGGCTGCTTTGCACCCACCCTGGAGGGGCCAAACTTTGGAATCTGGGACATAAGTCACTGGAAATCAGGAGCTCCCAGCATCCAAGGCCTGCAGTTCCTAGTCAGGCGTGGCTGTGGCCAGGTGTTAGGGTTTTGGGTTTTGTTGTTGTTGTTGTTTTTGGTAATGATTTGGTCCTTCATTGCTTTAGGGAAAGTGAATGGTTTGATTTCTCTTTTTTTTAAGAAAGAAAGGAAGGAAGGAAGGAAGGAAGGAAGGTTGGTTGGTTGACTGAGATAGGCACTAGGCTGGGCTAGCCTATCCTCCAGCAGCTGGTTTCTGCTTTTAAATAAGCACATGCATTTAGCAAAAGCAAGTGCTTGGGGGTGTGGAGGACTTTGCAGCTCTGCTGCCTCTCCTGGCAGGCACCTCCTTCCTGGCCCCAGCATCTCACCCTAGTCCATCCTTGGAAGATGGGCACCTTAAGGCTTCTCAAAAGGATGTGACTGGATGGCTAGGCTTGTTTGTACTGGAACCTTCTTCAGGAAGTAGCTAAAGGCAAGGTGGAAAGCTGACTGGAGGGAAAGGATTTTAGCCAGACCTCCAGGGAGACCCGTGTGAATTCAGGTACTGCTTGCTGGCTGGGAGGAAACATTCATTCCCTCAGCTCTTAAGTAAATTGCAACCCTGTAAATAATTAACCTCGCCCTCCTAGTTTTTTCTTTTTAATAAAATCTCAACTTATTAAAGATTAAAGATCAATTTTTGCCTAGCAGGATAGGAATGATAAAAGGTAATGTTGGGAGGAGCTAGTCCTCTGCTCTGTACCTTCAAGTCCTGGCAACTTTGAGAGCTTTATTTATTTTTTATTTAAGTGCATAGGTGTTTTGTTTACATGTATGTCTGCATCACATGCATGCCTGGTGCCTGGGGAGGCCAGAAGAGGGTGTGTCTGGAGTTACAGATGGTTGTGAGCTGCTTCGTAGGTGTTGGGAAGGACAGCCGGTGTTCATAACTGCTAAGCTGCATCTCCAGCTCGAGAAGGCTAATACTTAGTAATGGTCACTGTGTTTACTTGCTGCCTGCCCCGCTGGCCTCTTGAATGTCTCCCTGGGCTTTCTTCACTGGCTCTTTATCCAAAGTGAAGCTATCAAATTCTCCAGGGTAGCGGCATTCTACCCCCGCGCCGGCACCCCCTTTATCTAGCAGCTGTTTGGCCCTCCCTACCTCATTGGGTTGATCCCCTCTCCGCCTGCTCTGCTGCCCTCTGGAAGGCTGGTAAATATTTGGCTAGTGTCAGGACTTTTGCACAAAAGCACGGAGCTCCTGATCTGTGTAAGTCCCTACAAGAGAGTTATAGCAGGAGAGAGGGATCATTTTATTTTCCAAAGGCCACCAAGGCATATGGTGGGTTTGGGTGTATTGGGGCTCCAGTTCTGATCCCTCAGTAGGCTGAGTATAGCTTTGGCTAGATGATTTGACTGTTCCCCAATTTCTTCTTTGTGAATCAAGGGTTATGATTTTTACTTTGGGGTTGTGGCTGGCACAGCCTAGCAGCTGTCCCATGGGAGGTCCATTCTATATATACACACACACACACACACACACACACACACACACACACACAGAGTGAGTTTGGATGTGTTCATGATGGTATGGCCATGTGCCCCACTTGTATTTTTAATCTTCCTGTTTATATCTGTTGATTGAGAGGGGTACAGTGTGACTGAGACCTTACGCTTTTGAGTCTGGTAGGCTCTCATACTGACTGTTGTTTGCTGACACACACAGCCATTGGGGGAGTTATTTGGTGTACTTGGGGAAGAACACCAGGAATGGTGGCTTCGTGATCAAAAGCTGGAGCTAATATCTGGAGCCCTTCTCCTGGCTTGCTCCTTTGCTTTTTTTTTTTTTTTTTTGAACATTTAGCATATGTTGTTTACTTATTTATCTGTATGTATATGCACGGGTATGGTATATACATGTACGTATATGCATGCATACTTTCTAACACATGAATCCCAAGCCAAGGATCAAAATCAAATTATCAGGCTTGGCAGCAGAGTCTTACCAGCTCTTTTTGCCATTTAGTGGTTCTGGGAGCATCTGTGGAAAAGCTGGTCGGTCCCCCTACTGCTCACACTGGCTTTTCTGCCAGCCCTGAGAGCATATGAGGGGAAGGATGAGGCTGAGATTCAAAGCAGAAGGGCCTCTCCCAGGGTCTCCCAGACAATTCCCCGGTCTTCTGAGTAGAGCTCCCAGGTGGGGAGTCAGCGAGCCTGAGCTATAGCACAGGACCTGGGAGGTTCAAAGGAACCCTGGCCTGTAGATGCACCAGGGCCACTTTGCACTGTTCTGCAGAGCCATCAGCCTGGACAGCTTGAAGATCCTTCCACCTCTGACCCCAGTACAAGTCAAGAAAAGTCCCAGGAAAGATAGCTCCATTTCTCTGGTGACTCCAGGCTGGCTTACTCTTACTGGCTTAGTGGCAAATTCAGCATACTCTGTAGAGGAACAAAATAGTTACCATCAGATTGGGGGACAAATCAGAACTTCACGAGCCTGCACTTTCTTATGGCACCTTAAACAGTCATCTTTAAAGTCTCTAGTTGCCTTAACGGGCTCTGCACAGAACGAACGGGCAGACGACTTCTCACCCACTATGGGTGTGCCCTCTCTCCTTTTGGCATGATCTGGCAACTGGGGAATTTGGAAATCACTGTGCAGCCAGCCCCCTGTGTTGGCTGCCCAGGAGGACCGAGGAAATGAAGGTGCCCTGTGGAACCAGCTGTCCTGAGATTTTGATTTCAGTGTTACCATCCTGGTGCTGAAAGTACCTTCTCTGCCTAGTAGGAGCTGGACCCTACACTACACCCCCTTGTAGTCTCAGTCCTCCTGAGAGAGGACATGACAGAGGAGATGGGGATGGGCTGGGTGCAGAAGAGGGGGAGGGGTGTGGGAGGAATTTGGAGATGTGCAGCTATAAAGTTTGGATCTAGGAAGACTTTGTGGTCCATGCTCCTCCAAACCGCTTCCTCTCACGGGATCTCTCGCCCTGGGGAGGGTGGGCTTCAGGGGTAAGCACTGAGCTTCTCTTTCTCAGAAGCTAAAATCCCAATCTCCCAAGCATATGCCTAAGAAATAACCCTTCAGGCTGGGCAAGATGGCTTACTGGGTAAAATCACTGCTGGGCACACCTGATATCTATTTGAGTTTTAATCCTCTGAACCCATGGTGGAAGGAGAGAATTGATTCCGAATGTTGTCTTCTGACCTCCAAGTGTGTGCTGCAACATGGACACACCTGCATTCACACACACACACACACACACACACACACACACACACACACCAATGATAAATAATTTAAACAATAGCCCTCCACCTTTTCCCTTTTTCCTCCTGTTTTTCCTCTGAAAAACAGAGGAAGTGCATGGTGCACACTTGCTGGTAGCATCTTGCTTTCCCAGAAGGCTGTCAGAGACCTACTCTGCTGCTGCAGCTGGATTTGGGGAGAAGGCACCACCGACTGACTAGATCTGGGAGCTTGGTCATTATAGATACTGGCTGGATTGGGCTGGTAATACTCCCAAGACTCAGTTTTCCAACTCCATCCAAACCTGCTTTGTGGGGCATTATGAAAAAATGAACAGAAAGCCTGTGGGAATGCCAGGCACAAGGTGGAGGGTAGGACGTGGAGGCTGGTCCCAAGTGATACCAGAGTTCACCCCTGGGCTTGTAGGGCCGATGAGCAAACTCTGGTAAGGTCAAGATAGGACAGCCAGAGGCTGGCAAGCCTGCTTGCTGACTTGATATCTGTAGAGAAACCTCTGGAAGAAAAGCCTTTGCCAGAGAGATGTACCTGCAACCAGCTGGTTGGGATGGGGGTGCCAGAAGTGCCCACTTTTCCAGAGGAGTCCAGTGATCACTACTGGAGACTGTTGAAGGAAACAGATCTGTGGGAGGGGCAGGCTGGTGTCTGACCTCTGACTACTGACCTGGCTGTTGTGGGCTTCAGTACATAGAGGCAGGAAGAAAATGTCTTTGGTTTTGGACAGTTTTGGTTTTGTTTGTTCGGGACAGGGTCTCACTGTATAACACTGGCTGTCCTGGAGCTCTGCTGTTGCTCTTGGAAGTTTGAGAGCTAACAGATACTTAAGTAGGACTTAAGTATAAGCAGAATGTTAAGAGTTCCAGTGTTCTGGCCAGACCCCTCCATATCTGTGAGAAGCCAGCAAACCATTCGTTGGTGTGAAGGGTGAGCCCTCCCTTCCCAGACCCTAGGACACATCCACTCACCCACTCTCACACTCTCTTCTCAATCTGGTGGTGGCAAGTGCTCATCTTTGGCCAGATCTGGGAACATGCATGTACATACAGTAACCTTGGCCAGATTTTGAGTGTTGAAACATCTGGCAAACGATTTTGTTTCAACAATGGCTCTTTTCTATGGACACGGGCTTGGAGGGGCAGAGCCGGAATGCTAGGAAAGGGGTCTTGGGATCCTAACTTAGACATGAGGGGTTGGAGTGGAGCAGGGGTCAGCCTCTGAAAATAGTAGCTAGGAAACCAGCCTCTCCTCTCTAGCTCCCCGGTGGTGGGAGGGGCTGCTGTCAACCTCCCCTGGCACTGTCCCTGTCTGTCCTTTTGGTGGATTGCGTTGTAATTAGACAAGTTGTGACAAATATCCCATTGCTTTTTGGGCTGGAGACTTGTGAGAGTCCTGCCTGGAAACCCCGCCTCATTTACTTGGAGCCGTAATTAGGCAAGAGAATAGTTCCTGGGCCTCTGATTCAATAAAGACTCTTTTATGATGTTGGTTTTTCCCAGAAAAATAATACCACTTTGCTCCATTTATTGCATTTAATGTGTAATCATATTAGAGGCAGGCAGCCCAGGGGACTGAAGTTACGTATGTGGCGTTTTTTTTTTTTTTTTTTTTTTTTTTTTTTTTTTTTTTTTTTTTTTTTTTTTTTTCCATCGAAGTCTGTCAGTGTCTTCAGAGAGAAACAGTGTCTCCAGTAAGAAAGAAAAAAAAGTGACACGGGACATTGTTGAATGTCTTTGAGGATTTTCTCTCTTGTCATTCAAAAGATGTTTTCCCCCTTCAGGGTGAGAGGTGACTTAGGTTTAAAACCCAGAAAGTGAAACTATTGGGTCTGGCCCTGGGCACTCCCACCCTGTTGCTCTGGGCTGTCCCAAGTTGCTTACCCAAGCAGTGTGTGTGAGCCTCAGTTTGACCTCTTCAATGTCCATATTTGCCCCATGAACACATGTGCTGCAGAGAACCCAAGAAGGTGCTCTCTTCCTTTCTGTAATGTCGGGATGGACCTTTACCCCAGCACTGGGCTGTAAGCAGTACTGCAGCAGGTGGCTGGAGCAGCTAGCCTTGACTAAACACAGCCTGGAGTTCCCAGTAGCACTGCGTTTATCAGGCAGGTGTGCCAGGCCCCTGCCAACACTAACAGAACATCTGACCCAGGTACATGGTGTTTGAAGGGTATGCTCTCCCAGGTAGACCCTCACCTCCGTCCCTCGAGCCCCCTACCCCTGCTATCTCCTTTGCCATCTTGTTCCCAAAGTGGTTCTCAGCCAGACCCAAAGTGTTTCCCAATCAGGGAGTAAAATTACTCCCACAGATCTGCCCAGTGCCAGGGCGAGGTAGAAATCACCAGTGGAATCAAGAACTTCTTTCCCAATTTGGGGTTAAGAAATCTTAGACGATGAGGAAATTGCTGGTCGTCACTCGTAGGAGTGGTGTTAAGAAAGAGGGCTTGACACTTCAGAACGCTGAAACTGGGTTGCACTAAACAGAGAAAATTCATTTAATTCCAGGTCGGGTGGGAGCCACCCCTTAGAGTCTCTTCAGACATCCTATAGTGGGGAAGAGCTATGCATTTTCTAGGAGATGGGTTGTCTTTGTATAATGGGACATATTATAATAAATAATCTTAGTTTGGCCTGACAAAATGGATCAGCAGGTAAAGGTGCTTGCTGCTAAGCCTGAGGACCTGAGTTCGATTTCCAGGTCCCACATGGTAGAAGGACATGATTTGTTCTTTGTCCTAAGGGTGTGTGCGCACATGTACACACACACACTAAAATTTTTTTTTAAATTTTAATCTACCTTAAGATTATTTTTGGAAATGTATACCTTAGGCTTTCTGGGTGTTTTTTTTTTTTTTTTTATACTTTTGGAAAAATTCCTGTTATATTTTATATTTTTATTCTAATTTATACCCCTCCCACCAAGAAGTATAATTAGAACATCTGAAACCAAATTATCCAATTAGCACATTTTTTTTTCTAATTAGCTTCTAGGAAGTTGTGATGAGATAAATCATTTTAGGTTTCCAAATGGAATTTTGGCCACAGGGAGGCTCTGAAAAAGTACACAAGGGAAAACCAAGAATGGGGTCTTTAAAGTTTCAGCTCCCACCCACCTCTCGTCTCCTGATAAACCCAACCCATCAGGTCTGCCCCTCAGACCACAGCAGTGACCAGAGGAGTTTGTCCTTGTCTGCATAAATTGAATAGGGGAGCTATTCATTCTTGACTCCACTATCTCTGATAATACTAACTGTCTCCACGTTTAGCCTTGTTAGTAGCTGGTGTTTTGGAGGGAAAAGCTGTCTGGGAGTGTGTATTCATCCAGTGTGTCATTGCTGAATGTCTTGTGTTTGCTTTCTTGTATCTACCTGCAGTAAAGGCCATCTGGCCAGACTCAGAGTGCTGCCCAGCCAAGGCCAGGAGTCAAGGTACAGTGTCTGCACTCCATAGCCGCTGCTGCCGCCACAGGCCCACACCCTATTTCCCAAATTCTGAACCCCACAGAACTTTGAAAACCCCAAGTTTCACCGTTGGTAACTAAATCTTTGGGAAAACTTGGACCAAACTGACCTGAGACTATTAGTCTGTATTTATCGTGGGAGTATGAATATTCATAAGCCTCATTGCAGCGGTATTAACATGTTTGATTACAGTTGCTGCCCCGCTGGGTTGTTGCATAATGTGTAGTAGTAGCATAGGTGTCATGTTCCAGTCTAAACCTGAGCGGTCACAAGCACATCTGGCCTGAGAGACTGGGGTAAGAGATTGTGGCTCTTACTGTAGTGTCCACTTAATTAAGGCGACAACAGTGTTGTGTTCAGAGCTGCGGAGAGTCCTCTTTCTAGGGTTCTTTTCTGGCTACGGTAGGAGGCAGCCAGCCTGCAGGCGAGCTGCCCAAATAACCACATTTCTTCCACTTTCGGTGGCTGGACTTTGCTGCTCAGCTCTTCCAGCTGCTTGTCACAGGCCTTGTGAGCTCGCTCAGCAGGCTTTGCTTACGTGTCTTTTATATGTAGCCAGTGGTGCCTGGTGCATGTGAGCAACCATGGCTCAGAAGCAAGCAGAAGCATTTTTTTTTTAATTCAAATTACAAATATTTTATGCAGTGAGGGTCATGTCTTATAACTAAGGAAGTCTCTGTCTTAACAATGGTTCAGCTTAGGATTTCTGAACCTTACAAAATGTACTTACTGTGTATCTGTCTGTCTGTCTGTCTGATCCAACTTGGGGCATTGTATATGGTAATGTAGGTAGGGTCTAGACCAGTAAGCTGCATCACTTGTCTCAATAAGCATTTACTAAAATCTGCCCTTAGAAGTTTCCTTCCTTTTTTTGGCTAGGTGTAGTGGTACAAATTCCAATACTCAGGAGGAGGGAGGCAGATCTCTTGAGTTTAATGCCATTCTGGTCAACAAATCAAGTTCTAGGATAGCCAGGGCATTTACACAGAGAAATGCTGTCTCTAAAAATCAAGAAAAAAAAAGAGTTTGTTTTTTTAAAAAATGTTTTTCATATGTATATGTGAATGCCTGTATGTGTGCCATACATACTTTATGCCACGGAGGCCAGAAGAACATATCAGATCCCCTGTAGCTGAAGTTATCAGGTTGTGAGTTGCCATGTGGGTGCTAGGAACCAAACCTGGGTCTTCTGCAAGAGCATCAAGTGTTCTAAACCGCTGAGCCATCTCTCCAGCCTTGCCCTTAGAATTTTGCCCTTTTCCTGGGCTGACAATACGCGGTATGAATCTCTCTCACTGCTGGATAGTGGCCATGAGCTACAGCTTCCAGACAGCCCCATGATCTCAAAAGAGGAAGAACCATTCTCCATAATGTGCTATTGCCAAGTAGCACATGGCTGGTAGGTTAGGTGTGGCACACACATTTCATCTTATGGTATCATCGGCTTCAGATAGGTGGTTGACAGGATCCCATGAGGTTGAGGTATGCCTCTGGTTTGTTCTGTTATCGTGGCCTCATAGTGGCCGTAGAAAGTGCATACCTATGTTCTACTAACATTTTATAGAAACAGATGGCTCGGAGGGGGAAGCACTTTTGCACAGTTTGGATTCCTAGGCAGTCCATGTAAGGAGTGGCCAGAATATCACATCCCTCTGTAATGTACTCTCACTGGTCTGCAAACATGAGTGAAGGGACGTGCAGTGGTCTTGGGAGCAGATACATGTGTTTATATGGAAAGTACATCTAGGCCCAGTTCCAGTAGTACTGAGGGGCACCTGGGTCTCCACCCTCTGGGTGCTGAATTGTGCCCCATGATGTACCAGCTGTCGGCATAGACCAGATAGTGCTGTTGCTGGGGCTGCTGAGGGACAGCCAAGTGAATGTTCTTACCAAAAGAATTTCTGGCAGAGAGAGATTGGTTATGGTAAAGCCAGCAGCTTTGCTGAATGACTTGCAGATCTCCTGGCATGTTCAGCATAGGCCAGAAAGGCCAAAAAAGGCTTTTCAGTGTGGCCCAGGATAAAATCCAGCAGAGCCTCTGTCCTTCGACCCACAGCCTGCTGCCCTGGAACTGACTCATTGAGATAACTGGAAGGAGAACCAAGTCCTGCAGGCAATGGCCCCTGACCTGCAAACCTGGCCACAAAGGGCAAGCTCTTGCCTCAGTGGCTTCTCTCTGTAGGACGGATTCTCCTCATGACTCTTCAGGCCTGGCACCTTCTCCCTGGGCCACTTTCTAGCTAGGGTGGGGCTAGTACATAGCTTTCCCTCTAAAGCGCATTCCAAACAAGGGCTGATACCTAGTTAGCTTTTTTTTTTCCCTTCTATCATGGTTTTGTGGGTAACTGGCTATTTTAGGGATTCTGTTTGATGGGAAACCTCCCCTCCCTCCAGCTCCCTGGTAAGCCCTGGTGGCTCATCAGCCCCAGAAGAAAGGCATGAGCCAATTGGTCCCCAAGCATATGCCCATCATAGGCCAATTCAGCCAAAAATATATGCCCATCATAGGCCTGTGCAAAGTGAGGACTCTGGGAAGCCTAGTGATACAGGGTTGGGTGGCCAGGGTTTGCCAGTGGCTAAAATTATCATCTGGCATAGCAGGGAGGTGTTCCTCTGATCCCTGCCAGGTGTCAGATCCCACTTCAGTTTTGAGCCCCTGCACCAAAATGGTAAGGAGTTCCAAGAATTGCCAGGGAGACTGTTGTCAAGGAGGATTCCAGACCCGCTCATGAGAGAGTGATGAAAGCACTTCTGGGATCATTTTCAGATGGGGTGGACCAAGAGGTGAGATGGCTTAGTGTTACACAGCGTGGTGTGTGTTGAGGCAGTGGAGCAGAAAAATATTCTAGCCCAGGGATGGGCTGAGGTCAAGAAAGGTCACCCAGAAGAGGTGAGCTAAGCCTTGAGACACAAAGAGGATGGTGATGACAGCCAGTCTTGACCAGACCATTTCAGGGAAAGCACAATTCTGAGTCCTTTACACAATTTTTTTTGGGGGGGGGGAGGAGGGTGGGTTCTTCCAGACCATCAGTGAGGCGGGTAGACCCCAGTCTCACAAGCTCAACCCTAAACTTCCAGGAGTGAAGTACCCTTGTAGGTTTATGTAGCTAGTAGGAAGGGAGCTAGTGTTGTCTGTGATGTGGGGGACACACCTGTGCAGCAGGTGGCACAACAGGAGCTGTGGAGATGGGCTGCTTAGCAGACAAAGCATGACATGGTCACAGAGGCGCAGGTGATGTGGGTCCTAGTGTTTGGGGACCATCTGGGTTTTAGTTTACATGGCTGTGATCTCGGTCAGGGCAGGAAGCTCTGGGTAAGTGTTAAGTACAGTTGGGCAAGACTGGAGTGGGCTCATTTCTCTTAGTATGAGCCACGAAGGGACCTGGAGCCCGGGGAGGAAGATGTGTTGTCGGTGCTGGGGCACAGCAGGGCACACCTCACCCCTATCCCCAGGCCTCTTAAAGGGTAAGCATTCTCACAGTCCCGCCCAGCCCTTGGCATAGAGTGGATTATACTTGTTGAAGGTGCCAATCACTTTGTCTACTTGGGTTCTTTCTATCCTCACATTGCCCTGCAGAATAAGGCTTATTACTCCTATTGACGAAACATGAAAGACAGCCATGGAAATAGTTTTCAGTCACACGCTGAGAAAGCCTTGTCTTCCAGTCTCTGTCTTCCTCAGGGATGCCTTTTCTGAGAAGAAAGTGTCCTGTGTACTAGGCAGAGCTCATGGCCCCACAGAGCCTGTCTTAACTGGACAAGTCCCACTCCCAGTGTCAGTAGGGTAGATGGTAGCCTTTGGGGAACCTAGGTAGAGTGGCCTGGGCAGAACCAACTGTCCTGTTGATGAATGGCCTTCAGTGAAAGACCAGGTTCTGTGGGATGTTCAGGTCTTCCAGGTTTTGACAGCCTGGTGCTTCAAATCATCCCCCTGTTGGCAGGTGGCTCACCCAGGCCTGAAACAGGTGAAACCATCCATTGAAGAAGAGTCTAAATAAGACCCCAAGTCTGGAAGATCTTTTTAAGTTTTTATTTTAGGATGTGTGTGGTGGAGGGAGACACTGGATGAGAATGCACATGTGTGCACATGCCTGCTCTGCACACATGAGGAAGGCGGAAGATGGCTTTCAGTAGTGTCTTGTCTCCCTCCACTGTGGGATCTGGGCATTGGATTCAGGTCAGCAGGCTTATGCTACCAGTGCTTTCACTTGTTGAGCCATCTCACTGGCCCTGAAAAGTTTTTCATTTTGTTTTTTCCATTTTTCTACAAGGAAAAAAAAGTCAGTTATTGGTCCTTCCTTTTTGCCATTTTCTGACGCCTCTACACTTCTTAGAGCTTGAAATTCCCCAGAATCAGTTTGATAGTTTAAACAAAAAAACAAAAAAAAAAACAAAAAACAAAAAACCAACAAACAACCCCCCCCCAAAAAAAAAAAAAAAACCTGTGGAACATTCCTGAAGTCTGTCTTTGCTCATTGTTTCAGTAGAAGGGCATAGGTAGGTCGACCTGAAGCTCTGGACTGTCTGTGAAAGGCGGGGCAAGGTACAAAAGAGAAGCCTGAGGGCCAGCCTGGTCTCCAGGTTCAAGCAGCACCCTGCCCCTGTTGTCTCTCAACTCACAGCTTTTTGTGTTACTCGGCGATGGACAACTTGTGGATAGATAAACTAGCAGTCCTAGAGAACCCAGAGATGGCCTTCTCCTTGAGAAGCCATCTCCTTGCCTCGTTAGATTGTGTGTGTGTGTGCAGGTTTGCATGCCTAGTGGCAAGGAAGAACCCTTGGAGCCGGAGTTAAAGGTGTCTGTGGGACATCTGACTTGTTACATGGATGCTGGGCTGAACTCTAGTACTAGGGATTACACAGCAGCACCTCACCCCAGTCATTTCTCCAGCCCTTGGCTTGTGGGTCTGATTTTGTTTAAGACAGTAGTTTCTCATGTAGCCCAGGTTAGCTTTTAGCTCACCATGTAGCCAAGGCTGCTCCTGTACCCATCTCCCAAATGATAATATGACAGGTGTACACCGTCTTGCCTGACTTGGTTTCTTTTGGGGGTTGCTTTTTAATGGGAGCTATCATGATGGTAAAAGTTCCTTCTGTCCTCTTTGTAGGGTACCCCAGGCCAGGGTGCTGTTAGAAAAGCAGGGCAGAGCCCAACTTTCTAACTGTCTCGACTTTCTCAGACTCACACCTGTATGTTTTTCTTCCACAGAGGCTGAGAGGGGAGACAGTGCTGGCTCTAGGCCTCCAGGCCGAGCTAGTTTTCTTCTTATCTGAATCAGACCTAGCCTCCACAGGACCCTGTTGTGAATACACTAGAGGCCCTTCCTACCTTCTTGAGCCACATTAGACCTGAGACCCTCACTTGACCCCCGGGACCAGTTGCAGCAGGGTGGATCCATGTCCCACCTGGGGGCCAAATGAACCATATTCCTTAGTTCAAGTCCATGGAACTCTGTGGCTGAATGCACCAGCTGGGTTCTAGATTGATTGTGTGTGGGGTGGGGGGGAGAGGGTGGGGCGGGCGATGGATCAGGGTTGGGTAAAGGGACCAGTGTTCTACCTCGCCTCACATAGGCTGGATGACCGACCACCTTACGTGGAGAGCGTTCAAGGACAGCAAGAAAAATGAGGGACTTTCAGGGGCAGCTGTGTTTCCTGACTCAGTCATAATGCCCCTAAAAATCCTTATTGTTCTTGCAGTGTGCATCGGGGCAGCTGTGCCACCAACCCAGCACTTGCCCTGCTAGCCCTTCCAGGATGGAAGAATCTTCTTCCTGTTCTTAGATTGCAGTGTAACCCCCCAAAATACCGACAAGTGGGCATGTCTTGGTTGTTGAAACAGTTAATGTGACTCACACATTAATTTGCACGTATGTTCAGGACTTCTTTTCGGGGAGGGTCGGCATGGGTGGGGGAGGACTGGGGGCACGCATTCCTAGGCCTCCCTGTTTCATACGAGGGAAAGGGTTGTCTGTCTTACAGGATTCCTCCATTCCTGCTTCCTGAGAAGTAGGACAGGAACTTGGTTTTGTTTTGTTTTAGCTTCAAGTGAAGACTGAGAGCCAGTGGCTACTTTGATCTGGGCATTTCTCCTTGGCTGTGATCCCAGAACTTGCTTCTTCTCCATCCCTGTTCATCTCCTCCAGACAACACCTCCATGCTCAGCCCATACCTCTACTTTTTTCTAGCCCCATCCTGCATGTATTTTGACTTGGGGGCCTCTGGGTATGGAGAGGAACTGCAAAGCAGCATACATGCCTTTCCATCCATCCATCCATCCATCCATCCATCCATCCATCCATCCGTTTATGAAACAGGCTCTCATGGAGCCAAAATTGGCCTCCATCTCCTGATCCTTCTGCCTCTGCCTCCTACCACCGAGACTGTAGACATGTGCTCACAACTACCCTGGGCCTTTTCAACAGGAGCGATTTTGTGACATGCTCTTCTTTCCTACCACGACCAAGCCACAGCAATGTCACCAAATCTCAAAGCAACTGTTTGTCTGCCAGCTGAGGCTGGGCTGGGAACTTGTCCTTGGATGGACAGACAGGGTGGGGGATGAGCATTAAGTATCACGGGGCCCGCTACAGAAAATCACCCAGCGTCTCAAGGACCTCACGTCAGCAGGGGAAAGTCATCTTCAGGTCACCAGGAGGAGCCAGCTTGGAAGCACTCATCCTCTGACAAGACACTCTGAGTGCATGGTGTATGCTGGACCACCATGACTGTCCTGCCAGCCAGGCCTCAGTCTGTGGATGGTTTTTAAGAGGCCAGGTTTGTTCAGGCACTGCCTGCTGGTGACTTGCTGGGTAAAGGTTGACTGGATTTCCCCTTGCTGGGCAAGGTAGAGTAGGGCTTTTGTGGAATGAGACTGGAATTTGAAATGGACAAGGGCAACCGCTTTTCCATGAGCTCCTTGCAGCTTTGCTGGCCTTTGCTAACTTCAGTCACCACCCTCCCCTAGGTAGAACCCCTCTGCCCTTGCCTGCCCTGCCCCAAACCTCCTTGTTCCTTCCCGTGGTCTTCATTCTTTTACCAAAGCCTTTCAACAGTGCAGGGCTAGGAAGGTGGCTCAGTAAAGTGCTTATCACAGGTTCCACACTGGACTCATGGCAGCTCACCTGTGAGCTCAGGTGGACAGACGGAGACGGTTCCATGGGCCTGGCCAGCCACCCAGTCTAGCCAAATCCAGGTTCAGTGAGGGACCCTGTCAAAGAATAAGGCGTAGAGTGATTGAGGAAGGCACTCTGAGGTGGACTTCCACCCCTTACACACACATACACATAGGAACACATCTACACACCCAGACATCAGAAGAACTGACAAGAGAGCCACCTGCCTCTGCTTCCCAAGCTGGGACTAAAGGTATGTGCTACTATGCCTGGCATTAGTTCCTAAAAAGCAAACTGATGCTTTTTTTCCCCCTCCCAAATAGAAGGAATTGCTCTCAACTGCTGTTGAGCACTGGGTCAGAGGGAAGAATGAGATTCATAAACACCCATCCCTGAACTATCTGTTGTGAGCCAGGCCTTCCCCACCTTTTCTGTGGCCACACCCCGTTAACAGGATGGGGACTTTTGGAGGGGAGGGACACGTGCCATGTGCACCTGTGGAGGTCTGAGGTCTGCAGGTCTCCTGGGATCAAGCTGCCGTTTACTTGTGGAGCCATCTCGATGGCATCTTTTAAAAATGTATTATTCTGTTAGTTAGGTTTTCCACCTTCATATGGGTTCTGGGGAATTGAACTCAGCTCTGTCAGTCTTACAGGGCAAGCACTTTTATCCACTGAGTCAGAGGGGGCTTCTAAGGAAGCCAGGCCTCTCACCCAGTGAGCTACAGGCCTGTGCCTTCAGGAGCCTGGATTTCTTTCATTTTTTTTCCCAAGGAGGATATGGAGATGTCTGCCACTCAGTGCCTTCCAGCCAGGAACTCAAGAAGTCTTGCTGGAGGGAATGGACACCTCACAGCGGATGTCCCTGACTGACAGCTCTGTCCGGCCTTTTGACCCTTGAATCACTTGAGGAGTGTTAAAGGCCTGTGTTCCCGGTGTCTGTTGATACACCCTAGATCAGAGTTGCAGGAATCGAGAGGAACCTGGGGTGGGTGCCTGGGCTTGCCATAGGCTTTTCTTGCATGCCTTTGTGTTTTGGTAAGCAGCCAGGAGGAACCATCAGTCTACAGGCTCACAAGAGGGAACTGAAGAGAGCCCTTTGGAGGATGGGACCATTTGCCTCTGGCAGGCAAAGGTGACCAGGGGACTTACTGAGGGCAGTACAGGAAATGACAGAGCTGGGATTCACATCTCCAATTCTGACTCCCAAGATGAATGATGCTTCTGTAATAATAGTGGTATTCAATGTTAGTATATAAGAAACATAGTGAATTTTTATGTATATGTTTGTCAGTATATATATTATGTGCATGCTGGTGCCCACAGAGGCCAGAAGAGACCGTCAAGATCCTCTGGAATTGGAGTTATAGGTGGTTGCAGGCTACCCAGTGTGGGTGCTGGAAACTGAACACAGGTCCTCTAGAAGAGCAGCAAGTACTTTTAACCACTGAGCCATCTCTCCAGCCCCCCTAGTATATATAATATTAAACAGCAATCACTTGGTCATTGTATCCAGAGGTGGGTGGGAACAGATGTCTGACCCACAGTAGGGTGGGTCACTTCCCTAGCTTCCAGATGGCAAGTGTCTACTGACCTGACCCTCAGTGGCCATTCTGTCACACTACCACTAATCCAAGCTCTAAGTAGGGCACAGGTAAGTCCCCTTTATAGACAGGAATAGCCATCTGTCTCTGGGTAACAGTGTTAAGACTGGATGCCTGCTGTTGCTCTGCTCAGAGATAGCCAGGAAGGAACGTAGGCATGCTTGGGGCCTGTGTGGAGGGAAAGCCCCTGCTACTGGGGTGCCATGGTATTTGGCAAACTGCCTCCCCTCCTCTGCCAAGTCAGCTCTGGAAGTACAGCCTGAGGATGAGCTGAGTTGGTGGTCAGCACGGTAAGTTGACCGAGGCTCCATTGTTGGCTCCAGGAAGTGGGTAGCTGCTTTCCAGCAGGTCGGCAGAGCCAGCCAGCCAGCCTGTCTTGGAATTGGCGGATGGGAGTTGAGAACACTCTTTTCCTGGAGCCTCTGGGCTCTGGGCCAGGCCCTCAGGCTTCCTTTGTAGGGGGTAGGGGCAAGTGATGGAGCCATTCTTGCCCAGCTTGGCATAGGCCTTCCCCCTCTTCAGCCTGGCTCATGCCCTTTTCTCTGCCCATCCCTCTCAGCAGCAGAGTGCATACTCTTGGCAATGGTATCCATGAAGCTTGCTTTCCTGAAAGCAGGAAGGCCATACAGGCTGACTCGGCCGGCACCTCAGTGGGGGGATTGCACAGCATTGGCTCCAGCCATTTCCCAGTGGGGATGGGATGTGACCCTCAGCAGCCTTGTTGTACCTGGGCCACAAACCCCTCTGAGCTCAAGTACTGGGATCAGATCAAGGACGCCACCCTGGGAAGGCTCAAATCCTCTCTGTGCTTGTTGCCTATTTGATAGCTACAGGAGTCCTGTATAGAATGTCTAGTTTTACATACAGATCCGACACTGTTTCTGCCTGCCTTTTCCCTTCCAGGAGGACCCTTGAGCAGCGAACACTCATGCCTTCAGCAGGGAGCTGATCCCTCGGAGGGTAGTTACACTGCCTGACACTGAGGTGACATTTGGGTCTTCACATGGTAGTTGCTGTCTTCTGCTGTTGATCCTGCAAGGCTGACCTCTCCTGGCAGTTGCTTCTTTGGCCTCTGGCCCTGAACTCAGTTGGGTGGATGGCTCTGGACCTTGCCTCTGAAGCCCAGGTCAGGAGGAGGTATCCATCCCCAGGGGAGTTTCAAGTTCAGATGCCGACAGCTGTGGGCTTTGGCTTAGACCTGGGGCCTCTGCACAGCTCCCCCTTCCCTGTCAGATGTCTTGGGGGCAGGCACCCAGTGGTTTTCTATTTTGCAGAACTGCAAAGAAGCAGTATTCCCTCTGTCCCCACCCACAACATTCCCCTGCCCCTTTGGTACTGGAGTTTGAATTCAGGGCTTTAGACATACTAAGCAAGTACTCTACCACTGAGGTATACTTCCAGCCCCTTTTTGATTTGAGACAGAGTCTTATTATACAGTCTAGCCTGACCTTGAACTCATAATCTTTTTAGCTCCATCTCCATAGTGCTAGCATCATAGCTGTGTACCACCATGCCCATCTGCTTTCCTGTTTGACTCCTGTGTCAGGAGCAGCTCTGGATGGAGACAGGGTCTGTGCCTGATGGCTTGGCCGTTGCAGAATTTTCTGGTAATGCCACAATACAAGACACAATACACTGGCTAGGTAGAGAGACAGGCAGCTGTCAATTTTCCATGGACCTTGTTTCTGATGATGTTTGTTCCTCCAAAAGGTCATCCTTTGCTCTGTCTCACCAGGATTCAAGTATGACCAGCCTCACCCCCTGGCTTTAGAGGTAGGCATTGTGTTCCGGGCCTGTGAACAGACTGCTGAGTTTTCCTACCATGGGACTTCAATTGCATCTTTTCACAGGAGTTGCTCAACTGACAGAATGTCAGCTTGGAATTGCTGGTGGCCAAGTTGGAATGCACGTGAGGATGAAGCCAACAAAGAAGAAAGAAAACACCAAGTGTGTGTGTGTGTGTGTGTGTGTGTGTGTGTGTGTGTTTTTCCCAGAAACACACACCCTTGTATCTATCAACATCAGGTTGGAATAGTTCTTACCTGCCCTGGGCAGCTCCATCCATCCCTTTGATGGCCGGTCCTCCAGCCTTGGCCCACCACTCACCTGTCTTTCTAGCGGTTCTTCTTGTCTTTTCTGGATGGTCACGTGGTATTGCATGTCTATTTTCTCTTAGTGTGTTTTCAAATTCCCTCCTCCATGTGCAGTGGGGGGGGGGGGGGCAGCCGCTTCTCTGCAGGACAGGCAGCATTTGTTTAGCTATCTTGAGGATGGTGGCTTTTGCCAGATTTTGATGGTTCTGAATAAATCTGTTTTGAATGTTCAAGTATCATGTCTTGGGCGTCTGTTTGCATGTGGGCAGCAGGTTCATTCTCTAGTTGAGGAAATGTATTTGCGAAGGTAGAAAGACTTGTCCGAGGTCATGTAACTGCCACAGGGAACCCAGGGAGGGATGGTTAATGCAGTCGAAGTGATGAATATTGGGTGGGCTTAGTAAAAAGGATCACAAAAATTTACTGTAAAACCAGACACTGCGGCCAAGGGGTGCAGAGCCCAGACCCCTCAGGAGCAATCTCTCTTTCATGTGTAAGGCCCTAGACATCAGCTCCCTGACTCTTGGGGGTGGGGGTGTCTGGTCCACCTGCTGCACAGCAGGTGGCTGACAAACGTGCTCAAGCAAGGACCATTGCCCATTTTTCTTTTCTGGTGTGTCCTGCTTTCCAGTCTCCATGTACAGAGGCCATTTTGCCTTCTCTCCTTGTTCTTTGCTGACCTCTGAACTTACTGGAGTGGCTTCTAGGAGTCTGTGGTGGTAAACTGGTCTTGTGATGTTTTCATGAAGGTTTTATTTAAGAGTTCTCAGTCTAGAGCCTCCTATACCACTCTATCCATTTATATATTTGATTTTACAATCCCCCATTAGTGTGGCCAGTCTGAGGTACCGGGCCCTTTTCTGCTTTCAAGGAGCTTGTGGCCGTGAGGGAAATGATGATTTTAGCTCAGTTGTCAAGAGATTTTAGGTGTTTGGATAACTCTGGTGTCCTTCTACAGATCAGATAATGAAGCACCTCTAAGGAGGTAGCTTGGTCCTAAGCAAGCTGGAATTAATGTGGTTTCTTTGTGGCCAAAAAGGAAGGCAGAGTGTTGGTGGGTAGCTCTCAGCTACTACTACATTGCCGTGCCAACCTGCTTCCTGCCACGATGATCATGGACTAACCCTCTGAAACTGTGAGCAAGCCTCCAATGAAATGCTTTTTTTTTTTTTTTCCTATAATCTGCCTTGGTCTCTTCACAGCAATAAAATAGAAACTAAGACATTGACACATTGACTTAGATGAACACATGCCCAGGGCATCCTGGGACCAAGAAGAAGGGTCGATCAAAGCCCTGTGCCCCTTCCAGAGTCAGCCAGGAAAAAAGACAGCATTCCTGGGGAGGTGCTACAGAGTCCAGGAAAAAAATCCAAGCAAGGGGCCCTGGGCCCAAGTGAGAATGCATGGACCTGTGTTAGTTCTGGTAAGGAGGGATCCCCACATTACAAAGCCCAGGTCTCCAGGATCTGTCTATGTCCTAGGGCTTATGACTGGCAGGTCCTGCACTCAAGTCTGAGTTCCTAGTTCCCAGGCTTTGGGGCCTTTGACTCCACCATCATGCCCCATGATGTAGATGCAGTCTAGCTCGGAATGCATGCAAAGCCAGTGTGCTGTGTTTGTTGGTGAGAAATCTGCCTGCTTTAGGCCACTTAGCCTAGAGGTCCAGTGAGAAAGGTGAGGGACTTTGAAAGGGCCTATTAACCAGAATCTCTTTGTAACCAGTGCGAGGGGAGGGCAGTCCTTTAGAGATGGATTCCAACCAATCAATGCAAAATGAGTGAATTCTAAGACCAAATGGATGTGGTGACTCACGCTTGAAATCCCAGCACTTAGAGGCTATAGCCGAATGGTGGAAGCTAGCCTGGGTTACAAGGTGAGAGCTTGTCTCAAGAAATAAAAACATATATTTACACATATATGTATACATATATACATACTATATCTGTCACATGTGTGTACCCAGACATCAGTTTCAGTTTTTAATGAATCGATTTGCATAACAAGATTCCATCTCAAAACAGATATCAAATACATACACTCACAACAATGGTTACTGTCACACACACACACACACACACGAGAGAGAGAGAGAGAGAGAGAGAGAGAGAGAGAGAGAGAGAGAGAGAAGTGCTCACCATGTGTTGTCTCCTGACACAACTCAATGCCGTCTAATGATATAGTCTTGCCAAAACAAACACTAAAGCATACACTTGACCCTGACCCAGCCTCTCTGCCTAACTGGCCATTCAGGAGTAGGCGAGGAAAGGGACCTGTGCAGCTACACCACAGAGCAGCAATCAGCAGAGTCCAGACACAGCCAGACGCCACAAGACAGACTAGTTTCTCCTGGTAAATAAATTGTAAGCAAAGATAAAACGAAAAACCTTGAGGCCCGAAGAGGCTCGGGAGAAGAACCAAGTGGAGGCATCACACAGGCTTCATTTGGTTCTGAACCCACACTGACAAAAACCAACTAGGTATTAAACACAAATGGAGCATCAACCATATTAGTGTTTGCTAATACCGGGGATGATTGGTTGTTTTAATGTGCCGTGGTGGTATCGCAGTGGTTCCTGGTAGGTTTTCGTCCGGAATAGTCCTTGTGGAGACACATAGCAAAATATTTATGTATGAGATGATGTCATGCCTGGGATTTGTTTCAGAACAGCCTGGAGGATGGATGGTGGGAAGGAGGGAGTGCAGGAGGCAGTATGGGCTGAGTGCAGATGACTGTCACATTGAGCGGTGAGGACAGTGGGGTCTACAGTGCTATGGAATTGAACCTAGGACTTTTCACGTACTAGGGTGTATGCTTCTATTTTTAAAAAGGACCTCTTTCATCTGCCTGTAGTCCTAGCACTCAAGAGATCAAATTAGGAGAATAAAGAGTTTGAGGCTCGCTTGGGCTATGCAGCTAGACTGTCTCAAAATAAAGAGATAAAAATAAAAGGACTCTCGTGGCCTGTGGCAGGTATCTGGGGGAGGGGCTTTTGAGGATGGAATGCCTCTGGGGGCACGCAACACTGACTTAGGTCTACCATAGTACTCCTTCCTCCCCTGGCCAGCCCGGGCCTCGGAGGTTGTAGTCATAGGCGCCCGGGCTCACATCAAAAGAGAGCTTTCTTCACATCTGGATGTGCTCATGGCTCTGGACACTGTAATTGTAGAATTACTCTGGCCCTAGCCCACAGTTCAGGCTCTTCCCTCCCACCCTTTAGGCACATGCTGGGCCATGTCAGGACATCTGGCCACCAGCATGGGCTGGAGAAGGTGCAGCAGCTGGTGAGTACTGTGGTGCATTCATAGACATACACACACTCCTTAAAGCCTCTCTGGTGTTGATAGGCCTGGGCCAGGCCAGGATCCAGCAACCTGGAGGATCAGCCACTGGCTACTTCCAGTCACAGCAGTGCTTCTACAGGGAGGGAACACTGAAGAGGCAGGGGCCCAGCTTGCTGCATGACTTTGGCTTGGGTTCTCTATCCAACAGGAGGCAGCTCAGTGTCTCTCTATGGAGGACCACTGTTTTCTTTGGGGAGGAGCAATGCTTCCTGGATAATATTCTCAGATCCCTGCCTCTTAACAGCCTCTGTCACCCTGGCAACCAAAATGCTGCTATTTGCTTCCAACCATCCCTGACTTGCAGACCACTATGGGTCTTGAAGAGTTTTGCCACACTCATAAACCCCTTGTTGCTTGATAAGTCAAGTTGGAAGATGGGTCAGAAGCTTCGAATGATGTCTTGACTCAGTCTTATAAAACTATGAAATCACGATGGTTCTTGAAGTGTTCTTAGGACTTTGCAAGGAATCCAAGTGCTGGGGACAGAGAGGAGCTGAACACTTCAGTGGGACGATCCCTCACCTCTGGACCCAAAGCGGGAGGCGGGGGGGTGGGGGGGTGGTGGAGGGACTTGGAGAAGTGCAGAAATGCCGTGTGGCCCCAGGGTTTGCTCTGGACTACAAACCCATCCACTGTGGATGGCAGGGAGTGAGCAAAGCTTTGCAAATGGAGTAGCCTCCCTTCAGAGAAGGAGCAGGTTTTCCTTCTTAGTCCCTGTGGACTGAGAAATCACAGATGCCTGTGTGTGAGTCAGAAACTGTCTCACTCCTTCTGGGTCAAATGCAAGGAATGCAAATGAACAGCTGGGGCTTCTTGCCCTGGTGGTACCCAGCGGGAGCGGGATTTGGACAGTGACCATGAAGGAGTGAGCTGCTCCAGAGTTCTTAAGCTATATAAGGACACTGCATGCCCAATGTAAGCACAGGCCCTCCCTCCCGCCCACCCTTCCTTCCTTCTTTCCCCCTCCCTTTATTCCTTCCCCTCTTTCTTCTCTCATCAATTCAACAAGACAATCTATGCCATGTGTTTTAAGGATGAGCAAATTCTGACCCCCACTCTCATGGAACACATCTATAACCCAATAGATCCAGTGAGGAAAAAAGAAAAAAATGTGTCCTCTAAAGGGGAGTATGAGACAGCTTGAGTGTGTGTGTGTGTGTGTGTGTGTGTGTGTGGCTACTGAGGGGCCGGAGCAAAGAACCTATTGGGTGGATATCTCAGAGGAGTTAGGCTTGGGTTTCCCAGGGGCCTAGGCTATCCACACAGCTGTCCTGCCAACAACCTCTCTGTCCTTCAGGAGACTTTTTGTCTACCAGAGTCTGCCAGGCACCTTCTGTCATGGTAAGCCAGCAGATGGACAATGGTTCATCCAGCCAGTGAGCATGTCCAGATCTCTCACTCTTAGAGAGAATGGCCATGAGAGTTGGACTCCTCCAGCTGCACCCTGCTACACAATGCTGTCCAGCTTCCTGCCTGCCCTTTCCAACGTGTGGCCTGCCGGAGCAGTCTTAGCTTCCACTCATGACCAGGAAGGGTAAGTTTGGGTTTTCATAGGCAAAGCTTTATCGAGGGTCATAGAATAGAGTCTCCTGAGAACCCACCCTCCAATTCCAGGCATGGCCGGGGCTGCTCAGTTCTTCAGGCCAGCTGCCTCTGTGTAGCTCTCACACACAGGGTCCTCGGCACGTTCGTTCCCTTTTAAGCAAGCTGGAGTGTAGCCCTGGCAGGCCTCACAGGGAGGAAATGCCAGTCGAATTTCTGTCAGCCTGGCTCAGCCTCCCCAGGGACCCTCAGGCAGCCCTAATGTTTCCTCTGAGGCGTGTCAGTGGTGTGGGCCTGGCCAGCCAGGGTGGGCCTCGGGCAGGGCCTGTGACTCAGGGCTAGTCAGACTGAGGCAGGATGTCAGCGCTATTCATTAGGCTACAGGGAATCTCACTCTTCTATTTATAGGCAATGCAACTGCTGGCCCAGCCTGACTAAAGGAAATGGTCAGTAGTGCTAGCACATGAGGGGAATAGGAACCAAGGCAGAGAGGCTGCACGTCATCCTCTAGTCGGCCTCTGTAGGAGGAGGGGGACTTCCAGACGAGGACTGGCTCTTCCATGTCAGAAAGGCCAGTGTTAGGTCAGGCCAGGGCGATGAGCCTGTATGGCCACACAAGTCATCAGCTGAATAACACACAGTGGTAGACATTAGGTGGCTTGTTCATGAGCAGGACGAGGACCTTCTAGACCAGTGATTATCAGCCTTCCCGATGCTGTGACCCGTTAATACAGTTCCCAACCATAAAATTACGTCATTGCTACTTCATAACTATAATTTTACTACTGTTAAGAATCATAATGTAAATATCTGATATGCAGGACATTTGACCCCAAAGGGGTCAAGCCCACAGGCTAAGAATTGTTCTAGCATCCGATGCCTGATAACCTAGAGAACTCACTCTGTTTGTGAATTGGATCCTAGGTTGCCCCCCTGTCACAGACCCTGCTCTTTCGAGACATCTTGCCTATATCCAGGCAAACCGATTGTTCTTAGGAAACTTCCTGATGACTTGAGAACTGTCACATGAAGTCTCTTTGTTTTGCAATACCTCTCTCTCTCTCTCTCTCTCTCTCTCTCTCTCTCTCTCTCTCTCTCTCTGTATGTGTGTGTGCATGTATAAGCTTCTGTAATGTGGGGGTACTGGTGGTTGTGTGCACACATGCATATGGAGGCCAGATGTGCCATTTCTCTAGAGCCATTCACATGCTTTAAGACAGGGTTTCACCACATAGCCCTGGCTGGCCCAGAACACACTACGTAGACCAGCTCTACAGAAGCTCACCAGGTAGGCTATGCAGGCTGGCTGGCTGGTGAGTCTCGGGGACTTGTCTGTCTCTGCCTCTCCAGTGCTAGGATTACAAATGTATGTGACATGGGTACAGGGGATCATGCTTGTGTAGCGAATGTTTCACTGACAGAGCTGTGTCAGCGGCCCCTCACAACTGCCCTTTTAATGTAAGTCCACCTAAACAGAGATCAAAACTGACTCAGAACTGAAGTTCAGCTTGCTTGGGGCCTTGCCTGACTTTGGGCACACGTACACATATTTCCTAAGGATAAGTGCGTCAAACAGGAGCTGCTGGTATGAGGGACGTTGTGAGGGACCAAGTGCCGTGACCTTGGCTGTTGCTCATTTGATGTCGTAGCCCGGTAGCTGTGTCTACACAGCTGGTCTCAGCTCTTATCTGAGCCTGCGGCTCATTTTTGCTGGGCTAGATTCTTGAGGTCTAGGAGGGAGAGTCTCACCCCTCTGTGACTCAAGCCCCCACGTAGAGCCTGGCATGTACTGGGAGCTCAGCAGAGTCCCCCCACCCCCCGCCCCCATGCCCAGGTAGCCTCAAGAGGCTCCTCCATTCTCTGAAATGAGGAGTCGGGCTGCTAGGCAGGGAGCCAATCTGGGAGCTCTGACCTTCTGTCCTCATGCCCTTCTGGTGGGACACAATTAACTAAGTGGCAGACACTTGCAACAGGCCTACTGGGGCCAGTCCAGTTGAAACCATCCAAGAGCCACTGGGAAAACTGGAAATCTGACCTCTTCAGCAGGAAAATGTGGGAGGAGGTGCAGGTCTTCCTTTGTCTTTTGTGGGGTAGGCTCAGTCCCAATTTCCTGTGTGAGATATGGAAGTGACTAATTGGGGCTACAGTACCACCCACTAGTCCCCTATTCCTGTCTGCTGACCAAGGGTCAGGGAACCCCTCCCTGCTCTACCATGCCAACTTTGAGGACAGCTGAAGAACTCAGAGACTTGTTCCCAAGCAGGGGCGATGAGAAGACAGGGGACAGTGGCAGAGAGAATCAGGGTTAGCACAAAGTAGTCTTACTGTTGTGGCACTTCCCTGAGAAGGGCGTCTCCCAGCTCTCTGAGTGCTCCCTGCCTCTCTTCCAGAATCTATCCGACCTTCCAGTCACCGTCTCCCCCTTCCTCTCGAACCCATGCACATCTCTTCCTGGAGGAGCTGCCAGCCTCAGGGCCCTTTGGGTCTTGCAAAGCTTGCACACATGGCAGTCCCAGTGCCAAATGCATTCTCGTCTGCACAGACATGTTGAGAACACAAAGGGGATGTCATGGGGCTGGGGCTGGCTCTGAAAGGCTCCTCAAGGGAAGGAGGCGGAGAAGGAGACAATAAAAAGAGAAGAGAGATCCTCAGGGGTGAAGCTGAGCATGGAGCTGCTCTGGCAGGGGGCACCCCAGAATGCTGCGGGGAGCAGTCAGTGCCAAAGTTGTGTGGACATATCTCCAGGCAAATGTGTAATACTAGGCTGGGCAGTGGTGGCGCACGCCTTTAATCCCAGCACTTGGGAGGCAGAGGCAGGCAGATTTCTGAGTTCGAGGCCAGTCTGGTCTACAGAGTGAGTTCCAGGACAGCCAGGGCTACACAGAGAAACCCTGTCTACAAAAAACAAACAAACAAACAAAATGTAATACTGAACTCAAAGCTGGTACTAAGGGTTCTAGCCAGGAGACTGTTTCAAAGGCTGCCTGAGGAAGCAGGGGTATGGAGGGGCTGAAGGGACAAAGAGGCAGACAGCATAGTCTTCCCTGTGAGTGTGGCTATGAGCTTGAAGGACTGGTGGAGAGAGCTACGGTGGGACACTGACTGGCCTTCCTAACCTTACCACGGCCGACCCATGCTGGAGAGGCTGACCAGAGCAAGGAGAGGGAAAACCTTTGAGGTGGGGCCAGAGTCCAGGCCTAGAGACCTTGTGCCTGTACCAGCTGGAAAGGTATACAGTGACATCATTTTCATGTACTCAACACAAGGTAAACAGGGTGGAAAAACCCAAACTGCCCTCCCCTCACTAGATAGCTGGCTGATAGCTGGTTAACAGCCCATTTCTTGGGATTCTGCTTTACTGGAGTAAAATGAGTCAAAAAGCTTCCCCCGCCTGTGTAGAGCAAGCCCCTGGTCCCTGGACTGGCTGTGTAGAGCGAGCCCCTGGTCCCTGGACTGGCTGCAGGTTTGTCGGAGGCTCTGATCAACCCTTGGAGTTTACAGAGCTTGGTCTGCTGAGGGCCAGGTACCTGGCTAAGAGTGTGCCTGGCTAAGAGCCAGAGCAAGTGTGCACAGGGGTTAGATGTCGGTGACCAGGTGGCTGAGACTTCTGGAGTGGGAGAAAGAAGTTACCAGAGGGAGATTAACATACATACATATTTAATCATGAGCTAGGAAAATCCTGGAATCCTGCAAAGCACCTGGGGGACCAGTCCAGTGTGATCCTTGATTCTGCAGAATCGAGGCCCAGAAAAATCAAACAACTTATCTAGAGTCAACTGGGGAAGAAGCAAGAGCCATACGGACACAGAACAGCGACATGTTCTGAGAGAGACACCAAGACCTTCTGATGAGTGTACTGAGAACCCAGAGTGTTCAGGAACAGAGGAATAAAGTAGGCCTGACACAGAAAGACAAACATCAAAGGTTTCCTCTCATATGCCGAGCTTAGAATAAATATAGACATAGATATAAACATAGATGAAGAGAAGGAGATGAGGGGATAGAGGAATAAAGAGAGTAGATAAGAGACAAGAGGGTGGATGTGCACAAAGTACATGATCTACACTCATGAAAATCCCATAATGAAACTGACCATTTTTATAATAAATGCATGCTATGAAAACAAGAATCGAGGGCCAGCAAGATGGCTTAGCAGGTAAAGGAGCTTGCTGCCAAACTGAGGTTTGATTCCCGAGTCCTGCGTGGTCAAAGAGGAGAACTGACTTCTGCTAGTTGTCCTCTGGCCCCCACATTCTTGCTGTGGTTTGTGTGTGCACCCACATAAAGAATCAGAAAAAACATGATCTCAATAGTCCAGCCTTTTTTCTTTTTCTTGTCACCCAAGCATACACATGTGGGTTCTGTCAAAGGGCAAAGGCACAAAGCAAAACCAATTCTCACCAGCTGGGTCCCCAGTGTTTGCTTTTCACCTAGAAGCAGAGGACCATGCCATTGAAGAGCAGACTACTATGGCAGCTTCCAGTATGCATGCGCCCTGAGTACTACTTCCGGGCATGCACCGTGAGCACTTGGCTCCTTCTCGCCTTCCCTGAGGGGTTCCGTGCTTTCCAGATAGAGGACTCAACCCAGGAAGATCCTCTACCCACAATTAAGTCCCGCCAGGAACCTCAGGATTTCAGTCAGAGGCTTTTACCTGAAAAACACTTGAAAAAAATCTGGGAGTATTTGTTCTCTGCCTTAAAAAATGCCCACCATGAACAATACTGCTTCCCCTTTCTTATGTCAGTTTAGAAAAACACAAACAAGATGAAAGAAAGTTGTCCCTGAAGCCTCAGGGGAGATCCCAACTCTCCTTGGGTCTCAGTTTACGCATGGGTGTTGAACCATAACTAACCCTTATTAATCTGTGACTTGAATGACCATTTTAATATGATGCCAAAGCTATCTATCGTATTCCAGGCTCCCTGTCTTCTAGGTTCTAATCCCGTGAATCTTTTTTTTTTTTTTTTTTAGAGCCTCTGAGATAGTCTGTGTACCTTAGGGGTATATGATAGCTGAATAATGAGACCCCCAAAGATGCTTGCTTGCATGTAATCCCCAGAGCCTACAAACATGTTCCCAGCTGTGGTTGTATTACAAGGTGTTACAACAGCCCCTGGCAAAAGCAACTCAAGAAAAATGTGGGCTCACAATTTGAGGGGACACGGTCCATCAAGGAGGGGAAAGGATAATGGCTAGAGCTTGATGCAGCTGCTCACACTGACTCTGAATTCAGGAAGCAGAGAGAGATGGATGACAGTCACAGCTTTTTTTTTTTTTTTTTTTTTTTTTTTTTTTTTTTTTTTAGCTTTTAGTCTCTTTTACTCCAAAGCCACAGTCTATGGCAGGCATGGTGCTGTCTGTATTCAGGGTAGGTATTCCTCCTCAGGGAAATCTCTGGAAACTCCCTCACACACATAGCCTGCCATGCAGCTCCGACACGATTCTAAATACAGTTAGTTAAGTTGACAATGAAGACTGACTGTCAAGCAGTCAGATAGGATTAAAGTAAGAGGCTCAGGGTGGGCAGTGTGCTCATCTTTTTATCATTGGGACAAAGGTCCTGATGTAAACTACATAAAAGGAGGAGGGATTTATTTTGGCCCTCGGTGTTATAAGAGTCAGTAATGGTAAGCCCATTGCTATAGAGGCCGTGGTTGGGTAGAACATGGCACTGGGCACCATGAAGTAGAGGAAATTGCTCAACTCATGATAGACAGGAAGTAAAGAAGGACCCAGAAAGGGGTGAGGAACAAGGAATGCCACTCAAAGGCACCTCTACTGTCTTAGTTAGGATTGTTCTTACTGTATCACTATGACCAAAATTAACTATGGGTAGAAAGGGTTCATTTGGCATATCTGGCCACAGTCATTTGGTATGACTTGCATATCCCAAGTCACAGTCCACCAAGGCTGGAGACAAACCAGGCAGGAACCTGTATGTGCTGAAGCGGAGGCCATGGAGGAGTGCTGCTCACTGGTTTGCTCAGCCTGCTCTCTTACAGAACCCAAGACCAGCCCAGAAGTGGCCCTACTTACAATGGGCTGGACCCTTCTGCAATGATGACTAATTAAGAAAATGCCCTATTGATTCGCCTAAAGCCAGATTCACAAGATCTGGCTTTAGGCGAATCTTTCCCAGTTGGGGTTCCCTCCTCTCAGATGACACTAAGCTTGTTTCAAGCTGACATAAAACTAGCCAGCACACCCAGTGAGACAGTTCCTCTAGAAGGACCCACCTTCCCGTTTCTATCACCCTGCAGTAATGCCTTCAAATCAGGAATCCACCCAGGGACTTACCCACCAGGTAGGTCAGTCAGAGCCCCAAGATCCAGTCACCGCCTGGAAGCTAGTTGGCAGATAGCCAAGCCTTTAACCTACTAGGCATTCAGGAGACACTTTGTATACAAGCCACAGTAGGAGAGGCTGAGGGATCAGAGGTAGGAATGTTAACCAGACAGAAGCGGACAGGGGTGTGTAAGTGCAGACCCCTACTAACCAGCATGGGGCCAGCTCAGAGGGCACACCTAGCCAGCCCAGGCAAGTCTTACCTGGACCTGTGAAATGGGTCTATGGCTGTTTGTAAGCCCCAACTCTTCTTGGCTTTGACTCCAATCTTGACACTCCCGGACCTTCCCACATCCCAGACCTGTCTTCTGGCCCCTTCTCACTCAGCAGTGTTCACTAGCTGCTTCCCTGCCCCAGCCTTTCTGGAGAAAGCCCTGGCAACAGTTGGCTCTGCAGGGGGCTTGAGCAGTTTTCACTAAAAGACTTGAAGCTTTCATGTAACCACTTGTGTGTTCCCTAGGGAAAAGAACTAAGAAAAGGAAACAAAGGGGGAGGGGGAAACATTAAAAACAAGCAACAATAATTATAATATCACCCAAAACACATCAGCCTCTAATCCTAGCTTGAGATACAAATCCAAGAATTCACTATTAGCGTGGTGGTGAGGTGTATCTGACATGCCAGTTATGAGTTACTATTGAACGCTGTGTATGTATTTTCTTTAAAATTTTGTTACATTTTATTTATCCCTTCATTTTTGTGTATGCGTATGTGTGGGGATGCATACATGAATAGGGTATGCAGGTCAGAGAACAACTTGGATCCGTTCTCTCGTAATCAGACTCAGGCCCTCAGCCTTGGTGGCAGGCACCTTCATCTCCTGAGCCACTCTGCCAGCCCAGACTGATTCTGTTTTACACAATCACATCACCAGTCAGCTCCAACACAGCCTCTCTTGCTCAGGTCCTGCTTTTGGCATCAATGTTTGTATGTCCACAGTCCCTCTCCTCTCAGCTATATTGTCTCTGTGCGTGTATGGTATATTGTATATGTGTGTGTAAGATATGCACAACCATGCCTGGCTTGAGCTTGCTATATTTTATGAAGTTGAATTTAATTGTGTTACTTGCAGCTTTGTAAATACTTTTTTTTTTTTTTTAACCCACTGAGGTGGTTTGAATATGCTTGGCCCATGGGAAGTGGCCCTACTACACACAGGAGGTGTGGCCTTGTTGGAGGAAGTGTGTCACTGTGTAGGCAGGCTTTGAGGACTGCTGGTGCTCAAGTGTCACCCAGTGTGAAAGAGATTGCCTCTTCCTGGTTATCTGCAGATCAAGATGGAGAACTCTCAGTTCCTCCAGCACCATGTCTGCCTGGATGCTGCCATGCTTCCTGCCATTATGGACTGAACCTCTGAAAGTGTAAGCCAGCCCCACTTAAATGTCCTTTGTAAAAGTTGCCTTGGTCATGGTGTCTCTTCACAGCAGTGAAACCCAAACTAAGATACTCACCTCTCCATCTAAATCAAGAAGGCACGCCCCTAAAAACAAGGGTGCTGGGCCATCATACACATATTTTTGGGGAACTCCTGGTGCATGGTTATGGATTGCTCTCAAGTCCAGACCCACTTCTTTCATGTTCCAGGCTGTCCAGTTGTTTCTGCGTTAGCTCAAGGACAGCTCGATACAAGTGGTGAGCCTGTGATTTCTAATTCCCTAGGTTACTTCTCTCCATTAAAATGTATGAATGAGAAAAGACTCTAATTTTCACATTTTCCAATGCCAAGTATTTCCTCACCCTATGTTCTGACACGTCAGACTATTGATGTATTTGTTTGAGACAAGGTCTGGCCTTGAACTCATGGCGATCTTCCTCATGCCTCAGCCTTCCAAGTATTAAGATCTCGTATGTGTGCCACAGTATCCAGCTTGTTATTCCTGGTTCTTTTTTGGTTATTTGAAAAGTGGAGCCGGGCGGTAGTGGTGCATGCCTTTAATCCCAGCACTCAGGAGGCAGAGGCAGGTGGATTTCTGAGTTCGAGGCCAGTCTGGTCTACAGAGTGAGTTCCAGGACAGCCAGGACTACACAGAGAAACCCTGTCTCGAAAAACAAAACAAAACAAAACAAAACAACAACAACAACAAAAAAGTGGATTAGAGGCTGATTTCCTTGTAGACTAGAGTAAGATGTTCCTGTTACTGGGTAGAGCCAAAGACAAAGCAATATCTCTGTGCCTCAGTTTACTCATCTGTAAAGTAAAGGTATTGTCAGTACTTTGCAGAGCTTGATGTGGGCAGGGGGAACACTGCTGGGATCTGACATGGGCTGAGATATTTGTATCTTATCTTTTAAAAATGCCTTGTACATGCTAGGCAGGCGCTGAACCACTGGGATACATCTTCAGCACCATGCATCTTCCAGTTTTGGTCTCTGCCTACCTAGGGCCCAGGAATATAAAGCAGATCTCCTGCCTCACACCCCACTGCACTCTTACTCCTGCCTAGGCTCTGTGCTCACATTTCCAGCTGCCCAAGGCTGATTGGCTCCCTAGGAACAGCTCCCAAGAATTCCACCTTAAAAGGTCCTTGAGCTCTCAGAAGGACAAGCACACAAGAGAACAGAACATTAGAGCAAATAGCTCGTCGAAAACAGACAAATACTCTTCATTTCATCCTTCTCTCTCTGCTCCACTTTGTCTCCTTGCCGTTCCCTTTTCTTATGTGAGCTGGGCCTGGGGACGGTATTATTCTTATGCATTCTTGAGATGGATTTATGTAATAATCTGGAGACTAAAGAAGCAAAGGCAAGCGTCAGGGAGATGGACAAAAATCTCTGTACCAACTCCAGGAGTTTGAGTCCTGGTGCCTCCTCTCCCCCCACCCTCAGAGCTGACTGGCCTCCTTCATGGGTTTTCCAGTCTGAGTCCCACATTCATTCCCTAAGGATCGGACCCACTGGAGGTCAAAGGACCACATGGTCCTGAATCAGATTTCTTTTTCAACTTAGCTACCACGCTAGGCTCCTGGAGCTTTCAAAAGCCCTCATACCCAGTTAGGTCAGAACTCCGGTCATCTTGGGTAATAGAATCCTGAACTACACAGGACCAAGAGGCCAGTGCGCTCACCTGGCTTTGCTCACTAGCTCTCTCTATACCCACGATGGACTAGTCCAGTTGGAAAATGGTTTCTGTCCTTGTATCAGTCTGATGAATGGACACAGGGCTGCCTGAGTCACAAGGCTGAGGCCACAGGGCCTGGAACTGAACTGCAAAGGATGTACTTGATTGATGGTGGCTGCTAGCGGGACAGTTGAGAGTGCATTGGCCTCTGTGTCAACATATAGATCACAACTCAAGGGATGGAGATTGAAAATAGCCAGGCACCTACCTGGCTTGGAAGAGGTCTACTAAAAAAAAAAAAAAAAAAAAAAAAAAAAAAATTCCCAAGGAAGGTTGCTGGCCTTGTGGATGCAACAGTTCTAGCAGATGCCCTGGGAACAGGACTTCTCTCCACTGAAGTGAAGGGCCTTGGAAACACAGGCCTCGGTGGTGGATGAGCAATTTGGATGGAAGGCCTCAGCCAGCCTCAGCTCTTCCCATGCCAGAGAAAGGCAGTGAGCGGGGCAGGTTCACAATAGAATGGGGAGAAGGATATACTGGGTGAAGGCCAGGCTTATGTGTGGTTTCTTCCTCTCCTTTGTCCTCCTCTGGGGAGATGAACAACTGTCCACACACTCTGCAGGATGCTAAGACAACTTATGACTCTGAAAATGCTTAAGTACCCCACCCTCCCCCACCCCCGTTACTCCCAACCACTGTCTCCGAAGCAGCCATGGACAGCCCGTCCACAGCTAGGGCCTGTGCTCCTCTTTTGCATTCATTCACATTTTCACATGCTTCAACTAGAGAGAAAGGACCTTAGCTCTCTTCTGTCACGTCCTTGAGGCACAGCCCCTTGGGATGGAAACCCAGCTTTTCCTGAGCTGGAATACTGATGATGGGAGCTCTGTCTCTCTGGCTCCTCTCCCAGGAGGTAGACATAGGGTCTTTTAAGCCACTGCCATGTGCCCTTGAAACAGGGTCTTGCTAAGCAGCCCAGGCTGACCTTGAACTCATGATTCTCTTGCCCTAGCCTCTGAGTACCGGGATTATAGATATGCACCACCATGCCTGGCTCCACCTGTCATCATTCTTCTCCTCTTCTTCCTCCTTCTCTTCCTCCTTCTTTTCTTCTTTCTCCTCTTCTTCCCCTTCTCCCCCCCCCCCTTTTTTTTTTTCAAGACAGGGTTTCTCTGTATAGCCCTGGCTGCCCTGGAACTCACTCTGTAGACCAGGCTGGCCTCGAACTCAGAAATCTGCCTGCCCCTGCCTCCCAAATGCTGGGATTAAAGGCGTGCACCACCACTGCCTAGGCTTCTTCCTCCTTTTTTTAAGACAGGGTCTCATATAGCCCAGGTTGCCCTTAACTCACCATGTGGTCAAGGATGGCCTTGAGCTTCTCATTGCCCCACCTCTGCCTCCCAAGTGCTGGGATTAGAGGTCTCTGACACTCCATCCAGTTTCCATCTTACTCTCTATGAGGGACGCATTACTTGGCTGGCTCAACTTCCATCTCTGCTACTCACTAGCTCTGCGACTGGGGCTAAGTGCTAGATGCTCCATGTGCCTATTCTCCATCTAAACAGCATGCAACTGGGAATGGGATTGCTGTTCCAGGTCCAATCATGTTGTAGGTAAGGGAGATAAAATGGAGTCACACCTCTCTGGAGGGAGTCTGAGAAGATCAGGTAAAATCACATATAATATTGTACTTTTAAGAATCTACCTCCAAGTCACAATGGCAAAAAGGTACACTAGGTGTACACACAAAGCTATTTGTTAGAGCATCATTTGTAATAACAAAATCTAAAAGCCACCCAATGTCCACAAATCAGGGTCTGGTTCAAGAAATTATGGTTCAGTACACAATGGGGTATTTTGAAGTTGCCAAAGTGAGTGAAGGGTGATTCTCATACTGATGGGGTGGTGTATGAAAATCCCAAGTGAAAGGCAGACAGAAGTATGTACATGCATTTGTGTGAACACACAAGTATACATATACACCCATGCTCACCCACATGCACATACACACACACACACACACACACACACACACACGAACATAAGATTGTTTGAGTTGGAAGGGCCTTCTCAAAAACATATAGGAGAGGAAGAAAACAGAATGATGGCAAAAGTAGGGTGGAGATGTTTGTGAAGGTGGTTCCAACATCTTTTTGAAACCTTCCAAACACAACTTTAAAGAACACTTGTTCTGGGCTGGCAAGATGGCTTAGTGGCTCAAAGAATCTTGTTGCCAAGATTGATGACCTGAGTTTCAACCCCAGGATCCACATGGTGGAATAAAAGAACTGATTCCTTCAAGTTGTCCTCTAACCTCCACATGCATGCCATTGTTGCACTCACACACACACACACACACACACACACACACGCGTGTGTGCGTGTGTGTGTGTGAACATGTGTGTGTGTGGACGTGTGTGTGTGTGTGTGTGTGTGTGTGTGTGTGTAAATCATTTTTTGAGGGCTTGCTGCTTTAATCTCACTCTGGTAAATGGATTTCACAGAGTAGAGCCACCACTGACCCAAGGCCTGACCTGGTTCTTAGGTGACAAACAGGGAGCCTTTTCTTGTTTCCTGTTAGCTGGTTGGCATCTAGTGGGTCCGCCCTGACGGATGCACAATCCTGCCATTGAGCTTCTAGCTCTGACCTTGTTCTCTCAGCTCTGGCTTGGGAGGACTTGACTCTCCTCACAGAGGACCAACCTCCAACTTGACCCTCAGGTTCTTTACAGCATGTTCTGGAGAAGGCAATTGGGAACCCTGGCCCTGTCTCTGCCTTTCCAGGCCCCAGGCCCACGAGGACACTAGAATCCCACCTATCAGAAGGTCCATACTTTACTCTCCATGTGTTGTATAAGAGGATATTTGCTCTGGTCCACTGGCTGTATGCTTCTCTTCTTCTTCTTCCTTCTCTGCCACCTTTACTCCCCTACACACACACACACAGTCACATAGGTAACTCACAAGGCCAGCCTTGTTTTCTTCTTCCAATCTACAGAAACACAGATGCCATGGATTGAGCTTCTGTACTCTGGATTGTGAGGACACCCTACAAATGACAGAGCCAAGATCCTATGTGCCTGATAATTCTATGACATCATATCACACTAGTGCAAGGTTATCAACTTCTGAACTTCATAAGAGAAATAAAGTATAAGAAAAATAAACTTCTGTTTAAACTATTATTTTATTATTTAACAACCACAGACAAACAAAAACCAAGGTTCTGGGCATGATGGTGCACATCTTTAATCCCAGCACTTGAGAGGCAGAAGCAAAAGAATCTCTGTGAGTTCAAGGCCAACCTATTCTACACACCGAGTTCCAGGGTAGCTAGGGCTAAATAGTGAGACATTGTCTCAAAAACAAAACACAATTCAAAAAAAGTAAACGGTTAATCTCAATGGGTAAATCTTCACCCAATAGCAGTCTAGAGGCATGTCTGTGCAGCCCCACTGCAGGGGACTCTGCGTGCTGCTGGTCACTTGAAGTATGCCAAATCAATTGTACAGCTTCTTCCCAGAGCTGACCCGTGTCAGTTCTGTTCACGTTTCATTGGCCTAAATTGGTCACAAGGCCAGACAGGGTAATGAGGTAAGGACACACAACCCTCTTGGGGGAAGACAGGAAATACTTGAACATAATAATACAATTTGCCCAAATGGTTATAAACCCAAGGGAGTGAAGTGGTTGTTTGATGCCTCACAAACCAGAGGAGGCAGAGTTAAAGTCTGGGATGGATCCATTGGGCTCTAAGGCTTCTCTTCCCTCCTCACCAAAGAGGCACTCGCACCAACTGGTTACTTAATGGGTCCCAAAGAGGTGTGTATTGGGAAGTCAGGTTCACCCTGTTTGCAGGGTATATCCCCTTCCGGTACTCTTTCCACTTTCTTCATTTGTGTGAGTGTGTGTGTGAGTGTGTGTGTGTGTGTGTGTGTGTGCCTGTATGTGTGCGTGCACACTCACTCATGCTCGTGTGTGTTTGTGTGTGTGTGGTGCACATGTGTGTAGACCCCAGGAGTCAACCTCAGCTGTTGGTCCTCAGGCATCACCCCACCCGCCTTGTATTTGAGACAGGGTCTCTCACTGGCTTAGAGCTGGATGCTGTAGCCTGGCTGGCCAGCAAGTCCCAGGAGTCCTCTTGTTTTGCCAGCCTTGCACCACTATGCCTGGGTCTTTTTTGGATTCTGGGGATCGAATGCAGGTCCTCACAGTTACACAGCACACACTTTACTCACTGAGTTAAATCCCCAGCTCCCTTGCACACTTGCCTTAGGAGTGGCAATCACAATGGTCCCAGCTATTCCCCTCTTCCCATTTTTAAAAAAATTAAAAAAAAAAAAAAAATTTATTTTAAATTTTGCATGTATGTGTGTATCTCTGTGGGTATGTGCAAGCAAGTAGCCTGAGGAGGCCAGAAGAGAGAGCATTGGATCCCTGGAGCTGGAGTAACAGGCAGCAAGAAACAGAACTCTATGGCTTCTGTCTTAGGATTGCATTGCTATAGAGAGACACCATGACCAAGGTAACTCTCATAAAAGACAACATTTAATTGGGGCTGGCTTACAGTTTCAGAGATTCAGTCCATTATCATCATAGAAGGAAGCATGGCAGCATCCAGGCAGACACGGTGCCTGGAAGAAACTTAGTGTTCTGCAGCTTGATCCGACTGCAGCTAGGAGAGACGGACTCATCCACACTGGGCAGAGCTTGAGCCGTCAAAGCCCACCCCCACAGTGCCGCACTTCCTCCAACAAGGACACACCCATTCCAACAAGGCCACACCTCCTAATCGTAGCGTTTCCCATGGGCCAAGCACATTTAAACCACCACAGACTCTACAAGAGTGAAAAGCTCTTTTAACCACGGAGCTAATTTCTCCAGGTACCCCTACATTTTACAAAGCAGTGTGGGGACACACGTGTGCCATGGTATTCATGTGGAGGTTAGAGGGCAGATCTGAGGAGTTCATTCTCTTCTTTCAGAAGGGTTGCAGAGATTAAACTTGGGCAGTCAGACATACACTGGGAATGTTTTGTCAGCTGAGCAATCCCGCTGGCCCTTCTCCGTGTTTGAGGTTAGCATTTACTACTTCAGTGGAGAATAGGAAATGAGGCTGCTCCAACCTAGGATTAATATCCAGCCCACGAGGGATGCAGATTGTGCCTAGCACGCACAAGGGTACTTCAGCAAGTAAAGCAGAGAATGTGGTTTAAATGGCCAGTGGGGTCATTTGGGGACCTTTCAATGAATTCATTGATTTTTAAGGACACTGGCCAAAATGGAGAAGCAGACACAGTCCATGCAGCGTGCAAGAGCCTCGGCCTTCAAGTGTTTTTGCTTGTGAGCTGTTTTTGTTTCTTCATTGCCCAGGCCGTGAATTTGATTTTCCGAATCAAACTCGCAAGGCAGGTTTTTAACATTCCAGTTTGTGTAGTGTTTTAAATCTTAGAACACTTTTGTTGTTCTGACAGTCTCACTCTGTAACCCCATCTGGCCTTGACTTTGTGGTTTTCCTGCCTCAGTCTTTGGTACACTAGGATCATAAGTATGCACCAGCATGCCTGGAGTCAGAAAGCATCTTTGTGTGACAAGATCTCACATATCCTAAGCTGCTTTGAAACATGCTATGTAGCAAAGAGTGGTCTTGAATTTAACAGCTCTGCCTCTGAATGTTAAGCTTACCGGTGTGTCCCGCTATGCCTGACTTCAGAGATCTTTTAATACCCTCACTGTATCTCCTCAAAAATTTCTTTTCCATTTTTTTTGTTATAACTTTATTGTATAATTCTTCCATCAGTTCACTAAGAGATTTGTTTGATTAGGAAAACGAGTTTCTGGGCTGGGGAAGTGGCTTTGTGGGTAAAGTGATTATAGCACAAGCCTGGTATCAGATATGGGACTGGAGAGATGGCTTCGTCTTTAACAGCACTTGCTGCTCTTGCAAAAGTCCCCAGCTCAGTTCCCAGCACCCACAAGATGGCTCACAACTGTCTGTAACTCCAGTTCCTGGGGGATCCGACTCCTTTTTGACCTGCATGGGTACCAGCATACACATGGTTTACAAACTTTCCTCCAGGGCAACTGTCAGCACTTAAAAATAAAAATAAATAAATCTTGAGGGAAATAAAAAAAGTCTGATATGGAGGCTAGCACCTGTGGTTCTGCGGTGAGATGGGAAGGGGAAACTGAGGGAGAACTGACCAGAAACTAGTGTATGCAGTACCTGTAGCCACATACATGAAAGAGCTGGCTTCAAAACAAGGTGTAGGGAGAGGACTGACTCCCCCAAGCAGGTCCTCTGATTTCCACATGAATGCCATGGTACACGTGTGCCCTACTAACACACATATTTATACATACATGTATACCCATACAATAAGTAAATAACCAAACAAATCTTTCAAAAAGAAAAATGGCCCTCAAGCAGATTAAAACATAATATGACTGAATGAGACAGATTCAATGCAAAAAAAAAAAAAAGAACCCTAGAACCACACATGCATACATACACATATACTTACACACAAAAACACATACACAGACACACACATATGCATACATACACATATATACACACATACATATACATATATAATATATACACACATCACACACATACATAATATACAATATATACACATATACACATACACACATCACACACACACATGCACACATGCACGCACGTACACATACACAGAGGCCAAAAAAAGGGCCCCAATTGAAGAGAAGAACAAGAACACCTAAAAGAAAGTATTTGCAAACAAACAGATAAGGTTCACATTCAGAATACACTTTCAAATTTGAAAATTCTTTCAAATAGGAAAGGGGGAAAAAAGCACACAAACAAAAAGAAAACTGGGTAAAAGATTCATAAGCACTTTACAGAACGGTGCATACAAACGACCAGCTAGGAACTGTAAAGACCTTTGGTGTGGCTACTCATGATGGAACAGATGAAGAAAAGACAGCAAGATAGAATTACACAGCCAACAGACAATAAAGAAAGAAAGACCCCTAGAACCACACATGCATACACACAATACCCAAGTTAAAAACAACCCTGGTGGCCCCAGGAACGGGATGGATAAATATATTTGGCACATTTAGATGATGGGTCAGGTATAACCACAGGAAGCAAGTAGAGGACTCTCACATTGTGATGCAGACCAACATACAAAAGTGTGTTGTTCTTTTTCTTTAAGATGGGGGTCTCCCCTCATTGTATAACACACTCTTTACCAACTAGCTATACCCTCAGTTCCTAGAACAACATTTTAAAATTTCTTTTTGAAATATAGCATAGGCACACAAGAGGAAAGATGAAAGCCATATCTCTGTGAGTTAGCATAAAGCAACTTTCCCCATCCATAAACAATCAAGGAAGAGAAACAGAGCTAGCCTGCTGCCTCTGCCTGCTCACCCCTCCCCATGGCTGGTCTTAATGCCAATCATTTCCTTATCTTATTTATTTTATGTGTATGGGTGTCTGGTCTGCATGTATATCTGCGCACCACATGTGTGCAGTGCCCACAGAAACCAGAAGAGAGCATTGGATCTCTTGGGACTAGAGTTACAGACGGTTTGAGCTGCCAGATGGGAGCTGAGAGGTGAATCCCTGCCCTCCTCAGCCTCCTACTTCCTTGTCTGTCTTCCTGGTTTTACCCACTAAGAATCTATCCCTAAGTGTAGTCCAGTTTCATCTTGTTTTGAGCTTCACATGCATGAGATTTAAGCACACGCAGCAAGCTGGGCGAGTGGTGGGCTGCTCGGTTCTTGTTTTGCTTCTGCTTTCAGAATTATTAGCCTGAAGAAGACGATCATAAAGATGGGATTAAAGCCCAAGGTGAATGAAGAAATGAGTCCTCGTGATCAGAGATGTGTCAACAGTGCGAGTTTAAAAATTACATTTGAGCAGGGCAGTGGTGGCGCACGCCTTTAATCCCAGCACTTGGGAGGCAGAGGCAGGCAGATTTCTGAGTTCGAGGCCAGCCTGGTCTACAGAGTGAGTTCCAGGACAGCCAGGACTACACAGAGAAACCATGACTCGAAAAAACAAAACAAATTACATCTGTGCATGTGTGTGCACATGGATGTGTGTGTGCACGGATGTGAACGCACATGTGTGCCATGGCATGCACGTGTGCAGGTCACAGGATGACTCACAGGAGTCGATGCTCTCTTTCCACCACATAGGTCCCAGAAATTGAACTCTGCTTGTCAGGCTTGGTGGAAAGGGTCTGGTCCCACTGGGTCATCCCACTGGGCCCCAGATCAGCAGTTTTGTAAAGGGAATCACAAATTCCCCAGAACAGAACCTGTGATAGATTGAATATGCTTGGCCCAGGGAGTGGCACTATTATGAGGTGTGGCCTTGTTGGAGTAGTTATGACACTGGGCATAGGTTTAAGACCTTCATCCTAGCTGCCTGGACGCCAGTCTTCCATTAGCAGCCTTTAGATGGTAGTGTAAAACTCTCAGTTCCCCCTGCACCATGCCTGCCTGGATTCTGCCAAGCTCCAACCTTGGTAATAATGGGCTGAACCTCTGAACCTGTAAGCCAGCCCCAATTAAATGCTGTCCTTTATAAAACTTGCATTGGTCATGGCATCTGTTCACAGCAGTAAACCCCTAACTAATACAGTACCCAAAGCCGTGTATAAGCTAGGGGAGCATTTCTTTAGTGGGCAGGGCTTACTTGGAGCCTTCCCAGATTTCACACATGTGTAGACCAGAGGGCTGAGCACACCAAGCATGGTTTGAACTAGAGTACAAGTGAGGACCTTTATAAACTTGACATAGTTCAATAATTCTTCTGGAAGAATGGTGGACAGTTGTTACAAATGGGAATTGTTCCAAATGGAAATTCATCTGGGGCCTGCTGATGTTTCGATGGGAAAGGACCTCTGCCTTCAAAGCTAGTGTCAGTTGGTGAGGACAGGGCAGGTGAGGCTGCAGTAAGGGCACAGCCCCAGTTGCAGTGGCTTCGGGCAGAAGGCCTGCTTGCTGTTCCTGGTGTCAGCCCCAGTACATTGCAGCTAGAGGCTCTGCCCTACCTTGTCCTGGGCCCCAGGCCGAGGAAATGTAGTCTTTATCTGGAGTGTGGCCTGACATTACAGTGAAGGGAAAGAGTGTAATGAGTCATAGGTTGGCTCTAAAAGTGTCATCTAGGAATGACAAACCAAGTGTCACACTTCATTTCAGAGATGGTGGGCAAGTGCCTCTGTTCCCTAGGGTGGGGGTGAGGGGCATGACAAGGAGCCAGTAGTTCATGGCAGCTGGCACCACTGGACACCAGACACTGTCTGCGAGGCAGAGAGCACGTGACACAAAGCTCACCTACAGAAGCTCTGGGCAAGAAGATGTTAAGCAGGACTTCAGTCCTATGGCATCTGACTGTAGTCCCAAGAGCCAGTCAGAGTCCTCCATCAGCCCAGCCTGTGGCTAGGACTGGAAACGAGGGAAGCAGATGTTGGCTGCAGGCAGGATTCTTTTTCCACATCCGCTCCTCCAAGGCCCTTGTCTCTCTTCACTTCCTATTTTCCTCTTTCCTGGTCTTCATGGGTTTAAGGCACAGAAATCAAGTACAGACTCTCACTTGTTCCAGAAACACATTATGCAGAGAAACCACCCCAATATCTCACAACAGAGGGGGAGTTGCCAGCGTGACCATATAAACAGTCTGTTTCAGCTATTTAAGTAACTATAAGTAAGCATCTTAAGTAACTATAAGTAAGCATGGAAGAGGAAGAGGAGGAAGAAGAGAAGAAGAAGAGGAAGAGGAGAAGGAAGAGGAGGAAGAAGAGGAGGAAGAGGAGATCAAAAAGCCAGGAAACCAGTGTCAAGATTAGGTGGTATTAAGGACTAGTCTCATGCTTTTAAACCTAGCATTATATCTGTAAATTCCAGGACAGCCAGGGCTACACAGAGAAACCCTGCCTGGGGGGGGGGGGTCAGGACTAAGGCAACATATTTACAGGCCAAGGTAGTAACTGGCATGTCCCTCAGAGCTACAGTGTGTGGAAACAGTGGTGCAGAAACCTGCCCCTCACATCCTGTCACCTGCACGGACCTCCCAGAAGCCCCTGGTTGAAGCTCCCATATCATAACCAGGATCTGGCAGGCCAGAGGGACCATGGTCTCCAACACGAGGAGGCTTTGAATGCATACATGCACACACACATACACGCATGCACATGCACCGTTCCCGTCCATTGCTTTGTCTCTCTACTCCCCAAACTCTGACCCTTATGACAATGCTACCCACCCTGATGAGCAGCACACACTGCGAGGGTTCCGATGCAATCTCTGTGTCACCCTGAAAGATCTTAAGGGAGATCCTTGTTCTTGCCTGGGTGGCCCTGGGTTTGAGATACTGTATCACAGACTTGTGTTGAGATACTAGTTAAAATTCAATAGAGAAGGTCCGGAGTGGAGCCTGCCAAGAGGAGGCAGCCAGCAAATGCTGAGCCTCTAGCCTCTGGATCTCACAGAAGAGCCTGCAAGCCGCCAGAGTGTCTCTGTAGATGACTAGCTTCGGAAAACTCAGGGTAAACAAGGGTAGGCTGAACACCTGTAGGTGCTGTGATTGGAGTCACCAGTCCAAGCAGGTGTTTAGGTAAGCAATTCAAAATACAACAAAGTAAAGCTTCTGACCAATAACACAACAGGGCTTATTTAGTCATATTAACATGGGGTAGGGTAGAGGTGGAGTAGGGTGGAATGCATTCCTCATAGAGGAGGGAGCTACATGGGAGACATGAGCAGACCTAGAAGAGATCCAGAACAGCGGTCTAGAAAAGGATGCGGGTGCAGAAACACCTGGACAAGTTCATTTCTCTTCCATCCACTGAGCTCCTGGGAGCTCGAGGTGGATGGAGGAGAGATGGCCTTCAGGGTAAGCCAGACACTTCGCCAAAGAAACCAGCCTGGTCCGGATCCATTCTGTAACACAGGACACAGAGCAGGATGTCCCAAACAAAGCCATGTGCCCAGCAGCTGCCCCTCTGTGGATGTCTTAATGCTTCCTGTGTGGGACGCTCTTCTGCTTCCTCCTCCTCCCCTGATTATCATCCACCGTTTTCTAACTTTACACTGTTTACTTATTAGCCTATTCAACTTAGGTCCCTAAAGGGATTCAGAAAACGTCATTTCAAATATGCCCCTCCGCCACAGTGACTGTTTTTTTAGCTAAAAGAAACTGAGAACAGGCTTTCCGGCAGTGACGACCGACCTCCCTACAAGAACACGCCTCTCACAAAGGATCTTCTTCATCCCTCTCCAGAGGAGGAGAAGAGGAAACACAAGAAAAAGCGCCTGGTGCAGAGCCCCAGTTCCCACTTTATGGATGGGAAATGCCCAGGATGCTATAAAATCACCATGGTCTTTAGCCATGCACAAACAGTAGTCTTGTGTGTTGGCTGCTCCACTGTCCTGTCAGCCTACAGGTGGAAAAGCAAGGCTGACAGAAGGGTGCTCCTTCAGGAGGAAGCAGCACTGAAAGCGCCTGATTGAAGATGAGTGGGAATCTTCCCAATAAACACATTTTGGAGAAAGAAAGAAAGAAAGGAAGGAAGGAAGGAAGGAAGGAAGGAAGGAAGGAAGGAAGGAAGAAAGAAAGAAAGACAGACAGACAGACAGACAGACTGAAAAGAGATTCAGAAAGTTCTTTTCCTCCTCCTCCATCTAAAAGAAAGCCTTCATTTACCTTGTTGTATGGGAAATTCATATTTGTAAAGATAATTTTCATTAATAAAGTTACCCAAACCTCATCACAGGACACTTCTATTTGCTTAACATGACAATATTATTCACCAGAAGGCCTTCCATTGCTCTCTCTCACACACGTATCTCCACATCCCTGGCCATCCACAAACCCCTATCCCTTTCATGAATGGGTAGCACCTCAAACTTCAATCACCTGGCCAGTTCTTTGAGTCTGGGTTTCTGCAGGTCTCCTATTGAGTATACATGTAGCTGAAATGCTTTCTCTGTGTGCATCTGTCTTATGTTACTGTAATTTAAAAGGCAGCCAAAAGACTGGGGGTGGTAGAAAAAGAAGCAAAGTTTCCCTCCATGTCTCTAGGAGGAAGAAGTTGATATTTTCTCCCTACAATCAGCTGGCAATTTCAGAAATTCTTGCTAATTTCCCCAGTTAGGGAAGAACCTTCTAAACCTAGTGTCAAAGGGAGAGGTCTGGTAAGGTGGCTCAGTGAATGAAGCACTTGCTGTACACACCTGACCACCTGTGTTCCTTGGTTATCACAGGAAGGAGAGAGACGCAACTCCTGAAAGTTGTCCTCTGACCGCCAAGTGTGCTGGAGCATCTATGTTTGTGTACCCACAATAACAGTAACAATGATCTTAATTAAAGTAACAGGAGAGAAAACTCAGAGGAATACACAGGTGAGTTTCCTCTTGCATACTACACAGTTTCTGACCCCTGACACAGGACACAAACAAACAGCCTAGGCTGACGGTAGAGCTGACTGTCTGAGGGCAGATGTGCAGGGAACATATCCAACTGAGAATGCTCTCAGGTGCAAGTCTTAATTGGAAGGGCAAAGACAAGAGCAGGCATTTGACTGCATTGTTGGTGGGGTCTGGGGCCTTTTAGTCATGAGGATGTTTTGTTTCTATTAAGAAATCTCTTCCTCATGGTTCAAGGGGACTTTCCGTGTAGGCTGCAGATCGGTGACCAGTTTGTCCCTGGAGACATCCTGGCTATCCTGTACATGCTGGGGCTTTCTCTCCTGTTAAGGGAACAAAGGACAAACTCATTTTCTATTCTGTTGACAGGGAGGAAAGAAACTCTCAGAGGAAAACACGAGAATCCAGGTGTTTGGTCCCCATGAGGGTCATTATTTCTAGATTTTTAGAAACATTGTCATGAAGATTCGAGATGCTATCAGGCGGCTCTGTGCATTGCTCGTGTGCAGTGTCTACGAAGGCCAGAAGGCTATGAGATTCCCCCAGAACTGAAGGTACAGATGATTGTGAGTCTGTAAGTCAGTGCTGGGAACCAAACCCAGGTCCTTAGGGAGAGCAGCAGTGCTCCTAACTGCTGAGCTAGCTCTCTGGCTCCCTGCTGTAAATACTTACTATGTATTTCTAACCCTAAGGCAAAGATGAACAGTGTAAAAAAGAAAGGTGCAGAAAAGGGACCTGGGGAGATGGCTTGGTTGGTAAAATGCCCTATGAATGCAAGGGACTGAGTTCCATCCCTGTCACCCATGTAGAAGCTAGGACAGTGCCACATGCCTGAAACTCTAACACTGAGGAGGCAGATGCAGGAGGGTCCTCAGGGCTCACTGTCAGCCCCTCTAGCCGAGAACTGACAATCTCCAGCATCAGTAAGAGGCACTGTCTCAAAGAATAAAGTGGAGGGATTGAAGAAGACACCCAACACTGACCTCTAGCCTCCATGTGTGCATGCATACACACACACACACACACACACACACACACACACACGCACGCACATATATAGAAAGTGTCTGGATGATAATATTAAGATGGCTGTAACTACACATAATTTAGTTATGGTTATTTTTCCTTTATATAACTTAAAGTAATAGACATGTATAGATTAAAAGCGCTTGATGTTATTTTCTACTAATAATAAACAGATTAACAAAATTAAAAAGACAAGGGCTTACTATGTAGTTGGGACTGTCCTTGAACTTCCTGCCTCACTTCTGTTCTCTCCAGGTACTGGAACTACAGCTGTGTCACCTTTCTTAAGGGGGAGGGGCATGTAGAGCCTCACTACATAGCCTAGGCTCACTTCAAACTCTCAATCTTCCTGCCTCTGCCTCCCAAGTATTGCGATTATATGTGCCTATTACTACAACTAGCTTGAGAGGATTATCTTACTATAGTGCTTGTGTGTGTGTGAAAAGTGGGTATTACATTTAGGGAATGTGGTAGTTTGAATATAGTTGGCCCAGGGAGTGGCACTATTAGGAGGTGTGGCCTTGTTGGAGTGGGTGTGGCTTCATTGGAGGAAGTATGTCACTTTGTGAGCTTTGAGATACTCCTCCTAGCAGCTTGGAAGCCAGTCTTCTGATTGCCTTCAGATCAAGATGTAAAACTCTTAGCTTCTTCTCCAACACCATGTCTGCCTGGACGCTGCCATGCTTTCTGCCATTATGATAGTGGATTGAACCTCTGTAAACCAGCCCCAATTAAATGTTGTCCCTTATAAAAGTTGCCTTGGTCATGGTGTCTATTCTCTGCAATGGAAACCCTAACTAAGACAGAAGTTGGTACCAGGGACTGGGGTATTGCAGTAATAGGCCTGACCATGTTTTTTGTTTAGAGGAATGTGGACTTTGGGACTTAGGATTTGGAAAGCCATGGAATGCTTTTTTATTTATTTTTTCTAAGTGGGACTTAATGTGCCATCCTAGTAGGAATATGGAAGACATTGATGCTGAGGATAATTTGAACTCTGGAGACCGTTCTTATGTTTTGGTGAAGAATGTTGCTGCTTTTTGCCCTTTTCCAAAGAGTCTGCCTGATGCTAAGGTAAAGAGATTTATATTAATTGCATTGACAAAGAATGTCAAAAAAAAAAAAAAAAAAAAAGCCCAGCACAGAATTTGTTCTCTGGTTTACTCTCATGAAGGACATTTTAATCAAGCATAGCAAGCTTAGAAAGGAAAAATACAAAATGTATGGTTTAAAGAATAAAGGGACACCAGGAAATGGAATGAAGCTTAATCCTGGGTTCAAGGATATTAAATGGAATTAAGGGAGTAGTGACCTTGGGGCAGGATCCCACCCAGTTAAGCTTATTGTTTATGCATTTGCAGTTGAGCAAGGGATAGTTAAATCATGTTAGGCATTATTATGACTTGGTTATTGTTTTCATTTGGACATAAGGAGATATGATTGTGTGTCAAATTGAGAAGGGATAGATTATGATGGCTACTCTTGGTTTTCAACTTAAGAAACTTTAAGATCTATAATTAAAAGCTTAGGTCCAGGGCCAGGCAGTGGTGGTGAATGCCTTTAATCCCAGCACTTGGGAGGCAGAGGCAGGTGGATTTCTGAGTTCTGTAGTCTGCTGAAGACAATTCTCTCTTGCTAGAAAAAGTTTCTAAAAGCTCTCTGGATAGCTCATGGATTTTCCAACCAAAGTCAGGAAAGCTGCTATAAAATTTCTTAGATTTTCCAACTCAGTCAGAAATCCTGTTAGAAAAATTCTAAAAGTAATTCTTGGGTTTTCTGATCAAAATCAGAAAGCCAGAAAACATTGTAGATGAGCCGTGTTTGCTCTTCAGACAGTTTTCTCTCTGGATAGCTGCTAGAAAACATCCTAAAAGAGCTGTGTTGGCACTCTAAGTAAATGTTGGGATTTCCAACCAAGCTCAGAAATCCTTTTAGAAAAAAAGTCTAAAAGTGCTATTAAAAAAAAATTCTAAAACAGCTATGTTCACTCTCCAGAGATCTCCAGACAGCCCAGCTCTTACTAGAGAAAAAATTTTTTTTCAAAAAGAACTGCTCTTTCCGCTAGCTCATCTCATGCAGACCAAAAGCCCAATTTTTAATTTACATATCACTTCAGTCATTTACTCCAGGTTCTCTTTTGACCATCCCATGAATCAGCATTTCCTGACCTTAGCCCCCCTGACTCTTAGGAAAAAAACAGCAAGTACAAAAAAAAAATTGCAAAAGAATTCAGAGATCTGCCTGCCTTTGCAAACTTAGCTGGATGGGAAGCCTGTCCTGAGGTTACCATTCCAACCACACCTAGACCTAAATTAGCTCTGTCCTAGGCTGACCTTGAGAGAGGAATCTTCTTGCCTTTGTATCTGCTACCTTTTTATCTTTCTGACAAGCTGGCTCACAGAGCAGCTGCCTTTGCACTCTTTTAGATCTGTGAAGCTCATTATACAACTCATATTACATCTTTATAATTTTGCATAGTTGAGAAGTTATATATTTTTTAACTCATGTTTTTAGAGTTCTTTCCCACAGCCTTGAGGGTTGTAGTGAAGGTCTCAGCCTTTAACATTTTGTTGAGACTCCTGGACTTGTGCTGTCTCTGATTATCATGGAGTCATTAACCTTGGCAGAGAAGACATTCCTCGAATATCTTCTCGAATGGTCATTGCTATTGACATAAGGCTAATATGTAATACACTAATGTGTATTATTATTATTAGTGTATTACATATTAGCCTTATGCCAATAGCAATGACCATCAACACTGGTGGAAGCCCTCGCCTTGCTGGCTCTGTTCCAGGGGTGGGGACCATGTCATTCTGTCCCTTACATAGCCAAGCAGGAATTGACATGTAAGAATCACCCAAGTAGAACTGGTTTTGAAGGCACCAGGGGGGTCATGGAGGGCAGCTGAGGCTTGGCACAGTGAGAAGCCAGGGAAGACCATTGGTGAAGGTATAGCTTCGGTTGCAGTTGATGGCTCCAGACTGAAGGGTTTGGCATCATGAAGAAAGCCTGTGAGAGGCTATTGGTAAAGCCTAGTTGCAGCAGAAGACCCTAGTGAACTGGAGATGCTAGTACCATGGGATGATCACCACGAACAGCAGCAGCAGCAGTAGAGTGGAGCTGCCCTCTGCAGCACTTCAAAGCCTGCTTAGGCCTTGGAGTGCTACAGAGGGCAGAGCTGGAGATGTGACCCAAGCCCTTTTTGAAGGAGCCCAGAAGTCCAAGTTGAAGTTGCCTTGGAGATCCCAAGATGTTAGAGATGCCAGAGCTGTGGGATACCCACTGAGAAAAGCTGCTAACAGGGAGTGGAACCAGCCCAAGAGAACAAAGTTTGTTGCTTGCTGACTGCCAACAGCAGTCAACAAGGATGAAAGGAATTGGAGATCTGAAGAGTGCTTTGACATCAGCCATGAAGACAAGGAATTTGGAGTTTGCTCAGCTGATTTTGGTCTTGCTTTGATCCAGTATTTCTTCACTATGACATTTTGGAATGGTAATGTATATACTGTAATATTGGAGGTATGTGATCTGCCTTCTGCTTTTGATTTTATAGGGAATTACAGTTAAGTGATTAGATGAGTCTCAGGAGAGACTTTGAACTTTGGACTTCTAACATTGTTGAGACTGTTACAGAATGTGGGACTTTTGAGGTTGGAATAAATGTATCTTGCTTTATGCTATGTGTAGGTATGGCCCCGATAGACTCATGTGTTTGAACAAGCCTAAGGGGGTGAGGGAGTAGAATGTGGTAATTTGAATAGCTTGGCCCAGGAAGTGGCACTATTAGGAGGTGCGAGCTTGTTGCAGTAGGCATGGCCTTGTTGGAGGAAGCATATTACTGTGGGGGTGGGTTTTGAGACCCTCTTCCTAGCTGCCTGGAATCCAATCTTCTCCTGACTGCCTTCAGATCCAGATGTAGAACTCTCTGTTTCTCTAACACCATGTCTGTCTGCATGCTGCCATGTTTTGTGTCATGAAGATAATGGACTAAACTTCTGAAAATGGTAAGCCAGCTCTAATTAAATGTTGTCCCTTATAAGAGTTGCATTGGTCATGTTGTCTCTTCTTAGCAATGGAAACCCTAACTAGGATAGGGAAGGAGCACAGCAGTCTGTGTAAACTGTCTCCACTGGGTTTCATGTATCTCTAAGACATCCCATTTTACAGATGCACCATAATTAAATAAATCCTGCACCATTGGATAGCTTTTAAAATTAGTTGAAGGATGGCTCTGCAAGATAGCTCATAGGTAAAGATGGTTGTTGCTAAGTCTGACAGCCTGCGTTTGATTCCCTGGAACCCACATGGTGGAAGGAGAGCGCTGTCTCTTCTAGTTTGTCCTCTGACCTTCACAGGAGAGCAGTGGCATGTGTCACACCCGAACACCCCAAATAAATACATGTAAATTAAAACTGTCTGGATGATGCTACGGTAAAAACATTTGTATATAACATTTTACTCACATCTTAAAGTGGGATTGTCACCGCCAGTCCTGGAGTGATCGGCCTTGTTTCCGTCCCTTATGCCTTATGGTGGTACGCATGCACTGACCCTGGTGTCCCGGGCAGGAAGCCGCTGGGGCAACAAGTACTGCTCTTACTTCTTCTGCTTCACCATCTGCCCATTCCCTGCCCAGCAGCCCAGAGCCTGCCTGCCCACCCCATGCCAGCCTCCGGATGAGGCACTCCAGAGATAGTGTCATTGCCCCCAGTCCAGCCAAGTCTGAGAGCAGAGGCTCAGAATTACAGGCTGAAGTACCTTCAATTACAGGCCCCTTGAGGCTCTAACTGGCATGTGGAGAGCCAGAAACAAGCTACCTCAAGTGGCAGGAGTAGCTGTTTACTTAGTGCCTCCTCCTCCCTCCGTCCTGCAGGGCTGATTTGGGTCACCTAGCAGCATTGCAACATGACCCTGAGCCACTCCACTTGACAAGCAGGACTTTGTAAGCCAGAACACACTCCCATAGACCTTTGCCCTTTGCACAGCCTAACAGGCTGTTGGGCTGTGAGCACCTTGCACACTGAGCTCAGAGTCGACATTAAAAACCTTACAGGAGTTTGACCCTCTCCCCTCCTCTCTCTCCCAGGAGCCTCTGGTACATACTTGGCCAGATGTCAGTCATTGCCTACCTTCCTGACTCCCTGCTTTGGCTGTCTGCACTTCCCAGCTCTTTTGTTTGTTGGTTTTTATTTGTTTTCTAGACAGGTTCACTGTCTAGCCTTGGATATCCTGGAACTCACTCTGTAGACCAGGCTGGCCTCGAACTCCCAGAGATCTACCTGCCTCTGCCTTCTGAGTGCTAGGACTAAAGGCGTGCGACACCACCTCCTGACTGTACTTCCCAGCTCTTTGACTGACGCTACTTATGTCTTCTGTCATCCAGCCTTCTTTAGAGAAGTATTTATAGCATGTGAAAAAGTGCCTAGAATAGATCAAGAATCCCTACTACAAAGTCCTATGGATGAATTAGAAATGGGTGAGGAGGGCCAGAGAGATGACTCTGTCAAGATGACTTGTCAGCGGTGACAAGTGAGTGCAGCTCTTGTGGGGGACCTGAGTTCAGGTTCCAGCATCCACGTCAGGAAGCTTGCAACTGCTTACAACTTCAGCTCCAGGAGATCCAATGCCTCCGGCCTCAGTGGACAACTGCACTTATGTGTACGCACTCGCACAGAGATGTAATTAAAAGTAATGATGTCTTTAAAACTAAGAATAAATAGTAAAAGTGGGTAAAAAATTTAAAATGCAAACAGTAGAGGAGATGGCCCAACAAGTGGCAACAACAGGGCCCTAACTTCGCTGGGGAACTGGCAATTTTATACAGCACTGTGACACTGTCTCACATCTATCAAGCTGACACAATTCTTCATAACCCAACACCACCAAGTATGAGAGAACCCTTGTATATTTAGACAAGCGCTTATATATTCAGATTTCAGATACTAGAAGTATGAATTTAAAACCTGCCCAGGTGGGGTAGGGAGACTGCTCAGTACACAGCCAGGTAAGTACTTTTTAAGCAACCAGCAAAACCCAAGTTCAGTTCAGTTAAAAGGAAAAAAAGAAAAAAAAGAAAAGAAAAGCCCAGCATGGTGACATGTCTGTAGTCACAGTGTTGAGGAGGCAGAGAGGCAGAGACAGGATCTGGAGGCTTTCTGGCCAGCTAGTTAGTCTAGCCAAACTGAGAGGAACCGAACTCTTCAAGGCAGGGTCTCTTACTGAACTGAAACATTCTCAATTTGGCTCAAAAAGGGCCTGAACTCTAGCCCCAGGGGATCTGTTTTTATCCTCCAACCTCCACAAATATTCCCCACCCTCCAGAGAGAGATGCATAAATAAAAATAAATTCTAAAAAAAAAAGATGGCAAATGATAAAGACACCGGATTTTGATCTCTAGGAACTGTACACATCTGAGCTTCCCCTGAATTGTTTGTTTTGACTGAAAGAGTTGATGGGATCAAGGCTGTGTAACCTTCCAGCCCAGAGAGATCTGAAGCTTCCACCTGTGTCTGGAGTGTTCCTCCTTGACGCCAAGCCTCGAGGAAGTCCCAGCGAGCCATTCAGAGCCTTGGACCTTTCAGCTGTCCTATTGTCCAGCTAACACCTCAGGAGAAAGAATCTCCTGTGGGAACTGAAGTAGATCTATGTCGTAAGCTGAAGGCCAAACTCCAGCAGTTCTACTCAAAGGTTCTATTGGAAACAAATTCTCTCTAAGGGGCACAGTGAGGCAGGCTCTTACCAAAGTGTTCTCTGTGGTAAGGAAAACCCAAACGTCCACTAACAAGAGTATGGTCAAATAAACTGTGCAAGATTCACACTATGCAATACTAGGTAGTTCATAATACTAATGAGTCAGGGCCTGGGCTGTGGCTCAGTAGTTAAGGGAGTGTCTTTCATGACCAACAGTTAAACTACCTGAACCAGAACAATAATAGTCATGGATAAAAATGTCACTCAAAATAAATCTCAACGAAATAGAATGAGGGGGCAGCATGATGCATGGATTGGTATTATCTACACAAAGATTACAGGAATGCTAACCCCACACACGAATATGCTTCAAGAACAGGACATGTGCCAAATGAAAAAAATAGATTCAGGACACCAAGGTCTGTGGAGAGGGTGAGAGGGTATCGGGGGTGGGAGACAGGGGAAAGATTCCATTGAGAGCTCACAGGGAACCTCAGGCACAACTCTGTGCTCATGTTTCTCTCAGGGAAGATGCAGAACAAGAGAGGTGACAAGGAGACCTTGGCAGAGCAGGGATGGGAGCAAGGGTGCCAGTTACTCTCACGATGCAAAGACTTCACAGAACAGAGCGAAAGAAACAGTTAGGGAAAAGAGGGAGCGATTCACCCCCTGGTCTCAGTTTCAAGAGGCTAATGCTCTGCCCAAGATCACGGGGCTGGTAATGCCAAGTCCCAGTGGTCTCAGCGTCAGGGCTGGACTGGATCCATGGTATCTGCAGTTCATGCAGCCCCGCTGTCTGACTCCCTGGCTCAGGCAGGTGTAAGGTCTGGGGGTGGCTGATGGGGTTCAAGGCCTTAAGCCTGTTGCTTGCTATGGCTTAGAAGTTTGTGTTATGTTCCCTTACTTTCTTCTCTACTCTGTCTATCTCTCTGTTCCCGTCTGTTTCTGTCTCTATCTGACTCTAGCTCTGACCCTGTCTCTGTCTCTCATTCACACATACACATATCACAGCCTTTAGGAGGTGGTCAGGGCCTCAAAACAGAGTCTATGTAAGCAGACCCCTCATGCTTTCTACTGTGTGGGAACATAGTAAGATGCCACCCACTATGAACCTGAAAATTCACCCTCCTCACACCTAGAACCTGAAGGCACCTTGATATTGGATTTCTCCACCTTCAGGGCTGTGAATACATTTCTGTTGTGTCTAAGTTGCATAGCCTGGAGTAGTTTTTTATAGCAGCCTTATCTGACTAAGAAAGCTTATAATGTTTAGACGATGCTTGAAGATTTGATATCTGGAAGATTAAGGGAAACATTGGAGCAGGACAGGCAAGTTCCACAGAGCAGGAGATGCTGAGCCCCTGCCCCCGCCCATTTCTGCCATCCCTGACCCCCAAGTCCAGGAGTGACAGGCTAGATCTCCCAGGTCCTTCAGGCCAGAACTTCTAACATCTCTCCACGCCCTGTTTTTGCCTGAGTAATTTTTATATGACCCTAAGTATATAGGTATACAAAGTAGGTGTGCAAATCAAACATTTACTGATATCAAATCATTGTTTTAAAACAATTCTTTAGTATACATGTAATTTAACTATTTATTAAAGATAAAAACAAATGCATATGCTAATATGTATTTGCTTATTTTACAAAAAGAATTAACTATTGACCAAACATCAATATCCCAGGACACAGGGCATCTTCACTGTTTATGGAGTTGGCCAATATTTTGATTTTATCATTGTCAGTGTGAAGATTGCCTTTCATAGAAATACATAGTACAAGATGGCAGATGTATGTTTAGTTTCATTTGAGAAATTGTTGGAAATTCTGTCCTAATTTCAAGCCAAAATTCTTTAAATATTGCTTCTGAAGCTCAAGGCAGCAACTCAAACAGCGAATTTTAAAAGCAAACATTGGAACACAATCCAACCCAAAGACACACTAATTTCATATATACTGAGGAATGAAGGTAGAAAAACAGGGAAATACTTTGTTTTCCATAATTAAACCATTGCATTCTCATAAGAGAAGAAAACTTTATATGTACCATAAAAACACTATGGTCCATGACATACCATGGTCTCTAATCTTAGCTGAGGTGTTCCAGGCAACATTCAGAAGCATTCAGTGAGTGTCTTCAAGGATCTGTGGTATACAGAATGTGAGTACTGGGACTTTAGAACCAAGGCTAGGAGAAGTGCTACACACAGGCAAGCACCTCCAGAAACATCTCTGATTCATTAGTGTCTGATTTTTGAATGAATATTTTGGTCTATGCACACCCAGAAACCAATATTGTTGCCAAGTTGTTTTTTCTTTTTAAACTTTCCACATCTAATATAAGAATCCAGGCTCCCAGGCCTGTGAGATGGCTCAGTGGGTAAAGGTGCCTGCTACCTGACCATGAAGCCTGCTAACCCGTGTTCGATCCCCAGAACCTCATAAGTGGAGAAAAAGAACGAACTATGTGAAGTTATCCCCAGAACTCCACCATCCTCTACACAGCACCCCCCCCACACACACACACACTAAAAAGTTTTAAGTAAGCTGGGCTCTAGGGCAGGCTCAGCTAGGTATGAATTCTGATCATCCGTGCTATTTGACTTTCAGACAGGATCTCTTTCTGTGGCCCAGACTCACCTCAAATGGAAGACATCTCTGTCTCTGCATCTGCAGTGCTGGATCTCCAGGCATGTGCTACCAGGCCTGCCTGCGGAAGATTCTGATCAGTTCTGTGTTCATTCTGAAGGGGCTGATCATGCAGACGTGTTCCCAGTGGCTAGGATCTGTGCAGAGTTTCCCAGTTGGTGGCTTAAGAACAAAAGAAAGGGACACAGATTTGCAGTGCCACAGAATAGTTAATATGTTGTCATGTTAATATGAGTAACAGAAGGCACAGGAGTGAGAGAGTACACAAGGCTTTTTTATAGGCTTCCTTCAGAAGCTTGCTAAGGATGCATGTTGAATAGTTTTCTATTTTAATGGGCAGAACTTTGTTACATAATTTCCTTCCATGGGTCCTGTTCCTTTCTCCTAATGCATCTGACTTTAGTCATCCCCCACTTGATTATGCAAAGGTATATATGATGGTAGGTTGAAGATCCTTCCTAAAAGGTGTCACTTAGAGGATGCCATTTGTCTTATGGTGCCCTCACCCAAAACCAGTCTAGGCCAGATCTGGTCCCCCTACCCTTCTACAGAACATAACTGGAGTACTGATTTAATATAACCTGTGTTGATGACTGTTAAGGAGAAAGGGATCTTATTCCATCGTTCAGAGCATATTGTGCATGCAGCCTGATGCAGGTGGAGATCTTAACTTGTTAACTGGTTCCTAGACACTCTGTTCAGAGAGGTAAACTGTGGATATAGGCAATACAGGGAAGGGTCTCAGGCTGCCAAGTATATTATTAGAAGAGGGGCGTTTGTACAGTCCACACCAAGTAGAGTTCCAGTTTGCTCAATCATTCCCTATGCTTGCCAGAGACCTGCACCCCCAAGAGAGCCTACATCAAAGCTGTCCAGCTGCTGCTGTAAGGAACAGAAAACATCTGAAGATACCTCTCTCCTCTCTTTCTCTTTTTCTCCTCCCTTTGTGTCTGCAGCAGCCACATTCAAGCCCTGCCACTCAGATCATCTTATCCTTCAGTTTGTTTGGAAGCGGATGCTATATTCACCCAGGAGCCTGGTGAACATCACCTCTGCCTACCACACCAGGCCTGGAAGAGGCAGCTTTGAAAGCCAAGGAAGAATACAGGCTCTGGAGTGATTGTCTCATAGCTGGAAGAAATTAAGAACTGACCCTGGAGTGGTCTTTCATCCCTCCGCACCCCTGCCACCACAGTCACCTAAACAGAAAGCCTCACTCTGCCCTTTTGTAGAAGAAATTCACAATTTAGGTTAGGTTCCAGGATCCCAACTTCCCTAGGCCTCAGAGTCTGCACTGCAGAGTGGGGGTGGGGAGCACAGGAACCTCTGACCAGCGTCTCCTGGGACAAAGCCATTGGCATTTCAAGCAGCTTGTCCTGTTATAAAGAGTCATCCTACACATTATGGGGTACTTAACATCCCTGGCTCCAGGCCAGTCAATGTCAGCTGTGCCCTTGGTTCCTGGGACAAGAATCTGTAAGCAGATTGCCCAAGAGAGTTATCTCCCAGTGGTGACAACTAAACTTCCTGAGGGCAATGACCATGTCCTTGAGCTTACAAAGGCTTTTTAATGAGTTTACTCCTTCCTTAAATTGTGTGTGTGTGTGTGTGTGTGTGTGTGTGTGTGTGTGTGTGTATGTGGGCAAGTGAGTGCCAGTACCCACGAAGGCCTGAGGCTTAAGATCCCATGCAGCTGGAGTTGTAGGTGACGGTAAGCTGCCTAATACGGGTGCTAGTGTCAAACTCGGGTCCTCTGAAAAAACAGTACAGGCTTCTAACTGCTGAGCAGTCTCTCCAGTTCCTGGACTTTTGTATTTGATGACCATAGTACACATACTTCCTGCCGCCCCCAGACAGCCACGTGATGGTGTCCTCACCAGGCTGCAGGCAGGGTGCCATTACCTTGCAAGTTTCAGAAATCCAGACAGTTGAAGTTGGCTGTGGTGGGGTGAGGTGTAATGAAGGGGTAAGGGGGGGGGGCGGTGGCCATATCCAGGGTGACACCACAAAGCTTCGGGGCAGAGTGACACGACTCTTTCAGTCAGACTGGCCTGACTTCAGGCCAGTCTGCCCTGTTCTGTCACCCAGCCAGCTGGCACAATCCTGGGCCAGCTCTGCCCGGAGAGGACTGCAGACAAGTCTACGTACGTTTACTTCATGACCCATGGCCTCTCCAGGGGCCATGGCAGGTTCTGGAAATGCTGCTAATACAGACACTGGCCCCTCGGGCATGTCACCCACCCACCCTCTCAGTCCTTTTTCTCATCTTCACTTAGATGTGATGCTCATGCCGAAAGCAAGGTGTAGTGCGAGATCGAATGGCAGGCAGTATGCTGGCTCTTAACTCCCTCATCCCTCTTCCTAGGAGCAGCTGGCTGAACAGGAGAGCCCAGTCCCTGCTCAGGTAGTGATCAAATGCATAGATTTTGGCAAACTACTTTAATCCTTTGAGTATTCGATGGTCAAATAGACATCAAAACCATGGCGGTCCTTCCTGACTCCAGGAAGCTGTTGGGACAACCCAGTGACCTAAGGACTATGATGACCTTTCTGAAGGCTTGACAGTCAGCATGGCTTCCTGCCTATCTTCATCTCACCCTTGGTCAGAATTCTAGCGTGAGAGAGAGCAGGAGCTGAGCAGGCCTCCAGTCCTTTCCTGCTGGTCCCTCTCTGGGGATAGCTCACTGGCTTCCAGCGTCCCCCAAACAATATGGAATTGTACAGTTTACATCCAATTACCCTATTTTTTTCCCAATGAGAAGCCTTTTTTCTTTGTTATGTAAAATCCACCAGGTTGCTAAGATTGACACTTTTCTCTGTTTTCTGTTTCCTCCTCCTAAGGATGAGAGGATCTCTTCCACCCGTTCCCCTCACCCAGCAAGCTTTCTTTCTGAGAAGCATTGATTACTGAGGTACAGGAAAGTAGCCAGGGACAAATATCACCATTGGAGAGGATCCTCCAGTTGTACAAGCAGGAAGAGATTTTTCTCCACACTGCCCCCACACCAGCTTACTTCCCTGGGAACATATTAGTCAAGCCAACTGGGTAACACATCTCTAAGAACAGTATAGACCCCACTCACTGATCAGGTGGTTCAATAGTGAGTGTACCCTTGGGCCTGTCTGAGCCATCCCTTGCAGATCAGGCGATGGGTGCGCTCTCAATAAAAGCCATTCCCTCCAAATGAGACCAAAACCCAGAGCTGCCTCTGCCTTTTCACCCTTTCAAGGGCTCACCGCCAAAGCCAAGCCAGCTTTGATTGATGTGGCTTAATCCTATTGTGTTGTTCTCATAAAACTCACTAATCCGCAGGACACTAAAGCTCAAAGCCTGTGCATGGCCTCTTCCTCCAGGAAGTTGCTCAGCTGCAGGAGGACACTCTGCCCTTGAGAGTTTATGGGTTTTTTGCTCTGTGTTATGCATTTGGTCCCCAAAATTGTATGCCACTGGTCCCCAAAATTTGAGTAGTGATTAATTGGCTACTTCTACAGCTCTGTCCTCAGTAGATGTCATGTTCACCTGGACCCACTCTCATCTATGCCGTCCCTCTACAGCTGTGGGTTTTAACAGTCGAACTCCTTCTTTTAGTCTCACAGTGTCCGTCACAAAGTGAATGATCAAATGAGTCAGGCTTTGTCACCTTTCACCTTAACCTGACGGCCAGCTCCCAACTGAGCCAGGATGGAAGCTTCTTTTCAGGGTCACTTCCACAACTTAGTCTACTATTGGTTCACACCCAGTGGCCACATGAGACTTAGTGCGTGAGTGATCGGTGTTGAACTTGATCTCAGAATATATCCAGAAAAATTACTCACAAAATTTATACAAACATACTCTCAAAATACCGCTTTCGTGGGTGTGTGTACTGGAGATACTACGCAGGCCTTGTGCACACTAGTCAAGCATTCTCCTACTGAACTATGACACACTGCCACCCCCACCAGGTAGCCAGACCAGCTAAGACTTACAGATTAAAGGCGGGTCATTCTACGGAGCTCAGTGCTGGACACATGACCACTAGCTTGGTGTTCTCAGGGTCCTCGTGCCCATTAGCACACGTCTTACCCCAAGCAGGGGAGACTCATTCTTAACCAAGTCCTTTGGGGCTCTGGGCGTGTGATTTCCTTAAAGATCTGCTGTCTCTTCCAAGCAGCCATCTCTAAGGTCCTCATATTCATGGAGGGAGCAATGACAGGTCCTTCTTGGCAGATGACTCAGAGGCCAGAGGAACTAAGTGCTCCTGCCTCTCCCCCACACTCCTTGCACTCATTATGGGATCAAGTAAAGATCTAGCTGGACATTGGAACATGGCGATTACTACTTTGGCAGATACTGTCTCCTGAAACCCTTCACACATAACCCTTCCTAAAACTCTTCTTATAGAGTCACAGGCATGAAAATACATGTAGGAAAATTTCATGTATATATAATAAAATTGTATTTAAGATCACAATCTTAAGTAGGTATCTTCAATCCTCATGACTCATAGATTCTGTGGTTTTGAATTGGCCTACTTGATAATATCTACTCATAATGTTCAAATGGATACTTTTGCTAGCAGGTTCAGTGGGAAACTCCCATAGCATTCTGTACCTGCTGACTACATAGCCAACCCAGCTCCCCAGTTTCCTGTCACTCCAGGAGCAAACCAGCATCCTTCTAATGGAGTCATATTGTGGTTTAAATTATCCAGAGCCATATAGAATTCATGGTGCATAAACACATGTAAATAAATACATGTATGTAGTACACATGCATCTGGTATGTGTGTATTGTGACATATACATATTGTCAATTGGACAGGATCTAGAATTACATGGGAGACAAACCTGTCTGTGGGTAAGTTTCTAGATTAGGTTAGCTGAAGTGCAGAGACTCTCTGTAAATGTGGGTAGCTCCAACCCATGAGCTGGGGTCCCAGACTAAATAAAAAGGAGAGTTTCCTTAGGTAGAGTTTCTATCGCTGTGATAGAACATCAAGACCAAAATCAACCTGGGGAGGAAAGGGTTTACTTCAACTTACAGTTCCACACACAGTCCGTCACTGAGGACGTTAGAGCAGGGACTCAGGCAGGTAGGAACCTAGAGGCAGAGAAAAAAGCCATGGGGAAAGACTGCTTACCAGCTTGCTACTTGTCAGCCAGCTTTCTTATAGCACCATCAGCCCAGGAGTGACAACCTCCACAATGGAGTGGGCCCTCCAACATCAATCACTAACCAAGAACATTCCCTACAGGCTTGCCCACAGCCTGCTCTTACGGAGGCATTTTTCTTAATTGAGGTTCTGTCCTCTCAGATAACTCTAGCTTGTACTAATTTGACATAAAACTAGCCACTGGTGGTAAAGGGCTTGCCATGTAAGCATGGGGGCCTAGGTTTGAGTCTCTAGGATCCACATAAAGCTAGAGACAGTAGTGTGGTCCCAGCATTCCTGTGGCAAGGTGGTGGAAGGTAGAGACGGGATAATCCCCAGAAGCTGATGGTTCAGCCAGTCCTCCAAACACAGTGACAAATGACAAGTGGAAATTTAGTCTTCTGATGTGCATGCAAGCATGTGTGCATAAAGATTGTAAAAAAGGAGAAATTCAGCTGAGCATCCCCTCCCGACTTCATCTTCCTCTGCTTCCTGACTCCAGACTCAATTGAACTAGTTCAGACTCCACCGCCATGATTTCTCTGCCAGGAGGAACTGCAGCCCCGACCGGGAGAGCAGCCCCGACCGGGAGAGCAGCCCCAACCCGGAGAGCAGCCCCAACCGGGAGAGCAGCCCCGACCGGGAGAGCCTAAAGCAAGCCCTTTCTGCCTTAAGTTGTTGTTGTCAGGAATTCTGTCTCAGAAACAAGAAAAGTAAGAAATGCAAAGTGCACGAGTGAGTGGTGTCAGAGTTTTGAAGGAGACTTCTGGAAGAGGACCCCAAGAATGGGCTGGACTTGAAGGGTGACTGAGCATTTGCCATGAGAACAGATGAGAATTCTAGGTAGGCAGATAACTCATTCATTAGCACGAAAGAATGACCAATAGGGTACATTGGGGGCATTCTGAGCTACTGGGGGGGGGGGGAGCCTGGGGTTTATAGTGGGTGGAGAGGAGATGGAGACTGGGCTTCAAGAGTAGGCTGCAGCTGCTGGGATGAGAAAAGAACCACGCCCTTCCCCCCACCCCCCAATTCTTTCCAGTGGTCCGAGAGACCTCAATCCACACACTCCTCCACATCTGGTACAACCTACTTTCAACTGAAGGATCTAACTTCCCTCAGTCAGATCCGTGTGGTCCATACCACATCAAGCCAAACCAACCTGCTGCCAGGTGAAGAAAACCAGTGCAGTTTCTTCTAATGACTTAGGGTAGCATCTCACAAGGATATTAGCTGGGGTTTCCCCTGACACTCTGAATGGGAATACAACCACGAAGAAGCCTGACCAACTTGGTCTGCCCAGGCTGCCGAGGTGAAAGACCTCAGACCAGGACATTTCAATGCAGGGTGTTTCTGCAGAACCTGAAGACTAGATCAGGGTAACTGACAGATGGCCATCTGTCTGGGTGCTCACACACCTAAAAGAATGTTTTCTATTCGAGAAAGACTATAGTCCTATGAAATCAGCTCCTCCCTCTGTAAGCTTAATCACTTCCCCAAAGAGCTCACTTGGGCTATACTCATATGAACTGGGGGGGGTGAAGGGATGCCACACAATTCACCTCATAACACAGACCTCTGAGGAGTATCTCTGAGTGGAAAGGAGCCCCAGCCTGCTCTTACTTGGCACTGGGGTTGTGGGTGAGCCTTGTGGTCAGACCCCCCAGGTTTCTCCTCACTCTATGATTCTCTGAGGCTCTTTCCTGGGGAACAGCAGGGGAGAAGACTTTTCAGCTTATAGAGTCCCCAAGGAAAGGTCAGATCACAAGGAACTGCTGTTTTCCTTCTAGCTTCTCCATGAATATGCTTGGTGCAGAGACTGTCTGCTGCCATGGAGACAGCTTGTTGTGATGATGGGCCTGGGAGACCCCTGCTGGCTCCACAGCATCCTGGGAGAAGCTGGGTGCTGGAGGGCAGGGGGATCGAAGGATTCAAATGGGAGACAGGTCCAGGACCAACGAGTTTTCTAGCCGCCTCCAATAAGGAGGGTAAAGGAAAGCGAAGGGTCCCACCAGTCACTGACCTCCGGTGGTTCCTATGCTTTCTCTTCTGACTTGTGTTCCCTGTCACCTGGCCACAAGTTGAAGATCATTTCTATCAGAGTTAATTCCTGTAGGCTGAGAGTTTAGCAAAAATCAATCTGGGGCTGGGAAGATAGCTCAACTGGGAAGAGGCTTGTATGTAACCACGAGGACCTGACTTTGCTCCCCTAGAATACATGTGGGTGGGGAAGCAAACCAGCTTTAGTGGCATGCACTTGTAATCCCAGTGCTTGTAGGCAGAGACAGATCAATTTCTGGGGTGATCTGACTAGCAGCCTAGTCTAATCAGTGTGCCCCAAGTCTCAGTGAGAGATCTTGGCTCAAAAAACAAGGCATGTGGTTCCTGGGGAACAATACTTAAGGTTGACCTCTGGCCTGTACACAAACACACACACACACACACACACACACGCACACGCACACGCACACGCACGCACACGCACACGCACACATGCATGTGCACACACACCAATATGCATATACACAGGCATGCACACATGCACTCTCTCTGTATCAAATACACACATGTACATGCTTTACAAATTACTTTAAAGGAAAAAAACCAACCTAGAAGCGACAAATCTTCAGATATAAGTGCATCTCTCACTCCCATCAAAGAAGCTTCTTTTCTCAGTAGACAGAGATTGTGACAAAGTCACCATTGGCTCATATTCAGAGAATAGCTGTGTGGTGCCCAGCCCTAGCCAATGACTGCATCCACAGCACAACCTTTACACATAAGGTTTGGGAAACATTACAGAAGAAGGGGTGGAAAGTTCTCAGAGCCAGATGACCAAGAAGGCTGCTGAAGATTGGGTCTTTTGGTATGATAGGTAAGCTATAGCCATGAAATCTGAACAGTGTGACTGCTTAAATAAGACCCAAACACAGCTGACATGTCAACATGGATGGGGAAAATGCACAGGCCCCACCCTTAGATGGAGAGTTATGGGCAATTAAAATCCACTGGGGGAGGGAGAATCAGTTTTCCCAAGACATGAGTCCCCTAAATGCTTATCCAATCCCAAGTGTTTGGTGCTAAACATAAATACGTATAAGTAACAATATAAACAGACTCAGCAGGATGCATTTATATATGTATTCATATATATGTAACAATAATAATTAAAGAATAATTAGAATAAAGGCTATGAATTTAAAAGAGAGTTGGGAGTTTGGGAGGGCTTGGGGGGATGAGAGGAAGGGAGGAAATGATATAATTATATTCTAATAAGTTTATTAAAAGATTAAGAAAGTACTATCAAACTCTTAAATAATGTTACAAATATTTAACTATGGTTTTTATTTAGTTTATATTATATTAGTTGTTAATATAGAAAATATTGCGAACAAAAATACCCCCAAAGTTTCCGTTGATATTTAATGATCAAACTCACACACACGAGCCTATCTGGAAGCCTAGTGTGGTGGCTCACATGTGAAATCCCAGCACTCAGGAGTTGGAGGCAGAACACACAAAACTGAGTGCAGAAGACTCTACTGAACAGGTCTCCTTTTGGAGGATCAGGGATCGGGGCAGAACAGTAGTCCAGGCAGCCTTTGAGCCAGTCCTCTCCTAGTGTCCTTCAGATGAAGATGTAGAATTCTCAGCTCCTCCTGCACCATGCCTACCTAGACACTGCCATTCTCCCACCTTGATAATGGACTGAACCTCTAACCTGTAAGCCAGCCCCAGTTAAATGTTGTCCTTTATAAGAGTTGCCTTTGTCATGGTGTCTCTTCACAGCAACACAAACCCTAAGACAGCCACTAAGATGAGAGTTTTAGGGACTCCTAAACCGTGAGGATGAATCCTGTACATCCCCTGACTGGCCTGAGTCCCCAGATGGGAAGTACATTGGGGCCAGGCTGCCCATGACTCCAAATATCTGGGATCCAGGGCATTCAGTGGGTTAGTAACCCTAAGTGTAAGACCCAGTCCTGCTCAACACAGTCCCAGCTAGAGCTTCTTAGGAGTGTCCAGCTGCAACTCCCTCTCAGGGAACTGCTCATTTAGTGACTCCTGGGTCATCATGTTTGTAACCACGGCTCACTGCTTCTTGTCCATGTATATGATTGGCTGGCAGCTAGTCACCTGGCCAAAGAGGAACCAATCTACTGCCTGTCTGCACTAGCTATTTTTATGTCAACTTGACACAGGCTAGAGTCATTTGAGAGATGACTTGAAAAGTACCCCTATAACCATAGACAAGGCTAATTTTTAAATTAGTTATTGATGAGAGAGGGCCCAGCCCATTGTAGGTGAGGCCACTACTGGGCTGGTGGGCCTGGGTTCTGGTAGAAAGTAGTCTGAGCAAGCTATGGGGAACGAGCCAGTAAGCTCTGCATTAGTTCCTGCATCCAGGTTCCTGCCCTGACTTCCTTCAGCGATGAAGTATGATGTGGAAGTGTGAGCCAAATAAACCCTTTCCTCCCCAGGTTGCTGTTGCTCATAGTGTTTCACCATAGCAACAGTGACCCTAGCTAAGACACTGTCCAAGGGCCAATCAATTTTGATCTTTCAAACAACTGAATTTCAAGATCTAGTAAAGGTTGGGTACTCACTCTGCGTGGGGTGAGAGTTGTCCATGCTGGACCATTTCTGAGTAAAGTAAGGTGATCAGAGATGGATACAGCAGCAGAACTCAGCATCCCATGGATGGCTCACGGGAGCTTTGGAAATCTGTGAGACACTATCAGAAACTGATTCATAACAGGAGTCTGAGACGGAACAGAAAGAAGGAAGGTACACAGAGGATATCTCAGAGCATGGTGACAATCTATGTAGCCAGCTCATATGTAGCAGATGTGCAGCTTGGTCTTCATGTGGGTCCTGAACACCTGGAACCAGGGCTGTCCCAAAAGCTGTTGCCTGTATTCAGGATATGTTCTTCTAGCTGGGCTGCCTTGTCTGGCCTCTGTGGGAGAGGATGCGCTTAGCCTCACAATGACTTGGGGGGGGCGGGGATTTCCAGGGAGGGCCTCATCTGCTCAGAGAAGGGGATGGGAGAGAGGGGGAAGGATTGGGAGGGTCACCGAGAGAGGGCAGTGAGCAGGATGTAAAGTGAATAATTAAAAAATTAAAAGTAAAACTTAACAAACAAATAAAAAAGAATACAGTGGCTGAGTTTTTCCAGTATTTGTTGAAAGATAAATTTACATACCCAAGAATCCCAGCTAGGTAGTGGTGGCGCAGGCCTTTAATCCCAGAACTTGGGAGGCAGAGGCAGGTGGATTTCTGAGTTTGAGGCCAGCCTGGTCTACAGAGTAAGTTCCAGGACAGCCAGGGCTACACAGAGAAACCCTGTCTGGAAAAACCAAAAATAAATAAATAAATAAAATAAGTAAATAAAAAAATAAAAAAGAATCCCAAGGAATCCTAAACAGGATATGTGTAAATTACAAGCTTCAGCATATAACCAGGCTACCAAAAGCCAAACATAAAGTTAAAATTGTGAAAACAACTTAGCAACAATGTAGCATATTTTCATACAAGAAAACAATTAGATAAATATCTACTACAACTCGTCAGAAAGACAGGAGTTTATTTAAAGCATGAGAGAAAAACAAGAAAAAGACAACTGTTAATTCAAAATGAAGTATCCACAAAAATTCTTTTTTGTGAATGAAAGGGAAATATTCATTCAGAAAACTGGAAACTATGGTGATCCAGTGCAAAGGGGTCTGTGCAAAGAAGGGTCTCGGGTGGGGGATGATATGGAGTGCGAACATTACAGGGAAGTACAGAGGGCACAGAAATAGCAAAAGTACCGCAGGAGTCTAACAGCTTCCAGTAGCCCCAGTAGCCCCATGGCTGCTGAACACAGGATTCTCAGGCCTCAGAGTCCTATCCAGCACTAACAGGCCTTCTGGTACCAAGCACAGGGGTGAGGCATCAGGAAGGAACCCAAGCCAAGGGCCATCTTCTCATCTGGCCTTAAAGTCAGTACCCTTGTCTGAGTGGACTGGGGTGCTGCTAACTTCCAGACACGTAGGACTGTGCAGTAATCACAGGGAGAGGCCAATGGTCCAATGACATCCCCACACCGGCTGCCTAGGCTTGCCAAGCCTTTTGGAGAAGACGCAGGCAAAACAGGTTAGATAGAATTCTCGAGTGAGGGCTCAGGGCGCTCCTCCTCTGGCAGCCAGAGCCTGCCTGGCAGACTGGTGTAGTCGGTTCACACCATGTTCCAAGGTGCAGGCTTTGGGCCCAGAGAAGGGCACATGTGACAGACTTGGGTATTTCTTTGGGACAACCTGGCCCTTGGCCGGAGGGCAAAGGACAGAGGACATAGCCCCTATTAGCTTACCAGTTGTGCCCCAGCTTGGTTCCACAGCCACATTACCCAGACTCCTTTGCCAGCTGACTTTCAGATGCTACCCATAGAAAGTCCTGGCAGAAGATGTACCTGCAGGAGAGGGCAAAGGTCCCTTCTCTTTTTGTTGTTGCTGGTCGTATTCCTGTCAGCACAGCCCAGCAGTGGAACTTGTTGTCCCTGTGTCCAGCTCCTGTCAGCCTTCCCGCAGAGCCAGGAGGCACAGCTCCTCTATAGGAGGAGCAGCAGACTGGGGACTGGTCTTGGCTCCTGGGTCCCTGTCACCCTAGCTTTGCCTCAGGTTTCCTCAGCCCCAGTGCCCCGAGTCATTTCTAATAATTTTCAAGGGGTTTCTCTGAGAATTCTGGTTTTTTTTTTTTTTTTTTTTTTCTGTCCTCTATAACCAAACCCTAATTATATTAGCTTTCCTCAGTTGAAATCCTGGTGTGGCCTCTGTTGCCCTGACCTGCCCCAGCTGAGCCAGAGCCAGAGGGTCCTCCAGGGAGCCTACAGGGATTACCCACCAAAAGCAGAGTTGGATGAGAGGGAAGGGAAGAGGCCCACCTATCATGCCCTAGTTGAGTCTGGGCCAGTCTCATTTTCTTGGGTCTCAATTCGAATTGACAACCCAAACTTGATTCATCAGTCTCTGTGATCACAAAAGGGGGAAGGGGAGTGTTGAACTACCTTGGGTAACAGAAAAAAAAATTATTCTGAGAATTTTCCAGAAAAAGAATTTTGGGAGGTGAGAAAGCAGAGGCCAAGCTCTCTTGCATGTGGGTTCCCCTCTGCTGTCCAGCAGTGTATCTCCATTGCAGTCAGAGGGCCCTCGCTCTGGCCCCAGCTCCAGCTCAGGGTGGTAGACAAGATGACTTGGAAACCTCTGGTCTCTCATCCTTACAGCTTTGCCCAGAGAAGAAAAGGCTCCTCATGGCTAATCCAGCTCTTATCTTTTCCAGAGAGGGCTCTGACTGTCCAGTCGGACATGTCACTATGGCTGGTGATCTGAGGGATAACAACTGTCAGTCTGTTAGATCCCATCTGGGTTTTAGAAACCTGTGTTGTTTCCAGAGTGAAACCTCCCTTTCCACAGACAGACAGGCAGAGGCACAGGAAAAAGGGCTGGGCCACCATCCTGTGACTTCTGTCCAGTGAGCAAAGCTGGACATTATGTCAGCGCAATCTGGACTATAAGGCCTTATAGCCTAGGCGCCAGAGACGGTGAAGCAAGCAGTCACAGCCATCCAATCAGCTATTGCCCAAACCAACACGTTCAGAGAACTTTCCTTAGCCTAGGTACCACAATTAGAGACATGGCTAGCGTCTATTTGATGGATTCTGGGTTATGACTGTCACCTCATCTGCATGTCTGATCCCCTGGGGAGAAAGCCTTTGATTGAGTAGGCTATGGATTAAATGACATTCCACCATTCCAAGGCTCTTTCCCCTCCAGCCTTGGATGCCTGCAGGTTTTGCTGCCTTTGGGAGAAAATGTAGGGAAAAGGTAGAGAGTCGACAAATGACCAAGGGCCAAAAAGGGTCCTCCAAGAAAAGGTGAAGACAAGAGGTCCTGTTGAGTGCTGGCGACTACACAAGCCCACACTGTTTCCTGAGTACAGACAGCCCTATTGACTAGCAGTGTAAAAGGCTTCCTTACCTAAAATACCTGTTACTAATCTTATCAAAACTCCAGTCCTGGAGAATCTCCTACACATCCTTCAAAACCCCTGCCAATCATTTCCTCTGTGCAGCCTTCCTGTTTTTCAGAGGTAGAACCTCCTGGCTTCACACACACACAAGGTTGGTTGTATACTTTGCTTTGCACACTGACATGCCTAAAATTCTTCCAGAACAGCTGTAACTGCTACAGAACCACCTCAGGGGTGATTTCAAAGTGTTCAAAGTCCAGGCCCCACTCCATCTGACTCATAAAGTCTGGGGTGTGACCAGGTGTCAAAAATGGAAGTAAGCGCCCCTAAGTGTGTGTGCTGTTCAGCAGGCCGTGGAGGCAGCTAGGAAATGCCCCGTGGAAGCCAGGCTTTCTCCTGTACACTAGGGCCTGACCCTGGAGTCAGGAGGGCATGGGCACCGTCTGGACAGCAGGACAGGAAGCAAGGTCTCCGGGTTGATGCTCCTGGGCTGTTTAGCTGTAGCCCTTATTGGCAAAGCCCCTGGTTCTGGGGTTGCAGTTTAAGTCGGGATTCTGCCACACATTAGCCATGTGTGCCTCGGCAAATCACTCAGGCTTTCTGTTTCCTCTGGCTAATGGAGAAGACCTCTCTCGGAGGTGCACTGAAAAGGCATCTTTCAAGCAGCCAGGCACATGAGAACCAGCTGGAGCCCTGTGAGCACGTAACTGATGGCTCGTGTGTCTGGGCAGGAGCCCGAGTTCTGTGGTTCAAGTGCCCTTCCCCAGGTAGCAGTGCTGCAGGGACCAGTTTTGAGCTGAGAGTGTGGAAATCAAGAAGCCCTTTTTAGAGACTGAACCGAACAGATCCTCTGCAACGGCATGGGACTGCGCCCCTTCTACAGAGCATGCGTGTGCTGGGTACTGCGTGCAGGGGCTCTGAGGCCTGTCTCATTAAAGAAGACCCTAGTTTTCTCAGTCTGAAGCAACAACAGCTGATAGTGCACTGTGTAAACCCAGCTTAGATGAAGTTACCACACACCCAGTAACTTAAGACACTGTCAGTGCATTCCCTTATAAGAGTTGGTACCAGAACTTCTGAAATGACTCTTACCGTATCATGTGGCTAAAGGGCAGGTTCCCGCTGGTGTCAGCAGAGAAGTATTCTTGGCTCTTCTACCTCCTCAAGGCTGCTGTCACCCCTTGGCTTGGTGGCAGATCACTCCCCTCTCTGCGTATCTTGCCAAATTGCCTCCTCCTCTGACTTCCTGTCTCCTTATGAGAACTCTCATGATCCAGAGAACACCTGAATAACACAGGATGCTTGCCCTGTGTCAAGATAGTTAATGTTTTTGCCTCTCTAAAGTTTGCTCCAGCATGGGTGGCCACAGACTCACAGGTTCAGGGTACTAGAAGACTTATATCTCTGGGGACCATTATTTTGGCAACTGTCCAACCCTTTCAGACCTCCTGAGTCAGATCCTGAAAGCCTGAGGCTGCTTGCCACCTCTGGGGAGTCCATCTTCTGTCAGGATCTCAGAGGAAAAGGCCAGGCCTTCCCGAGCTGTCAGTGGTGGCCATGAGGGTGACTAGCCATCCCTCAACAAGGGCCCTCCCACTTCTCACAACTGCTCAAGTGCTGGGGACTGGATGAGCAGCCCATGGCCTTCTTGCTCTCCTAGAATCCCTGAGCAGCCTCTGCTGGCCATAATGCATGCTGTTCACGCGAGCCAGCCTTAGGGTAGCCTCTTAGGCAGACAGCAAGGGACAGAGAAAGGGACAAGGCAGCAGAGGGGACAGGTGCTGAAAGAGAAAGACACATATTAAAGATAAAATTAAAAACAAAAAAAGAGGGGCTGGGAAGATGAAGCTTTATCTCAAAAGCATGAAAACTGGAGTTTACCATGCAGAATGGACCGGAAAGCCTGAGGAGTCAGAGACAGGGGGATTCCTGGGCCTCACTGGCCAGCCAGCCTAGCCTAATTGCTAAGCTCTAGGTCAGCTGGTGGGAGCAGGGCAAACAGAGCAAGCTCATGGTTTGCCTATCATCTCCTTCAAAAGCAAAGACAAGCCTTAGCTTGCAGACAGGAGACCAGCCACCCAGACTGTTCCAAGGGTGAGGGCTTTCCTGGGAAACCTGGAACAAGCTGTTCACCCAACTCACAAGGCAGCTACACAAAGCCCATCGCTGGACTTGGCGGCTGCCTATACCAATGCCCCAGGCAACCGGGCAGTCAGCCCAACACCCTCCTCCCACCCACCCCAGCCCTCCAGCCCCCGCTGGTTGGGTTCCTTGCTGTTACAGAATACTGTCCACATGAAGCAGTGTCTGCGGGTGACAGCTGGAGCTGAGTGACTGCAAGGAGAGATGGCTGCTGTATCATAATGGTTCAGGGTCTCTGTGACTCAGAAACTCAGATTTTCTAAAGTAGCTAGCAGAACAGAGTTCAGGCTGAGGTCCAGGCTGGGAGGAAAGAATCAAATCCACAAAGATAAAACTCTATGGACAGGCTGGTGACGGGGCTTAGTGGGTAAAGATGCCTGATGCCAAGATGACCTGAGGATGGGTCTCTAGGACCCATGTGGTGGAAGGAAAGAACCAGCTCCCCAAAGATGTTCTCTGTCAGAGGTGTGCTGTAGAGTATGTACACAGACAGATGGACAGACAGACAGACAGACACACACACACACACACAAATGTAACTAAAAAAAAAAAAACTCCATTGAAAAAGCCTAATGCCCTTCAGAAGCTTGCCACTGGGCAGTGGCTTCCTAGAGTCAAGGGTCCTCTTGCTGAGGCCCCAGGACTGCCTCCTGGAGGAGGTGCTTGGGCTACAGAGACCCTGCATTATCTGTCTGCCAGCGACGAGCTCCCTAGCACGTCTGACCTGTAATTCCTCAGTCATGACGTGACCCTAATGATAACTATGGACAGAGTTAAGGTGGATATGTAGCTTGCCTAATACCCTACAGCTGTCTAACATCAATGGGAAGACAGCCTCTCAATTTGAAGGCTAATGAACAGATGAACTCAGGGCTGTACACCCAGGCTCAGACCCCAGGGCCTTCCCTCCTTGGGTAGACTCTGGCTCTGAAGTCCCCTAGGGGATGCACCCATCCAGTTCGCACCACTTCTTGTTGGCTATGTTATAGACAGATGATTTTCTGATCCTGATGTAGAACACACAAACACCCCGCTAGGTGTTTCATTCTTTTATGTAAGTGATTTCATTTCACTCTCAAGAAACCCTTTCGGGTGTAAATCTCTCACTTCCCATTTTACAGATATGGAAACTGAGATCTGGGAAGGTTGAGGAAATGACTCAGACTCACTTTGAGTCAGACCCTCAGCTCTGTACTCCAACTACATTGTTCCTCACTGAAGCAGGCTCTGGGACACAGTAGATGAAGGGAAGGGCAGTTCACTCGCACTAAACTGCTACAGTCATACAGCACAGACACCTCCTGACTGATGGTTCCCTCATCACCAACTGGCAGGATACTCTTTCTAGAAGATGGGTTTCCCTCCTACTAGACTCAGTATCTGAGAGAAGAGGTACCGAGTCTCCTGTCTGACTCAGTATCCCCTGCCTCTTTTCTCAATGTGGATTGATCCCCCTATGCTGCTAATAACCATGGAACTGGCGACCTCCTTCTAAGAGAGAAGAGGAAGTGTCTGACATTGAGCAGAGACTGCTATGACCAAGTAGGAAGGTGATGGATGTCACAGCTAGAGCCAGGGAGAAGTCCCCAGGCACACGGCTGGCTGCCCTGGCTAAAATCACATTGCCCAGGTATGGCACTTCTGTACTGTTTCCTAGAGGCCTGGAATCCACCTAGAAGAGGGTACAGAGCCAGGGACCAGACCTCACTCCCTAGTAGATGTCCCCCAAAATTTGTTTATTTACTTTTATAAAGTGAGAGATTTTAAAGCCCCAAACTGACAACATTGGTCTCCAAAGGAAATGCCATCACTGAATGCAGCTGAGGCTGTGATCAGTCTCACAGGCCATGAGGAGGGAGGGTGGCAGGAGAACGAGGCAGTGGAAGAAGGAGAGCACACAGGGCCTCTGGTGTGCCCAGTCTGGTTACAAAGTAGCATTATGATGATCAGCAAGAGAATGGGCAGATGGGATGTAATAGCCTTGCCCATTCCACCGGATTCTCTGTACCGACGGTGTCTGGGGAGTGGTGGTGCAGGCCTTTTAATTCCAGCATGGGGAGGCAGAGGCAGGCAGTGTCTGGTCTACAAGCAAGTTCCAGGACAGCCAGGACTACACAGAGACACCCTGTCTCCAAAAACAAACAACAAACAAACAAACAAACAAATCCACAAACCAACCAAAGAACATTGGAGAAATGGGGCAATGGTTAAGAGAATTGGCTGCTCTTGTAGAGGACCTGGGTTCTATTCCAAGCACCTACACGGTGACTCACAAGCGTCTGTAACTCTAGATCCAGGGGATCTGAGGCCCTCTTTTGGCCTCCAGAGGCCCAGACATATATATAGGCAGAACACCCATACATATAACATAATTAAAAACAGTAACAATGATCACACAGATGCTGATGGTTCTGCTTAAACAATCATATTGCAGGCCAAGGAAATGGCTCAGTGGGTGGTAACGCTTGGCACAAGCCTATGACCAGAGTTCAATACCCTGATGGAATGTGGATGAGCAAAAAGAGACGCTTCAGGCTTAGACTGAGAAACTGCCCTGGAGGTTCCTGACCAAGAGTGGCCGTCTCTTGGCCTTGCCATCTGCATTTGTATACCTGTGAGACTCATACCCCACCATCACCAAGAAAAGCAGCCTCGAACAGCTGGAAAGAAGGCTCAGTTGGCAAAAGCAGTTGCTGAGTAAGCCTGGTGACCCAAGTTTGATCCCTGGAACTCACATAATTGTGGAAGGAGAGAACCAACTCCATGAGGTGCTTCACAGGAGAATTGGGGCATGAATATTACTCATATCTAACACACACACACACACACACACACACACACACACACACACACAAATAACTTAAAAAAAAAAAACAGCTTCAAGTCAAAACTTTGGTTTAAATGCCTTGGTCAACCTTTCTGTAGAACAAGACATACTTTTGTGGAGGAGACCTCAAGGACCAAAGAATTCATAATTTTCTCTAGAAAGTGACCAATTATGTACATACAAAACACCCAAGGAAACAAGGAATCCTGCCCTCAGAACACAGCCCTGATAACATCCAGTCTTAGACCTCTCTTCCCCAGAATTACAAAAGCATGTTTTGCTACTGTCTTCTCCTCTTTTCTTTTTCAACATGTTTGTGGCTGATTCGCTATGGCAACCTCCCAATGCTAATCCAAGGGAAAAGGAAACCATCTTGTGAAGTAAGAACGGCTACAACACATCGACACGCAGATCAGTAACCCCAGTCAATCCTAAACACAGTAACTCAAGGGGGAACTCTCGTCTGAACACACTGAGTGGCACCCCAGAGCACGGGGGGCGGGGGGACACAAACCTTCAACGCAGGCAGAGTAGAAAACCTGCCCAAGAGCTGCTGCATGGGCTGTAAGATGGCAGTGAAGGGCATGCAGAAATATGTACCTCAGAGACTCACTAAGGAAATTCTGTGATGTGACCTCCATCAATAGAAGGAGAATGGTCCTGATCAGCTGAGGGGAGAGAAAGTAAGTGTGGATTGCATAACAAAGCCGGTATCACGGAGGGGTGGGCTTGACTCCATATTGCCTTTGCTCTTGCCTGGCACTGCAAAGTCACGCTTAGATTGCTCAGACGCCAAGCCAGCAGGATCCCATGCTACAATGAGAAGCAGTCTGGCCCCTGTCTAACATTCCATTACCTCCTATGTTGTCCCTCCAGGTCCTTTAGCAGCCTCAGGGCAAGACTCCTGTATGAAGCCCTCTGTTTGACGCACCTAGAGTAACATCTGCCTCACTGACTAAGTCAACACAGGGTTGGACACACACAGGCACACACACACACACACATAAAAATGAATACCAAAATGACAGGATACAACGATGCATATAAACCTTGATTAAAGAAAGTCAATGTGTAGTACACACATTAGCATATTTATTTTATCTTTTTGAGTCAGGGTCTCACTATGGAGCCCAGGCTAGCTTGGAACTCACTATGTAGAGCAGGTTAGCCTTAAACTCACAAAGATTGGCCTGTCTCTGCCTCCTGAGACCTGAGATTGAAGGTGTATGCCACCATACCTGGTCATATTCATTTTACTAATATTAGACACAAATACTAAAGCTAAAAAAAAAAAACTTACAAAAAGATGAGAGAGCGTCACTTCGTAACAGTGAAGGGGTTAATTTACTTATAGACCATTAATTATGAAGAGTGTACAAAAAAAATAAAGAATTGAAAAGGGAAAATAAAAATTGTATTCATAGAAGAATCCTAAATGGAGCTGGGATGTAGTTCGGTTGATGCCCAGCATAAATGAAACCCAAAGTTTGAACTCTAGCACCAATAAACCGGCACTCTGGGAGGAAGAGGCAGGAAGATCAGAAGTTCAAGGTCATCCTTGGCTACAAAGCAAGTTGGAAGCTAGCCTGGGACACCCTTTAAAAATAAAAAGAGCTTTTGATCTCTTGCTCTCTCTCTCTTGCCCTCTTGGGCTCTTCCCTTCCTCCCTCTCTCCACATGCTCATGGCTGGCCCCTACTTCTCTGCTCTCTGCCTCTCTCTGCCTTTCTCTGCCTCAACTACCCTCTTGGCTCCCCTCCCCATGTCCGGAATAAACTATATTCTATACTATTAAATAAATAAATAAATAAATCAGAACATAAAAAGAACAGAATCTATAAGATCTATAGTGGACTAGGGGATCACTAGCAGTTTGATGTCCCAGGGCTGGGGCGGGGGAGGGCTCAGAACGTAAAGTGTTTGCCTTGCAAGCATGGGGACCTGGGCTCAAGTTCCAAAAACCCATGTCTAAGAAATCTTAAATTATTTCAAAAAAGAAACAAAAAACGACATGTTGGGCTGGTTAAGACAGGTCAGCGAGTGAGTGTGCTTGTCACTAGCAACCTTAGTTGGCCATCCAGAACCCATATGGTGGAGGAAGAAATTAATTCCCACAAGCTGTCTGTCCTCTGACCTCCACACATGCACTGTGACATGTAGATGCCCACTGCAAATAAAGGTAACTTTAAAAACCTTTATGTGAGGTTGGACAATATTACTAGATGCAAAACATATATATAAAGAATATTCACCTTGGTGTAGCCAGCAAGCAAAATTCTTAAAAATGTCATTTCCAAAAAAAAAAAAAAGCGTCTTGTGGCCTAATTATAAATCTCTATAGAGAGACATTTAAAGAGTAAAACGGGAGCTGTAGAGGTGGCTCAGTGGGGGAAGGCACTTGCTGCCAAGCCTGACTACCTGGGTTCCTGGAATCTACTATCCTCAATGAAGTCATTTGCAGATATGAAGATATTTGTAGATATGCTGATCTACAGGGTAGAAGGAAGGAACCGACTGCTCAGGTTACCCTCTGACTTCCTTCCACACATGGGTCCTGGGAGATGCGTGTGTGGATGCAGCCCTCTTCCCAAACCCTGAGAACAAACAGGGTTCTCAAACTGCCAGGATAAGACAATAAACCAGATAAGAATGAACCACAACAACAGGCTAGGTGGAGCGGTCCAGTCCTATAATGCCAGCACTCTGGAAGCTGAGGCAGGAGGATAATAAGCTTGAGATCAGCCGGCTACATAGTGCATAGTGCCACTTGGTCTTAAGACAAAAACATGGGGGAGATGGGGAGGAGGGTTTGAGCAGACATTTCACCAGGAAGACATATGAATGGAAATACACACCCGAAAAGAAGTTCCAATATCACTGTGGAGCGACGGTGGCGGTGGCGTGTGTGCCCTGGGGAAGAGCAGCTATCTAACTGTAACAGGAGTGGGGTATTTGCACTACTGGCTATGCCTGCTATCTTCACTGGAGTATTGGTTTCATGGATAAACACATATGTCAAAAAACACTGAATAGTACACTTTCAAATCTGTGCTATATGCTATAAGCCAATCATGCCTCATTAAAGCTGGGGTTTTTTTGTTTGTTTGTTTTTTTGTTTTTTTGTTTTTTTGTTTTTTACAAAGATTCCAGTCAAAACAGAACCCTACCATGTCTGTGGGCTAGCAAACGCAACAGCTTCCTCAGTTTGATTTATAGACTGAAGGCCGGAGAATTCCATCGGCAGAACAGAAAGTTACTATAAGTCTGCAGTGTGCTGTGTTCTCAGGGACAGACCAGCGAGCAACCAAGGAGAAGGGGTCCAAAAGTAATCATGCTTTAATGAACACTTGGTATATGACAGAGACGGGTCCAAGGCAAGGAGCAAAGGCAGGCTCTGTGATAAACAGTGGTGGGACAGGCAAGCCTTTGTGCAGGAGGCTGACAGCTGGAATCCTGTCTCACACCATATACAGATCAATTCGAGCGTCTGAGAAAGTAACTCGGTGGTACACTGCATGCTTAGCACGCCCTGGGTTCATTCCCTGGCACCAAAACTAACCAAGTGAAACCAAGACAATAATCGATCTCAGGGATAGTAAGAGAGTAAATGTCAGAAGCCACACTTTCAGTAGGTAATGCAGGGTATCCTCAAGATGTCTAGGTATAGAAATAATCTGTGGAGATAAAAATGCATTTCCCATAAAGAGAACATTAATGAGATCAACTATGTAGAAAGAATATCTTGTATAGTGTATGGATGCACCACTTGTCAATTAAAAAGCCCATGGCCTGTGGCTTAGACAGAAAATAGAGGTGGGGCATCTTGGGGAAAAAAGGATTCTGGGATAGAGCCAGGAGCAGGGAGATTCACTGAGCACAGGTAACCAGCAACATGGCAGAATGTAGGCTAAAACAAATGGGTTATTTTAGTTATGATTCTAGTCAGAGAATAGCTTGGCTATAAGGCCAAGGTATTTGTAAATATACTTTAGTCTGAGTCTAATTTTTGGGAGCATAGAATTAGAGGTAGAACCAGACCTAACATCAACATTTCTTTATTAAAATTAAGAACTGTTCTTAACACGGAGAAAAACTTTACACACACACACACACATACACACAGTGAGAGAGAGAGAGAGAGAGAGAGAGAGAGAGAGAGAGAGAGAGAGAGAGAGAGTCTTTAATTTGTTGAAATCAGCAACTGGGGAGAGAATTGTGCTGTGTAATCAGGAGGACAGGAGTTCAAGTCTCCAGAGCCCACATAAAGAACCGGCATGGCCATACTCACGTCTGTAACCCCAGCACTAATAGGGTGGTGTTGCTGAGGCCGACTGGCATTTACTGGCCACCAGCCTTTCTCTAAGTCCAATGAGAGACTCTTGCTCAAGGGAATAAGGCAGCGAGGAATAGAGGAGACCTCTGGCCTCTGTACACACATGTGTTCATACACACACATGTAAAACAAAATAAAAATCATTTTAAAGAAATGGAAGCTGGGCATAACGACATACACTTTTAATCCCAGCACTTGGGAGGCGGAGGCAGGCACAGAGAGTTTACACAGAGGTTTACATAGAGAGTTTCAGAATAGCCAAGGCCACATAAAGAGACTCTGTCTCAACAATAAGGAAAAACACAGAATGCAGAGCTGGAGAGATGGCTTGGTGGTTAAGAGTACTTGTTGCTCTTGCTGAGGACCTGGGTTTGATTCTCTGGACTCAACCATCTATAACTCCAGTTCCAGGGGATCCAGCACTTTCTTCTGGCCTCTACAGGCATCAGCATGGCAGGGTACACAGATGTACATGTAGACAAACCACTATATACTCACAATAAAATTTTAATTATTAAAATTAAATGTTAAGAGATGAAATGCTATACAGTGAGATAAAGTACCATCAGCAACTATATTCAATAACACGGATAAAGCTTATAAATATAATTTTGATCAAACAATGAATACAAATAATACATTTATTATATTTGAATTTCTTTTTAAATGTGTGCATGAACTGGGCATGGTGGCAAATATATAACTCTAGCACTTGGGAAACTGAGGCAGGAGGATCACAAGTTAGAGGCCAGACTGAGCTACGCAGTGAGTTCTGTCTCAAACCAACCAAAGAACAACAACAACAACAACGGTGTGTGTCTCTCTCTAACTCTCTGTACACTAGGAAGGCTTCCTATAGCCCAAGCTGTCTGACACACTCCCACCAACCAGATCATCTACTGGATCTTGTGATGCCCTGATGGGCCCACGCCTCTGTCTCAGCTACCCACTCCCCCCTGCCCCAACACCCCCACCTGGACCAGCCTTCCAGTGCAAATCAGGGCTCCCCTGTGGACCTCCCAAGTGTGGCTTCCTCTACGTGTGAGCATTACTGCGAGCCTCAGCAGACACCCAGAGCCTACTTAGGGCTCCTCTCTTGTCTGTTTGGAATTCAGCTCCCAGTGCTGGCTACCTGCTTGGGCCTTCACCTTGCTTCTAGCATCCCCAGCCCCACTAGTCTTGACACATGTACTGGAGGCAAATAATAGTTAAGAGTAATTAACAATAATAAAATACAGTTCCTCTAAGAAGCCAGCAAGTTTGGGAGTTTGGGAGAGACAGCTGTGAGGGACACATGTGTGATTCCGTTTGAAACTCATGACAAAAATAGCCTAGCAGAGGCAAACTTTGCATCTAGATAAGTGAATGCTGGGAAGGGTCAGACATGTGCAGAGGTGACAAACTAATGCAGAACACGACTGGCATGTGGGGCAGTGAAAACACATGGAGGACCAGGTCAGAGAAAGACCCTCGGGACCTGTCCCCATACCACCCCACCAGGGAGAGGTAGCCAAGGAGGGAGGCCTCCTCCCCGCCTCCCTCGAGCCTGAGGCTGCATCTCCAAGCATCCGTCTGCGGCAACAAGCCCGCCGCAGATCATAAATATTTTTCTATTGACTTTTGTTTTAGTCTTTAACAGTATCCTATGAACTATTTCAATAAACAGTGAGAGGCAGAGAAGGGGAGAAATCAGAGCACCAAATAAATCTTTGACATGTGAATGTGAGCTCCCGCCTTCTCTGCCCCGGGGCTGCAATGAGGAACAGAGACACTAATCCGCAGTGCACAAACCAGGCATGGATGTGGCCACTGGGACTCCGCCAGCATCTCCAGCTGAGTGGAAAGGGAAGGAAGCTTCCAAGATGAGGGAGCAAGGCCAGCTGGAGGGCGAAGGAGAGAGAGGGATGAGGCTGAGCCAGTGAGGCTATGGCCTTAGAGGCCCTCAGTCCTCCCCTGCTGTGATGTGGTGTTTGAACGGGCTGAGGACCTGGACTGCCGGCTCCAGTTTCTGCTCTCGCCAGTTCCTAGCTGTTCATCTGACCCTTGGTTTCTATGTCTGTAGTTCGTAGATAAAAGTAGTGTTGGCCATACAGGGCTGAGGTCAGCACTGAATGAGATCATTCATGGGCAGCTGGGAATATGGTCCACCTGGTAGAGTGCTCACCCTGCTTCCAGAAAGTCCTGGGGTTTAATCCCCAGCACTGCAGAAAACTGAGCTTGGTGGTGCACAGCTATAATCCCAGTGCCTGGGAGATACAGGCAAGAGGGTCAGAAGTTAAGGGTATCTTAGGCTACCTAACAACTTTGAGGCCAGCCTTGACTACATGAGACCCCCCTTCCCCCCCCCACACACATGCTCTCACACACACATGACAGGGGGATTATTCACATAAAATTACCAGACACAGGTTTGCAAAATCTCATGCCTCGAATGATTTTATAAGCAGGACTTTTGGAGACTGCGAACTGCCCACTCCATAAAGATACCAAATAACTCCACCTCTCTAGAAAGGCTTATTATCCCCAATTCCTCTCATTAGTTGCCCTCTTCCACTATCCCAAAGCAAATCAAGTTCTAGGAAGGGGTTGCCACAGCTGTGAACTGAGGGAAGCTGTTTGTTGTGCACAATGATCCTCAAATGCTGGCGATTGTCAGCCCAGCTCCTGGGAGGCAGGTGCATCCTGAAAACAAAGCACACAGTAGCAGGAACAGGGGCTCAGGGACAGAACCTGATTCTCACTGTCTCTGGGGCCTTGGGCAGGATACCTAGCCTTTTGGAGCTTCCCGCTGCTCATTCCTAAAGTGGATGCGGCTGCAGCATCATCAGGGTTATTGGGAAAGGCAAACAAGACACAAGGTGAAGCAAGTACAGCTTGGCCTTGAAGAACAAAGAGAGGCCTCAAAGACCCAGGCAAGCCTTAGGCTAACAGGAACCTCAAGCAAGTTGTTTCTCAGCTGGGTCTAACACATAGTATTTAACGGTAACAATACTTTGAAAGAATCCTACAGTTCCAAAGCACTCTTTTTTTTCTTCTTCACACTGTACCCCAGGCTAGCACAACATCACTACATAGCTCAGGATGGCCTGTACCCACTGTGTAGCTGAACTAGTGGCAGCCATTCAGAGGTGCTGGGATTGCAGGTGTGAGTCACCCTGCCTGGTTTCCTAAGCACTTGTACGTATGTGTGTGTGTGCATGTGTGTGTGCCTGCGAGCGTGCACACGGAAGCCTCTGAGGCTCAGACAGGTAACAAGACTTGTTTGAGGTCACAGTGTAAGTGGCGATGGCAATGCAGGCCAGACACTAGCTTTGCTTGCCATATTCTCCTCTCTCTGTCCCTCACTCACCTCAGAGGCTGGGGCTTTATGGGCCACTCCAAGGGGTCAAGACCCCTGAATGCCACAAGAATCTGCACACACACATGTGCTTATAATGTGTACACGCAAAAACACTAAAAGTAAGTAGATATTAAAATAAACGAACACTGCACTACAACATAGACCATCTAACAAGTGTAACACAAGAGCTTCCTTGATTGCAGCTGACCCTTCAAGCGGCTGTGGTAGACACTCCAATCCAGTCTCATTTGCCAGCAACTGAAGTGTCTTAGTTAGGGTTTTATTGCTTTGAAGAGACACTATGGCCAGGACTACTCTTCTAAGGGCAAACATTTAACTGGGGCTGGCTTACACTTTCAGAGGTTCAGTCCATTATCATCATGGCAGGAAGCATGGCAGCATCCAGGCAGACATGGCGCTGGAGGAGCCAAGAGTGTATTGATCCTCAGGCAGCAGAAGAGGACTGCACACTAGAGTCAGCCTGGGGAGGGGGGTGTCTCATCTGAACTGGGCAGAGCCTGAGCATAGGAAGAGACCTCAAAGCCTGCCTACATCGTGACACACTTCCTCCAACAAGGCCACACCTAATAATGCTGCTTCCCATGGGCCAAGCATATTCAAATCACCACAAGAAGATCATAGATTTTATAAAGGGAACTTGTTCTCGTTGCTCAACTGTCCAGAAACCAAAGAACGAGATCCAAGAAACTGTTGGCATGACTCATTCATTCATTCATTCATTCTTTCACTCATTTACTCACTCACTCATTCAGTCCTTCTGCCTCCACGTGAGTACAATCTGGAGACAGAAAGACAACAGCCCCTGACTTTTACTTGGGGAGACAGACGAGGAAACACAGAGGTACTAGAGGAAACATCTTTCCTCTAGTACCAGGGAACCCCAGGCCCTTGGAGCAAAGAAGCTGGGACACAAGGGTCTTCCCGTCAAGAAAGAAAGCCTGCTGGAAGTCCTTAGCTCTTAAAAGTGAATGGTGTTAGCTTCCAACTCATCACTCAGCATGACAGGGCAGCCAGATGGCTTGTATATCCCATATCTAGAAAGCCATCCTGTGCTGTCTGCTTCCTGACTGACAGCCTTGATGCTAGCACTGGCCAGACACTGCTCATGGGCCAGGCTAAAGACCAAATCTCAACCTAGCAGGAACCGGGCCTATGACCACACCTCTCCGCCATCAACTCTGTGTGACCTGAAGCCATGAAATACACTCCTGAACCCTTGGTTTCTTTCTTCCATAGTGTGGGCCTTGAGCAATCAGGGAGAATGAGGTGGCTGGTGCCTGTGGCAGCCACTGTCTTTGGAACCACGAGTCTTCAACAAAGGCCCATCAGTCAGGACATTCTCTGAGGCTCCCGGGGCCTTCCCACACTAGAAATTCTCTGCCGCCAGAGGCAGCTGATGAGTTAATTCTTAAGGCTGTCATCCCGTGGGGAGTAGAGGCAGAGCAAAGGGCAGGCCTAGAGACCTCTTTTGGAAATGACAAGATCATTTAGCAATCAATTAGCATGGTCCCCAGGCTCAGGGCCTGCACGCCTGCCTGCTAGCAGAAAGAATGCGCTTTATATACTGATTGGAAACAGATGTGCTGGTGAACAGCGCTAGCCAGGCTGGGCCTGAATTCCTGGGCACCCGGCTGCTGGCCTGGAAATGGGGATTTGTTATTACATTCTGGGCACCAGCGTGGCGAGGGAGGCCAAGGCAACCGAGCTAAGAGAGAAGGCAGCTTGGAGAACACACACCTCCCAGGAGCCCCGGGCATAGAGGAGGGAGAGATGTTGACTCTGTCAGCAGTAATCTGGGATAAAATTAGTTCAGCCAAATACAGACTATGACTTTTGACCAATGGATGCCAAATTCCAAACGTGAGACTGGCGAGGCGTGAGTGAACCGGGAGCTAAGCAGAGAGTGGAGGACCCTGGAGTCCCTGCTGCTTTGAAGCCACGCCCCATTTCCTAGGCTTCAGCTGTGTGGAAGACCCGCCTCCAAGCCCTTTACACAGGATCCCATTTATGAGCTACAGCCGGGCCCGTGAATCTACTTTACAGATGAGAGTATGAAAGAATGAGGGCACAGAGGAGTGGAACGAGTTACTGAAAGTCACACAGCAAGTGCAGAATCCAGTTCTTGAACCTGCTTTCAAGACGCTAATGTTAGCGTGATGAGTTGAATTCCACTTCCTCCTCTTCCCTTAATGAATGGAATGGAAAAGCTGAGCCCCTAGACTCCAGCCTCGCAGCTCACTACTGTCCTCTGCAGGGCTCATCAGCCTTCGAAAACCCTGTCAGTGACAAGTGGGGAAGTGGGGGGGTGGGGGGTGGGGCGGGGATCATGGACTCCCCAGGCTGCCAGGTCTAAGCTCACACAGCTCACCACCAGCCACGGTTCCTTCCTGTGAAGACTGAAGTTAGGCACCTGCGCGGTTGGGGCTTCCCCAGGATTCCTGGTTCTGCCCTCTGGATTCCCTTTCCCTTGTGTAGTCTCAGCCTGCCATGGTGGCCCCACCATTATTCTTTGAAGCGATTGAGCAAGTCTCTGAGCGTCTAGAGAGCGCTTCTCTGTCAGCTCGGGACCTCAGGTTGTTATCAGCCCCCTTCTCTGGATAGCGTCCAGCCCCTTCGTGGGCCTGAACGTGAGCGCGGAGCATCTCATTCCCCTTAGCACAAGACAGAATGTTGTTTAAGGTAAGATTTAACAGTTTGCCGTTAGGGTGACACAGGCCCACCACAGGAGGAGAGAGCAGAGAGCAATGTGAAACCACCTTCATAGGGGGAGGAAAGCAGCCCACTGCGCTCTCTAGCCTCTTATTCTAGGCTTAACCTCTACCTCATTTCCTTCATTCTGTTCACATGCCATGTCCTGCGTTTCCCAGAACAGCAGCAGGAGCTTACGCTGTTACAGCATGGCGTCTCAGGGTCACCCAGCATTCTGTGGAGTGGCTGGAATTCCTTGTCTGTCTCTCTTCTTTGGAACGTTATTATAAATCCAGTTTTCCTTATTATACAAAACCCTTGATTTATTTGGGGACTCTACAAAATGTCACCTACATTCTAGGAGTTGAGGGCCACATTTCTTTCTTTCTCCCCCACTCCCCCACCTTTTTTGTTTGGGTTTTGGGTTTTAGAGACAGGGTCTCTCTGTATAGCCCTGGCTGTCCTGTAACTTTCTGTAAACCAGGTCTTGAACTCACAGAGATCTGCCTGCTTCTGTCTCTTGAGTATTGAGATTAAAGGCATTGCCTGGCTTTGCTTGTTTTTTGAGATATGTAGCCCAGGCTGGCCTCAAACTCCTTATGTAGCTGAGGTTGGTTTCAAACTCCAGATTCTTCCATAGGGCCTATGGTTCTAATTCCTCATGTAATACTTAATATTGTCAGCTTGACAGGGTCTAGAATCTCCTAGGGGACAAACCTCTGGACATGTCTGAATGGTAATTTCTAGATTGGGTTGATTGACATGAGAAAGGTCACCCTACATGTGGGTGTCCCTATCCCATGGGCAAGGTCCTGAGATATATATAAAATGAGCTGAATGCCTTGGTTCTGTTCCCCGCTTCCTGACTGCAGACACAGTGTGACCAGCTAGCTACCTCAAGCTCCTGCCACCATGTCTAGTCCATTGTAATGGACTGTAACCTTAAACCGTGGGACAAAAGAAATCATTCGCTAACCTATTCTTCTTGGGTATTCTGTCACAGTAACCAGGAAAGTAAGGCATACATCTTGTAAAAACATCAAGCCGCTCACATTCCGGGCAACCACACACAGCCTCCACATTAACGAGTAAGAGATAAGGTTGCCACTAACACAGAGACTTCATAGGAGCATGATTTTACAACCAGAGAGACTTGCAGTTTTTCAGTCCAGCACAGATGCAATCCTTCTGTCCTAACCAGGAGCCAAAAGTTGAACCAATAAAAAAAAAATCAACTCTTTTTGATTCTCTCTGAGAAGTGATGTCACAGGGCAAACTGCAGCTCCCCGAATTAGAAAGAAAGACAGGTCCAGAATCATCAACTAACCTATGTGCAGACAACTCTGCAAAAACCAGTCCTGGGGTCAGACAAGACGGAAAAACAGTTGACACTTCCTGTGTGTGGATGAGTCTGAGGATGGAGACCCCAGGGGGTTGGTCAACTGAAAGCTCTCAGACTTCTGAAAATTCTCATGGGGGAGAACTTTGAGCTTCCAGGAAGGGGAGAAGGAAAGTGGCCACTATGAAATATGCCAGAAAGGGCCTGAAGAATTGACCCAGGGATTGAGAGCACTGGCTGCTCTTTCTGAGGACCCAGGTTCAGTTCCCAGCACCCACACAGTAGCTCACAATGACCTGTAACTCCAAATCTACAAGACCTGATGTTCTTTCTCGGTCTGCGTGTGCACACACAAATACATTTTATATATCTTCAGCCTGGGTATAGTTGCACACACCTTTAATCCCAGCACTTGGGAGGCAGAAGCAGACAGATCTCTGTGAATTCAAGTCCAGCCTGATATACATAGTGAGTTCCAGGACAGCCAGAGCTACAATGAAACCCTATCTTTAAAAAAGAAAAGAAAGGAAAAGAGAAAATAATTATGCCAGAGAAAATAATTGTGCTAGAAAGTGCAGTTCTTAGCTACATCCGGGCTGTCAGAGTGTCTAGGTGGTTAGGCACATGCTTTGAAGCTATGACACCTTAGTTTCCATCCCCAGCATAGAAAACCAAAGCTTGCTATCAAAATAAAGTGTTTTATCATCTCCTATGCTCTTTTGGTTTTATAGATCCCAACTGGTCAGAAAGAAGAGAGAAAAAAAATCATTAGTCGCCAGCCTTTATTCTAATCTCAGGAAGTGGAGTAGAGCATTGGTCAAGGTCATAGCCAGGAGGGGCTCAAGACAACCTGACGTGAGACCCAAGCATAAAACTACAGAATGCCCCCCTTCCTTGAATTCAACCAAGTCACCAAATACTGGTTTCCTGAGGCTTCTTTGGGTGCATCCTGTCCAACCACTAAGAATCATAAGACATATAAAAAGGGAAACCCTGTAGTTAGTAAACACTGAGTATCAGATAGAACAGAGATATGACCATCAGGAGGGGATGTCTTTGATTGACACTCACTATTGATTGACAGCATGGATGAGCATCCCCCAAAGACCATGAGTCAAAGGAAGCACAGTAGGTAGGACAGGTAGGTGTTGGGGAGATCCATTCATCACTGAAGGGGTCTCCGGACCCCAGTCTGTCTCTCTCTCTACTTTCTGACCCAATCTGTTTGCAGTTTACTCTGCCTTGTGCTCCAGCCTCTCCGGAGCCTCAAAGCCTGTGCTTAGACTTGAGCCTCCCAAACAGCAGGCTGAGTATACCTTTTATCTTTATAAGTTAATCGCCTTGGGTATTTTGTTACAGCAACACAAAGCTCATCACTACAATAGCTAAGGACTCTAATGGGAAAGCAGAGAACCAAAAAGGCCAAATGGCTGGAATACGCCAACACATCAAAAGTCCAGGACAAAATATTCAAATGCATTTTTCATTTCTGTTAGAATATTTCCTAATCTTTAGCAGAAAATCAAATACAAATTAAATTTGTTGCCAACAGACCAACCTTGTAGGAAATATTTAAGGAATTCTTCAAAGAAAAGGAAAACAACAGGATTCACACACAGAAAACATGAACGTGGGGGAAGAAAATACACAAAGGCAGAGAAGAGCCATGCATGGCATCATAGCTGGGCTACACGTGACATCATAGCTGGGCTACACGTGACATCATAGCTGGGCTACACATGACATCATAGCTGGGCTACACATGACATCATAGCTGGGCTACACATGACATCATAGCTGGGCTACACATGACATCATAGCTGGGCTACACATGACATCATAGCTGGGCTGTGAATGGTGTCATAGCTGGGCTACATATGGCATCATAGCTGGATTACACATGATAACATAGCTGGGTTACACATGGCATCATAGCTGGGCCACGCATGCATGACCACATAGCTGGAGAGGTGCATCGGTCATTCTTTTCAGTTGCAAGAGGTAAAACAGAGTCCAGAGAAGGTAAGTGATAGATGTATAGGATCAGTGCCTGGCCAGAAGCTAAAGTCTTGTGGCTCCCAGATCAGAGCTGTCTCTACTGTCTCTACTCTGTCTAGGCTCAGTCCAGCTTCCAGATAACCAGGGGAAGGCTCAAGTTAAGGCCAAGATTTGCTGTTCTTTTACAGTAAGAGGAGTAAAGCTAGAGCAACTAGCTCTTACAAGAGTTCAAATCTAATATAGGAAAAGGAAGGAGTGGAGATCCCTGCATGGTAGGTCACATGGAAGGACACACAGAAGCAAAGCATTTCTGTCCTCATTGGCCGTCTCCTCCTCCTCCTCCTCCTCCTCCTCCTCCTCCTCCTCCTCCTCCTCCTCCTCTTCCTCCTTCTCCTCTCTCCCCTACAATCTCAGCTTCTACCCAGGACTGCTCTAGGATTGCCTGACTTGTAATTCTGGGGTTGGTGGCTCTGGTGTCCAGAAACCTGAAGAATAGCAGGTATAACCACACATCCCAATACTCACCGGAGGGTTCTGCCTCCAGTGATGTGTGGGCTAACCTGTAGAAAGTGCCAACAAGTGAGTGAATGGTACCCACCTAGAATTCACCAAACCAGCACCAATGTTCTGGACACTTCAGACACTTCCCATTTCTGTTTCAGGCTCCCACTGGCCTGATTTACTCTTTCAATTCTTCCCACCCACATTTCTTGAAAGCTTACTGTGAGTGAGGCTCTATACTGAGCACCCAGGGAAGGCCAAGAGGTCTGAGGATCCCAACCATCAGGAGAAACAAAGAAAGAGCCAAAGAACAGAGTATTCATTTTAAGTCAGGCCTGGGGACACAGGCCTATAATCACAGACACTCAGGAGTCAGTCTGAGGCAGGAGGATTGTATGTTCAAGGCCTATCTGGGCTACAGGCTGACTTCAAGTCCAGCCTGGCTAGTTTAGTGACATTCCATCTCAAAAATAATAGGAAGGGAGGGAGGGAGAGAGGGTGGAGAGACGATTCAGTGGGCAAACTGCTCGCAGCACAAGCTGAAGGCCTGAGCTCATATAACATCACCCCTGTAAAAGCCAGGCATGGCAACATGCACTTATAACTGTTACCCAGCACTGGGAGCAGAGAGAGGAGGGTCCCAGGGGCTCCCAAGCCAGCCTGACTAACCAAAACACTAAGCTGCATTCAGTGAGAAGAAACCTTGTTTCAAAAAATAATGAGAAGGTATGACTAAGAAAGACATCCTGATGTCAGCCTTGGGCCTCCACGTGTACCTGCAGGGGTGAGCATGCAGGCACACACCTACACCGTGCATTCACACACATACGTACACAAAAAATATGTTTTAAGTAAAAAAGAGGTCTGAGGACGTAGCTCAAGGGTAAGAAAACTCGACCATGTTCAAAGTCCTAGGTTTAAATATTAATGATAACTTCCTAGTCAGACATTAGGACAGGAAAAGGGTCAAATGATAAGCAAAAAACATACAGAAAATCCATGGCCTTAGAAATATGATTTATTTACTTAAAAACACAAATAAAAGCATAAAATTCTGGATAAAGTATCCAGTAGTCCACCCCACTGCTCCCATCTCTGGTTTTCCATCCTACAGTTTTATCTACCCATGGTCAAGCATGATCTATAATATTAAATGGGGGTGCCAGCAATGTGATGCAGCAACTATGGGCAGTTAGCCTACCCATGGGAGCTGGGTACTCAGAATCCACATGGTAGAAAGAGAGAACTGATTTCTGAAATTTGTCCCTTGACTTCCGTAGTACTGTCTGGCATGTGAGCATGTGGGCAGACTTACAAACGAAATGTAAGTAAAATAGTAAATAGAAAATTCCAGAGACAAACAATTCAGAAGTTTCAAGCTACACGCTCTGCTGAGAGGTGTGATAGAATCTCAAGCCATCCTGAGTCTTCTTATCCCTCTCTGTATCGTGTCAGCCCTGTCTGCATACACTACGTGACTGTTAGTCACTGAATCTTGCTTATCAGATGGGCTGGGACAGTATCAGCGTGCTGATGTGCAAGCCACCCGTATTTTACTTAATCACAGCCCCAAAGCACAAGAGCAGTGATGCTGGCCAGGATAACAATGTGCCGAGAGAGTGTGTCTGCCAAAGAAAACTGACATGCTTCCTGTCAGTGAAAACGTGACTGTTCTCATCTTTGTGAGAAAAGAAAGAAATGTCAGCTGGTGTCGCTGAGGTCTAAGGTAAGAATGGATCTCTGGTGAACCTGTGAGGCGGTTAGAGGATATCCACGCCAGCTTTGTGTTCATCTCAGAGCGCCAGGCAAGCACTTGGGTGAGATAGGAACGGCATTCAGTCTGGAAGAGTGGGCACAGGAGAAACAGTCACCTGTATAGCTGTCCAGTACCATCCCAGGTTTTTTACATCCCACTGGAGTCTGGAAAAACTCGCCATGCAGGTAAGAAGGAACTAGGGAAATTGATTTACTTTGAAACCCAGAGCCAATGGCTCAAGTAAGGAAAATTTTGGGGATCAAAAGAAGAGAGAAAATTAAACACACAAGGAATTTTTTTAAAATGAAAAAAAAAAAAAGATCATGAAAAATAATGAGGTGTTGGTACATGCCTTTAATCCCAGCACTTGGGAAGCAGAGGCAGGCATATCTCTGTGTTTGAGTGAGTTCTAGGACAACTAAGGCCACACAGAGAAATCCTGTCTCAGAGAGAGAGAGGAGAGAGAGAGAGAGAGAGAGAGAGAGAGAGAGAGAGAGAGAGAGAGAGGAAGAAGAAGAAGAAGAAGAAGAAGAAGAAGAAGAAGAAGAAGAAGAAGAAGAAGAAGAAGAAGAAGAAGACAAAGAAGAAGAAGAAGAAGAAGAAGAAGAAGAAGAAGAAGAAGAAGAAGAAGAAGAAGAAGACAAAGAAGAAGACGAAGAAGAAGAAGAAGAAGATGAAGAAGAAGAAGAAGAAGAAGAAGAAGAAGAAGAAGAAGAAGAAGAAGAAGAAGAAGAAGAAGAAGAGAAGAAAGAAAAAAGAAAAATGAGGTTATTTGGTGGAAATTTCAACTTAAAGTATTAGGAGTATATTTCAGAAGTCTCTGGAATAAAAAAATCTCAATAAATGAATTGGGCTGATTGGATGAGGCAGAAGGTATAAGCCGTAAGCAAGGAAGATAGCTCTTAAGAATTTTTCTTACTACATCTTATGCAATAGAATATTTAGAACAGCATCCCACTGTTATAAACTGCTATGTCTTTTTGAGAGAAATATTTCAAAAACAAAGAAAAGAGAAGCCAGGTGTAGGGGCATCTGCGGTTTCAGCACTTGGAAGGCAGAGGCTGAAGGAGGTCCTTGGAGACCAGTCTACACCAACACAATAAAGTTCTCTTTTTGAGAGCAAGTGGGCATGAAGAGAGAATAAAAAAGGGGGTGGAGGGAGGGAAAATAAGAGATGAGGAAGGAAGAGGTAGAGGGGGAGGGGGAAGGGAGAGAAAGAGAGAAGGGGAGAAAGAGAGAGAAAGAGAGGGGGAGAAAGAGAGAAAGAGAGAGGGAGGGACGGAGGGGAAGGCACACAAGGTATAGTGCTTTTTCCAGCTATTCCAAACCAATGGCTTCTCCTAGCCGTTCATCCTCCCTGGACATCTGGGTGGGTAGGACACTGATTCACAGGCCCATGATTTGTCTAAACCAGGATGCTAAATTGTAAAGATTAGGAAACTATAATGGTAAAAATAGTACGGTATAAGTTTGGGAGGCGTCGTGGATGGATAAACTGGAGGGAGGAATGGCCCTGTGCTCTGAATGCTTCTCCAGGATTTGATGCTGAAATGCTTACTCCCAAGGTGACACTATTACAAGGTGAGACCTTTTGTTGTGATGAGGTCCCAAGAGTGGAACCCCTACAAATGGGATTAATGCCCTGCTTACAGAGCCCCAGAGAACGCGTGTGTCCCTTTTACCAGAGAAGGACATAGCATAGCCCTCATCTATGACCACACACTAGCCTCCACAACGGAGGAAAACACATTTCTTTCTTTCTTTTTTTTTAACAAGCTGCCTGAAGGTTACAGTTTTCTTTAGTAAGATCTTGCATTCCAAACATAAAGACTCAAAAATCGAATGTAAGACAAAAATAGTTGTCACAAATTAATGAGAAAAGATGATAATGAATGCTATCAACAGGGTTGTCACCCATATGGAAAAACCTAAATTAATTTCTCCTTTCTCCTATCCTGAAGCTTTTTTAAAGGGGGATCAGAGCCAAGTCTGAAAGGTGACTCCTTAAGAAGCCAGACTGCCATCAGGATGCTCATTCTAGGCCCTCAGAGTTGAAAGGGGTTTCTCAAACAAAGCTATGTACCTGGGGAAAATGGTATCTACCTAGAGAGAAAAATTAAGAACTTCTGGTATGTAAGAAACATTGTAACGAAGGAAGGAAAGAGCCTGAAGCTCCGCCAGGTCAATTGCAATACATAGTATGAAGGCTGCATTTGGGGAACACTTACAAAACAGGAAGACAAACCCAAAGTAGATATTAGTTAGGATCAACCAGAAACCCCGGGGAAGAGAAAAAGACAGTGGCTCCTGAGCACAGAGAAAAGTGTAAAGCTAAATGCCTGTGTGCATACACATGCACACGCGGCCACGTCAGTCCACGTCAGTCCACACTCACTAGTCTGGCACCAACTTCAGCACTGACAACAGCCAGCATTAATGAGCATGCCAGGCAAAAGGAGCTTATACATGGGAACCGGGCTGCAGAGTGCTACCGGCTCTAATTGCCAGGCACTGATTAGTGATATTGAACACACATACTCCCTATGACCCAGAAATCTGAGTATATAATTTAAGTTAAAAAAAAAAAAAGTCCAAGGGCCCTTAATTAACAGGTGAGAGCTAAGCTGGCTAAGCACTGGATACCATAGGGCAGCAGCCGTGAGTGAGCAGCGCCCAACACATCGAAGGCAATGGGCTTCCAAACAAGGATCCTGGAGGTCACCAGACACTACGCCTACCCGTCCACTTGCTACACTTCAAAAGCAGACACATTTAAATAAGAGACTTTATTTATTTTTGTTATATACATATTTAAATATATATATGTATATATGTATTTGAGAAAGTAAGGTTCTCACTACGAAGCTAGGACTGGTTCAAAACTCACAATCTTCCTGTCTCTGTCTCCCTGAGAAGTCTTCCTGAGATATGTATGTCACTTCTCTGGTTTGTTTTATACACTCCATACATGACACCCAATAAGAGCAAACATACTAAGGTTTGAGGCAAGCGTCAGAGAACCGGGGCCCAGGAAATGGTTCATCTTACATATCTGGTGCGTTCTGGCAATAGCCATGCAAGCTTGAAAGAGTCCGAGTCAGTCAGATAGTTTGATAAAAAGAATGCATTAACTCAAAGACATAGTTATTAACTTCTCATTTCCTAAGGTTAAAAGAAAAAAAAAAAAAAAAAAAAAAAAAAAAAAAAAGCTTTTATCAAACTCTCCAGAAACCATGATTCATGAGTTACAGGAAGCACAGTAAGTCTTCAGAAGGGAAGAGTAAAAGCCCACTCGGGTGCACGGTGGAGGCGGGGGCCTGCTGTGGCATGCTAACTGGGATGTTTTTGGAGAGATGCTATTAATAATCACCCAGGGGTAATGGGTGCCACCTTCCACTGTATGTCACCCTGTGTAATGGCACCTACACAGAGAACTCAGATTGAGAAGGTAGAGCAGCAGTGGCTCTCTCAGCACTGACAGACATGGGGCAAAGGGCAAGCATCTCCAAACTGCTCAAAGCAGAAGGTCGTCAGCTAGAAATTCTATACTCGGAATGTATACTGTATACAGAATACTATATACAGAAAAATAATGAAACTACCCTTACCCGAGCTAAGACTAAGAGCTAACCATTTAATCCATGATTTCAAAAAAAAAAAAAAAAGAAAGAAAGAAAGAAAGAAAGGAAGGAAGGAAGGAAGAAAGAAAGAAAGAAAAGAAAAAGAAAACAAATGTTGGCAAAGGAGCTATGAGGCTGGCGATCTGGCTCAGCGGTGACCTGTGTGTGTACAACAGCTCTTGGAGAAGAACCAAGTTTATTTCCCATAATCCATGCTGGGCAGCTCAAATCCACATGTAACTTCAGTTTCATGGGACCCAGCGCCCCCTGCTGGCCTCCATACGCATACACACAAATGTGCTTGTACACACACACACACACACACACACAGGTGCACATGCACACATGCATGTACACACACACACAAAAATTTTTTTAAAAATTTAAAATGGAGTTAGAAACAAGTTGTGGTAAGCAAATTCATATAAAAATATAAGTAACTAAATTTTGACACTGTAAAGCAATAATTATTACAGTTAACAGTTTAATAATAGTGAAAATAAGTATAAAAACTGGAGACCTACATAAGCTAAGGAAGAAAATGTCACATTAAAGGGTCTGGTGAGATGTGTTATTTAGGAAAAACACAGGGATAATGGGTATGCATTACCTTGTTAGATTAAATCTCTCTCAAATACACTAGCAGTTATAGCACTGTTTATTTTTTATGTCCTTTTGAAACAGGGTCTCACTCTGTAGCCCAAGCAGCCTTAAACTTTTGGTGATTGTCCTGCTTTGGCCTCTAAGTACTGAGATAACAGGTGTAAGCCACCACACTAAGCTCCAAAGCACATTTCAAAACACAAAATCATTTTCTTAAGAGACAAGAATCCCTCAGACTAGGAAAAAACAAACAAACAAACGCTGTATATATGTTGTTTCCAAAGACATACTTAAAGTACAAAGACTCAAAAGAGGTTTGAATTTTTAAAGAACGGAAAGATAAACTGGGAGTTGGAGGCTGGAAAACCAGCTTAGCCATTAGAAACACTTGCTGTACTTGCAGATGGTCATTCAGTCTCCAGCACCTACACTGATCAGCTTACTGACTGAACTGAGTGGAACTCCAGTTCCAGGGCATCCTTCCTGGCCCCTGTGCACACATATGCACATGCACACGCCCAAGCACACACACACTGGAGTGCACACACATAATAAAATCTAGAAAAAGAAAGACGAACTAGGTAATTTTTTTACATTTATTTTTTTATGTATATGAGCGTTTTGCCTGTATTTATCTCTGTGCACCACATATATGCAGTACTTGAAGAAGTCAAAAGAGGGCATCAGGTCCCCTGGTTACAGACAGTTATAAGCAACCATGTAGGTGCTGGGAACCAAACTCAGGGCTGACCTTCTACAAGATCAGCCAAGATCAACACATGCTTCTAACCACTGAGACATTTCTCCAGTCCCTAGGTAAATGTTAATAAGAAGGAAAACTGATATGGTTAGCTAGTAGATGACAAGAATATGCTTATTAAAAATGAAGAGACACTACAGAATAACTGAAAAAAAAAATTCAGACAACAGCTAGAGAACATGTGTGTGTGTGTGTGTGTGTACATGGAGATCAAATATCAATTTCAGGTATCATTCCTCAGGCACTGTTGAACTTTTGTTATTATTGTGTGTGCACACACATACCATAGCATGTATGTGGAGGTCTGAGGCTGACTCCATATATGGACCCGATTCTCTCCTTCCACCTCACGTGGGTTCCAGGGATTGAACTCAGGCTGACAGGCTTGTGTGGTGAGCAACCTTGCCAGCTCGCCACCCTGTTTGTTTTTTTACACAAAGTCTCTGAAAGGCCTGGAACTCAGTAAGTCAGCTAGTCTGGCTGGCCAGCCCTAGGAACTATCGGTTTCTGCCTCTCCAGTGGTGGTATTACAAGATCACTGTTCTGTCTGACTTTGAAAAAGAAGCATTTTTAAAAATCAATTGTGAACTCAAAGGCTGGTGGGTGGAAGACACTCAGAAGCCATCAGCAGCGTGGCCTGAACACAGCCACTATAAAGTCCAAGTATGTGGTGAAGAGATGGGAGAGAAAGAGAAGCAGAATGGTTTGAGCACTATGAAGAGAGGCAGAACTGGAGACTCGAGGATGTGAGGAACAGCCTGATCTGAACAGCCTGCCCTGTCACCTGAGGCCATGGTGAAGTCACAGCCTGAGCTGCCACCCAGGGCCATGTCTGGTCTGTGGCCATGCAGCCACAGGAATCTATGTCAATGTCTGTGGCTCACATCACCACCAAAGGCCATGGACCCAGCACCCCATCTGTGAACTGCTGGAGCATGTGAAAGGGCCGGTCCTGTACATTCAAAGCTGCAGGATCTCCATGACACAGGGAAACAACAGGAGATCCAAGAAAAGTCCTGGTGGAGATTTAGTATTGACAGCGTAGCAGAAGCCAGAGTCCTCGAGCCATTTGCAACAAACATTTGCAAGTCAAGATGTGTGGGCAAAAGGGTATCCTGTGTGACACACTGTGACACACTACAGCTTTCCAGTATGAGATTTTTGTTTGTTGTTGTTGTTTATTTTTTTATTTTCTTTTTTTGGGAGAGGTTGTAAGAGTGGAGGGCAGATATGAAGGAATGGAGAGATGACTGGAACTGGGGTGCATGATGTGAAATTCACAGAGTCAATAAAAAGTTAAAAAAGCTAAAAAAAAAAAAAAAAAGCTAAAAACCAAAACCTGTATTTTCAAAGTTGACCTTGTTCTACATTATAAGGCATGTCAAGTCCCAACATCATCTCTCAATACATTTCACTGAAATTCATAATCAATAACACAACATGGCTTTAAAAAAACTCCAACATTTGGGAAACATAAAATACATTTTTAAACAGCAAATGGCTCAGAGGAGAAACTGTGACACATTTAGAAATGAATGATAAAATTCCACGAATTAAACTGTGTGGGGTGTAGTTAAAATGGGAATTACAAAAACTATATAGAGGGAAATGAAACACTGATGTATGAAGCATCATGTTCCAGATATTATGTAAAGCATGGCAGGATAACGTCCGAGCAAACAGCACAAAGAACAGCGAAACCACAGACGTCATCGAGTCTAAACTTAGAAGATTAATAACAATAAAATAGACAAATACCAGGTATGCCTGACTCACTATAAAAAGGACTGTTTGCCCCTCCTCACTTTCTCTTCCTCTCTTACCCTCTCTGTCCCTTCTCCCGCTCTCTCTTGAGGTGTTCCTGGCTGGTCTTCTCTCTCTCTCTCTCTCTCTCTCTCTCTCTCTCTCTCTCTCTCTCTCTCCCCTCCCCATGCCCTAATAAACACTATTCTATACTATATCTGTCACATGGCTGGTACCTCCAGGGGTGTGGGGGAAGGGAGGCTCAGCATGGGCCCGAAGGAGCACCCCCTCCCACCTCACCATACCTCATTTCTACCAAACATATCCTGGCTCTCTCTTTCTTTTTTTTTTTCTTCTTTTTTTTTTTTTTTATATAAAACACAACATGCATAAACAATGAAAATTTAAAAACAGTCTTTTTAAAAGGGGCTGGAGAATGGTTCAGCAGTTAATTACACTTACTACTACTCATGCAGAGAAGCCAGGTTATATAGGAGGAGCTAAGGTAGGAGGAGTAAGGGAGGAAGAGGGGAAGGAAGAAGAGGAGCTAGGAGAACAAGAGAGAGAGAGAGAGAGAGAGAGAGAGAGAGAGAGAGAGACAGAGACAGAGACAGAGACAGAGACAGAGACAGACAGAGAGAGGTAGACATGAAGGCTGATGTTCGCGCGTCTCCGCCAGTCAAAGGTAGTTGGGATGTCTAGGATGTCTAGGTTGGGTATTGGGTTACACTTCTGATTGTATGGGCATCTTGTTATTGATCATTACCAAGTATATAAGCCTTTAGATAATCTAAGCATTAGAGTCTTATTTTTCTACTGGGCCCATGTGGATGGCGGGATGGTCTAGGCAATGCCCGGCCTTGCAGAGACAGCGTAGAAGATTGGCAGAGCTATCTCCCACGCTGGCGACTCGTGGGTGACAGGGCTGGTGTTTCTGGCTGGCTGGTTCTAGCTGTGGGGCCACAGCTGCCACAGCTTTGATAGTTGGCTTAACTGACGGCCACTTTTTAAAAATAATTACTACAACAAGGTTAGGTTCCCAGCACCCAAATGGTGACTTACACCCTTCCCTAACTCCAGTTCCAGGGATCAGATGCCTGCTTCTAAACTGCACAGCTACAGGCATGTATGTGGTGCACAGACAGACAGACAGACAAAACACCCATGTACATAAAATAAATCTTTTTAAAAATTTTTTAAAGAAAGAAACAGGGCCTGGGGAGATTGCTTAGTGGGTTAAGTACTTGCTGCCCAAACATGAGGACCCAAGTTTGAGTCCTTAGCACACATATAAAAAGCTGGATATGCTCGTGCTTGTAATTCCAACAGGGTTGGGTGAGGGGAAGGGACAGGAGGATCCCAGGGTTCTAGCCAGTCAATCCAGCCAATGAACCCCAGGTTTACTGAGAAACCCTGTCTCAAAACATAAGGTAGAAGCCGGGCCGTGGTGGCGCACGCCTTTAATCCCAGCACTTGGGAGGCAGAGGCAGGTGGATTTCTGAGTTCGAGGCCAGCCTGGTCTACAGAGTGAGTTCCAGGACAGCCAGGGCTACACAGAGAAACCCTGTCTCGACCCCCCACCCCCCCCAAAAAAAAACATAAGGTAAAGAAAGACAAGGAGTTTTGCTGCCAACCTTTGTCCTCCATAGGCACATACAACACACACATGTGTATTTCCTACCTGTTCTGTTCTTGCAGTGAACTCTACAAGAGTCCTTGACAGCCAGAAAAAAAGTGAAACAATGTCCATCTTACAAAGTTGTGCCAACCTCCCCTCTGACCCAGGGTTCCAGGCCAAGACATCTGCCCAAGTGAAATGAAAGTGGGCTGAAGAGATGGCTCAGTGGTTAGGAGCACTGTCTGCTCTTTCAGAGGACCTCAGTTCAGTTCCCAGCACCTACATGGCAGCTCACAGCTACCTGCAACTCCAGTTCCAGGGGATCCAACACTGAGCCAAACATGCAGGCAAAACACCAATGCACACACACAAAAAAAAAAATCTTTTTTTTTAATGAGAGAGAGAGAGAGAGAGAGAGAGAGAGAGAGAGAGAGAGAGAGAGAGAGAGAATGTTTATAGCCACTTTATCACTAGGGGCCAAAACTGTGAAAGAATGTAAACCCACAGCCACTAATGGGAGGATGGATAACACTGCACCACTTTTACACAAAGGAAACCTACTGAGCAATAAAGAAGAAAGCTATAAGCTATGCAACATGGATGAATCTCGCCTCAAGGCCATTATCCTAATGAAAAAGAGGCCACACGCACTTGCTGTGAAACAAGAGAGAAATACCTGAGAATGCACAGGAGAACTTACTAGAAAACAGACATGTGGGGTGAGTCGGTCACATGGCTAGATGCATTGGCAAAATCCATCTAATGGTAGCACTTAAATAGTTAAGGATCTATGATTTTTAATTCTCCAATCATACTCTAAGAAAAGTCTTAAGAGATTCATACTCAAGGGCCATAAAAAACCACTACTCGTCAGTTCTGAGGTCAGTTCTGAGGTTGCCACCAGTAAAGGAGCCAACAGATATGAAGATGAAGTCTATAGATAGAAGGCATTTGAAACACTGAGCCTTATGGGTGTGATCAGGAACTAAGACAGCGCCCTCCTGTCTCTTGTGAGGGCCTCTGAGGCCACACTACAACATGGTGGACAGCATCAGAATGAGCTCGTGTGCAGGAGGGAGAGAACATGACAGCAGAAGTCAGAAAGGTTTAGAGGCTGAGTTCACTCATTCTATGAAACCATCCTTAAATCCTCTTTAAGGGCAGTACCCTCGAGGCATGATTACCCAGCAGCAGACCTCAGCTCTCAAAGGTACCACTGATCAATGTCACACATGGTGTACCAAGCCTCCAGCACAGGAGTCTGTGAGCACAAACCAGCCTGTATAGCATCTAGGAAAAATGAAGAGGTACATTCCTTATAGCCTGTAGCAGTGACTTTAGTTAAACTGAGCAGCCATCTGCCCAGGAGCTCTTTGGATTGAAAAGCACGCACGTACGCACACACAGGCGCATGCACGTGCACGCGCGCGCACACACACACACACACACCAGTTAACTTTTGACATGCCATAACTTGCTCAAAGGTTGGGCACTCCTAAACCTTCCCTTGCTACCCCAGGCCCAATCGGGGAAGTGACCAATGCCACTTATTTTACCAAATTCTTACATGGCTGGTTGGCTTTCTCTCCTGCAGCTCTTATGTCCCATCCTTCTCCCCTGAATCATGGTGATTCCTCTCTCCCTCCTCTCTCTTTCCTCTCACCTTCCTCTCTTCCAATTCTTAGCCTGTGCAAATCCCAAGGTCCTGCCTCAGTTTACCTGCCCAGCCACTGGCCATTAGATCTTTATTGATCAATCAAAAACCAATTGAGGACACTCAGCATTTGAACACACAGGTTTCTGATTTTGGGGGTCAGATTAATTCAAAACATTAAAACCAATCCCCAACAATGGCTAGTGGAGCACTAAGGAGCGGAGCTTGGAGAGGCAGAGTCTATCCGTGAGAGGAGACCGAAGAGCCTGGGAGGGACTCATACTGGGGAGCTTTTTAAGCCATGCAGAGTTGGGGTACTGAGGACCAGACTAGATAGGGAATATGAAACAGGACAGCCCGTTGATTATCGTGGTTGTTATGTGAAGATGAGAAAGTAGCTAAGATTTATCCTAACAAGAAGGGAATGGAGTCCAGGGGTGTCTGTGACTGGTGGAAGGGGAAGGACAGCGCCAGGGAGACCAGAGCTGGAGGATGTCAAAAGCTCCAGAGACCCCCCAGGGCTTGAGCATGTCAACTAGGACTTCAGACACTGCAATAGAATGAGGGGGTGGGAGGCAGCTGTTGGCCGGAGGTCACCTGCAGAGAGTAGAATAAGCAGAGAGAAGACAGAGAAGGGTGGGTTAGCTCAAGGAGGCAGGGGGTGGAGCAGAGTGGTGTCAATCATCAGTGAGACAGCCCTGTGCACCTGGGGAGGCAGGTGGGCAAGAGTGAACTGGGTGAACTAACCGGTGAACTGTGATGAGGCAGGGAATTTTCCAGAGTTTCTAAGCTCTGTGGGATACAATGATCCTTCTTCTCCTACCAATATGGAAGCACTGGAGGTCAGTATGCTGTGTGTAGGAAAAGCTTATAGTTGAAGACATGGACAAACAGGCAAGGGACACCACTACCCAGGGCCTCTGCCTTTGTTTATGAGGATGTACTTTGAGACCCCCATCTTAGGAAATATACGTATTGAGGGTGTCTGCTGAGAAATTGTTGATGGAGACAGCTCATATTCCAGACTGACTGCAAGTGACCCCCAGTTGTCATGGGAGGTAGCCAACCCTACCTGCTGTGAAAGATGACAGAAGACTGTGAGGACAGAAGAGGTGATACTGACTTCTGCCATATTGTCCCTTCAATGTTGTTGCATAAGCCACCAGTAGCAAGGTGCAAACCACCACCATGGCTACTCCATTGGTCAAAGCTGGGGCTTCAGAGAGGGAAGGCTAGAAAAAGCAGCCTCAGAGAAGTAAAGGCACTCCAGAGTTCCCCACTCCTAACCGGCCCGTCCTTAAACCACCAGGCAAACCCTGGCAGATGTCCCACAGAGGCCTTCCCATCAGTACAGTATGAAGTCTCTGGCTCAAAGTTAATACTGGCAAGAAGTTTGGCTGGACAGGTCATGGGGTCAGGCAGATTCTTGTTAAACAAGGGCATAATGACACTGGAGGTGGCACCAGGGTGGGGGTTCATAAAGCCATTTGGCAACAAGGTTGAGAGGATGTCAGAGATGGACCCTCTCAGGGAAATGACATGGTCATCAATTAAAAGCACGAGTTGTTTTAGATTCCAGGGGATTTGTCTCCTAAGTCAAACTCTCCCTGCAGAATGTTAGGTGGCATGAGTCATCGTTATAAATATATCAGCAGTCCTCATATCTTCAGAGAGGACGCAAGCATAACCTTGGAGGGGTCGGCATGAACTGAGAGTGTGTGAGGGAGAGGGTTGGCGGGCTGTCCTAGAAGAGGACGCAGACGCTTGAAGAGAGGTTTTTGGCTGGAGCAGGAGGAAGAAACTGCTGGCATGGGCATGTCTGGGCAAGCCCGACCCATGAATCCAGGCCCCTGGTTCGTACTGAGCCACCTCACCTCTCTGTGTGGAATGTCCGATGGAATCCCACAAACTGGATGGCTGGAACAGAAACTGGTTCTTACTGCCTTAGGGACTAGGAAGTTGAAGGTGTTATAAAGTTGGTTTTTAGGGAGTCTCTCTCTTTACCTTACAGGTAATGTCTTCTACACAGAGCACTCTTCAGTGTCCGATCAGATGGGGTCCATACTCGTTACCCTATGTAACCTCGTTACCCTCTTAAAAGCCCTACCTCCACACATAGCCAGCCACATGGGGGTTAGAGATTCAACATGGAGATCATGAGATACAACTCAGTCCATAAGACTCCTAAGGACTTGTTCCAGGAATTCTGACTCTTCTAGAATTGGGAAATACCCATTAATTAGCCCGACCACAAGAGGACAGAATTCAACATCATCCCGTTCACTCACCACCGTTGTCCTGCCATAACCTGATGGCACTGGGGCCATAAAGTCTCTTGCCTACAAATTTACAATAACTCCAAAAGAGGTACTCAGAACTCTCAGGAAAGTTCTAGAAGGAAAAACATCATCAGGGAGATCGCGTAGTGTCTCCTGAGGGAATCAGAGTCTACCTGTGCCTCTGCAGAGAAAAGCAGCCCAGAAACCCTTCTGAGCCCTGGATATTTTCACCTGTGATGTACAGACCCCTGTACATCAGTAGTTCATAAGCAATTCATCATCCCTGACTGTCAGCTCCACAGGATTTTAATCACCTCAGGGCAGGTCTATAGGAAGTTTCTAGACTGGATTAATTGAGGTAGGAAGACAACATTCCATGGGTAGGGTCCTGGATTGCACAGGAGATGAACGAAGTACGAGCACACACATCCCTCTCCGTCCTGGCTATGGGTACAACATGCCCTACACTCGTGCCCCACACTCGTGCCCCACACTCGTGCTCCACACTCGTGCTCCACACTCGTGCCCAGACCCTGTCCAATAAAGCTTTCCTCTGTAAGCTGGTTGGCAGGTATTTTTGTCACAAAGTTGAAAACAGTAACAGTACAGTCCCCAGAACTGAGCTAACACTGAAAACAAAGGGGGCTGAGAACCCCAAACAGGATGCCAACCTCCAGCCTCCCACTCCCTCCCCACTCCCCACCCCCACCTCCCCAGCCAGCATCAACACCAACTTTGAAAAAAAGACCAGGAAGCTATAGAGTCTGCCTCAAACATATCATGGGGCCGGAAAAGAAGGATTCCACACACATAACAAAAAACATTGTGGAATAATAAAGCTGTTTCCTATTTAGAATTCCATAGGTGACATTCCTCAGTAAGCCACATAACTTGGGATCAAAATATTTGCTCCCTCGGAGAAGACTGTGAACTCCTTGGGTGGGTGAGATAGTGTCCCTACACACTCGGCACCTAGCAGCATCAAGTGGTGCAAAGATCTGAGGGTGGAATTAGCTGCATGTCCTGGCCACTTTCGGTCTTCCTGTGGTATTTCTCAGCTGTGTAACAAGTGACTCTCAGAATCACAACCGGCTGTATTTCATACCAGGGACCCAACCACACCAGTCTTCCCCTTTCATTCAGAGCCCCGCTAGGGCCTCTAATTCTGGGGAAACTGTAGTGGGTCTCTCCTTACTCCTTCTCTTCTGGTGTATGGCCCCCCCACAGCCCCCCCAAAACGGGACTACCCCATTCCCCAAAAGCGCTCCATTTTAGGGTCAACAGGAAGTGCTAGAGAGTTCTGGGTAAGCCCTCTGAGACATACCTCCCTCCCAGCAAGCAGTCCGTTTTGACAGGAAGAAGGAGAGGGTGGCAATCCCAGGAGCTACTGGTAACACTGACCGGGACAGGATGACTAAGAGGCCAGAGCCCGGATAGGCTGGAGGCTGACCCACTGACCTGATGGGCTTTCCCAGCCAACTTCCTTCCAATGCTACCCATAGTGAGTTAGAGGAGAGATGGAGCACCAGAGCCACCAACCCCTTAGGCACCCCAGGCAGCAGGGGCCAGAGACCCAGTACTAATGCCTCCTGCAGATAGGGAAACTGGGACCAGAAAACAGAAGGGATATGGGAGTCCAGTCTGGGAAGAGGAGTGTGGCACATTCAGGATCTAAGTGTTCAGGGGGGGAGGGGCATGCCTGAGGTGGCTGGAAAAGAGCTCAGTTAGGGGGTGCTACAGTTGGTTATCTAGAGAGGGAGGAGATAACAAGAACTCAGTGTAGGTCAAGGGAAAGGACAGCAGGGAACGTCTTGCCCTTGTGGGCCTAAGTCTCAGCAGCCATTGAGATGGGACTGCCAGTGTTGAATGAACTATTTGATCAGCTGAGTGGATGGGCCAGATATGATCAGAAAATCCTGATAGAAGTGTCTGAGGCCCTAGTAAGGGTATCTACCAGGAAGAGGGAATTAGGGGCTCTGAGCAGATTCACTTTGCAAAATAGGAGGGACAAGCCAGTTTCACAGGGGACTACAAGTAGGGACAAAATCCTTTCTATACTGAACTTTAAGGTCAGTGAGACCTGTGTGCACCAGTCCAGGCTCTGTCATTCAATAGCTGCATTACACTGGCCAAGTCATTTAATGGAATTGGCTCAGGTTTTCATTTCCAACATCAAATAAGACCTCTTACAAAGTCAGTCTTAAGGACTAAGATACTATATACAAAGTATCCAATACATTGTTTGTGTTAATATTTATTGGTGTTTCATCACTCCAGGCCAAGTTTTTACAAGGTATAACTTGTATGAGGCAGGCCCCCTGCAGTCTGCAAGCTGCCACTGTTACATGTGAGATCTGGGGTTTAGAAACCTGACTAAAGTTGTTCAGGGTCACACAACAAGCAGAAGGTCTGGGCAGAGACTTGAACCAAGATCTTTCTGATCTAGACTGCAGACTTCCTGTCAGGAGATTATACCTTCCCCTACCTTCATGGCATTGCAGGGCTACCTCCCACTTCCAGGAAGTGGTGAGGCAAGCCACAGGAAGTAGGAGACAGGTCTGAACCCACAGAACATGAACCCACAGAACCCAAATCACCAGGACAAGGTTCAGATAATTTTGTCTTCAATGTACCTGATGACATTTTGCATTTTTTTCTCCCCGCTTTTCATCTCCAGTCAATGAGACTGTACTTTCAATTCCAGTGAGTCACCGGAAAATGCAAATTAAAAAAATTAAAAGGAACATTGCTCCTACGTAAGCTAAGCATCGGCTTCAGTGAATCACTCAAGACAGGTATAATGGGCATAATTGTAGTTCTTCCCAAGACAGACCCCACATGGGCCCTAAAGTTGATGTCAGACTCCAACAGCTTCCCCTACAGAGCCTGGGCACCCAATCCGGGCTGTAAACTCAAACCTGAGCCAGGGTTCATGGGCTTGGTCATCTCACTGGCTCCAATTCTGAAGACATAGTAATACCCCTCCCATCCCACTCACTGAAGGCTCCACCCTCTATTAGAATTATTTATCCACATTGTTTCTTAAAGGTGCCAGGTCTTTATTCTTTCTGTCACTGTAAAGCTACCCAAAACAGCAAAAAAAGAAAGGAAGGAAGGGAGGGAGGGAGGGAGGAAGGAAGGAAAGGAGAAAGAAAGACAGAGAAGTAAAGAAAGAGGGGTATTTCATTTGTCATATTGCAGGTTGGTTTTTATGTGTATAGAATACCTGGACACTGATAAACCAGGTTCTGCTTCTATCTTTCCTCTACATAATGGGACAATAACAGCCTGTGGCAGCTTAAATGAGAATAGCTCCCATAAGACAGTAAGTTTAAACACTTGAGCATATTGTCCCCAGGTGGTGGAACTGTTGGGGAAGGATTAGGAGGCGTGGTCTTATTGGAGGAGGTGTGTCATTGGAGGCAGGTTTGAGGATTCAAGAGACTCGCAGCTTGCTTTCCCAGTGTGCTCCCTTCCAGTCTCCTGATTGTGGTTTGAGATATACACGCTCATTTGCTCGGATGTCACGTCTTTACTGAGCCATTACAGACTCTAAGCCTCTGGGACTGTAAGCTCAATTAAACTCTTTTTAAGTTACCTTGCTAATGGTATTTTATCACAATAGAAAAGCAGCTATTACACAGCCCTTCCTTCCAGAGGCTTTGTGACCATTTGATGAGGTGATGGAGGCTCTTAGCATGGTGCTTTGGCCCAGTAAATGTCAGCTGCCAAAACCATCTCTTCCATTAGCTTGAGAGATGGGAATGTCACAGGTTCCCATGTAAGATGGCAACTTTCATGGCCTTCAGGTGCCACATTCTGGCAGCCTGTATGAGTCTCCTCAAGAGGTTCGGTGGTTAGAATGTTACAGCTGGAAGATTATCCACCCAACTCCATCCCAGAACAGAGAGAAATGAGAAAAGCCCACACAGCCCACCTGCGAGTGAAAGAATCTGGGTAGGAACCCAGGTTTCTTACATCCAGGATGGTTCTCAGTGCCCTCCAGCACAGCTGCCTCAAGTCCCAAAGTCAAGATCAGAAGTAAAACTTTAACCCATCTCTTCCACCAGGGGAGATGGGAAAGAAACATTTTGTTAGGTTGCTTCCAAATACTCTAACTCAAAGCATAGCTTCCGACTTCTGGTCAGTGGAAGCCCCTCTCCTGCAGATAAACGCCAAATCCAAAATGAAAACACCTCGAAGCTCTATCTCCAGAGAGACTCCCCTAGACTTGCCTATGAAGACATCAGGAAGCAGGGCTAGCAACACCCCCCTTTCTAGCATGCACTTCCAGGCCCCTTGGATTGGGCTGTATCCTAGACCCACAAGCTCACTCCCTCTCCTAGCCCAGAGGTATCCAACTCCGCACCTGGAATCTCACATACCGATAGTGTCATCCTCCCCAGAAAATGTTCACCAAATGTCTGTTTCCCCCACCCCACCCCCAGGCTACAGGGATGAAGGCATCACTCTATTCTACCTGAGCCTGTAGGAGAGATGAGTGGATAGCCAGAAGGTTACATGATACATGAGATGGAGGTTTCCAGGAGCTGGGAAGCACAGGAAGAGATTCAGGGGAGCCTATGCAAGGTTGCAGACAGCCTCTACTAGGCCTTGGAAGCTGAACTGAATTCACTATCTAGCCCAAAAGGGACTTGTACCAGGCAAAGTATGGCCCTATCAACATAAAGAGTTCTGAGTCTAGGAGGTCCTGGGCCAATCTGCCCTCTGCTAGAACCCAGCACCCACCCCTCTTCCCATAACAGAGGAATCTGACTATGTGATTACAAAAAGCAAACATGAGTATGAGCAAGGGCTTCAGTGCACACACGTAAGCTGTCCAATGATACACAGATGTGCTCAGTGGGTGCCTTCTCTTCCAAGTCGTCGCCAAGGATCCAGACGTGGTCGGCATTACCTAACTAGCATCCCTAGTGGGTCACATCTACCATGAAAGTCCCAAGATAACTACTGCATCAGTGCCTTTCCTTGTTGCTGAGATGGAGTGTCTGGCAGAAGCAACTTAAGGGGGAAGGGTTAGCCTCAGCTCATGGGTGAGGAACAGCATCCCCTGAGGCAGGAAGAGGCTGCTGTGGCAGTGAGAGCCTGCGGTTGTCTCCTCCCATCTATGGGAATCAAGAAGTAGGGAGCTTGGGCCAGAATCAGAAAAACAAATGTCACTTTCAAGACCCACCCCAACAACCTACTTTTGCCACAAGGGCTCTACAACCAAGTGTTCAAACTCATGGCCTGGAGGTGGGAGTGGGGTTGGGGAGTGGGGGTTAGAGAGTGGGGGTTGGGGGTGTATTTCACCTTTAAACTATAACCATTTCATTCTATCTGCATTGCAGAAGAGGGAGAAAGGCCATGGAGCCACATCATCCCTATTTATCTGGGGGTGTTGTGGATCAAACCGACTGCCTTGCCCACACTAGGTGAGTGCTCTAGCACTGAGTTACACCCCAACCCTTACACCCCCTCTTTAAAACCTTTTATAATTTAAAAGCCTCTGCCCTTTCTAATGGCTTCTGGTGGCACCCTAACTTGCTAGAACTGTGCCCACTGGTACTGGTGGCTGCAGGGGTTACCTACCTACCTCTATAGTAGGGCAGTGCCTCTTCAATGTGAAAATAAGTTGGCTGGGAAATTACATTAAAATATAGTTGGAGCCCAGATTTGGAGTCTCCAGCCAGCTCTGCATTGTAGAAGGAAGAAACAGGCTGTGAGTGGGCTTCTGGGGAGACCATCTACTGAATCCAAACCTTCCCCGTGAATTCCATGCTGCGGACACAGCTAACACAAAATAACACCAATCCAGAACCCTCCACTGCAGCTGCACACAGGAGCAAGATCAATTGATGTTGGTCTCTCTGACAGGAGGGACATGGAGTTGTGATGGGGCGAGCCTGCTACTCTTGACAGGAGGTCAACGGTGGACACTGGAGAGATGTTTAGTTTCTTAGGGGCAACTAACCCTGGACAAAGGGTATGAAAGGTAAATTCCAACCTCCCCAAGACTCCTTCCACAGTCCCACATGCAGCCAGGCAGCAACTGCCAGAACTCTTCTGATGCCAGAATCAGGGGCTCTTTCCACTTTCCCAGGATGCCTCCAGCTGTTTTCTCAGCCAATGACTCGGCCCTGGGCTGGGGCTCCAAGAAGCCAACTTTCCAGAGCTTCGGCCATTCCACAGCAGCTGCTGATCAGCAGCCTGCCAGGAGAGTAGGCAGTGGGGGCTCAGGACAGCTCACAGAGCCTCCAGATCGGGCTGTGTGACATGAGAAGCAACCCAAGGGAAGCTGTAGGCCTGGGGACAGCAATACTCTTACACTTGTCCTAAGACTGACCCCAAGAAGTTCTGACCGACACTGGAAAGTAGAGCCAGTGAGTGCAATCTCTCACCCCATCCCTACCCCGACCCTGTGTTCAGAGCATTAGCCTCAGCGGTGGCTAATATTGGACAGAATCTATAATCACCGACAGCAAACCTTTGGGCACATCTGTGAGGCAGTTTCTAAACTGGATTGAGGTGGGAAGGCACTACCCTCACTCCCAGCACCATCCCACCGGCTAGGAGCCCTGGACTGAAGAACAACGAGTGAGCCGAAAATTTCTCCCTCTCCCTGCCCCCTCTCTGCTTCCTGGCTGCAGAGGCTGCAGAGGCTGCAGAGGCTGCAGAGGCTGCAGAGGCTGCAGAGGCTGCAGATGCCAGTGTGAGCAGCCACCCCCGCTCCTGCCGCCATTGCTTCCCTGCCATGATGGGCTATACCCTCTGAAGATGAGTCACCAGGAAAACCTTCCTTAAGTTGCTTTTATCAGATTTTTTTAAAAATGATTTGTTTACTTTTATCTTACATGCATTGGTGTTTTGCAGACATGTATATCTATGTGAGGGTGTTAGATCCCCTGGAACTGAAATTACAGACAGTTAAGAGCTGCCATGTGGGTGCTGGGAATCGAACTCGAGTCTCTAGCCGAGCAGCCAGTGCCCTTCACTGCTGAACTGTCATCTCCCCAGCCTACTTTTATTAGATATTTTGTCATAGTAACGAGAAAAGTAGGTTACCCAGTAACTCCTGGAGTCTGAGCAGGAAGCATGCATGTAGCTGCTGGGGTCTGGTGGTGGGAGTACCAGCCCCCACACAGAAATGGAGCTGATGTCAGGTCCTTACCTAACGTCTCTGATTGGATGTTTAGATGTCAATCAGAGCCCCTACCCCCAAGACAAAGAAAGTTTTGTCAGAAGATCCAGTTTCCTTATGCTGCAGCTAACTGGTTAGAGATTGGCACATCTCCCAAGTCAGTGAATCCATGGTCTCTGGCCAGAGGCATCACCCCATCCCCTACCCCCAACACACACACTGGGGGTGGGGGGTTGTCCACAAGAGCCAATCAGATTCCATCCCTGAAAACTGGAACTAATACTTCCACAAAGACTGAGGCGAAAGCAATGAGAAACCTGCTAAGCCGAGACGCGCTCAGTCGCAGACGAGCCCTGAGCAAAAGGAAACTTCGATGTAATAAGGGAGGCGTAGCATACACCCGTGCAGGCTGGTACTGTCAGAATCAAGCACTTCACTAAGCCCAGACTGCTGGGCCACATGCCTGGAAAGTACAGATTAGAAGAGTGGCCAAGATCTGGCTTCATCTCCCATGCTAAGAGTCAGCTGCAGTGACTCAGTGGCTGGGCTTGTCCCCAGTGGAGACAGAAGAAAGAAGATGGTGACAGCAAGACACCGTGGAGATGCCAAGATGACCACTGGTCATTCTGAGAAACCCTGAGAGCCACCTCAGTTATCAAGTCCCCTTAGGTCCCCCACCTCTGAGCCTTTGGGCCTTCTGCATGTGATGCTGGCCACATGAGGGGCAGTCTCTAGAGCTGCCTGGGAAGTGCTCTGCTCCTTCCTGCTAAGAGCTTATAGGCTCCCTGAATGTCTTGTCCTGCAATTCCTCCTCCATACACTGGCCGGAAAGTGTCCCCTGGCTGTACAGAAGGGCCGCTCCAGAGCCAGGGCCCATTCCTCTACAGATAGTAGATGTGGGATGCAATCTTAAAGGCCTCTCTTCCCTTCACAGAGCCATGGAATGAAGCAAAGCTGACTTCATGGGACTCAGACCTTTATCGGGTCCCAGCTCCTTCTAGGTCCCGCTGGCAATACTGGCTCATCCTCCTGGAAACATTAGTGTCTCCTCAGAACCACAGACCCCCACAGCCTCACAAAATTGTCACAAGGCTCAGAGCCTCAATGTGTACTGCCTTGCTCCCCCTTAAAAACTAATTTTCTCTTCTTTTTTTTTTTTTTATTTTTTAAAACTATTTTCAAATTCTGTTGTCTTGCTGAGAATTTTGTGATGCACACCATAGCTCACCCCCTTTTGAGAGACCTCAAAAGCTTCACAAGGTTCTTTTTCTGTGACTTTGGGTTTAAAACACTCTCTGTTTCTCTCTCCCCACCTCTCTCTAGGCACTCATGTGTATGTGTGTATGTATAGACACACATGTGCTACAGTGTATGTGTATTTATATGTATAGACACACATGTGCTACAGTGTATGTGTATTTATATGTATAGGCACTTATTGCTACAGTGTGAGTAGAGCATACGTGTGCTACAGTGTGTATAGACACACATGTGCTACAGTGTATGTGTATTTATATGTATAGACACACATGTGCTACAGTGTGGGTAGGGCACACGTGTGCTAGTATGTGTGTGTAGATACACATGTGCTACAGTGTGTATAAGGGAGCACACAATTGCTACTGTGTGTACGCTCACACATATGTGTAGATCAGAAGTCTTGAGGGACTTCGTTTGTTCCTGCCACTGTGTGGGTTCCAGGCCTTGAACTCAGGTTGCCAAGCTCAGCAGCAAGCACCTTTACTTGCTAAGCCATAGCACTGGGCCAAAGCTTGCATTTTAATGATATGCTCGGTGGTAGTAAGAATTCTAGCAGGCTGGTCCTCTGTATACTCCTGGTAAGTGCGTTATTTGGTATATTTTCTTGAAAGTGAGTGAGTACTGTGAACCAAAAGCTTGATAATGTTCACAGCCTTTGCTTCGTTGCTACAAATCTACCTTCCAGTGAAAGAGCTCTGAGAAAAGCTAAGGACGAGATGGTCCTTACAAGTATCTAAGAACAAGAGGAAGTGCAAACAGCCTAAATATCCAGCACTGGGCAATGATGAAGCCCAGCCCAGCCCAGCCCAGTCAAAGCACTGTGTAGCATCTGCCCACTTAATGGCCAATGGGTTTTTAGTTTTCATTAACACGGGAAAGATCAAAATCAAGAGTTACAATGGGGTGGTGATTTAGCTACTCTAGGGACTGTGGGGAAAGCATGAGGCACTTACGAAAGTAATGTGGTAGAGCCACTGAGGTAACCAAGGAAACGGGGGGGGGGGGGTAAGGCCCCTGTGGTTTCTGCTCGGAGTTCAAGTAGAAGTAGGCCTCTTCCAGCATTGTGGCCTCCTCAGGCAAACACTGTCTTTTTCACATACATCCATGGCCCTTGGAGGCTGGAATTGGTTCAACTTGTTTTTTAAAACCCAGAAACTCTCTCTCTCTCTCTTTCTCTCCCTCTCTCTTTCTCTCTCTCTTTCTCTCTCTCTCTCTGTGTGTGTGTCCCTCTCCCTTTCTCTCTCCATGATTATTGCTCTAACTTAAAATGAGGTTCTACAATTAATATTTATATAGGGAAGAAACATGTCATCTGTCCCCTAGAACTATCTCCCAGGGTCAAGGGTCAACAGAAGCAGCTCTTGCAAGCACAACATGGCTGCCGTGCTTGTTGACACCGAGAGCACAAGATCTATGAGCTATACTTTGGATCAAGGTTTCCTCAGATTCCAGTGCCCTCAGGTACCTGGAGAAAAAGAAATAAATCAGCATCATCCTGGATCTGAGATTATTTCCATATCCACGCCGCTGCGCCCCTCCCCCCCCCAGCTGAAGCCGCCACCCCCCCCCCCCCCCCCGGAGCTGGAAAGACTTCTTGGTAAAGTCTTGCAAATATGGAGACCTGAGTTCAATCCCAGCTCCCACATAAAAAGCCAGGCATAGTGCATGGTGTGTACTTGTAATATCTGTGCTAGAAGGCAGAGATGGGAGGGTCCCTGGGGCTCACTAGCCAGCCAGTTTAGTCTAACTAGTGAGTTCTAGACAGTGGGAGACCTTGTGCACACCTTTAATCTCGCACTTGGGAGGCAGAGGCAGTTCTCTACGAGTCTAAGGCCAGCCTGGTCTATATAGTGAGCTCTGGGTCAAATAAGATTACATAGAGAGAAAAACACAAACAAACAAAACAACAAACAAACAAAAAAGATGACTCAGCAGTTAAGAGGCTGCTCTACCAGAAGACCTAGATTTGATTCACAGCATCTACATGGCAACTCAAAACTGTCTAACACCCTTTTCTGAGGGTACTAGGCACATGTATGGCACACAGCTACACATGAAGCCAAACTATCACACACACAAATAATAATGAAACAATTTAAAACAAACAAGGTAGACATATTCTAAGGAACAGCACCTGAGTTGATTCTCTGTCTCTCTGCATGCTCACAGAGGCTCAGTCATAGTTTTCAAAGGAAATATAGCAGTAACAGCACCACAGGTCGGAAGCTCCTGGATGCAACATGGACCTGGTGCTTGAGCAAATGTCCTGTCAGCACTGTTTCTAAGGGAAGAAAGGGTAGATGGATTTCAGATCCTCAAGTTGTTTTCAACTTTGCTGTAAAGTCCTCAACTTTCCTTCTCAGGAAATCTTACCTGTACAGCAAGCACAACCTCTGGCCTTGCTTTTTTTTTTTTTTTTTTTTGGTGAAATCCACTTCCTTCAGCTGTCACAGCAGCATTCCATCGAGAGTTTGAGGTTTTTTTTTAAAGCAAACTTTCAAAGAATAGATCTGCCCCAGGTCCAGTTTGCCTCTGCCTTTTTCTAAATGAATCCCGGGTACAGAATAAGAATGAAGGTGTTTAGTAACCAACAACAGAAAGATGGGCTGATGGAATTCTCAGAAGATGCAGACAGCGAGCATCTGTGAAAAATGCTCAACCTCCCTAGCCACCAGAGAAATGCAAACCCAAACTAGAGCCCCAAGACAGCCAGGGCGAGAGAGAGAGAGAGAGAGAGAGAGAGAGAGAGAGAGAGAGAGAGAGAGAGAGAGAGAGAGAATATCCAACAACAACAATTACAGGAAAGGATACAAAGAAAAGGGAACACACACTGCACATGTGCAGAGCTTAGGGAATGGGGAAGGACAGTTCAGCCACTGTAAAAGTCAGCAGAAAGATTCCTCAAAGAACTAAAGGGAAATTTACCATTCTCCCCAATTATGGGCATTCACCCAAGCACTGTAACTCAACACAGCACGGAGACACACATCAATGCCTACTGCTGTTAGGTCATGAAATCAACTGTGGTGTCCATCAACAGAGGAATGGATATAGATGTTTGTAGACACATGGGAAAGTTTTCTCATCTATTAAGAAGAAGGATGTTACATGGTTTACAGGAAAGTAGATGCAATTAGAGTTAATCATAGTGAAATAAATAAGTCTCGGATAGATAACTTTTTTCTCTCATTTGTGGTTCCTAGATTTTATATAGATACATAATATCATGTATGTATATATAACATGAAAGTAGATACAAAACTGGCTAGAGGAAGGAAGAGGACTAACGGGGGGGGGGGGGGGGGGGATGAAGGGAAGAGGGGTGAGTGTGAGAATGCCCTCAGAGTGTGTGATACACTCACATGGAGATGTCCTTATGTAACCCATACCATATACAATGAATACACACAGTGAAAACATTTAAAAGGTTGACTTTTGTTTCTTTGTGGGGAGGGGGGGCGGGTATATGTGTGTTTGTATGTATATGCCATGTTTGTGCAGGTACCCACAGAGGCAGGGAGAGGACAACAGATCTGGAGTCTCAAGACAGTTGGGAGCTGCCCAGAGCAGTTGCTCGGATCTAAGCTTGGCTCCTCTGGAAGAGGAGCAAAGCACTCTTAACCACTGAGCCATCCCCCATGCCCTGACCATTAAAAGCTTAGCATTAGACAAGCAGTCTCTGTTTCTCCAGAGCTAACTGTTCGATGTTCATAGGGTTCCTCCATCCCTTGGCCCCAGTCAGCTAGCCAACCAACAAGCAATTATTTCGAACCTGGTAAGCATCAGACATCCCAGTGCAGAAGACACAGCCTTAAAAAACATGGGTGGTTACAGCCCTCCTGGTGTTTACAGATAGAGTGGAGAAATTGACAAGAACACAGCCACATAAAGGCACAGGCCTCTAGATGGTGACAAATGAGGGCTGAGATAACATACAGGGGGGGAAGGGGGCGAGGGGCATGAGCACGTTGCTGGTGCTGGCTACACCGAGGGAGCTCAGTACTTGGGCACGGAGTAGGCATCTGGCTGATGCTTAAAGCCCCAAGAGAAAGCCAGGAGGCCAGCACTTCAGTCCTCCCTGTAAGCTTCCAAGAAGCCTAAATGATGTACAGCTCTCTGTTGCAGCACCTCACCCACAACCCGGAGCAGCAACAAAGATAAAGCAATCTAAACCATGAGCCAGTCCTCAGATAAACCTGCCAGGGAGATCCGTGGGGCAGCTGACTTTAATCTGCAGAGTTTCTGCCTTTTGCTGATTGAGACTGACCAAAAACCCAGAGCCCAGCTGCCAACAGCATGGAATGTTAGCAGCTCCAAGGCTCTCAAGCCAAAGCTGTGGGGCTTTGTTTCCAGGCCTTGGAGGGAAATTCATCCGATCCCTATGGAGGGAGCTGGCTGCCCATCCGGCCAGCACACCTCTCCAAAACCTGGTTTGAGGCCAGCCTTTGAATAATGTCATAGGGAGGGCAGCAATGCTCTTCAAAGCTTCTGCTACATGAACCCAAACAGGCAGGACTCAGCGGTGCCTGAGACTGGACTCTAGACAAGCATGGACTCTAACCTCAGACATTTGAAAGCTTGGCTGAGGAACAGTGGCCTCCAGAATCGGGCAGAACCTGGAATTATAAACCACGTGTGACAAAAGGACCCTCCTCCTTTACTTCACAGCTAGGTACTTTGAGGTTGGACCTAACAGGTCCTCCTCTTCCTCCTCCTCTTCTTCTTCCTCCTCTTCTTCCTCCTCCTCTTCCTCCCCTTCCTCCTCCACTCAGGCTGGTCCAGGATTTTTCCAGTTTTAATAAAAAGTCAATGTGGGAATAATATGGTTGTTTCACCCAGAGATTCAATAAGAGAGCCGTGTAATCCTTTAACCCAACACACCCAAGCTCAAGGAAAACACAGCATAGTTTCAGAAAAGCCCTCTCCTAGGCATGCTTGGAATGAAAAGGTCAGAGGGTTGTTTTAACTCTTCCCTGCCCAAGAAGAGATGTGACCTGTTCTTTGGGGATGGAATAAGTATTACTCTTTACCCCATCTTAATCCAATCAGATGAGAGTATGCAGGTTTGCTAGGCTCAGGCTTCTTAAAGCTGCAGGGCAGGTGTTGGTAACAAATTCCTGAGATAACAAACTAAGTGCCTTTGTTTTGGAGCCACTTACTGCATAATCTATTGACCATTGTTTGGGGCCAGAGATAAACCAAAATCAAAGGAAGATGTGGTTAAACCAAGACTTCACCTCTTGGCCATGGAGTGAGTTCCTCTCATCCCTCAACGGCAGCACACTGAGTACCAAGTTTTAAAAACAAACGTGTAACTATGTGGGTGCATATGTGCCATGGTGTACACATGGAGGTGGAAGAAACTTGTGGAAGTCAGTTCTCTCCTTCCACCCTGTGAGTCCTGGGGATTGAATGCGGATTGTCTGCTTCTGTAGCAAGCGCCCCTACCCACTGAGGCATCTCACTGACCCAAAGTCTGTTGACACAGTACCTTGCATACACCTCACGTGATCCCTCCTGCCTTAAAGCTCTGACTACTGGGATTATAGATGTGCAACAACTTGCCTGGCTAGGGGCCAAGGCTTTGAGGGACACTTGCTCAGGCCAGCCGGTACGCCCCTTCCACGGACTAGTTGACTCTTAAATTGACTGACTCAGCTCAGCTTCCTAGGAGTCTTCTAGCACTTTCCAGGTTTCAGCACCAAAGTCCCCTGATCCCAGGCAGGAAATCTTCAGCTCTATATAAACTGGGATAGCTGACCATCCCACACACTGCCTTCAGAAGCTGGGGGACATCTTGAAGAAGGCTGCTGGCTCCCAACCCCTTGTGGTTTGAATTAACGACCACTTCTTTCCATCCGCTGGGTAACAAAGCACAGAACACTCTTAACATAACTTGACTCTCCATTTCCTTCTTTGTTAACGGCTCCTAAAACACAAGCCTCACCCCAAAGTCTTTCTGAACTCCACTGTTGGAGATGCGTGACTTGAAAATTCCCCAGGCAGTCAACCGTTCCTTCTTCAGAGACAAGCTGGCATCTAGGGAGGCAGAGGGAGGAATCTTAGAAACCACCCTCCACCCAAGGTTCTGCTGTTTAATGGCTGTGTCTCTGCATCCCAGGGTGAAATGTGGGAGTTTTAAAGAGAGCAGGAAAGACAGGGTCTCATTTTATGGTCCAGGCCAGTCTCCCACTCTTCTCCTGCCTCTGCCTCTGGTGTGCTGGGGTTACAGGAGTACACCACCATGTTTGGCTTTGGAATATGGAGTTCTAAGGACATGGCCTTGGTGATCTGCCCCCTCATTCTCCAGACAGACATGAAGGCCCAGAAGAGTGAAGGATCTTGGCCGAAGTTTCTCAGCAAGCTAAAGCCGAGGCTTGTGATGCTCTCTAGAGGTTTGTTTTAGAAATCATGGCTCCCTTCACCAGCATCCAAACCACCCTCAGCACCCCCATGGCATGCAGGGGGGAAAAAAATCAGCGTGTTAAGATGAGGGATCTGTTTAATGTTGCGCTTGAAAGCTTGGAAGGAAAATGAGCCAAATACTGAAAGATTAAAAATGCTGGTCTTTAAAAACAAATCAGGGTTTAATTTGGGTTTTCTTAAACCCTCATAAAAAGAGAGAGAGAAGCTAGGTCCTTGACCAAATACTCAGCATTCCAAACCAGGAAGATGAGGCCCATGTTAATCCCCTCTGAGAGGGCGGCGGCAGCAGCTCTTCAAGCCTGTGCGCCTGTCTACTTTTTGGGTGTGCAAAGGGCAGGCAGACTGAAGAGAAAAGCCTGGCTTCAACAGGGGTGTGAAGGCCTCTGGGAAAAGCCAGAATGAGCTCTAGCTGGTTAAACCTTGATGGCCCAGGGAGGGTAAATAATTTGCTTCGTGGCACTCAGCAAGAAGATGACAGAGCTAGGACTTGAACCCATATCTAAGCTCAGTGACTCTGTTAGGGCAAATGGGAAGCTGGGGGAAAATCAAGAAAACAGCTTTCTGCTTCCAGAGAGTCTACTGGGAGCTCCCCAGCCCCTGCCTAGGTTAATCCTGCTGTATCTTTTGGGCCGATTCTTGGGTGGGTATTTATACATTTGGGTGGTCAGTAAACGCTGTTGTCATAAGACATGTGTTCGAGTTTGAGCACTGGAAGACTAAGAAAGCCTTCTGGGAGGGGGGATACTTGCGACTTGTCATTTGCCATGTGGAAACTTGAAGCTAATGAAATGGCTTGGCAGGTCATCCAAGCCTGATGACCTGAGTCTGACCCCTGGGACCCATAGGGTAGAAGACAGAACTACCTTCTGCAAATTGTCCTCCAACCTCCACACACACACACACACATGCTATGGCATGTATTCCCTCCAAATAATTAAATAAAATGTAATTTTTCAATTAAATACATTGGCCAAATTAGTCATTTTCTAAAAACTTGGGTTCCCTTTGGTGGGGAAGGTTCTAGGTTGGTACTATTAACTAGAATCAGCTGGGGACACCAACCATCCCCAGGTACTCTAAACCCCAGTGTGTGGATAGAATCCCCAAGTCTGTATTATACTTGTCTCCTCCAACACTGGGAGGGTGAATGAGCTATGACATCTCCCTAGTACCTCTGTGCCAACAATTTCAATAATCCCAGGTCCAATGAGGAAATAGTATAATCTCATCATAGCAAAGAAATAGAAGCTAGTGAGATACAGATGACCTACCTGTAGTTACACAGATGTTGGGGTAACAGTAAGGTTAGAATCCAAAGACAACACTATTTCCACGGCCCTCCTTCCTGTCAGTGGGCCATGTGTCCAATCAAAATCCAAATGAAATCAAAATCTTTTCAAAGAATGGTCCTAGGAAGATAAACAGGAACTGTGGGTCCTTTCCTCCTGTGGTCCACAGAGGTTGACATCAAGGAGACTCAATGTACCGGAAAGACCTATGTGGTTTATTGGAAAACACAGGTGCACAGGCTACTAGAAATTGACTTACTGGGTATCAGTGGTACCCTGCTCAGTGGAGCCAACAATAGTTGCTGGTTCAGTGAGAAAGCTCCCAGAGATGACTTGTATGCCCTAACAATCAGGAAAGACTGGGCAGAGAGATGAAGGCAGCTGGGAAGGATTCATCCCACAGGGGACGGTAGCTCAACATGGGCTAGGGTACGGATCCTACTTCTGAAGCTCAGTTCCATCCCCTTAGGGTGGCTTTTCTCAAACACAATTTTCATGTCCACCTGCTATGGCCATATCCAGATAGAATCTAGTAAAGGGACAAGCATTTATGTCTAGCAGCTTCCATAGGAGTATTAAGTTTGGGCCAGCCTCTACACTCTGGACTCACATATCAGTGAAGGAAGTGAAACCCTGAGATGTCCTGTTAGCTTCCAGTTAGACCACAAGGTCTCCTCCTGAAGCTGTGAGCAGAATACCACTACCTAAAGGGCCATGGATCCAAGTCAGGTGGAGATGTTCCCATAAAAAATTAGCTCCAGGCTACCAAAGAGGCGTAGGTAGGGATGGGACTGACCACATTGCTCTCAGAACTCGGTAAACATCCACTTGTTCTGTTGCCTACAAAGAAGTGATGGTTCAGCCTGTTAGGAAGTGGATGGAGAACTTGAGTCAGATCTGTTCAGAACCAGAGCCTGTGTGTGTCTGAAGAGAGCAAAGGGAAGATACAGGTCCCACTGGGTTGACAGCTCTGAGGAGTTCTTCGGGAGAGTGACTGGTCTGAAGGATGAAGAAAATGGAGGAGTTCCAAAGATTAGAACAGAGAGAGGGAGAAAGGGAACCTCCAACTCATTCCTGGCTGCTTGCCTGGGTCTAAACACACCAGTTCAGACAGATTCCCCTTTAGCCTGGAGGATGCTCTCAAGGGATGGTGTCCAGGAGGTAGCCCACTCCCCGCCCCCATGGTCTGGCTCCAGCTTGTCCTTCCAGATCCTCACCCCTCTTTCCCAGTGCTGTGGGTTTGGCAGCCACTTGGGAAACTGTTACTTTTAAATGAATCCACCCCAGAGGAAGTGAAGAGGCAGGCATGGTTTGCCAGCCACTTCTGAGTGTCCAATGTTTCTCTTCCTTCTCCTCCTCCAAAAAGAGGATCAAACACTTCTTCACAATGGAAGAAGGAAGGTGGGTGGGGCTTGTGGCAGAAAAGGGAAGGGATACAGGGACAAAAGAAGAGGTGGTGAGAGGGCCTCATTTGATCTTAATCAGGCCAAGTTTGTGCCTGATTTGATATTTTTCCCTGCCATGCTAAAAATAAAACCAAGACCTAAAAGAAAACACATTACCTTATTTCTCTTGAATTCTTCCTGATTCAGAAAGACTCAGGTTCATGAGACTAAATGCTGTGGTGATTCTGATCATAAGGAGCAAGACCACAAAAGTAGCAAAGAGAATAAATATCATCAGCTGGCAGGTAGAAGCAGCCTCAGCTCTAGATCCTACAATTGGCTTTCTACTGGTTATGCCTTCTGATGGTAGAGACCATCCAAACACACTTCTGGCCCCATACTTTTCTCTGGAGCTAAATTCAAGCCACAGTACCTACATGGGGGCTGACAAGCTACATTTGAGCATGGAGGATCACCAGAGCAGCAAGTCCCAAAGACTGTTGAAGGAGTGATTGTCCTGAGTGGCAGCAAATGTTCTAGACAGTGTTTTTACTGCCAAAAGAATAAACACTCTGGTGAGGGAATCCGGTTGTCAGCCCAGGCCTGGGGGAGGTACCTGTAGTAACTTCATGGCCTGGGAGGCACTGAGAGCCCGGGCTAGATGACCTGGTGCTAACTGGACTGCCTGGAGCCAGGTCTGTGAAAGGAGAGGGAGCAGAGCTAATGTCTGTCTGCCTGGCCCTGGCCCTTTGAGCCAGCCTGACCTGTCAGAGTGCAGCCTCTAAGGTGGAGACAACCATCAGTACTCCTTCCTCTCTGAGCACTGATCCCGATGTCATCTCTTGACTCTAAGATCCTGGCATTCTCCTAAAGATTAAACTGCAACACCCCAAGTTCAATCTTCAAGAAAATCTGTGGGTCTCCTTCCTGATCCTGCTAGCAAAGCCCTTCGATGCCCTTGGAGACATTCTTAGCCCATTGCTGGCCGTATGGGCTTGGTTGGAGTTAAGTCTTCCCCTAGTCCAAGGTTGAATCTTGTGACCCAACCCTTAACCAAGCCACACACCACATTTCCCTGGCCTTCGTGGTTGGTTCCGGGGAAGGGTGATGAGCCCAGTCAGGCCACTCTCAGGGCTGACAAACCTCAATTCGGAGAGTTTTGATTACATAATTAGAGAGGTTGATCTTTCTGTCTTCTGAAGAAAAGAAAAATGGAAGGGATATAGTTCCCAGAGCTCTTGAAGCCATTTTGTGACCATGAGCCAGCTTGACCAAGAGGGGAACCCAGAGGACATCAGACTGAAGGCTGCATGGCGCTGTATTCCTGCGACGCCACTTTAGCTGATACAATGAGCCATGCTTGAAACTAGATGTATACCGGACTTCCTAGGTAGCTTTATTTAAACCAGTTCACTTTCAAGTTCCTCCCTTAGACTGCTAAAAATTCTAGCAGAGAAGTCAGTGCACGCTCCACCATATCCAAATGGGCATTTATAGACACTGCTATAGCTCTCTCCTTGGGGGACCTCCGGGTGTCCTCCTGAGATAGGAGCTCTCTTCTCCTAACTCTGCCCCCAATGGTGCCAGTAAGCAGCCCTGGTTCTCCCCAGAAGGGAGGAAAATATTCCCAAACCAGATATAGACAATGAAAAGACATGAAATCAACAGCCTGCAAGGGCCCCAAGCAAGCTTTCTGAGGCTAGAGTCTGTCCTGAGTAGCTTCTAGAGGGACCCAGGGGATACCTGAGACATCTAAGCAGCTCAGACACTGATAAGTAGCAGAATTCTAGACGCTGGGCTAAGACTCCTGACCAGAAAAACTTGAGGAAGCAAGCAGAGCTTCCCACTTAGGCCAAGGCCAGTTATTTAATGAGGAATTCAGGCAAGAAGGCATCCACATACCGGGCCAGCCTTGGATCTAGAGTCAGGCAGAAGTCCAGGTACTTCAGCAAAGCCAAGATCAGAACCAGCTCAGATGCCGAGCCAACACAACCCTGTGCCTGCCTTGGTAACATCTGGCTGGGAGATAAGTCCATAGGCCTCCAGCTGGGGATCCAAGGCCTGAACTGACCATCTACTAGGGTAGGGAGCTACCTGCCATCTAAAGCCCCCTTTTCTTCCTGGATCATTGCAGACAAATCTAGGTCAAAAGGAGCCATGTACCCAGCAACATTAGAGGCACTCCTTAAGTCAAGAGTGGTGGCACTTGTCTGAAATCCCAGTAGCTGGAGATAATGCAGGAAGAGTCCAAGTTTGAAGTTTGAACTACAGAGACCCTATTTCATAAATAGAAAAGCAAGTTTTTTCCGGGCGGTGGTGGCGCATGCCTTTAATCCCAGCACTTGGGAGGCAGAGGCAGGCGGATTTCTGAGTTCGAGGCCAGCCTGGTCTACAGAGTGAGTTCCAGGACAGCCAGGGTTACACAGAGAAACCCTGTCTCGAAAAACCAAAAAAAAAAAAAAAAAAAAAAAAAAAAAAAAAAAAAGGCAAGTTTTCCTGCCCCTCTCCCTTCTGCTGCGTACGCTTTACGCAGGGAAGTCGCTTGGATGGTAGCAGCCAGATTACAAAGCTGAGGGAAAGGCCCAGGTGAGAGTCAAGACTCCACCAGAGGAGCCAGATGCCACTGAGATATTGAACCAATCTCAGGTCCTGTTCGTGCTTGCACTTTTTGTTTTATGAGGTAACATAACAATTTAGGTAATTTCATGTCCTAATATGTTCCTATCCAAGAAGGGTTAGTACCGAGTGGGAATGTGTCAAAGATGTCTCACCCCAAACCTAAAATTCTGTAGATGGGACACTGAAATGGAGTTCACCGAGGCCCCCAGTCCAGTTGTCCATTGGTTTGGGAAGAGCTGGAGCTTGAACCAGAGGCTCCTGGCAGTGGCAGCTGAAGCTGAAAATCACTGGCTTATGCCGCCATTTGCCTGATTTTCTGGGATAAGCAGCTGAGAACATTTCTGACGTATATATTTCCCCATCACATCCCTGAGTTGTTTGCTTATGGAGGCTAAGACTGAGCTGGGCATGGTGGTGCATATGTGTACTCCTAGCACTTGGGAAGGAGAAGCAGGAATGCAGGAGTTCAAGGCCAGCATCCGCTCCATAGTGAGTTCAAGGATAGCCTGAGCGACCCTAGACTTTGTCTTAAAAAACAAAAACAAGTAAAGAAAAAGCCAAAAGCAAATTGGGATAGACAACAGTCACAAAGCAAAATGGGAAGTCTCCAAGAGGAAATGGAAAAGGTAGCTAAAAGTTAAGGACCTCCATTCATCAAAATATGTGCAACTTGATGAAAAGGGAGAAGCAAACACTGGAGAAAATAATTGCAATAAATACAACAGGGCTTGAAATCCTTTGTTTGGGAAAAGGTCACAGAAACTTAAAAAGAATCAAAATCCCAGTGATGTAAACAACATTCCCAGACACAAACGCACACGTGCAGGAGCATACACACACACACACACACACACACACACACACACACACACACACACACCGGGGTGGGGGATGAGTAGGAAGTGACTAGTCAGAGTCATGTGAATTAAAGGGAACCTCTCTAGCCTAATGCGTTAGCACTGATTCAGACTTGCAGATGTCCTTGCATCAGGACAGACAAGAAACATGCCCAGGTCCATTGGGAATTCAGCTTCCATTTGCTTTCATCTAGAAGTCAGAAATGCTTGATTTTAAATGGCTCTTATAGAAGACAGGGTCTCTCACCATTTTTCCAGCTAGGTTGGTAGCCAACAAAAGGTAGCAGTCCCATTTCGGAGCAACTCTAGGCCGCAGTGCTGGGACTACAGGCACACACTTACTCTTAACCTGGGTGCTGGGAATCTATACTGACGACCTCCAAGCCTGCACAGCAAGCATTCTTTTTTTTGTTTTGGGTTTTTTTGTTTTGTTTTGTTTTGTTTTGTTTTTTTTGTTTTTTTGTTTTTTTGGTTTTTTGAGACAGGGTTTCTCTGTGTAGCCCTGGCTGTCCTGGAACTCACTCTGTAGACCAGGCTGGCCTGGAACTCAGAAATCCGCCTGCCTCTGCCTCCCAAATGCTGGGATTAAAGGCATGTGCCACCACTGCCCTGCCACAGCAAGTATTCTTAACCCACTGGGTCTATATCTTTGTTTTTTCTGAAATGGGGGTGGGAGTCTTGCTATGTGTGTAGCCCAAGCTGGCCTTGAACTTGCAATCTTGCTGCTCTGGCCCCCTGACTGTTGGCTGTAAGCATGTGCCACCATGCCTGGCTTTATTTTTTAAAGTTAGAAACAATAAAATGGGAGGAAGATGAAGGAGATAAGAAATTTTAAAAATGACAAAGGAAAGGGGGGTGGTCAGTGTGAGATGGACCAGCAATCATTTGGACACAGTCTTCTGTGTGTGTGTGTGTGTGTGTATGCACATGCATGTGTATATGTGTGCGCATGTGTGTGTATGTATATTTATGTGTATGTGTGTGCATGTGTGTTATGTATATGTGTGTATACATGTGTGTGTGCATGCATGTGTGTTATGTATGTGTATGTGTGTTTACATGTGTGTGTGTGCATGCATGTGTGTTATGTATGTGTATGTGTGTTTACATGTGTGTATGTATGCGTGTGTGCATGTGTGCTGATTCACATGTATATGTGCAAGATTAGGGGTCAACCTTGGATGTCATTCCTCAGGAGCTGTCTCCCTTGTTTTTCTGAGAGTATCTTTTATCCACTAGCCTGGGGCTCCCAGTCTAAATAAACGAGGTTGGCCTAATCTCCATGCCTTCTGCTCTGAATCACAAGCATGTTCCTCCACCATGCCCTGCTCTTTTATGTGAGCTCTGAAGATCAAATTCTGGCCCCCAGGCTTATGTGGCATCACTTGTCTGACCAAGCCATCTTCCCAGCCTGAGAGTGACAGTTTTGGTTGATTGATGATTGATTGATTGATTGATCAATCGATTGATTGATTTGATTTTTCTTTTCTTTCCTTTTTTTGTGGCAAGGTCTCAGTATGTATCCCTGACTAGGCTGGAACTCACTGTGTAGACCAGGCTAGGCTGGAACTCATTGTGTAGACCAGGCTAGGCTGGAACTCTTAGGAATCTGCCTGACTCTTTAGATGTCTTGGGGGCATTCTTTGGAATTGAAGAGGAGCAAGAGCCTAGGTTCAGTCACCACTACTGAAAAATAAGTAAATGTCCCAGAAAAAAGCCAGGTGCCAGCTACCCAGGAAGCTGGTGGGGGTAGGGGAAGGTTGGGAAGGGAGAGAGGGCAAAGCCCCCTGAAGGTTTGTTTCTGAGCTGTAGGTAAGATCTGGCACTGAATGAGTGGACAGAGGAGTAGGAACAGTGGCCATGACTTGACTGAGTCTTTGGTCTGCATCCTGCAGCCAGCCAAGCTATCCTCAGAGGGTTGTCTGAATCTTTCCTCGAAGTCAACTGTTCGGCTTCTGGCCCTGGGACCAGGGACTGAGGTGTATATTTTACATACCAAAGCAGACCTGGCCTCCAGGTTCTCAACATGACTTTAAATATAATTTGAACACATTAAAAGTTATGATCCTTTATCTTTCTAGTTTGGGAATCAAGAAGAGCTTGAGTGTAAAGCTCAGTGTGGCATTTATTTGTTGAATAACTTTAATAACTAAAGTTAGTCTTGTTCAAGTTCATAGAACAAATCAGTAGGGAGACAGGCAGTTTGTCCTTTGAGTTCCAGTGGGACAATGTGTAAACCAGGCCCTACTGTGTGCCTTTGACAGACAAGAAATCTGGACCAGAGAGATGGTTCAGTGGGTAAGGTGGGCTGGCCCATTTCCTTTGATCCTGACACTCATCTGATGGAGATCGGTAAGCCAGGGACAGGGAAGCAGGCTCTGCATCTAAACATTGCTATGGCACTGGGCAGGCAACGGGTAGCAGCCTCAGAGCAGAGACCTCAGCTCTAGCAGGGTGCCTCTGTCTCTTTGTCACAGGAGTGACACAAGGTGCTCCTTCCAGAAGATACTTGGGGCCCAGGAAGGATCTTGACCTTTGGAGTCACACAGCTGGGATCTCAGAGCAGCCGCTTCTGGGGTTACCTGTTGACAAGGTGCTCGACTGCTCCAAGCCTCATTTTCAATTGATGGGGTAGACATTGCAATAGTCTCTACCCTCAAGGTTGACTGACAGGGTGACAATGCATGTGGAGTGGTTGGTGATTGGTTATTTCTCAGCTGTCGTTGAAATGAGCCAATCTGGGCCAGATTAGATTAGATTAAAAGTAGATTTATGGGGAAGTTGCTCTCCAGTGGGTGAGTTCACCAGCCCCAAGGACCAAGGCTGGGAAAACCACCATAGGGGAAATAGGAATAAGGGGAGGGGAGGGGAGGGGAGGGGAGGGGAGGGGAGAGGAGAGGAGGGAGAGAGAGAGAGAGAGAGAGAGAGAGAGAGAGAGAGAGAGAGAGAAAGGACCTGACCTCCAAGTTTTTCCAGCATCAATCAATACCTACCTGCATACCCTGCCCCAACCCTGAACTTTCCAGCCCAGGAGCTGAGTTGCACTTCCTCCAGAGGCTCGTCCCTATGTAATCCAGATACTTTCCTCTGTCTCTGTCTCTCTCTTCTTTCTCCTCTCCCTCTCTGTACATGCACCCCTTTTTCTCTTTCTCCTTCCCCTTTCCCCATGTCAACTTCCCTGGCCTTCATCTTTGGGGTGCCACAGGATCTAAAACATAATTTTATTAAAATTAGTCTGAACTCCCTATATCCAGTTACTTTGGAAGCTCTGCCCTCCCACTCTCCCTTCACTGCACTGGGCTCAGGGCTCCAGGTGCCACGGAGCCCCTCCCTCCTCCTCTGCCATCCCGACCTCTGGCCTGCCCATGTGAGACACAGGCAGCGGTGACAGTAGCACTGTCGTCAGCTGCGAGGGTGAATGACCAGCATGCTCATTTTAAATCACCTGCCACACCACAAAGTATACACACTGGGTAAATAACATGTAACTGGTCACCATCTTGGCTTTGGGATAAAGAGGGTCAAATTATGGCTTCACCACCATCTCTCTCAAAGGCAACAACACATAACATGAACAGGGAGGCAGGTCTCCAAAACATCCATTACATTAAGATAAGATTTTTGGTTCTAGTCTCACAAAAGCTATTATAACTAAAAAATGCAATAGCCTACCTTTATCTAGAAACTTACTACTGCCATGTTGCCTCCCTCCATTCCAAGTGACCCCATCAGCTCTGCCACTTGGGCAAGACTCTTGCCTTTTCAAACACCCAAAGCTACAGACCTAAAACAAAGGACCAGTGGTTAAAGAGCCTGCTCATGTCTGATGACCTGAGTTCTGATTCCCAGCACCCACGTAAAAAGACCAGTGAGGCTGTGTACACCTGTGAACGCAGATCATGGGGTAGAGGAGATGAGTAGACCCCAGGAACTCACTAGCCAGCTAATCTAGTTGAAGGGGTAATCGTGAAGTTTGGAGGGAGCCCCTGTCTCAGCAAATAAAGAGAACATCTGACGTCAATGTGGCTTCCACATGCGCTCACACGCACCTATGTCACAGACACTGGCCCCCAATATGAATTCATGCAGAACATCCCAAGGCTGGACCAGGCAGGGCCATTGGTCACAACATCTTTTTTTGTTTTGTTTTGTTTTGTTTTGTTTTGTTTTGTTTCAAGACAGGGTTTCTCTATGTAGACCAGGCTGGCCTCGAACTCAGAAATCCGCCTGCCTCTGCCTCTCAAGTGCTGGGATTAAAGTCGTGTGCCACCACCGCCCGGCTGGTCCCAACATCTACCCACTAGGATTTCCTCTTCATCATGGCTGCTTTGTTTTACTTTTTGAGGCAGAGTTTTTCTCTGTAGACCAGGCATGCTCAAACATGCAATCCCTCTGCCTCAACCTCCCAACTGCTGAGATTACAGGCACATGTAATCTCACGACACCAGGACCAGGCTTGCCCTCTTAAAACACACTGTTACCCAGCGTCTCTCCAAATTATTCCAACAACCAAAAATAATTCCCTTATCCTAAAATGACTAAAGAGACGATTGTGCCCCACTTGGCAATTACTAGGCTAAGCAATCTCTGTTGTTTCCAATGATAAGAACATTCCCTCTACAACACCTGGGCCACCTGCCTCAGCTGCTTGGGAGTCATCGATGCCCCTTGAATCTTTGATTGGAGCACGTGTAAGTATACACGTCTTCCTTCTGTCACATGTGTAAAAATAAACAAACAACCTCCCCCCCAAAAAAATCAACCCAGTAGTTCCACTCCAGAAGGAATCCTAGTCTAAAAATTCCATTCCTAAGAACCTATGTAAATAATCCAAATAACTCCTAAAATCCCTGCACATAGATTGTTCCATAGACTGGCAGAACCCCAAAGACAAGGAGAGTTAATCTGCCTGAGGTACTAGGAAGCCACCCTAAGAAGTAAAAATGTTGGCAGCTGTCAGGGGGCACAAGGGCCTTTGGGGTTTTTTTTTTTTTTTTTTTTTTCCCCTTCTTTCCAAATCCAAACAGCAAAGAATGGTTTACATTCTTGTAATAATTGGAAGAAAATAAACTCTACAGAAAAGGAAAATCAAGCATCTGCAATGCTCCATGGCTGGAGCCTATCCTGTGGAAGCGGGGATGCTGAAGGCTGGCCTGCAGAGTGGCCTGCAGCCTTCCCCAAAGAGTTTGTTCTGGAGCTTTCCACTGTGGCCACATCTGGGGCTGTATGGATAAGAGGGGGGAGACAAGCCCTGAAGGCTCTGGCCAGTCAGAGTGAGACTGAGAGGCCATCTGTTTTGTCCTTGTCACCCCATTTGCAAGTGTATTAGTGAAGACAGCTGGACACAGAGCAGCATAGGGTTTTTCCCATATCCCAAAAATGGTGGGGTTAGAGCTGAAGACAAGCACAGCTCTTCTGGGATTAAACTTCTCTGTCAGGTAGGGATAACAATGTTACCTACCTCTCTCATGGAAATACGATGCACCTTTGTGCCGAGCAGGATGCTTGGGACCCAACAAACATTGGTGCCAGTTCACCTATTTCGCCACAGAAGAACTGGCAAGAACAATGTTACATTTTTCTGTGGTAAATCCACCCCAGTCCCCAGGACCTATACTACAGAATAAGAGACCCCCCTCCAGCACCACTAGGAAGTCCTTCTAGTGACCTCAAGGAGTCAGGATCGTGGTCCTTTAATATGAAGGGCACTCCACCAAGGAAGTCTTCAAGGAAGATTTAAGAAGACATACAAGTACATGCACAGACCTCAGAGGTGAGTGTCACAGCATGAGAAGCAAAGAATCGAAGAGCCTCAGACAAAGCATGATTTCAGGACACCTACCTGTACTGATCTAAAGGTTTGCTGTAGGTGGTGTGCACTGCTCCTTCACAGACCCAGATTCTGCCTGCTGCTTGCTGCAGGCGAACCAGCCCTGGGAGAGCTAGTTGTGTGCAGAGACGCAGGGTGCTGGGACAAACGCTTGGAAAAGGTGGAATGATTCTCATCAATCTTTATCCTATGTCAGGGACTTTCAGCTTTTAGGAATTGAGTTTTAGATTCTTAGGTATGACTGTTTTCTCAAGCTGCCTCCTTTACAGTTTCCTCCTTCCATGTCTCAAAAGCACTTGTCTAAATCCTTGCTTTAATTTCTGGACCTCCAAGAGATCCTGTGTGCATAACGTCTGTTTGCTTCACCACTTAGAAGTCACTTCTTCTGATTTGGAGATCCAATTATCTAATACTTTAACACAATGCATGTTTATTGTGATGGTTTGTATATACTTGGCCCAGGGAGTGGCACTATTAGGAGGTGTGGCCCTGTTAGAGTAGGTGTGTCACTGTGGGCATAGGCTTAAGACCCTCACCCTAGCTGCCTGGAAGTCAGTCTTCCACTAGCAGCCTTCAGATGAAGATGTAGAACTCTCAGCTTCTCCTGCACCATACCTGTCTGGATGCTGTCATGCTCCCACCTTGTGGATAATGGACTGAACCTCTGAACCTATAAAGCCAGCCCCAATAAAATGTTGTCTTTTATAAGACTTGCTTTGGTCATGGTGTCTGTTCACAGCAGTAAAACTCTAAGACATCTTGTTCGTCTTGAAGACTCTACTGTTTCTGAGACAGGATCGCACCATGCAGTAGTACCAGGCTGGCCTGTGCACCCACCTCCCGAGTGCTGGGATTATGAATAAGTATCGCCACATGTGGCTTATCAGCTACCCAAGCCAGCATCACAAGTTAGTGACAGATAGGGTTCGATCCCTCTCTGAGTCAGAGGCTGCCATGGTGCTGTTGCTTAGGAACTTCCTAGGAATAAAGCAGCTCTGCATCTGCCCTTTATCTAACCGTCTTGTGAGCTCAGAGCACATTCTTATCCTGACTAAGCTTTGGACCGCTCAACCAACCACCCATGTACCGAAGTCCATGTTCTGCCCTGTGCAGAGAGGAGGGTCGTGACTTTGCAATGGCCGGGCTTTTTCTTTTATACCTTTCTAGAATGCCTGACTTTTTACAGACTATAAATTGCTTTTATAACCCTGATCCTACCCAAATAATGTAAAGGACAAAGCCTACTAAAATGAAAGTAAGTGGGAGTTACTTATAGGCCAGACAGTGAACACTGAGCAGAAGGACTCACTGGACATGGCCCAAGCTGCAGCCCCTTGGGTAGCCAAACCAACCCCCTCCTCCCCCCCGTGGGGAGGGAGCTAGTCACATAATTAACTTGAAATTCAGACAGTTCTAGAAAGAACCAGGTATGAATTCTGGTCTTAGGAGAACTGTCTACATGGAACAGAACAGATGTGGTCTCCATTCTCAGAAAAGCAGCTGGCTGAGAAGAAGATGATGACACATGTGATGAGCCTCTGACTCTGACTCTTTAGTCAACAGGACACACAGCTAAGTCACAGCCCTTCAACCATCAAAAGAGCAAAGGTGTGCCTGCTTCACCAGCACCACTAACTTCACTGTTAACCAGGACTAGTTAACTCCAGAGAAGGTGGGTGTGGTCCCTGTACAAGAATGATGTGAAAATCTATAAAGTGTTCCATAGTTTAAGAAAAGAAAAGGAGAAAAGGAATTTTTTGTTTTGTTTTTGAGACAGGGTCCCTTTCTGTAGCCCTAGCTGTCCTGAAGCTCAATATGTAAACTGGGCTGACCTGGAACTCACAGAGATCGGTCTGCCTCTGCCTCCCAGTGGGGTGAATGGCTTGCACCAACTCGTCCAGACTGAGTAAAGGATTCCTAAGCACAGGTGAGAGGCTGCAGGAAGTAAAGATCTCTTTGGCTACTTGGGAGCTATGGAAGGCATTGGAGGGGGGGTGTACTGACTACATTAGATCTTCACTGACCTTTGTAATTCTGTTGCTAGAAGTCTGCTCTAAAGGAAACACCAGCTGCTTTATAATCAGAGCTACTCACGGCAACAGGATTTATAACTTTTAGAAGGTAATAACTTACATACTGCCACCACAATAGTTGGCACGGTAAGCTTTGACAGAGTCTCTCGGTGGTGCATCCTGTGGCCATTAAAGACAATGTTTATGGAGACTGTAGTAACACTCAGGGCAATGTTTATGTTACCATGCTAAATGACACAGGGGTATAAAGTTGTACATAGAACACAATTTTTAACTACATAAAGATCCACATAAAAGAACAGACAGAAATATTCTCGAATTTTACATAGCCCCCTGGGGATTAGTCAGGCTGGGTGGGTTTTTAAACCTTCTTTTAAGTACATTGTATTTTGAAATGATGGCCAACTTGCCAAGAATCTGTCAGATGCCAGCGCCTACCCTCGTTTCTCGTGCCCCGGTTTCCTAGCAAATATATTTTCCCACATTGGTACACACATGTGGACCCTCTCTGCTCCCACGTGTGCTGAGGGGATGTAAGTCTAGTATTTTCTGAACCATTTAAGAGCAAGCTGCAGAGATGCTGTTCGGCCATGCCTAAGAACACAGACAGGAATTCATAGCCATGCCCTACCAACCGGGAAATCAACGTCCAATTCACAGACCTCATGCAAATGTTGCTGCTGTCCCAACAACGGGCCTTTTGTCCCTACTTTTCCAGAGCTGGATCTAATCGAAAAGGATACCACACTTAGTCACTGAGTTGTTCTGAGGGTTTTCTGTTTTTGTTGTTTGGGTTTTGGTTTGTTTGGGTTGTACAGACTTATTTTTACAGGTTAACTCTCAACCTGGGCCAGCTTCTATGACAAGACCCAAGCTATGCAGTCAAGGCAAGAATAGAAGGCTTTGCCTTCTCCCTGTGTATTTACTCTTTACTTAAATAAGAGCTCTGAGACTCCAGTTTCCCTCAGTGGTTTTATTGGTTACTATCATTATTTGTGTGGATGCTCAACAGCCCCAACCTGGCCCCTTCTGGAGAATCTTACAAATGGACCATCTTCCCTCTGCCCCTGCCTTAGTTAGGGTTTTACTGCTGTGAACAGACACCATGACCAATGCAAGTCTTATAAAAGACGACATTTAATTGGGGCTGGCGTACAGGTTCAGAAGTTCAGTCTATTATCATCAAGGAGAGGATGCGGCAGCATCCAGACAGGCATGGTGCAGGAGAAGCTGAGAGTTCTACATCTTCACCTGAAGGCTGCTAGTGGAAGACTGGCTTCCAGGCAGCTAGGGTGTGGGTCTTAAGCCCATGCCCAGAGTGACACACCTACTCCAACAAGGCCACACCTCCTAATAGGGCCACTCCCTGGGCCAAGCATATACAAACCATTATAGCCCTTTTACAAGTTACCCTCTGAATCTGTCCTTACTTTACAGTACACATGCTCCAGGATCATCTGGGAGCAGCTGCCCCTCCAAGACGCTTTGCTTCACTGTGGTTGGCAATGGTTATAGAAGCCAAGATCCAGGAGCTTGGTGTGCTCTGTTGTTTCTGGGACCTTGGAGGTCAAATGTATACGCACATGTCCATGCACCAACAACTGTACATGGATTTATATATATCTGAATCTATACAACCATGGAACTCCTGATATGAAGGTATGGGTGCATATGTAAATCTAGATATTTACATAGACAAATTCAAACCCAACCAGCTCCTCAGTTCTTCCTAGTTTTTCCCCCTGGAAACTGTTGTTTTCACGCCCCTTCTCCAAGGAGAAACCTGGCTCCCAGGATCCCTCATGTGTTTGTTATTTACTCAGGGTAAGGACCTTAACAGCCCATCAGCAGATTTCTCTGCTCTACCTGCTCAATGCCCTGAGCAGACCAGAACCCCTATGAAGCACACGTGCACACACGCAAGTGCACACACGCACACACCATCAGGAGTACTGTAACTCTGCAAAATGTATTGGTAGCATCTTCCTATGGCATCACCTCCCACATCTCCCTCTTTCCCCTGGCAAAACTAAGACACACAACACCTGCATTCCTACAGAGGCTGCAGACTCACAACTCACACGCTTACCATCATAGCTCTAGTGTGGTTAGGAGTGTGCTGGAGTATAGACAGCTGGGACCACATGCCTCATCATCTCCATCTAACTCCTGTGCCAGCCTCTCCTAAAGCTGCAGCTGCCATCACTATAGCCTTCTCAAGAGACCTTTCCTTCCCTCTAGCAGACAGACAACCCCTTCCCGGGAATGCTGTGGTGGTTTGAATGAGAATGGCCCCCATAGGCTCACGTGTTTGGATACTTGGTGGCAATATTTGGGAAGGATTAGGAGGAGTGTCAGTGAGGGTGGGTTTTGAGTCTGAGGTTCCAAGACTCATACCATTCCCTGCCTCTGTCTCTCACTGTCTCTGTCTCTCCGTGTGTTTCTATATCCCTGTCTGTGTCTAACTCTATCTCTCTCTATCTCTGTCTCTGTCTCTATGTGTCTATGTCTCTGTTCATCCAACTCTTATCAATCTATCCACTCTCTCTTGCTCTCTCTCTGTCCATCCATCCCATCTCTGTCCATCTGTCCTGTCTCTCTCATCTCTGTCTCTCTTGTTTCCTTCATCTCTGTTTTCTCTCTTTTTCTGCCCATCCTGTCTCTCTCATCTGTCTCTCATCTCTATCTGTCCCATGTCTCTGTCTCATCTTTCTCTGCCTCTGCGTCTCTCTGTGTCTCTCTGTTCATGTATCTGTGTCTCCAACTCTTCCTATTTCCCTCTCCTTATCTCTGCCTCTCTCTGTCTCTGCATCTGTGTCTCTCTGTCTCTGTTTCTTCTCTCTCTCTCTCTCTCTCTCTCTCTCTCTCCCTCCCTCCCTCCCTCCCTCCCTCCCTCCCTCCATGCTTGTAGATCAAGATGTGATCTCAACCACTGCTCCGGCTGCCTGTCATCATGCCTTCAATCTGCCATCATAGATTTCAATGCTCTGGAACTATAAGGCCAATTAAACTTTCTTTTATAAGTTGCCTTGGTCATAATGTGTTAGCATAGCTATAGACAATAAACTGATACAAACCCTGAGGACTTTCTTGCCTCATTCCCCATCAAGCCTTGCACAGAAGCACCTTCTCTACCTTCTCTGAGAAGGAAACCCCTACAACTTATCCCTCCTCATCACCCTTACAGGCCAGGCACTAGGAAACTAAACTGTGTCAAGCCCAGAGACAGAGCGGTAGAAACACAAAGCTGCTTCACAAAGGTGGTTTTCTGGAAAGCTTGAATATCAGTCAGTATATCGCTCATGGTCAGGCAGAACAGAGGGACAGGAGGAGAGGGGGGAAGACACAGCAGGTTCTGAAGTTGGGAGCTAAGGGTAAGGAATGTCTGGGCAAGGGTCAGCAAGTTGGGACACACTGAATAAGGATAGCTACACGGTGTGGTTTAACCCCAGACCCAAGCCACTCTGGATGATAGAGGTCATGCTCCAGACAGTGCCCAGGCAGGACCTGGCCATGTGTCCTATGGACCTGTTGGCTTCAGGTTCCAAATTGGGCTCTGACCAAGTCTTTCCCCACATTTTCAGCCCACACATGGGGTAAGAGCCTCCTCTGTGGGGGAAGCTTAGGGAGCCACCTCTGCTCCAGCTCCCTTCCTCACTCGCCACATGTTCCCTGGAAGGGAAGTAGAACAAGAGAGGTCTCTCACTGCCCCCCACGAGGCAGCTCTGGCTCAGCCTCAGAGAACAGCTAAGCTGAGCACAGATGTCAGGATGCGCAGGATGCTGGTGACATCCAGCTGGTCAGCAAGAATTCAGATGGCCTTCTTCTGTGGAGCAGCAGTTGGTACGACTGTCTCTCTCTCTCTCTCTCTCTCTCTCTCTCTCTCTCTCTCTCTCTCTCTCTCTCTCTCTCTCTCTCCAGCAGCAGCCTGGGAGAAGTCCCATAGTTTCCCTGGACACTGCGCTGCTGACCAGAACTCTGTAACTTCACAAAGGGACTGCGGCATGAGTTTTATCAAACTGACTGGGCCATGAGATGCTCAGGAATTATTCTGAGTGTTTCTGTGAGGGTGTTGAAACACCATCATTGACTCTTTCTCAAAGACCACCATCATTGGTCTCCGGCCTTCAGACCCAAGCTACAGCTGAAACACCAGCTATCCAGGGTCTCCAGCTGTCATACTCACCCTGCAGATGTAGATACTCAATGGTCTCTACAACTGTTTGAGCTCCTTTCTTATACCCACACCCCCTACTGGCAGCTTCTCTGGAGAACCCCAGGGAACCCAGCAACTCAAAGAAGGATACTGATATGGTACTGACTGGTTTCTTGGCACAGCCAGGGTAAGGACGCAGGGATTCACACCCAGACCCTGCAGATTCCTTCCCACTCATTGTGATGGAGACACTCACTTGTGAATGTATGACTACCTCCCTCTTCCTCCTCCAACTGCTTCAGCCAAGGCAGGGGGCCTCCACTGAGTGGAACAGGCACATTCAGGATGCCAGGCTAGTTGGCTTGGCCTCCAGCAGAAAGAAACATGTCTAATTCAAAGCCACAAAAGAACTGGGTTCAAAACCTAAGTCTACAAACAAGTTATTTGGTCTTGGTAGTTATGGCCTCATCTCTCAGGCCTCAGTGAACCCCTCTGTAAAATGGGAGTGGTACAGCAGTAGGCTATACTGCAAAATACTGAGATGGGCTTAGTGCATTAATAATAACTTGGGGGGGGGGGAGCTCTCCCCCATGCTTGCCCCTTTCCTGCCTCTTCAGAACATTGATACCAAAAAAAAGAGACCACTCAGCCAGTACCGGCAGCCACGGATAACTGATAATATCCTGCCTACCCCACTCCTTCAAGAAGCCAGCAGGGCCCCTCTTGGCCATCCTCAATACCCTCTGGCCCAGGCCCGAACCTGACCCTTTCAGGAATGGCCGAGCTCACTCATTTCCACACACTCATCCCTAAACCACACCAGCTCCTTGAGATTTATCAAAATTAAGATATTTGGAGAGCACAGACTCACCAAAGACCTTTAGAGGGTAACACCACTTGCAGGGTCTGCAGCTGAAACTTAGAGATATAATCAGTTGGTAGCCAAGCCGGACACAGGACACGGGTCTGGAAAGCATCAAATCCAGCGTCCTTTGAACTGACTTTGAAGGAGAAGGTGCTTCCAGAAGCCAGAGCTGGGGCATCACCCGGAGCCTGTTAGTTATGCAAATTCTCAGACTCCAGCCTAGACCAGAGCTTGTGGGAGGGGCCCAGTCACCTGCGTTGAAAGCCACTGCCTGAAGTCACTAGCTTTTAAATCTGATGTCCATTCAAATCGCCTGTGAGGCTCTGAAACACTCCAGTTCATAATTTTAACTTGGTTGGCCTGTGCTCACTCGGCTATGCTGTTGAGAAGCACCCTAGACTAATTCTGCTCACCTGAGTCTTCCACGTGCTCAGAGAACTAAGTTTAAAAGCCACATACAGGGGCTCAGGACTATATGTGTGTGTCTCACTAAAGCCAGCTCCCTGAATCAGAGGCAATGGCTCAGCCTGTAAAAGCACATGCTGCCAAACTTGACTGAGTTCAATCCCCAGGACTCAGGCAGTGGAAGGACCAAACTGTTGCAAGCAGTCTATTGACCTGACCTCCACATATATACCACGGCACAGCTCCCCCGGCCCCCAAAAAACACACACGCTAAATGTCAACATATAATTTTTAAAAATTAAGGCAGCTTCTATCCCTTCATCTCACTGTCTTACTACTGGCCCTGGGCTGGTGGATCTTTGCATCCCTGGAACAGTCCAGCCTGGGACCTGTGTGCTGTACTCAGAAGGCCCCTGTGAAAACCTTCCCATCACTACCTTAGCTTCCTCGTCTGCAATACAACTCCTAAGAAAAGGACTCCAGCATGGAAGGCAGCTCTGGGCTGGCGTATAGATAAATGTGGACAATATTGAAGCCCGCTACCCATCCAACAGCCATTTCTGTCCACCCAGTCATGACTTCTAGCCTTCAGTGTGAGTTTACCAAGTGCCTAGATTTGCAATGTACAAAAGCCTGACTCATGCCACCTCCTGTGGAAAAGTAAGTGACGTGGTAGAGGCTGTTGCCATATCTCAGTTAGCAGAGTGCTTGCCCAGGATGCTTAAAACCCTGAGTTCAATCCCCAGCACCGCATGAAACCAGGTACGTTGGTGCATGCCTGTCTGTATGCAGGAGAGAACAAGAGGATCAAAAGTTCAAGGGCATCCTTAGTTGTACAACCTGGGCTACGTGAGGTTCTGTCAGAGGAAGGGATGGAGACAAGAGCTAGAGACATGGCTCAGCTATGAGGAGCACTGGCTACTCTTCCAGGGGTCCCAGGCTCAAGTCCTAGGACCCACGAGGTAACTCAAGATTCTGTAATTTCAAGTCTAGGGACCTGACACCCTCTTCTGGCCTCCAAGAGTACCAGGCAAGTACATGGTACACAGACACAAACTAGGCAAAATACTCACACGCAATTAAAATAAGACATTTTTTAAAAGGAAAGAAGGAGGGAGGAAGGGAGGGAGGGAGGGAGGGGAGGAAGGAGGGAAGGAAGGGGGAGGGAGGGAGGGAAGGAAGGAAGAAAGGAAGGGCAAGGGAAGGAGGGAGGGAAGGGAGGGAGGGAAGGAAGGAAGAAAGGAAGGAAGGGCAAGGGAAGGAAGGAGGGAAAGAAGGGAGGGAGGGAAAGAAGAAAGAGAAGGAAGCAGACATAATAGGCTTTCCATCTACACCCAGTCTCCCAGGATATCTTTCCTCTGTTCTTGATGCTAGCTAGCTCTGTGAGTTTTTCTTGCCAGCAGGTTTGCTCTGTGAGGTGACCTGCTGGCCACCAACATCCTCAGGCTTACATCCTATCAACCCCGGGAGAATCTGGCCCCACAGTTTCAGAACACACCTAAGCTTTATTTTCACTGACTTGGCTTGGATGCCTTGTCTACTCTAACCCAGTCAACTGCTGTCCAGAGGATTCTGATGAGCCAAATAGGCCTGGGACATATGCCACCTCTCCCCAGTGGGGTGAGGAGGGGATTCTAGAGGGAAATTAAGGACCACTATGAGACAGGAGGATGGGAACTATGTACTAACATCCTGTAGCATGTGACCGTACAGAGGTCAGGATCCAGTCTCTGCTTTAGTAGGTCTGGTTGGCAGTGCCTTCTCAGGCATGACAGTCAGTCTTATGATTTTCTACCCTCCAAGGCACTGACTGTACAACAGAGAGAAGAAGGAGCTGGAGAGATGGCTCAGCAGTTAAGAGCACTAGCTGCTCTTCCAGAGGACCTGGATTCAATCCCTAACACCCACAAGGTGGCTCACAGCTGTCTGTTATCCAGTTCTGGAAGATCTGATGCCCTCATCCAGCCTCTGCAGGCACCAGATGCACATGTGGTACGCAGACAAACATGCAGGCAAGACGCTCATACTCAGAAAACAAATAAATAATTTCCCTTTGAAAAGAATATAGTGGGGACTGGCCATGTTGTCACACGTGTGTAATCTCCACACTCATGAGGCTAAGACAGGAAAATCACAAGTTCCAGACAAGCCTGAGCTATGTGGTGAGATCAGGTCCTTTGGGGTGAGAGTAGAGCCGGGGTGGAAAAGATGGGGGGTGGGAGTGGGGGGGGAGTGTATGTGACTCTGTAGGGCGTGTACTAACTACTATGGAACTGTAAGTTTTTAAATAGTTAAAATGGTTTTACCTGTGTTTATTCGACAGTAATAATAACGTAAAGAAGTAAATCCTGGAGCTAGAGAAGGAAGCCACAAGTAGCCACCATCGGGAGGCCCCTAAAAGAAAACCGAGCCTGGGAATCCCATAGTATGGGCCGAGGGTTAGGAACTGGTTTATCTTGCATGTTAAGGAGAATGCTACTAGAGTCCAAGTCACGGATGTGTAAGTACATGAGTGATGTCGTCACAGCTGCGGTTGTCACTCTGCTGTACTCGGCTAACTGTAAGCCTGCCACGGATCCCACCAGGTGTCGCACTGTAGCTCCTCAGTCTCTGAGACATTCTGAAAACAGGACTCTGTTTGCATCCAATGGTTGGCAACACTTTGGTCTTCTTTTGTGGGGGAGACACAGAATAAAACCGACAGTCCGGCCAGTGATTACCAGGCACCTTGGAGTCCGTGCAATGCTATGATTAAAATAAGAATGGCTTGTTCTGTGGCTCTTGGCCCAGTTTAAGGAGTGAGCCTGAGCTCAGATCTGCATGGCACAGAGCATGACAGGGACACAGGGACACATTGAGGGTAAAGTGCGACCATGTGGGGCGTTCCTGGCGGCGAGCCGGCTGCCCTGGCCATTTCTATTTTATTAAATCCAACCCCTGCCCACCAAGGGCCTGTGCAGCTAGCTGGGCAGGACATATCTAGAAAAGAAAATTGGTTTCTCAGATGGTCAGGGTTTGCAGAGGAAGAAAAATGTGTTTATTTTGTGAGCCCTGCACCTGCACTTAGGAGATGCCTGTTATTTTGGTGACCAAGCAATAACTTAAGGTCCTCAAGAGCCCCCAGGGCTGGACAAGAGCCCATCAGCTATTACCTCAGAACTGGTCTGTTTCTGATGTGAGGGAGGGCTATTGACTTAAGGAGCCTGGGTATCTTCCCAGTCACCCTGGGGTTTCTGCTCTGGACACTTACACTGGGCTCCTTACCCTGGCTGTGCACATGAGGAGATGCTGGGAGGGACTGAGGCAGGGTTGGGGGCTCACCTGGCTCAGGCCCAGGAGCCAATGGCTAAGCATCCCTTCTAGGAAGCTGCTTACAGCACCAGCAGGAATTGGATGGTACCTGGCTTGATGACACACCTGTAATCCCAGCCGCACTTGAAAGGTGAGGCAGGAAAATCACCGGTTCCAGATGAGTCTAGGGCATGTAGCTAGACTCTGGAAAAAAAAAAATCTAATCAGACATTTAGAGTTAATGTCCTTGCTTGAGACTTAAGACGTGAAACAATAAATTCCAGGTTTTCTAGAATCTGCTGTGAGCTGTGAGTAAGCTGTCAAAGAACCACTTGTTTCTCTGGGGCAAATCAGTGTGACAGCTACACCTGCCTGCCCTTCTCTCCTCCAGCCTTTAATATAGCTGAGAAGTTATAGCCCTCCGGTGTAGGCATAATGTTTTGTAGGCTGTGTCAAGTCTACCCTTGTGTTATTCAAATGCTGATCTCTCTATTTCTCTGCCCTCCCTCACATCTTGATTCAATCCAGGCACAACATTGTAATGCTTATACCAAGAATCTCCTGTCTCAAGTCTGTGTGAACAATTCTTACCATTTACTCTCTGCCTTGTCCATAAATTCTGATCACCCAATGACTGGGCACAATAGAGAATAGGGTGGGACATCTGCCAACCAGAGGGAGGAGAGGAGAGTCAGATCCACAGGGAGGACAGAGGAATTGAAATGATGAAGATGTCTGAAGAACCAGATTAATAATAATATGCAGGTATCATGGGGTGAGGCTGGGAGGCAGCCAGGTTAGCACAGGAGGTTAAGATACACCATCTAACTGCTCAGCCAGTGAGGCACAGTCTTAAATAAATCTTGGTTTATTTGTGAAGTTATTTGCGATTAGAATAAGGTAAATAAATACAGACACCAGATTAATTCACTGCTTACATTCATATTCAAGTATAATTCATTTTCTTTCCGGTGCCGGGAGATGGCTCCGTGGATAAAAAGCACATGGCACTCAGGCATAAACTCTTGAGTTTGAGTCAATAGAACCCATTTGTAGCTGCTTGTATTACGAGTGCTAATTATGTTCTTCCCCCCCCAAAAAAAAAACAAAAAAACAAAAAAAAAAAAAAAAAAAAAAAAAAAAACAACTGCACAAAAGGTCTGCAGGCAGCTTCTGGGAACCTAGCCCCAGTTGATTCTGATTGGTGAATAAAGATGCCAGCAACCAATAGCTGGGGAAGATAGAGGCAGGATTTTAGGATTTCCTGGGCTTGGGACAAGGAGAGGAGAAGGGAGATCTCCCATGCTTTAGGAGAGTGTGGAGAGAGGAGAGACACAGAGACCACCATGGGGTTGAGGAACAAGGAAAGCACACTGGGCTCTGGGTCAAGAAAGCACGATGCAGAGGGCTGCACAAATGGGTCCAGGGTGGCCAAGATGAAACATAGAAATTAGTAAGTAGTAACTCAGAATTATCAGGAGGAAGTAGATTCTATCAGCATAGAGGCTAGGCAGTCGCTCGGCTAGTGTGCTGCTTAAGGCATATTAAAGTTTAAAGGCTGTGGGTGTCTTTCACTCAGAACATAAACCATTGAGGCGGGAAGCAACACCATGCCGGAATTTATTAATTAATATTTAATACTACATCCATTAAAATATACATGCACGGTAGTATGTGTGTAATGTCAATGTTCCTACTGCAAGATGGGAAGCAGAGACAGGAGGATTTCCAAGAGATCTCTGGCCAGCTAGCCTGGAGTGCCCCATGATGAATGGCAAAGAGATCTAGCTTCAAACAAGATGAAAGCAAAGACTAACACTAAAGGTTATCACTATCGGCCATGGCCATGCCTGTAGGAGGAGCTAAGGTGGGAGGAGTAAGGAGAGGAAGAGGAAAAGGAAGAGGAGGAGCTAGAGAGGGCAGAGATATAGGAGAAAGAGCCGCGAAGATATGGAAAGCAGTCTCGGTTAACAACTTATATTTAGGTTAGCTAATTGGGAAACAACTCTAATTGTATGGGCATGTTGTTATTGAGCATTACAAACATATAAAGCCTTTGATTAATATTTAAGCATTAGAGTCTCATTTTCCTACTGGGCCCACGTGAATGGCAGGATGGTCTGGGCAATGCCCAGCCTTGTGGAAGATTAGCAGAGCCATCTCCCACGCTGGCGTCTCGTGGGTGGCAGGGCTGGTGTTTCTGGCTGGCCATTTCTAGCTGCAGCACATGTGGCCTCTGACCGCAGAACATGGCAGCTGAGCTAGGCAGAACCACCGCAGTGGGCTTGACTAGCGCAGCCGATTTAAATTATTACACACGCCCATGCCTACTCTGACGAACTCTGCACTGAGCAGGCAGAATTCTCTTTCCTTAACAAATCAACAGTTCTCAGGTGGCTGAGGCAGATCATAGGCATAAAACAGAGACTATTTTGATTGGGGAGGGGAGGCAGCTTAAGGAGGAGACATCTGAGTTGAGACCTAAATGAATCCAAAGTCTGCAGCCATAAGGAGATCCAGGACAACTGCTTTCCAGGAAGAAGGATGGTCAGTCGAGGGGCTCGGGTGGACCATTAAAGGTGGCATGTCCCAGAAATAGCAAGACAGCTTGGCTGCCAATCAAGCTTGAGGAGCCCCACCCCATATCCAACGAAACCCTAACAAGTCATCTCTTTTTCTTCCTAGACTAATTAATGCAGACCGTGATCTTGCTCAAATGTTCGTTCACCATTACAAGATAACCCCAGGAGAGTAGAGGGCTCTCCGCTGTACCCAGCCCCATACCTGGCTCCTGAATGTCTAGTGTTTGGTAAAGGAACCAATTTGAGAGTGGGAATCCCTGAATGCCTCCATCATGGTCCTGGGCAGAAGCCAGGAGGAGGCTCTGAAGGTTTCTTTTACTAACAATATCTGTGAGCCGCTCCAACCAGACAGAACAAGAATGTTCAGCATCAAAGGAGCTGCTGAATGGCTTTGCCCTTCTGTCTCTTTATCCGAAGGCCATGTGTGCAGCTCTTTCTGATGCAGATATTCTCAAGGGCTCTACGAGGTGCAGGAATTTTGAGGCTGGATGATTGCCCATCTCTGGACAATGTTATTTCTACTCTGAAGAGAAACCAGATGGAAAGATATATCCATGCATCAACATGGAGTCACATGGATGACTTAAGATTTATTTATTTATTTTTATGTTTTATGAGGGCTCTGTCTGCATGAATGCCTGAGGCCAGAAGAGGGCATTAGATCCCATTATACATGGTTGTGAGATGACATGTGGTTGCTGGGAATTGAACTCAGAACCTCTGGAAGAACAGCCAGTGCTCTTAACCTCTGAGCCATCTCTCTAGCTCCTACACATGCATCTTTTAAAGCTAGAAATATTTGTCTACTTGTTGCCACGACAACACGTACTCCCTAAGATGGGAGCGAAAAATGCAGCAACTGAAGAAAGAACACAGCTGGGTTGCTGAGGTCTTAGCCCCACTGCCTCTGTCCTTGTTTGTCCATGACAATGAAAACACAGATAATAAGCATGGCCTTCAGAAAACAAATCTGGACCCATCGGTTCCCTGCCCTAAACCCATCCAGAGTTCCTCATAGGGGCCTGCTCAGCTCTGCTGACAGAGACTGGTCACTGTCACTCTGGCCTCCTCGGGAGCTTCAACTGGCCAAGAACTTTCTGTCCTTGGGCCATCTGTCCATGCTCCCCAACACAGCCAGCCTGAGGCCACGCTCACACCTGAGGGCCTACCCTCACCACGCCTGACAGAGCAGGTCAGGCTTGGGTGTTCCCTCTGAGGATGCCATCCAGTTAGTTCTCAATGACACACCCATCTCCCTTTGGTTTTTTCACCTTCTGCCTGCCCCCACTTCACCGAGAACGCTTTCAAAGCAAAATTTTTCTGTTAGCTTACACTTGGAACCCACTCACTGCCTAGGAAATGCTCAGTAAACATGTTCTTGACTTCACTTTTTTACTCTATGGGAAGGGGAGGAGACCAGGCAGTTCTTTCTTCTAACCCAAAGGTAGAAAGAAGCATCCACCCAGGTGAGGGTATCCAGGAACCCCGGCAGCTCAGCCCTTGCTGAAGAGACAGACAATACCTGCCATGTGGTCCCAGTCCAGGGAGATTCCCTCTGTCACACCCTGCAATGACCCTTTCTATGGTGGCCCTGCTCCCTACACAGAGGCTGGGTTAAATTCCCTACTCAATCCTGAAGCACAGTTTTCATCTTAGTAATCATGATAACAGACATTTATCACCACCATGTTCTCCATCCAGAATTCGGGCTGAGGAATTTATAAGCAGCTGTGGCAGCAGCATCACATTTAAGTCCGACACTGTCCCTTTGAAGTTGGGGTTTGGGTGTGGATGCTAATGTTCGCAGAGATTCACAAGTGTCTGGAGCTGTGGAGCTCCTGAATCCGGAAGGCTTGCTCTGCACGGTTGACTCCACCCTGCCTCTTTCTTCTTCAGCATAATTGCTCTCCCTTTCTGCCTAGCCTCCTGGCTCCCCATCAAGCAGAGAGAACCCTGGAGGCCTATCAGGAGGGCCAGGGATTAATTAAGGATGAAGGGTAGGGATCACAGCTGAAGAACTGGGTGGTTGACCTCACTGAGAGATTTATGACTCCATGGGAGAGTCTGGGCCGACTTAGGAAGATTAAGAGAATGCTAAGCAAACTGGGAAACTATCGTGTAGATGCTGACAGCATTAGGTCATTAATGCAGCTGTCACGGCAGAGACATCTTGAAACCTTGCTGGCTTAACAGAAAGGTTACATCTCGTTCATGTCAAGCTTGGGAATGCTGGGAAATAGCCCCAAACCCCAGTGGCTAGCACAAGCTTCCCTCACACCCAAACACTCCTATGGGCCTGAAAGAGTAACAATGCAGGTCTCTGCTGAGGTGCTCGAGGGCATGCCTGAGGGCGTGTTGCATCCTGGGGCTGGGTAGGCCTGCTCTGTACACTGCAGCATGCAGAACCACACTGAAGTGTAGTCCTCTCCATGTCTAGAAGGCGGAAAACACATCCTGCTTCCCCACTACTGCAGGGTTACAGAGAGGCTGTGGAAAAGCCGGAGATTAACCTAGGTTGGGAGAATCAGGACTTTGCCGATGACCAAAAGCTTTCTACCAGACTCAAGTATAGGACCCTGGTCTGTGACCTGGAGTCTGACGCCATTGTAACTTGAAGTGGGTCATTACCTTTAAGCAGGATGAAAGGGGGCAGGATGTCACAGGATCAAACTTCCCTGCTGCAAGCAGGGTCTCATCAGGCAAGCTCTATGGATCACAAAGCAATGGACCATTGAAAATCGAAGCAGATTAAAAACCACAGGAGGACTCTCTTTGGAGGCCTGCCAGCTTCCTTCAAACCCAACTTCCTGTTCAACTCTGTGACCCCGGGGCACTCTCATCAATCTGCTCCAGCTGGAGAAACATCTCCACTGTCCTGTTAGAGGATTCCTTCTAGATATTTCTCCATGCTTGGATATGCAAAGACTGTCAAACTTGCCCAAGGAAGACTGTCTTCCTTGTCTCAGAGGCCTATTCTGGAGCTCTTTTCTATAGGTAATGGCTCCCCCTGAGGAACTGTCAGTGTCTTAGAGAGGTCAGGCAACGCGAATAGCAGTCACCATGCAACATACATAGCGAGGGCCTGCTCAAGTAATTTTCATTGTTTCACCACCTCAGATCATCTGAGTAACTCAAAGAGACAGAAATTGTCACCCCAGTTCACCAAGGTCAGAGGGAACTAAGAAGAGACACGGTAATGAAGAGACACGGTAATTGATGCAGGTCTAATATCTAGCAAGGGAAGGGACCAGCAGAGGATCCCAGCAGTCTGATGCCACCTAGCCAGCCTTGGGAACTTCACAAAATCCAACCTTGAAGCCAACCGTGGAGACACGTGCCTATAATCCCAGCACTCAGAGAGACAAGGCAAGGGAATCAAGAGTCCTAAGACAGCCCACCACCACACAGCAAAACTGTCTCAAAAAAGAGAATAGTTTCCTCAAGTTTCAGTCAGAGGTCTACCACATAGTACATACATGACATGAGAAAAATCATCTCCTGTCTTTGAGCTTCATTTTCTCCAAAACCAGGGTGGCAATAGCACCTCTCTCTTGGTTACGAAGGACTAGGTAGAACGCTCTCTGTGAATCTCTCAGCACAGGCCTGATGTAAGTTCAGTAAGTGAAGGCTCCTTACCTTCCCTGTGTGGGAGGAAACAGGAAGTGGAGAAGCTGGGAGCAGGGTGGTGACCTCCTAGAGCACAGGAAGGGAAGATTAATGACAGCAGTTTCAGTAGAGAGGAGACTCCCTGGCGGCCACTGAGAAATCACAAGGACATTGCTCAAATGAGACCTCAAACCTCCTCATGTGAGAAAAAGTAAAGCCAGACACGGTACTGCACATTTTCAATCCCGGCACTTGGGAGGCAGAGGCAGGAGGACCTCTGTGAGTTGGGAGGCCAGCCTGGTCTACAGAGTGAGTTCCAGGACAGCCAGGGCTACACAGAGAAACCCTGTCTCAAAAAACAAAAACAAACAAACAAACAAACAAAAAAATAAAAAAACCCAAAAAACAGAAACAAAAAAAGAAAAAAGAAAACAAAATAAAAGCAAAGCAAATGAATCCCTCAGCATACATTCAGTTTGTGTCGTACTCACATGTCTAGGAAGACTGATTGACCCCAAGAAGCTTGGGGTAGCACCCTGCAAGGTCTGCCTGGTGCCAAAAAGGAAATCTGGGAAGTTCTCAAAGTTAAAAGAGAAAGAGGGTGGACATGTAGCAGTCATTGTGCCATCTTCAGCAGGGGACATTTGAGAGGCATTCGTTGAGTGAATGACAGAAGAGTTGAAGAAAACAAACATACAGTTCCAGACAAAAATGGCGAGCCTTCCAAACCGAGGAAGGGCTGTGGAGAGAAAGGAAGCCCCGACAGAACAAGGCTCTCCTTCCTCAGCGTGTCTCACAACCAGCTGGGTCACTCTGGACTAGTTGGCACCATAGCCAATTGGTTAAATGGTTGCTCTTCAACTGGCCTGTGTGTGAGTCACACCAAGGCAGAAAGCAAGGAGGTGCAGAAAGCAGGCAGGGTGCCTCGGCTTGCTACCACAGATCAACCTTTCACACTGTGAAGGCACAGAGCAGGGCCTTCTCTCCCCTCCCCACCCCTTCCCTCTTCTCACTCTGCTCTTCCCCCCTCCTCTGGCCCCACCCTCTTTTCTTCCTAGCCTTTCCTATCCTCTCCCTCTTCTCCTTCCCTCCCTCTTCTGTCCCCACCCCTTTCTGCTCCCCTTCCTCTCCCTCTCCTTTCTCCTCCCCTCCCCTCCCCCCAGATTTGGATCTAGTCCAGTTCCTCACTGAATACCTGGCCTTCCCAGTCTGCCCGGGCCTGTGCCCAGCTTCAGTCCTGGCTCTTCTCCCCACATCCTGAGTCACACCAGGTGGGAAGGCACCTCAGGGGGTGACTGGGACACACCTCCTGGCACAGCCTCACCCTGGCAGTGAAAAGTGCAGAGGAGGCTCAGATGTGTGCAGAATGTCACCCCGTGTGGGAAGCCGCTTGATCAAGAACGGTTCCCCCGCTGTCTACAGCACAAAGTACAGACCGCACCTTTACATGTAAGGCTTAGCATGATCTGGCCTGTGCGGATATTTTCCAAGTCTTCCTTTTAAATTTCCTCTTTACGTTTATTTGTGTGTGTATACGAGTGTGATTGTGTGTGTGTGTGTGTCTAGGTATGAGTGTGTGTGAGACACATGTGACTGCCACATTGACACATGTGACCACCACATTCACACACACACACACAGGTCAGAGAACAACTTGCAGAAGGTGGTGTCTTTTTTACCGCATGTTTCCAGGGATCAAACTCAGGCAGCAAGTACCTTCGCCTCTGGAAGGCCTGACCATTTCTTTCTTAGCCCTCCCTCCCCCACACCACATTGCACTCCGCCAGTGTAAACACTTGCAATTCTCTGAATTCACCAGGCTCATCCTGCCTCTACACAGAAAGTTACTTCTACCAAGTTCGTCCCTCTGCCCTCTTGTCTGACAGATTCTGCTCACCTTTCTCCTTAAGGCAACCTCCTTTGGGAAGCTTTCCCTGACTGCAGGGAACTGTTCTGGGGAGTCTTCCTGAGGGCTTTGAGAAGTATCTCACTCCCACCCCCTCAAGGCAGTGAGCCCTAGGAAAGCAAAAACAGGATACTAGGATCCTAGTCACTGCCCAGCTCCCAATACCTGGCACAAAGTAGACACTCAATAAACACTTGTCTGTCTATTAAAGCCCTAAATAAATAAATAGAGTACAGGCTGAGTTCTAGCAGCCAGAATTTACTATCTGCTTTCAAAACCCATATCCTTGCATTGTCCTATGATTCCTGGGGTGGTTGGAGATGTGCTTAGACTTTGGAAGGTTGTCTTCACGCTGTGGTAATTTTTTTTGAAGGGTTACCTCACTGCCATTCCCCTAATGTACATTTTCTAAAACGACTGCACTCAGGAATGCTAAGGCTGGTGTTACCCCCAGAGATTCCTATTTCACGGTCAGGAGGATAGCAGGGCTCACTAGGGGATTGTAGTAAGGCTTATCATCGTACAAGGCTGAGATGCTCCCTCTGCAGTATAGCTCCTAGTCACCCTTCAAAACCCAAGAGATATGTCACCTCCTGAAAGAAGTCTTCCCAAGACAGAACAGACTCCATACCTCTTTTTCCTCCTCAAAGGTTCTAGAATGGCACTTGTCACCTTTCATCCCCAATGCCCAGCACAGTATCTAACACCCTGAGATGCTCAAAGGACTCTGAATGAACAAGTATGGGAATGAGCAAGAGCCCTGTATCACTCTGGCTCAGGCTGAATGCTGGCCTGCACTGGCAAACAGTCCCAGGGAAAGAGGAAGAGTCTGAGCTATGAGCTGGAAGAGCTTTGCAGGCCTGAGGTCATTGCTGCAACACCAGAAATTACGACACCAGAGCCAAAGTGAGGCATGACCATTAAACAGAGTTCTCTCCTTGTACTTTGCTGGTTAGGCTTGGTGATACATTATAAAAAATACTGAATAAATAATGAATCAGTGTCCCAGAAGCCATGATTGATGAGGGCTCTGGTGGCCACTTTGAAAAGCAGAAGCACAGCTGTCCTCTGGTGCAGGGACAAGTCCCTTTGCCCCGTCCTGGTTATGTGGGGAACACCCTGGATACTCAGGAGCGTCAGCTGCACAGAATATGATCTGTGGAACTCAGTGTTTGGACACACATCCTCTTTATAATAGTAGAAATACAATGTAAATCACTGTTGCCACATTTAAAAAGTTAAAAAGCAGCTGGGCAGTGGTAGTAAATTACACCTTTAATTTCAGCACTGAAGAGGCAGAGGCAGGTAGATCTCTGAGTTTGAGGCCAGCCTGGGTTACACAGTGAGTTCCTGGACAGCCAGGGCTACAGAGGGAAACTGCCTCAAAAAAGAAAGGAAGAAAGGAAAAGAAAGAAAGAAAGAAAGAAAGAAAGAAAGAAAGAAAGGAAGGAAGGAAGAAGAAAGCAGCTTGTAGGATTCATTGTAAAGACATTTTACAAAACCCAGTATATCAAGAATATTGTTTCTATATGTAATTAATATAAGAACCAGTAGAGGGACTGGAGAGATGGCTCAGCAGTTAAGAGCACTGACTACTCTTCCAGAGGTCCTGAGTTCAATTCCCAGCAACCACATGGTAGTTCACAACCATCTGTAATGGGATCTGATGCTCTCTTCTGGTATATCTTAAGACCGTGTACTCATACACATAAATAAATAAATCTTTAAAAAAAGAAAAAAAAACTAGTAGATTTTAGCTTTTCCCTGCCCCAAACTTTAATGTTTTTTATACTTAGAATGCATCTTCAGATGCTTGGCAGGGCCATGGGTGATGGCTCCCACTTTGGACAGTGCAGCTTTAGAAGGTGCTGGCCTGGGCTATCTAAACATCCTTTTCTCAATACAGCCAGAGTAAAGGCAGCTTCATGGCTGGCTACAGTGGCATCTATGTTCTAATTGCTTCTTCACATCCCTTCTGAAGCTACCCCAGTCCAAGATGGCCTCTTAGATGGGGCAGTGGGGAGCAGGTAGGTTCCTCCTGAATCTCTAACAGTCTCCCATGCCTGGAGAGCATGTGCTAGGTCTCCAGATTTACAGAGTTTTACAGACTATTGAAAGATAGGGTATGTTTACCTGCCTAGTCCACTATAACAACAGACCTTGAGGAGGGATGGGGTTTGGGGTGGTACCCCAGGGATGGCACGTTCTTCTGAACATCCCTCCATGTCTTGTAGATAGTGGCTTCTCCCTGTGTCTTTCTGTGGTTTTTCCGTGTGTGTGTGTGTGTCTGTGTGTCTGTGTGTCTGTGTGTCTGTGTGTCTGTATGTGTGTCTGTGTTCATCTCTTATTATAGAGACAACAATTGTATTGGCTTGAGGTCTCTGGAACAATCACATTTTAACTCAGGTACCTCTCTAAAAACCCTCTCTTGGGGCTAGAAAGATGGCTCAATGGTTAAGAGCACTTGCTGCTCTTGTAGAGGACTGTCCCCAGTGCCTACATCCCAACTGTCTGTCACTCCCAATCCGAGGAATCTGATAAGCTCTTCAGATCTCAGTGGGTACTGTGCACATATGGTGCAGTTATATACATACAGAAAAAACACTAAGATATGAGTCAAGTCTAATGGTGTCTATCTTTAACCCCAGTACTCAGGAGACAGAGGCAGACAGGTCTCTATGAGTTCCTGGCCTGCCTGTTTTACATAACAAGTTCCCAAGCCAGACAGGGCTACATAGTGACACTCTATCTCAAAAGAAAAGAAAGAGAGAGAGAGGAAGAAAGAAGAAAGAAGAAAAAAAAGAAAAACACCCATATACATAAAATAAATCCTTAAAAACCCTCACTCAATGTATAGCCACACTGAGGTAGCTTCTAGGGGTCAGGACTTCAATATAGGACCTTGGAGAGGACCTGGTTCAGTCTGGGGTGGAAGACAAGCACCAGAAACCAGGTAAGTTCCCAAAGAAAGCTCTTCCATGAGTCCCTGGAACCCTGACATGCCAGGAATGATGGAGATCTGAATATTAATATAAAACCAATATCAAAGCCAACAGCCAGGTAGTGAGCATGATGTGACTACAGCCCTTCACTCATTCGCTACTGTATAGAGAAGTGTCACTCACCAATGCCGCCCCTGGGGGGCTGCTCACCAACCTCACACATGGCTTCTGGTTTACTGTAAAGTCTTCTAGTTCTATGGGACCCATCTCATCAGTCTCTCCCATTTCGTTCCTCTCAAGAAGTTGTTTCCAGCGAAGACGATTTATAAAAATTTGTTTTAAAGCTCCAAGCCTGTCTTTCACCAGAATTCGATTCACTCTGTGTAGCAGGAAACGGCCGATTTTGAAAATGCTCAGATTGTGTTCTCAAAGTGCTTGAACACAGCACTGGAGAGGTGGAGACCTATGGCTCCTGGGGCCAGCCAGCCTAGCCTACTTTGTGAGTTTCAAGCCATTCAAGGACCCTGTCCAAAAAAAAAAGTAAAAAGCTTTTTTAAGGGGTTGGTTGCGGAGATGGCTCGGCTGGTATAGCAACTTGCAACCCAATTCTGTTGCCCTGAGTTCAGTCCTGGAGCCTGCATGAAGACGGAAGATGGAAGGAGGTGAGTTAGGTCCACATACATGTGGTGGTACACACATGCACGCACAATAATAACAAGTAATTTTTTTAAAAAAGAAGAGAACACCTGAGGAATGACTCCTAACAAGGATTATGGCAGTACTCATAAGTTCACTTCTGGGATATCAGAACCCAAGGACACTTTTTTTTTTCTTTTTAGTTTTTGGAGACAGTGTTTCTCTGTGTAGCCCTGGCTATCCTAGAACTCCTTCTGTAGACCAGGCTGGCCTCCAGCTCAGAGATCTTCCTGCCTCTGCGTCTCGAGTGCTGGTATTAAAGGCATTTGCCGCCGCCACCTAGTCCCACGGGCAATCTTTTTAAAGATGTATTATTTATTCATATGTGTGTTTTGCGTGCATCTATATAAGTGCACCATGTGTGTGTGGTGCCCTTAGAGGCCAGAAGAGGGCATTATAACCCCTAGGACAGTGGTTCTCAATCTTCCTAAGGCTGGGACCCTTTAATTCAGTTCCTCATGTTGGGATGAACCCCAAACATCAAATTATTTTATTACTACTTCATGACTTCATAATTTGCTACTGTTGTAGATTGTAATGTAAATATTTGACGTGCAGGATGTCTGATATGTGACTCCAAAGAGGTCACAATCCACAGATGGAGACCTGTTGCCCTGGAAGAAGATAACTTTTATGTTAAGGAAAATCCATGCATAGGACTCTCTGTGGTAAAGATACAAAGTAAATAGTCCTTTAATTACAAAGACAACTCAGACAGCCATGGCTCCCAGAAGCTCACAAGGCCAAAAGATGCCAAGAGAGCATGCTCGTGTAAGTAAAAGATGCCACTTAAATTTGGCCTGGATTTGGACCACCATCCCATGCTAGAAAACCATCTCTTACACTCAGGGAAATGAATAGTTGCATGCAGGTAATGCTCTAGCAGATGAGAAACTGAGGCAGGCCTGGGTTCCAACTAGACCTGGATAAGAGAGTAGGAAGACTCCAGCCAGGCTTCTAGAACACACTGCTAACATCCCCTGGAGGAGCTGTGCATTGCTGAGGCTTCAGGAGCTGAGGCTGGGTCCAATGGGCTTTAGGCGGCAACCATGTTGTGTTCTCAATGCAAAAACACACCAAGGAGAGAGAGCAGTTGTTCCTCTACCAGGAGATGTCCCCATCCCAGCCCTGAGAAGGGATCAGTATGTAGACTCGGGCAACAGAAACCCACTGGAAAGGGAAAGTAGAACCCAGCTCTCTGAGCTGCAGGAGTCAGAGACATGGCCAGGGCTGGAGTCAAGCAGGCTATATGAGATGCCCACCTGCTCATGTCAAATCTAGGATGCTGGGATGGCAAGTGACAACAGGTATGAACAGCTGAATGTATACACCTCCCCTAGAGAGTTGCAGAAATGAAAGGAAGGCACACATGAAGTTTAAGACACACACTCTGGATGCTAAGAATGTGACAGTCTTGTGGGAGCTACCCACTGAGCCTGGACCTGTTTGCACCCTTCTTCTAGCCTGTGAGACCCCAGAACCACACTGCTTTCTTACCTTATGTCTCCAAGATAATCCTGGCGCAGAAAAGACAGCTTAGTGAGAAGAGTCTAAAGACCTGAGTTTTAAACCCCAGGGACACACATGGTGGAAAGAGAGAAGCAACTCCTGAAAGTTGTCCTCTGGTGCATGAAGCTTGGTATGTACCCACCCACCCAAGCCCACCCCCCAAGCCCATCCCTCCCCAAGCCCAGCTCCCAAGCCCACCCCCCAACCCCTGCCACCTAAATAAATAAGCACATAATTACATGTTTGGAGATTTTGTTTCTTGTTTTTGAGGAAAAGCACTCAGTCATCACAGCCTACATGAAGTGAGAGCAGACGTAATTCTGCAGAGAGAAAGCTAAGGCTAAAGCAAGAGGCCCTCCCAGGTCAGAGATGTGTCCTGGGGAACCCTGAGGCACCTGCTCTGGATCTTTAAACGTGCCTCTCCACAGAGCACACCGCCCAAGACAGCACTGTTGAGAAGCCAACAGAAATTTCTAATGAAAAAGATAGGGCCTAGGCTGGTGAGATGGCTTAGGGTAAAGGCACTTTCCACAGAGCCTGATAACCTGAGTTCAACTCTCTGAACCCACATGATAGGAGGAGAAACGTGACTCCATGTGTTGTCTTCTGACCTCTATATACATGGTAGTAGGTGGGTCTCTCTCTCTCTCACACACACACACACATACCACCCACACACCACCCACACATATCACACATACACTACAACACACAGATAACACACACATACCACATACACACTACAACACACACACACACCACACACACACACACACAAAACACATAACACACATACACACACACCATACACATCACACACACAGAGTGTAGTTTTTAAAATCATAAAAAAAAAAAAAAAAACAATTGGGGGTGGGGGCAGAGGATGGTAAGCCTGCTATCCAGGCAAGCAGATGTTCAGGAGTAAAACCCTGGAGAGAAGAGCCCACCGGGATGTTTTTCCTAGCTGTGATCTGACATCATTAATGAAAATGACACAGTGCTCACATCCACAGCATGGGGATTCAAGTAACTGTGGTCTCTGCTCTCTGACAGCCTCCCAGTAAAATGCAGCATGGTTCTAGTGCCTAGCTAGTTAAGAAAAAGAAATTCAAAATGGGCTTAGACAAAAATATATGAAAGTAATATAATATCATGTGATGACAGGCATTGTGTAATGAAGCAGAGAGACAGACGGATCTCTATGAGAAGAGGCCAGACTGGTCTATGTAGCAAGTCCCAGGCCAGACAAAGTACATAGTGAGGCCTTGTCTCAAAAAAAAAAAAAAAAAAAAAAAAAAGAGAGAGAGAGAGAGAGAGAGAGAGAGAGAGAGAGAATGAGTGAATCACCCACGCTGAACTGTGCCAGGCACCTGGATGCCTTCCCATATTCATGAGAAGCCTCACCTTGCCACTTGGAGCCACCTCCATGAAAGGTAGTTGCTTCTGTTGCCATCTGTACTAGCAAAGGGCCTGCCGTATATTGTGGCCCTGTGTAATCAAGGTCTGCGTGGCTGCAACTAATTGACCAGGCTTATATCCTGGGCCCTAAGCAGGCCAGGAATGTAAAGTCTGATGTCCATGCTGGAATGACTGCCATAAGAGGAATTTCCCTGGAAGGTTACAGTGTGGTGGTGCACATCTGCAAGCGCTCGGGAGGAGGCAGGGAAGGTGCAAATTTGAAGCCAACATAGGTTATGCAATGAGTTCCAGGCCAGCCTGGGCTATATAGGGAGACCTTATCTTAAAGAAACAAACAGTGGCTGGGTAGATGGCTGTAGAGGACAAAGCTCCTTCTACACAAGGATGGTGACCTGATTTGGATCTCCAGCACCTGTGTAAAAAGCCAGGTGCGATACTGTGCCCACTCCAGTGCTGGGAGTGGAGATGGGGACCTCTCAGGTTTACTGGCTAGGAGTCTAGCCAAGATGCCAAGCTCAAATAATAAAGTGGAAAAGTGATTGAGAAAGACGCCCAACATCAATTTCTAGCCACTACACGTGCACATACACACACACACAGAGTATACATGCACACACACAAAATAGGGGACATTGCAAGATGGCCCAAGTTCATAGTGGAGATGGTGTGTTTAATACCACTAAACACTTAGTGAAAGGCTAAAGAGATGACTCAGCAGTTAAAAGGACTAGCTGCCCTTCCAGAAGACCCAGGTTCAATCCCTGTGGTGTTACAGCCATCCGTAACTCCAGTTCCAGGGGATCTGATGCTGTTATCTGGTCTCCTCCAGGCACATTCACAGTACACAGAAAATAAATGCAGACAAAACATCCATACATAGAAAACTAAATAAGAAAAATCTTATTTGTTTGTTTTATTTTTGTTTTGTTTTGTTTTGCTTTTGTTTTTCAAGACAGGGTTTCTCTGTATAAGAAAAATTTTAAACCAGCCCCTCCAAAATTAAATGGAAAAAAATGCAGTTAAGGCATACTTCTTGTTGTTTGGAGACAGAGTAGCCTTAGCTGTCCTGGAAGTCACTCCATGAAGTGGGTGACCTTAAATTTATAGAAATCCCCCTGCCTCTGCTTCCCAAGTGCTGGGATTAAAGGCAGTTATGTTCATTTTAACACAATTAAAACGTAACTGAAAAATCAGCAATAAGACCACATCAGACAGCTGTAAATGTGCCACAGTGGATCTCAGCGACCATTTGGAGAGTAAGTTAATACATGTGTTAGGCAGGGACACTGGATTACTAGACAAGCAGGGTCAGAGGTCACCAGTCAGACTTGCTCAACTTACTGAGTTTCTTCTGTGTCCTTTGAGCGTTATGTCATCATAGCTCACATGGGATGCCTGTTGCTACATAATTTCACCAAGTTAGTAGTGTCCACAGTGCTCACCCAGTGTCCGCAGTGCTCACCCAGTGTCCTCAGTGCCCACCCAGTGTCCTCAGTGCTCACCTAGTGTCCTCAATGCTCACCCAGTGTCCTCAGTGCTCACCCAGTGTCCGCAGTGCTCACCCAGTGTCTGCAGTGCTCACCCAGTGTCCTCAGTGCTCACCCAGTATCTACAGTGCTCACCCAGTGTCTGCAGTGCTCACCCAGTGTCCTCAGTGCTCACCCAATGTCTGCAGTGCTCGCCTAGTGTCCCCAGTGCTCACCCAGTGTCTGCAGTGCTCACCCAGTGTCCTCAGTGCTCACCCAGTATCTACAGTGCTCACCCAGTATCCTCAGTGCTCACCCAGTGTCTGCAGTGCTCACCCAGTGTCCTCAGTGCTCGCCTAGTGTCCCCAGTGCTTGCCTAGTGTTCCCGGCATGCCTGATGCTTTCATTCATTCTCACCACAACCTAGGAGGAGGACCATGGCCTGGCTCAGAAGGTACAGCTCATTACCCTGAGGGGAGGGGTTGAGTTAGTCCACAGAAGCATAAAATGAAGTTAGTGGGTTCAAAGTAAAGATCTAGAAAAGTCTATGGTGAGATGGCAAAGAAGAGGCCTCAAACCCAGTGAGATGGTTCTGGAGGCAAAGGAGCTTGCCATGAAGGCCTGGTGACCTGTTTTCGAACCCTGGACTCCATAGGAAGGTGCAAGAAAAGAATTAACTCCACAAAGGCGTCCTCTGACCTCCACATGTGTGCCATGGCACACCTACCCACATTCAAGCACCATGCACACATACATAATAATACAAAGTTCAAATTTAAAAACTTTAAAAGAAATCTCAATATATTCATGTCTTTGTTAAAGATCTGTTTTTTAATTCTATACATATGCGTATTTTGCCTACACATACGTATGTGCCTAGAGCCTGTGGAGGCCAGAAGAGGGCATTAGATCCTCCGGAACTGGAGTTACAGATGGTTATGAACCACCATGTGGGTGCTGGGACTGAACCTGGGTCCTCTGCAAGAGCAGTAGGTGCTCGTAACCACCGAGTCATCCAAACCCCGTATTTATGTTTTTGTGACCACAGAAATGAGGGGTCTGGAACAGAGGGCTGCATGAACAAATAGAATCAGTACCTAGTAAAGACTGAAACAGCATACTGGCCTACATGGGGAAGTCCTGACAGTAAGCCTCCTCCCGTACCATATATAGTAATGAGGGAAAACATCACATGCAAACGAAGTAGTCATTTAAACACACGCACATGAAGTAGTCATTCCAAATGGGCCCACACAAAGTCCGGGAAGCTCCAGCCCAGGGAGGACTTGGGAGGACTTTAGGCTGCAGTGTAAGCTAGAGTTCCGGGTATATCATCTGAAGTTCATATAATAAAGGATTAACTTGAACCTGCTCACTCTAAGCAATGTGTGGGTCAGCCAACACCTGTTGCATCTCCCACTAACATGGATCAAAGTCTGTATGGCTGCTCAGCCATGTGCTTGCCTGTGCTTGTTTATCTCCGTTCACACCTGCTCTGTCTGGAGGGAAGCCCAGGCAGACTAGAGTGACAGTTCACCGTTTCCCAGTTTCAGATTGGGCAGAGGTTGTGTGTCAGGCCCAAGATTATACAGAGATAGCCAACAGGCAGTGACGCTGGGCTCTGGACCTCGCCACAAGAGAGGGTATGGATCCCTGTTCCAACCCTAGCTAGCTACATACCCACAACAAGTTACCAGTTTCCTTAGCGGGGCACACTTTCATTGTCCAACCATATCTTCCATTGAAAAAACAAAGGTGGCCAAAATGTCAGCTTACCAGAGTAGTTGAGAAAGTTGGAACGATGTTTGCCAAGTGTTGGCCCGGGGCCCAGCTCCCACTGAGAAGCACTGAAGAGCAAGGTCATGTGGTTATTTGCTATCAAACATAAACACTATTTTTTCTTCTTTGGGACAGTCTTACATAGCCCAGGCTGGCCTCTAACTTACTATGTACCCACGGATGAGCTTCATCTGTGATCCTCCTGCCTCCACTTCCTGAGAGCTGGGATTCTGGGTTTGTGCAACTGCACCCAGTTCATACAGTTCTGGGGGTGGAACCCAGGGCTTCCTACACACTAGGCAAACACAATGAGCTGTACTCCCAGACAGGGTCTATGATCTTGCTGTTCTCACTCAAAATTCCATGTCAGCAGCCCACGGGAGGCGTTGGGTGGGCGTGTACAAAGATTAAACCTACCAAGGAAAGCCAATTTACTTCATCAAGGGAAAGTCTGCATACGTTTCCTCCATGGAAATACCCATGGCAGCCATGCAGGGTAGAACAGGATGAAGGTGAGGCAGCTCTGTCCTGAAAAGGGCCTGCCTCAAAGTCTGTAATGGGAGCTCCCTCCCGTCCACCCCTTTTTCCCTTCCACCAGGGAAATGGCTGACTAAGCCAGTGGCTCTCAGCCTTGGCTGTACCCTGTCTCCTGAGGCAGACCTAAGAGATCAGGTTTGCAATCTGAGCATCAGAGGGCACAAATAGGTCCCCAGGGTGAGAACCCCACACTGAACAGAGGTGAAGTTCACAGCCAACTAGGTAGAAGGAAGAAACTGTGTGGTTTGGGGATTGGAGAAATGAATGGGCCTTTGAGGGTGATGATGAGGGATAGGGTATATAGCCTAGGGTACCAGCCCCTCAGAAATCATGATAGGAACAGGAGAAGCCCTGCCTCTGACCAGCAACTGCAGATGTCAAAGCAGACCTCGGGCATCACAAGAAAAGCACCTCCCTCAGCCAGAAACATCTCCTTCACGGTCAGACCCAGGGCAACATGCAAAGGCTCCAGAAAGCCATCACTTGGTGACAGTCCTCAGAGAGACCTCTGGGCCTTGGGAGGCAAGAGCCACAGCCATCTGCAAACAGTGTATTTGGCATCTTGGTGTGAAGTCGGATAGCCAAAACGCATTAGTATTTTATTAGCAGGCCCTAAAAGCTCCTGCAATGGCTGGAGTCACAGTTCCGGGGAAGCTAGTTTCATATATTTATTTTATGTGTTCAGTGTGTAATTTGCACTAGCTGCCATTGCAGGACATTCAGCAGTAACACATGTTTACTGCCCTGTGATTTCCCACATGAATCAGACTTTATCAACTGCTTGTACGAGGTACTTCTAGACCACAGCCATGCTGTTCCCAGAGGCCCCTCTGCTTTCCCTGTGTATCTGCCCGTCTCTGCTACTGAAAGGCTTCTTTCCTTGTGGTCTCTTCCATATCCAATCTTCCCCATACTCTCCTCTCTTCTCTCTCCTTTCTTCTATGGCTCCTCAGAGTTCTTCCGTCCGTCTGTTCTTCCTTCTTTCCTTCCTTCATTTCCTCCCTCTCTCTCTCCTTCATCCTTCCTTCCTTCCTTTCACTCAGGCAGAATCTCATTCTATTGACCAGGCTGACTTCAAACATACTTTCAATACTCCTGCCTTAGTCTCCCGAGTGTTGGGATTCTATCCCTACCATTGTGGTACTGCTTAAAACATTTTTATACTCAAGAAATCTTCAAATGTACAATGTGTAAGTAAAATCCCATGAAAACACAGTTCTTAGAAACATGTTTATGTTGTGTATTAAAGTCAAAATTGATAGTCTGTTAGACATTATTTGATATAACATTCTAACACTGTTGGGGACATAGCTCAGTTGATAGAGTGCTTGCTCTAGAGGGCATGGATGGAGCCCTGGGCTCAATCCCAAACGCTCATGAACAAGTGATGTGTGTCTGTAATCCCAGAACTCCCAAAGTAAAGGCAGGAAGAATGGAAGTTCAAGGTCATTCTCCACTATGTAATGAGTTCAAGGTCAACCTGAAATATATGAAACCCTGTCAAAAGGGAAAAAATGGAAGAAAAGAAGGAGAGAGGAACTTACTAACTTCTCAAAAAATAAATGTAAAACTCAGAAATACAGAGCATCTCAATGGCAGCCACTGGGTCCTCTGGGAAGCAAAGGCCAAGCAGATATCAGTAGTAGAAGATCTGTTCAGAGCAGTAATATCAAAAACAAAAGAGAGTGAAGTGCGGGGCAGTTGTGGCACACACTGTTAGTCCCGCACTTAGGAGGCTGAGGCATGGGGGAATCTCTATAAGTTTGAGGCCAGCCTGGTCTACAGAGTGAGTTCCAGAATAGCCAGGACTGCACAGTGAAACCCTGTCTTAAAGAAACTGAAAAGCAGCTGGAAAGATGGCTCAGCTGTTCAGAGCATTGTCTGCTATTCCAGGGGTCATGAGTTCAATCCCCAGCAACCATATGATGGCTCACAACCATTTGTAACCGTTGTATCTCTGTATCTCATCTAAGATGCAGAGCCTCAAAGCCATGGTCAACTCCGTGGGAGAGAGACCTTGACTCAGAGGCTGCTAAGATGCTTGATCCAGAGGTTCCATCCACGTTGCTCCCACCACCTCCTCTCCATCTGTGTTTTTGTAGGCGTTGACCTCCATGTTGCAATCACCTCCATCTCCAATCGGTCCAACCTTAATACATCAAAACACATGACCTCTTAAGTTTACTAAATGCTATTCTATTCTTTGCATGGAGTGATCACATGACACCACGCCCTGAACTCAAGGGAAATGCAATTAAATTATGAAATCATAATTAACTGACAGTCAATACAATCAGACTGTACATACATATTGACATACAGAACAATAACCTTTTTCTTTCTGTTTTTTTTAATATTCCAAAATTTATATGATAATAATAATCTATTTTATTTTCAATTAGAAAATTACATAATGGGCTAGAGAGATGGCTCAGTGGTTAAGAGCATTGACTGCTCTTCCAGAGGTCCTGAGTTCAATTCCCAGCAACCACATGGTGGCTCACAACCATCTGTAATAGGATCCAATGCCCTCTTCTGGTGTGTCTGAAGACAGCAACAGTGTACTTATACATAAAATAAATACATCTTAAAAAAAAATACATAATGAATTTTTTCTTTTTTGGTTTTTTGAGACAGGGTTTTTCTGTGTAGCCCTGGCTGTCCTGGAACTCACTCTGTAGACCAGGCTGGCCTCGAACTCAGAAATCCGCCTGCCTCTGCCTCCCAAGTGCTGGGATTAAAGGCGTGCGCCACCACTGCCTGGCCATAATGAATATTTTTAAATCAGCTTTTATGTGCTGAAGAGATGCCTCTATGGTTAAAGAGTACTTTCTGCTCTTCCACAGAACCTCACTGGCCAGCTCATAACTGCCTATAATTCTAGCTCCTGGGAATCTGATGCCCTCTTCTGGCTTCCTCAGGTACCCACATGCTCACAGCATACACACCCGGAGACATACATATGTGTATATGTATGTCAATGTATACACATATATGTATGTATGACATATATATGTATGACAGTGAATATACACATATACACTGTCTATGACTGTCCAAGGTAAGGTGGAAGGTTTTTGTTGTATATATGAGGGAGATTAGAGCCAAAGTCATTTGAAGAATCCAGAGCAGGGAAAGAAAAATGGTAGATTGGATATGGCCAGCAGACTGGATGTGGCCATGGGGAGTGGACGGGGTGTGTGTGAGAGAGATAAAGACAAAGAATGTGGACAAAGGAGGCTGTACTGGCTGGTTTTGTGTATCAACTTGACACAAGCTGGAGTTATCGTAGAGAAAGGAGCCTCCCTTGAGGAAATGCCTCCATGAGAGTCAACTCTAAGGCATTTTCTCAATTAGTGATTAAGGGTGGGAGGGCCCATTGTGGGTGGTGCCATCCCTGAGCTGTTGGTCCCAGGTTCTATAAGAAAGCAAGCTGAGCAAGCCAGGGGAAGCAAGCCAGTAACATCCCTCCGTGGCCTCTGCATCAGCTCCTGCCTCCAGGTTCCTGCCCTGTTTGAGATCCAGTCCTGACTTCCTTTGGTGGTAAACAGCAATGTGGAAGTATGAGCTGAATAAACCCTTTCCTCCCCAACGTGTTTCTTGGTCATGATGCAGGAATAGAAACCCTGATAGAGACCAAGAGAGTGAGCGAGAGAGGACTAAGAGGAAGACAAAAAGAGAGCATGTGCTCAAAATAGCAAGAATGTAAGAAGAGAAGCTGGGGGAGGGGAGCCTGTGAACTGGAGAAGTCTGGGGTAAGGGACAGGGTGAGAAAAGCCAGGATGCCAGCAGGGACTCAAATGTGCAGCAGGTTCTTGTGATACTGAGGAAGCCTGAAGGGCAGCATGTGCTTTGGTGTGCTAATAAGCACCGTAGATACCATTTACCCCGTGTGCCAGGAAACTGGCTCCTCTGGTAGATCCTGGGGAATACTGGCTTTTGTCTAACCACCAGAATTGGGGAAGTGAACTTTACTTTGGACCTGACTCACATAAATAAAAATAAAATTCCAGTCTCTCTCTCTCTCTCTCTCTCTCTCTCTCTCTCTCTCTCTCTCTCTCTCTCTCTCCCTCAACCAGACTCTGTGTATAGTCATATGTTTGGATAAAAAAAATTATTATTCAATTTGCTAACTCAACAAATTGCTTCCAAATGAGAAATACAGTAATGATATTACTAGCTTTAGATCAGGTTGACCTTGGCCTGAGCTGGATCCTGGAACCACTGCCTGGTGCCTGGGCCTCCTCTCTTCTTCTCTGCCTTGGCTTCCTCTTCCGTGAGAGAGACACAAGGCCTCACATCTTAGCATTGCTTCATTAGTGTGAAGCAGTTACAGACTTCTGATATAGCCACATACAGCATTAAGACAAAAAGAATTAGCTATGGGTTTTGTTGCATACCTTATTTTTCTCTTCGGTGGTCATTTTCTGAGCTACAAATGCACAGCCCAGGAATGCCTCAGCCGACTCTAAAGGAGATGCTGTGAATCCTCTTTAGACTTAAGCTTCCTGAGGGCAGGGACTGGAGCATTAGACCTTTGGTTTTTAACATGTGTCAAACAGGTATGCTAGACTTTCTTCAAACTGCAGTAAAGACCAAGAACAAGAGTGAGCTTGGTACTGACTCAGAGTAGAACATGGAAGGTTTGCCTGTGATTTCCTTTCCTGTGAGCTTCTAAGTCCTCTGTCCTAGCGTGCTTTCTATTTCTGGGATAAAACACTGATGAACTTGGAGAGGAAAGGGTTTATGTCAACTCATAGCTTACAGTCCATCATGACAGGAACTCAAGGCAGGAACAGAAGCAGGAACTGAAGCAGAGGCTGCGGAAGAGGCTGGCTTGTTCCCCGTGGTTTTGCTCAATCTGCTTTCCTATGCAACCCAGGACCACCTGCCCAGCGCTGAGCTGCCCAGCAGATGCCCCACAGGCCAGTCTGATGGAAGCATTTTCTCTCCTACGTTTCCTCTTTTCAGATGTTCCTAGCTTGTGTCAAGCTGACAGCCCCATGATACATTTTCTCATAATGCCTTCTACCCAATTGGCTAATCATCATAATCTCAATATCCTCGAATCATGTACAAATTTCTCTTATTTTTCATTCCTCTTCTAATCAAGAAGTCATTCTAGGTGAGTGCCATTTCTAATTCTAATTCTAATTCTAATTCTAATTCTAATTCTAATTCTAATTCTAATTCTAATTCTAATTCTAATTCTAATGCAATATAGCATCTGTATACCAAATACTCAAAACATGTTTTATAAATGAATCTATAGATCAGACCTCAGGCCCCCAAACCCTTAGAACACACTGAGGCAAGAAATGAAAACTTATATTCACCAAGTCCTTGCAAAACACACACACACACACACAACAACAACAACAACAACAACAACAACAAAAACCAGGCAAAAGGAACACAAGCTGAGTTTTTCTGCTCTCTGACCAATGCCTGGGTCCTCATCATTAAAAACCCCACTCTGCTACATTAACCTCTGCTGACTTGTTCATCTCCTGGCAGTTTTCCTAAGTGTTCTTTTGCATATTGCATAAGGGTACCACAAAAATACTCCAAATGCTGTCAGAAAGATGAGTGGGCAGCCACTGCTGTCATCCCAGTGTGATAAGGGGTAACAGTTCATTAGAACTCTTCCTTTGGTGGCAGAGGAACAGTACAATGCTTGACTGTCAAATGTTCATTTTTATAAAACACCAAAGCATCCATCTATAAAATACCACATATTAAGCCAGCCAGTGAGTGTCTCCAAGCCCAGGTTCCTCTGCTTGTGTTACCTGAACACCGGGCATCCATTACAAAGAACTTGCAACTATGAGACACACATGCAGAAGGGCAGTTAACGATGTATAGGCCTTCAAAGCAGACATGCAGCCGAGTCTCCATGTGGGCCCCCCAATGACTGGAGCATGGCTCTCCCTAAAGCTGTAGCCTTCCCCAACAGGGCCACCTTGTCTGGTCTCAGTGGGAGAGGATGTGCCTACTATGCAGAGACTTGATAAATCAGGGTCTCTGGTAGGGAGACTACCCAGAGGGGCTGCATCCTCTCAGAGGAGAAGAGAATTGATGGAGGAGGGTCTCTGAAAAGGGAGACAGGGATGGGGGGCAGCATCTGGGATGTAACTACAGTGTGAACACAGTCTCCTGCTGCTGCCTGGGAATCAAGATGTAGAACTCTCAGCTCTTCCAACACCACGTCTGCCTGGATGATGCCCTGCTTCCCACCATGATGATAATGGACTGAACCTCTGAAACTATAAACCAGCCCCAATTAAATGTTTACCTTTATAAGAGTTACCATGCTCATGGTATCTCTTCACAACAATGAAACCCTAACTAAGACAAATAAGTACGTCTTCTCTGACATAGCCATTTTTTCCAAAGGATTGGTCCTTTGAATTTTGTGTTTCCTAGAAGATTCAACTGGCCATGCATATATATTGTCATCTTGATGTCCTGGGCCACAATCTCTATCCCTCACAGCAGTCATGGGCATCCTTCAGCACATTCCCAGCCTTGTACTGAGTGTAGGCATTTTGGTGTCTAATCACTGCACAATAGCCAAAGGGCAGGAATCCAGGCAGCCACTGGTATGTGAGTGGAGATGGACAAGATAGGGTATATGCAAACAGCAGAATACCAGTTGGCCTTTAAGAAGAAGCAGATTCATGGCTGTTTAAAAAATTCCACTTCTGGGCTTGAACCAAGTTGCCAAGTAATTGGCTCAGGATTTTACTACTGCAGATGTTTCTCAAGACACATGTCTAGGTATGGGTGAAGTGAGTCTCTCTAGCTGCTGCTATTCACGTGAGGTTGTTTGTTTGTTTTGGCAGTACTAGGGATTGAACCTATGCCTCATGCATGATAGACAAGCACCCTGCCACTGAGCTAAAACCCAGGCTGGGATGTTTAAATGATATAAATTAAGCATGTATTGCTATTTGGAAACAGGACTTGACTCATGACCTGAATATCAAGCTGGTTGTTAATGCCTCTGATTGACATCCCAAAGACATTTTCTGTTCCCAGTTGAAAATTAAAGCACATGTAGCCAGGCAGTAGTGGTGCATGCCTTTAATCCCAGCACATGAGAAGCAGAGGCAGAACCGATGCTAACACACACTGCAATATGGATAAACCTCGAAGACATGAAGCTAAGGGAAACGAACTGGACGACATAAAAAGCAAAGTGATATGATTCCACTTTTATGAGGTACTAGACATTAGAGCTAAAATAACAGCCACAGAAAGGCCAGTCTAGTGGGCACGGAGCTTCAGTGAAAAGCCCTGGAGGCAGACAGTGACTGTGAACAACAGCAATGGACCTAGTTACGATAAATTCTATGCTTAAACTGTTTCAGCAAGTCAACCATGGTGGTACTTACCTCCAGGCAGAAAGATTGAGAGTTCAAGATAGCCTGGGCTGCCTAACAAAACCCTGTTTTAAAAAATAATAATAAAAAAAAAAGGTTTAAAATGATAGATTGTATGTATGTTTTATAAAACGTTTTAAAGTAAGTTTTTAAAAAACCCCTCTGGAGCCCAGAGGACCCTGAACTGGAACTGACAAAAAAAGCCTTCTCTCTGATGTAATGGCCTGCTCCATTCTGTTCTGCCCCTCACTTGGGGCCACTATGTTGTAGACCACTCTGCCCCACGCTTGCGGCTAAGTGCTCTGGTCAAGAGAGAGAGAGTAGAAAATGGAGGGGCAAGAGACGCGAAGAATGGGGATAAGACAGAGGGTGTGTAGTCAAGTCTCATTTACTGTTTCCTCTTATTGTCTCCTTATTGTTTTTTTTTTTTTATTGTCTCCTCATATTGTCTCCTCCCATTGTAAGGAAATCCTGGGTATTTATAAGCACAAGCAGGAGAACACAGCTGAAGAAGCCATGAAGCTGGGGTCACTAAACAACAAAACAAGATATGTAGGATAAACAAGATGTTTGTCAGAGTGTGCTCAGCTGTTGTAGGCTGTTGAAAAACAAGTCTCTATCAGGGCATATGGCTCGAGATAGCTGCAAAGTTGATAGCTGCTTTCTGCTAAAAGTCAGCTCCCAACACTCTGAGAATTATCTTTTTTGCATACAAAGAACTATCTAGTTTGCATACAAGGCACCATGCAAACTTCCAAGTGAAGGACTCCACCAACAATCCCACCCAACTATGAAGCCTATGAACCACAGCAACAACCAACAAGGCATGACAACCCTATGGGTGCAGTAGTGGCACACATGCCTTGGCAGTAACCAGCAGCTCTCTAATTAGACTTAAGACCCACTCAACTGGAAACCTAGCCAACCACCTAAGGCTAGTAAAGTTGTGGATCTTGAAGAACCTATAACTGCCATTTTACTAAACCAGTATAAGTCCTAACTACATTCTAAATATTTGTCCTTATACCCAAAGGTGAGGTGTAATCCTCACCTTTGATCAAGAAGACCTGTCACTTTGCAACAGATAGAGGCCATGACAGAAAGCCATACTAGTCGAAGTGCAGAGTCATGGAGCCCACTCCCAACTAACGCATCGACTACGCAACCCCGGCACCTAAGGCTCAGGGGTCATTTCAGAATCGAAGAAATGACTGTACGTGCCAGAGGAACAAGGATTTTGCTATGAGATTGCATTTGCTAGAACTGTCAGAAGCTCCGCCCATAAGGTCTCACTAACATGGCTGCCTAAACATGAGCTGAACAAGGGCAACACCAATGGACGTGTTAAACACGCATGAACACTCTCGCACATGGGGGAACACTCAGCATGGTGGTGTATATCTTTGGTCAGGATGCAGAGACAGGTAGATCTCTGTGAGTTCAAGTTCCAGGACAGCCAAAGCTACGTAGAGAGATCCTATCACAAAATAAAAAGTATTGTATGAAAGAAACGTGGGGCTAGAGAGAAGGCTCAGCAGTCAAAAGCACATACTGCTCTCCCAGAGTTCAATTTTCGGCACCTAGATCAAATGGCTTGCAACCACCTGTAACTCAAGTTCCAGAGGGATCCCTATCTCTGACCTCTGCAGGCAACTGTATTCACATGTACATGTACACATACACACGTATACACGTACACACACACACACACACACACACACAAAACCCTCACTGATGTAGTAACACACACCTTTAATCATAGCACTCAGGATCTCTGACCTGGCCAGCCTAGTTTACAGAATGAGTTCCAGGACAAGCCAGGGCTATGCTTTTAATATGCTTTTCTTCTAAAATACTCTAATTTATTGAAAACTTTTTAAAATTTAATTTTTATTTTTTTCAGTTGTTTGTGTGTGTGTGAGAGTGTGTGTGTGTGTGTGTGTGTGTGTGTGTGTGTGTGTGTGTGTGGTGTCAGTGTCAGAAGTAGGATTTCTCTGTCTACCATGTGGGGCCCAGGGATCAAATCCAGTTATCAGTCTGGGCAGCAAGCACCTTTACCCACTAAGCCATCTCACTGGCCCCAGAGTTTTAATTATAGTCAAACTTGCTATGCACCTAACAGTGGTTAAATTCATACCCACTTCTTATCTCACAGTTTCAGTGAATTACACAGCCTTACACATTTGCAGCCTTGGCATTAGGAAGACACATCATTTTGGGCATGAGGACGTCACCTATTGTGTGTAACACTTCCTTGGGCTGAGTCCTGTGTTTTAAGTATTCAAACAGATAGCACATAGGTTCCTCATAAACCAGGAACAGGATTGACAAGAGGAAGTAGGGAATCTGTGGACAGGGGCCACTGCCTGGTCCCACCAGCCCTGAGAGGGTTCAGGTGAATCAGGATGCTCTAGAAACTTCACTCAAATCCCAAGAAACTTGTTCTAAGGAAGAGGTGCTGGGCCCTAGGGGAAGAACTAGTTCCTGAGCAGTGGGAAACTGAACCATCTGGAGTCTCACTGTGTTGGGTGGGACCAGAAGTGGAGCAGGTACTGTAGGAGATTCTAGAAAAAGGTTAGAGAGCAAGAGAAGACAGAAAAGCCCTTGACCCTTCTGTTTGCCCATGAACTAAGACTGATATTAACAGACATTTCCTGAGCCCTGTCCCTAATGCCCATCAATGCTGTAACTGAGCGTTCTCAAGTGTTTATGCCCAGGCCCAGTGAGACGACGTCTATATGTTACCATATACTGTAAGAATAAATTGTAAAAATGAAATTTTAGGTCTCAACGTGAGAGTTTCTTAGGTTCAGAGTTTCAATTTACACTCAAGTGTTAGCTGCCCCTGGGGTGCATTCCAAGGGCTTGAATAAACATTTCAAAAGCACAAAAGACCCAAGATAGAGGCAATAAAACCCCTGGGTAAACAGAAGTCACTTCAAAGGAATTCTCCCAGGAACAAGATACATATGTAAAATAGGATAGCCTGGTTGTAAATTGAGGGCTAGATAGAAACCAGGTTTGGGAACGGATGTTTGAAATCTCTTTTATTGTCTAAGAAGCAATTTACTGTCTTTGTGAACTTTGTATATATACCATCCTTTTTGGTCACTCGGGGTTCCTCTTTCTCGATTGAGGGTGAGGGACCCCGGTGCACCGGCTACTGTTATTCCAACTATTCATCAAATAAATCTCATGCGATTGCAGCGACTCCCTTCCGTGAGTATTTCTGAAAGAGCGCTTCCCGTGGGTTTGGGTTTGGATTCTTAGAGTCCAACATTTCTTGGAGGTTCCACCGAGATCCGCTCTCTCAGACCCCACGGGGTACAGGGGTCGGAGGTTTATTTCGCTCGAGCGTTTGTGTGTGATCTTTGTCTAAGTCTCTGTGTACTGTGTCTGTGTGCCCTGGCAAGGGCGGTCTGTGTAGCTTGGTTTTTTTTTTTATGCTTGTGGCAGGAGCAGGAACTGAGTTAGCCACGGAGAGCAGGACCCTGGGAGAGGGTCCGGACCCTGAGAGAGGGTCAGGTTGTGGAAGCAGTACGATAGACGTATCAGCATACTGCAAGCCACAGTTCCCTGGGGACGCCCAGGGTTCGATTGTGTGAGAGATAGGGTCTAGGAAGACCCTTCTCTGTGTGAAGGTGGTTTTTTTTTTTTACCACAGCCGCCTGGGGCGGTGTCAGTTGTGCTCTCGTGGCAGTATATCCGTGTCTAATTCTGTCTGTGTTGTTTGTGATATTTGTTAGACTGACGAACCATTATGGGACAGACACTAGCTACCCCACTATCTTTGACGCTTGACCACTGGTCAGAAGTTAAGGCTAGAGCTTATAGTCTGTCAGTAAGAGTGAAGAAGCAGAAATGGCAAACCTTGTGTACATCAGAATGGCCATCTTTCCAAACCGGGTGGCCACCAGAAGGATCCTTCTTCTTAGAAAAGGTCAGACGGGTAAAAGAAAGAGTCTACCAGAGGGGTCCCAGTGGACATCCTGATCAGATCCCCTACATAACTGTCTGGGAAAACTTGATTCTCTCTCCCCCTTTGTGGGTCCGCCCATTTGTTTCACTTTCAGGCCCATTGAAGACCGAGGTACTCGCTCTAAAAGACGGAAACGAGGAAATGAAGGCCTCACATCCCGTGAGAGAAAAAAAGATTTTAACCACAGACGCTGACCACCTCTTGTTAGATCCTCCTCCCCCTTATCCACCAGTACCCCAAGCAGCTGCGGGACAAGGAGGCTCTGCCTCAGCAGGGGAACCGGGAGTTGTAACAGCAGCTGCCGGACAAGGAGGCTCTGCCTCAGCAGGGGAACCGGGAGTCGTAACAGCAGCTGCCGGACAAGGAGGCTCTGCCTCAGCAGGGGAACTGGGAGGTGTGACAACAGGTACAGGACAGGGAAACTCCGAGGAGCAAGGGAGTACAACCTGGGTGGAACCCTCGGCCCCCTTACTTCACCTGGAGGAGGGAAGCCTAGAGGGTCCGGCAGCTGGGACTCGGAGTAAGAAGGTAGTGTCTCCTGACTCTACTGTCTTGCCTCTGCGGGCGTATGGACCCCCTGATGATCAAGGGAACCAGCTTTTCCAGTATTGGCCTTTCTCATCAGCAGATCTTTATAATTGGAGAACTCACAATCCTCCTTTTTCTGAGGACCCCCAGGCCTTGATAGGCCTAATTGATTCCCTTCTTTTCTCTCATTGGCCCACCTGAGATGATTGTCAACAGCTCTTGCAGGTACTCTTTACAACCGAGGAGAGACAGCGTATCCTCTTAGAAGCCAGAAAGAATGTTCCAGGGACGGATGGCAGGCCCACCTCCTTGCAAAATGAAATAGACGCAGCCTTCCCGCTGACCAGACCAGATTGGGATTTCAATACAGCAAATGATAGGGAGCACCTCAAAATCTACCGTCAGACTCTAATGGCGGGGCTCAGGGGAGCCCACAAATTTGGCCAAGGTAAGGGAGACAATCCAGGGTCCTGCTGAATCCCCCTCAGCCTTCTTAGAACGGCTGATGGAGGCTTTTCGGCAATTTACACCCTATGATCCAATGTCTGATGAACATAAAACTACGGTGACAATAGCTTTCATTGACCAATCAGCCAGTGATATTAAGAGAAAGTTACAGAAGTTAGATGGATTACAAGACAAATCTTTGAGGGATTTAGTACAGGTGGCGATTGGCCGGGAAACTCGAGACCACCCTAGACACACGACGACCCCTTGGAGGTAGGTCTGTGTGAGTGGTGTGTGTGAGAGTGCGGCGCCGCTGTCCTTGTCTCTTTGTTTTGGTTTCTTCTGCTGTCTTTGTTTCTGTGTTTTGATATCGGTTTCTTTGGTGAGGGGAATCTTCCCCATCTGAGACTGAGTGCAGCTGTCATTGTGGACCGTGAGGGCCCAATGACTGTGGATGGACAGACGTGTTGAAACCCACAGGCTGCAGCCCAGGAAGGACGCTTCACGGGTGGTTAGGGAGTCAGAGTGGTCTGGCTGCCCTTGGGGAAAGGCGGTATCCTTCCCCATCTGGGTTAGGGAGTCAGGGAGGTCTGACTGCCCTGTTTTGGAACAGGAGATGAGTGCTCCTGCTAGGGGGAAGATGTGGAATCCTTCCCGTCAGAGGTCGTGTTTGGCTGGTTCTATGAGACCAAACTCGGGCAAGTGTGTCTGACTGTGTTAGTTCTGTGTGTTTATATTTTGTGTACAGTCTTTCTGGAACCCCTCCCTGCCGCTACTGTGTGGCAGAGTACCTGAGCCAGGCTCCACAACCACTGGCTGCCCTGGCCCCCTCGGTGGTCCCCTCTTCGCCAGCGCTCGAGCCGCCCTGGTACTGGAAGCCAGAGTACATGCAGGTCTCCCGCCCACCGCAGTTTAAAAGGCGGGAGAGGAGTTCCCAGCCTCCCGCCCGTGATGAATTAAGTACGAGGCGAGAGGCGGGAGGCGAGAGGCGGGTGGCGAACACATGCAGGCAGGCGCCTAGCGAGAGATAAGGGCTTTAGTGAGTGCGCTCGACATCCTGAGAACTACGTTTCCCAACAGGCTTTGCAGCTTTGACAAGTATATCCAAGATGGCAGCCGGTCTGAGAACTACGTTTCCCAACAGGCCATGCGGTTTCCAGACACCGCTGCGATTGTTGACAATTCTGTGCCACTGATATAGTGATAGGGGCAGTCTATTGTGTTGTCTTTCCTTGTCTTTTCTTGATAAACTCCATTCTGTGTTATTTGTTTCACATGTTCTTGGACTCTGACTGACAATTGACGTTCCTTTTCTTTCTTCTGGACTGATACTGTGTTAACATCCTGAGTTTTAAAAGCAGAAGCAATGAGACAGGCTGGTCCTGTTCCACAGCTTGTGGCCAAGAGAAAGCTCTGTTCCTCTAGAGGAAGAGACAGAGTATGTCAGGTGCCTGATTTGGTGTGATGAACTACTAAAACTGCTTACTTAATTTAGTTTAAAACTTACTCATGAGACAGTCTCAATTTACACAAGAAAAACATAATTTGCCCTGCTCTGTGGCCAGGAGAAGGACACCAACAGAAAGAACCTTGAAGAGAACAGACTGTTTTCAAAAGCGGCTCTTAGAAGGGGGCCAGCAGGTTTTTTGGCTTCTATGATAAGAGAGTTGATAGTGGTTTTCCTAGTTTAATAAATAAAAGAGCACTTTTTTTTCCTTTAGTTACAGCTAAAAAGTTACAGGCTGTCCTGAGTCAGAATATATATATATATATATATATATATATATATATAAGCTTCTATTTTGATAGACTTTCTAGCCATTGCTGTCTGAGATAATTTCATTATGTATATGAGACTTTCATCAAGATTTGGTTCAAAGGTGAGAGTTCAGACAAGAAGAAGTGGTGAGGACTTGTGCTCTTATGTTAGATATAAAATGTTTACTTTCCTGTTCTTGTTGTGTATCACTTCTAAAACAATATTCTAATTAGAAATAACTCTTTAAAAGATTTTTATAGAACTATGACTAAAGTTTCTATTTTGTCAAAAGTTAAATTTAAATAAGTATCAAATCATTAATACTATGTGAGCCTTCAACATCTTAATAGTCTTTACTGTAAAATGCTGTAGATAAAGTTATTCATTCTGATTTGGTTTCTTAGAGCTTCAGAGGTGAGCTCACATTACACCTGTAGACAAGGTACTGTTTACAGACTGAACTAGGTTGTGGTCTCTAGTGTGAGGGGAACAACAGTCATGCAGCCTCACAAATACATCAGTCTACACAGAGTTCTAAAAGACTACTGCTTTTACAGGTGATCAAAGCAATAAATAAGATAAGAGCCTTTCTTCCACAAGACCCTTGTAGGTTCTGGTCTTCAGGAATGAAGAACAAGAGAAGACACTGGAAAAAGAATGCTCCTTCAGGATGGGGACCCCATCAATTGATCAGGCTGTGGTCAACAGCGGGTTACAGAAGGTAAGGGACACCCAAAGGCCCACGCCAGATTCCATTGACAGATCTTGAGAGAGATACATGAGATCCCACTAATTTTAATCAAGACACATGAGGTTAAGCAAGGGTCAGATAAGTTACCCACAGCCTTTCTAGACTAGCTCATAGAGACATTCTGTCAGTGTAGACAAGGCTTCAGAGGCTAGAGAGACTACAAGATAAGTCATTAAAAGATTTAAGAAGTATCAGGGAGAAAGGAAAAGAAAGATAAGATAGATGAGATCATAGACAGGATTAAAATTATTGATGATAATAGCAACTGTGAGAAAATTTAGTCTAAAAGAAAGGAGTAGAGAAGGTTTAGTGTAAGTCTAGAAGAAAAGAGTAGAGAAGAAGAATAGAGATAAGTTGCTGTGAAAGTCTAGAGAAAAAGAATGGAGAAGATAGAAAGTCTAGAGAGAGGTGAAGAAAAACAAAGGTGACAGAGAAAGAATTTACAGAAAGCAGAAAAGAGGGACTTCAATCAAAGAGAGATAAGAAACTCCTTGAAAAAAGACCAGTGTGCACATTACAAGTAAAGGAGCCAGCTTCGGTATCCAAGAGGGCCCTAACAAATAGAAGCCAGGGCCAAGAAATCCCAGGCCTTGAAAAACACCCCAAATGTCGAAGATATTAACTCTGTGTAAAGACAGAGATTAAGATAGACAGGGTCCTCCTCCAGGCCAATGGGCCAAAATATATTTATGGACTACCCGAAAAATGATGGACTGAGAGATGGGCTGGGTATCCCATTCATTTATGGTCATCCTAGACTGTTCCTACCTTCTATCGGGTTGAGACTTACTCCCCAAGATGGTGGCCTAGACGGGCTACAACTAACTGACAAGAACTCACGGGTAGAAGAAAGGTTTCTCCTACTGACTCCAGCCAGGAGCCGAGGTAACCTGCTTTACAGACGGGAGCAGTTTTCTCCATGCTGGTCAGAGACAAGACAACTTACTGTCTTACTGTGGTAGACAAATGTCATCTGGGCTGACTCCCCACCCCTGGCCTCGTCGGTGCAGAGAACAACCTTGGAACTTGTGGGGCTGACGAGAAAACCAACATCTACATGGACAACAGGTATGCTTTTGCCACAGCCCATGTCCGCAGGGCTATATATCAAGAGAAGGAACCCTGATGAAGCCAGCAACTGTGAGTACTCGTTGCCCAGGACACCAAAAGGAAAGAGACTCAGTGGCCTGAGACAATAACCGGACAGATCAAGTGGCTTGATACGGGAGCCTGTTCCGGTTGTGGGCCTAAGAGATGGCCTCACTTAAAACACAGAGTAAGAGAAAGAAAGAAAAAAAAAAAAAAAAAAAAAAAAAAAACTCAGATTGCTAGCCATCCTGCCAGATACTATCTAGTAGGAAAAAGACAATGGTGCACACAAGAAGGGAGAACTATACTCCCCAGAAAACAGAAGATTTACCAGGTTAAATACACAGATGGACTCTTAAGATAAGAGTGCAACCAAGCAGCCAAGAGATTTAAAAACATATAATAGACCTCAGGTTTTGGGCCAGAGAAATAATAAGACAGTGTAGGATATGCCAACAAGTAAAGGCTTATGAGACTTAGAGTAAATAAGAAAAAAAGCTAGAAGGGAACAGCCTAGAATAGAAGTTGTCCCAAGGTTTTCAAGCATCTGAGATAATTAGATCAGATAATAGCCTTGCCTTTGTCTGTAAGATAAGTCAGAAATTGTCAGAAATATTAGAGACTAATTAAAAGCTCCACTGTTTATACTGTCTCCAGAGCTTAGGACAGGTAGAGAGAATAAACAGAACCCTAAAAAACTAAATTACCCCTGAGAACTGGCGCTGGCTAGAGTGTCCCTTTCCTTGTCCCTATTCTAAACCCAGAATGTCCATCTTGTGTGAGAGATGATTTTTCAGGCTACTAAGAAACTATTCCTGATGCTGTTGAACATAACTTGGGCTGACACCTGCGTCTGATGCCAACTGGAGAGAACAGCTGGACACCTGAACAACCTCCTCAGGCTCAAGATCACCTGCCATTCTACAAGGCCAAGGACCAGCAGGCCTTGACTCCTGAGATATGCCCATCCTGGAGACACAGGGATAGAGATTGCCCAATTGTCAGAGATAAGAGACATTTGAATCTAAACTGTGTCCCAGACACAGCCTTAAAGAGTGGGACTTAAGCTACATATGTACATCCCCGAGATGAAAAAAAAGCCAACAGGCCCATTAGTGTGTGTGTATATGTATATATATATGTATATGTATATGTATATGTATATGTATATGTATATGTATATGTATATATATATAGAGAGAGACAGCTACTTTACCTAAGTACATACTAGAGACCATCCAGGGGGTGAGAAAAAGATAGTTAAAGATTCAATGACAAAGATATAATTAGACAACAATATCACTCTTTACACCCAGATGATGATTCATAATTCCAAGATTGGAATTTGACCATGAGAGAAAAGGAGGAAATGTAAGAATAAATTGTAAAAATGAAATTTTAGGTCTCAACGTGAGAGTTTCTTAGGTTCAGAGTTTCAATTTACACTCAAGTGTTAGCTGCCCCTGGGGTGCATTCCAAGGGCTTGAATAAACATTTCAAAAGCACAAAAGACCCAAGATAGAGGCAATAAAACCCCTGGGTAAACGGAAGTCACTTCAAAGGAATTCTCCCAGGAACAAGATACATATGTAAAATAGGATAGCCTGGTTGTAAATTGAGGGCTAGATAGAAACCAGGTTTGGGAACGGATGTTTGAAATCTCTTTTATTGTCTAAGAAGCAATTTACTGTCTTTGTGAACTTTGTATATATACCATCCTTTTTGGTCACTCGGGGTTCCTCTTTCTCGATTGAGGGTGAGGGACCCCGGTGCACCGGCTACTGTTATTCCAACTATTCATCAAATAAATCTCATGCGATTGCAGCGACTCCCTTCCGTGAGTATTTCTGAAAGAGCGCTTCCCGTGGGTTTGGGTTTGGATTCTTAGAGTCCAACAATACAAAGCACATTCTATGCAACAGTCATATGGATCAGATGCCATTCACTTCCGGATTTTACATAATAGGATTTTACATACTTGATGTTAAAGGATGTAGTAAGTGAGTGTGTGTGTGTGTGTGTGTGTGTGTGTGTGTGTGTGTGTGTGTGTGTGTAGGTGGGAGTATCTAGACAGAGGATCAAATATATACACATATATACATTTTAACAATGCAACCTGGAAGAAACTCCAATCCGAGGAAGGGCATCTACACAAAACAGAAAGGAGAGGCATCCATGGCGTGTCAGGACAGTGAGGGACCTAACAGCCATGGCATGTCAGGACAGTGAGGGACCTAGCTGATTCTGGAATGCTCAAATATAAAGTATGAAAGCATGAAGTGAAAAATATCCATCTTAAGTTACTAGGGCACTGCAGAAGAATGGTCCAGATCTAGAAATGTTAGACTTAACACTTTTTAAATTACTCCTAGATGGGCATGGTGGGGCAAGCCTTTGATTCCAGCACTCAGGGGACAGAGACAGGTGTACCTGTCTGTGATTCTGAGGCCAGCCTGATCTACAAAGTAAGTTCTAAGCCAACAGGGGGTGGAGGACTATGTAGAAGACCCTGTCTCAAAAACAACACAACAACAGCAACAACAAACTATTTATATTCATTTCCATTTATTTGTATGTTTATGAGTTGTCCATAGAGACAAGAAGAAGCCATCAGTTCCCTGAGGCTGTAATTACAGGCAGTCCTTAGATGCCTGACATGTGGGGTGGAAACTAAACTTAGTTCCTCTGGAAGAGCAACAAATGCTTTTAACTGCTGAGGCATCCCTCCAGCCTCAAACTTAATTTTTTTCCCATTTGTACAGGGGTGAAGTGCTATACTACATATGGCCCTAATATATAAGGTCTTATCTGCTAACTTCGATTACCAAAACTATGCAGCTTTCTCTAAATAAAGAAAAGAAATGTCAGATTGTGACAACCTCCCATGCCAGGCCAAGAAGTTGTCATCATCCAGTGTGTGTCAGTGATGGAGGAGAGCGCTGAAAAGCAGTCTTTGGTCTCACATCTCTTTCTGTGTTGGACAACCAGGATTCATGAGGACTTACAGAGCCCAGGAAAGCCCTGGTGGCCAGTGCTGTGGCTTTAAGGTTGGCCACTGGCAGTCAGATGCAATGGTGACAAGGATGCAGGGCTAGGATCACTGCTGGCTGGCTAGCAGAGGCAAACTAGTTAAAATAAAGGCTAGTGGTCTGTCAAGATGGGTCAGAAGATGAAGGTGCTTGCCACACAAGCCTGACGACCAGAGCTCAGTGGGACCCCTGAAAACTGCCCTCTGCCCTCCACACAAAAATAATATGCACATCTCTGCATTCACACACATACTCAGTAATAATAGATAGCATATTTAAAGGCCAGCAATAATACCAGAATAGCACCAGGAACACACTGTAGCCTTTACAAATGACAGTTATAAAAACTGCAGAGAGAAAAAGAAAAAAAAAAAACATAGCAGTATGGGAAAATGCTTGAAAGATAAGCGAAAAGGAAAAGATTTTTAAATCACATGTTCCTGTGACTGCAAATATCTTAAGGCTTAAGAAAAAATATCGCCAGGCAGTGGTGGCACACGCCTTTAATCCTAGCATTTGGGAGGCAGAGGCAGGCGGATTTCTGAGTTCAAGGCCAGCCTGGTCTACAGAGTGAGTTCCAGGACAGCCAGGGCTACACAGAGAATCCCTGTCTTGAAAGAAAGAAAGAAAGAAAGAAAGAAAGAAAGAAAGAAAGAAAGAAAGAAAGAAAGAAAGGAAGGAAGGAAGGAAGGAAGGAAGGAAGAAAGGAAGGAAGGAAGGAAGGAAGAGAGAGAAAGAAAGAACAGAAAAGAAAAAATATACCCCACCCCCAAATTAATCATTTTACATCCAAAATGCATTTCTCTTTGAGTTGTGCTGTGGTCTGTGTAGTGGCCCCACTAACTCATAAGCTACAACTCTGCCTCCCAGTCTGACTGCGTATGGAGAGGGAACATGGAAGGGGATAAGGAAGGGTAAATGAGGTCATGGGGTCTCTTATGAGTCCTAGTCCCAGAAGAAGAGGAAGAGATCAAGGTAGATGGTTTGATGGTTAAAGTGTGCAATATCCAAGCATAAAAACCAGAGTTCTAAGTCCCAGAACCCAACGGATTATAGGGAGCATATGGTAACTCTCCTATAATCCCAACCTCAGGGCAGTGACAAGGGATCCCCAGTTCAGGCTGGCGAACAAGACTAGCCATATTGGCCAGTCTTGGTTTTGACTGAGACATCGTGCCTCAATGAGTAGAATAGAAAGGCAGTCCTACTCAATCTCAGACTTAAGCATACACCCACATTTACATATACCCACACGTGTGTCCACACACATGGAAACATGCACATACCCAAAAATGGGGAAAAAAGAAGAGGAGGAGGAAGAAGAAGAAGAGGTGAAGGAGGAGGAAAAAGAGGACATGACACAGCAGAGATTTCACTACACACCTGCAGAGAAGCCAGGTGAGGACTCAGTATGGTGCCACCTTTGTGCTGAACCAAGCTGCACCTTGACTATGAGCACCCGGGTTCTGTCATCCCTGCCACCATGTCCAATCTTTTGTTATGGCGGCCTGATGAGACTAACAGCAAGCCGATCAGCCACCCTGCCTACTAGCTCTCCCATTGCCTTCCATTCCAATTCTCCATGCACCCATTGCTTCCCACTGTTCCAGCTGCCAACCTGACTGGAGATCCCTTGTGCCCAGAAACACAGAGCAGACTCCGTTTCTCCCCTGGCTGTGTGCTTCCTGCCTCCTTTCTCATACCGGCAGCAAGCGATTCTTGCCTTTCTCCATTCTATCACCTCAAGTATCTCAGATGTTTTAACCCATTGTATTGGCTCTGAGTACTAACTCCCCCTCTCTAGAACTCTCTGTGCTCACTCTCAGACATAAGCACCTGATCCCTCCAGGTGCACTGGAGTCTTTTCATTGTAACGGAAAAAGACATCTGATTTGGACAGTGGCTGAGACAGCTAGCATGAATATTGTCCCTCTCTGGGGACACAACCTGGCCTTGTGTCTCTGTGCCTTTTTCAGTACAATGTTCCCAGGCTTTTGAAGGCAGCTTTTCCCATGAGAAGGGTAGAGAGAACCAGCAGACTTAAGTCTAAGCATCCCACGTTAACCAAGCTTCACATTTGACATTAATATGTCAAAATCCAGGAAGGACTGGAAGGCTCATTCTTGGGTTAAGCATCCACCCATGAGCCAATCGTTCTGGCCAATAGAAAAGAAGGGTCTAGAAACCCTGGCTCGGTTACTGCCAAGGAAGAGAGAAGGCCCCATCTCCACGAGAAAGATGCAGAGCAGATGAACACATCTACTCTTCCGGGAAACACTTGTCCAATGCAGCCCAGCACACAAGCCCCTTCTCCAGCATTACTGCTGTGACTTCAGCCTCCCAGTGAGTGAGTCCCAAGTCCTGCACTGCCCCACCCCTCCCAGACCCAAAGAATCTGTCCCAAGCCATAATCCAGTAGAGAAGCACTGGAGCCCTTGGAAAAAATAGCAATGCTTTTCTTCTATCATGATTCATGCAAACTTGGCTGTGAGCGTATACAAAGAAAAGAACATGTCCAAAGCAGAACTCGTGAGTCCTTCCAGAAAAAGGCTGAGTCTCAATTTTGAAAAGATGGATTTAGTTTGCATGGCAAAGGGGAAACATCGCCTAGCTTTAAAGGTTAGGTTAGACCTGGATGAAAACGCAAAATAAATCTACAGATGCTGCATCCTGAGAGACACTTTTTAAAATACAGTAAGCCACTCTTGGCAACAGAAAGTGAATTGGATACATTGTTGGAGGGCTTTTAAAAACAGCATGATGCCGGGCGGTGGTGGCGCACGCCTTTAATCCCAGCACTTGGGAGGCATAGGCAGGCGGATTTCTGAGTTCGAGGCCAGCCTGGTCTACCGAGTGAGTTCCAGGACAGCCAAAGGCTATACAGAGAAACCCTGTCTCGAAAAAACAAAAACAAAAACAAAAACAAACAAAAAAAAAACAAACAAAAAAAAAAAAAACAAAACAAAAAAACCAGCATGAGCCTCTCTGAGAGCAATTTCATATTGCATCTTTCAAATAAGAAAAGCAAAACAAAACAAAACAAAATAACCCTGAGCTTGATCTTGCATACCTGTAATCCTCAAACCCGGAAAGCTGAGGCAGGAAGGTCACAAGTTCAAGGCCAGCCTAAGCAACAGAATGAGGCCCTGTCAAAAAAAGAAAGGAAGGAAGGAGGAAAGAAAACCAGAAATTTCAAGGCCAAGAATATTTTGAAAGCAAACAAACAAACACTGAAAATTTATGAAAAAAATGTTTACTATGGCATTATTGATTATAATGAAACTGTATTTAAAAACTTGGCTAAATGCATGGCAGTAAATGCTTTCCATAGAGTTTTGGTTTTTTTAATTAAAAATCATATTGGCTGTAGAGATGGCTCTGTAAAGGTAAAGGCAATTGCTGCTAAACCTGACAACTTGGGTTCAGATTCCCAGGCCCCACACTGTAGAAGAAAAGAAACATTTCCCACTAATTGTCCTATAACTGCCTCACTATACCCAGATGGATGGATGGATAGATAGATAGATAGATAGATAGATAGATAGATAGATAGATAGGCAGGTAGATAGGTAGGTAGGTAGGTGGTTGGGTGGGTGGGTGGGTGGATGAATGAATGGATGGATGGATAGGTAGGTAGGTAGGTGGTTGGGTGGGTGGGTGGGTGGATGAATGAATGGATGGATGGATAGGTAGGTAGATGGATGGATGGATGGATGGATGGATGGATGGACAGACAGTTGGATGGGCAGGTGGGCAGATGGACAGACAGACAGATAATTTTAAAAAAAAATAAGGTGGGGCTGGTGAGATGGCTCAGTAGTTAAGAGCACTGACTGCTCTTCCAGAGGTCATGAGTTCAAATCCCAGCAACCACATGGTGGCTCACACCCATCCATAATGAGATCTGATGCCCTCATATGGGTGTCTGAAGACAGCTACAGTGTACTTACATAAAATAAATAAATTATTAAAAAAAAATAAGGTGGGCCTGATGACACACACCTATAATCTCAGAACTGAGAAAGTATAGGCAGGAGTATCTCTGTAGGTTTAGGTCTGGCCTGGTCTACATAGCTAGCTCAGAGCCAACCAGAGCTATCTAGTGAGATCCTGTTTAAAAAATAAAAAATGCTTCAAAGGCTACAAATAGGGTTTGTGTATATGCTGATAACTGTATCTATATCTGTAGTATAATGTTGCATAATAAAAGATAAATTGTAAACCATTGACTGCACTAGCTTTTTGTCACTGTTACAAACAATAAGAATCAACTCACAGGAGAAAGTCCTTAGGTGGGCTCATGGTTCCCCATGTTTCCTTTTATGGTCACTTTGACCCATCACTGTGGACTCATGCTGAGGTAGAATATCACAACTCATCAGAACAAAGCTTCTTCCAGCAGGGCAGCCAGAAAGGAAGCATGTGACACACACCTTCCATCTCCAGCACCTGGAGACAGAGGCAGACAGATCTTTGTGAGTTCAAGACCGGCCTGGCCTACCTAGCAAGCACCAGGCCAGCTACATCACATCATAGTGAGACTCTGTCTCAAAAACAAGCAAACAATCCACTTTCCAGGGTGCATCCTCCTCTCCCTAGACTGTATCTCCTGTGGTTTCCAGAACCTGACCCTCAGGAGTCTATTCAATCATGAATGACTCAGTGGTTTAACCCCTGTTGAGGAGGAACTCTCATAACCCACTCATGTTCCCAAATCCTTACCTCTGAATGTGGCTGCACTGGAATCTAAGCCTTTAACACATGAGGACATTTCAAATCCAAACTATAGCATTTATATAGTACTGTCAAGATTACATGAAAGGAAAAGATGTCTGTATGAAGACAAGGGAGGCAGAGGTGGGTGCTGGAAAGATGACTCAGAAGTTAAGAGCAAAGGACCTGGGTTCAGTTCCCAGCAGCCACATAGCAGTTCACAACTGTCTGTAACTCCAGTTCCAAGGGATCTGACGCCCTCTTTCAATAGCACCAAGCATGCACATGGTACACAGACATAAATGTGGGCAAAACACCATACATATACAATTAAATTTTTTCAAAGGTGTATGTGTCTGTTTTTTTTTTTAATTAAACACTTAGTTGGGTGTAGTGATACATACTTATAATCCCCGCACTTGAGAGGTGGAGACAAGAAAATGAAGAGTTCAAAACCAGCCTTGGCTATGTGAGGCCCTGTGTCAGAAACAACAACAAACAAACAAACAAAAAACTTTTTAACCAGGCATAGTGGTGCAGGCATGCAATCCTCAGTAAGCTGGGTCAGGAGTACTAGCGTTACACAGCACATACCGGATGTCCTAGTTTCTTTCCTCTCTCTTGCTGTGATAAAACACCGTGATCAGGGCTGGTGAGATGGCTCAGTGGTTAAGAGCACTGACTGCTCTTCCAGAGGTCCTGAGTTCAGTTCCCAGCAACCACATGGTGGCTTACAACCATCTGTAATGAAATCTGATGCCCTCTTCTGGTGTGTCTGAAGACAGCCACAGTGTACTCATATGTATAAAATAAATAAATATATATATTTTTTAAGTTGTTAAAACACTGTGACCAAAAGCAAATTAAGGGGAGAAAGGATTTATTTGACCTGGACTTCCTTTCCAGGTCGTTGTCCTTCACTGAGGGAAGTCAAAAAGCAGAGAGAGAAACCATGAGGAATACTGCTTGATGATATGCTCCCAGGCTCATACCTAGCTAGGTTTTCTCAAACAGCCCAGAACTACCTGCCCCAGAAATGGTGCTCCTCATAGTGGGCTGGGTCCTTTTATGTCGATCGAGACAACACACAGCTACGCCTACAGACCAACCTAATAAGACAATTACTCAACTGAGATTTCTCCAGGTGACTCTAGACTGTGTCAAGGTGACAATTCAGATGACCTAGGACACCAGACTAGCCAAAACTATGCAGCAAGACTTTGTCTCAAATAATATAATAAAATAAAAACTTTTAAAAGTTATGTGAAGAAGCTGGTAGCGGTCTATGAATCTAGGTCAGTGATAAAATAATTCCTTAACATGAGGCCCCAGGTTCAAAATATCAAAATTATAATAAGCTAAACTGTGAGAGTTTGGAGCTTGGCTCAAAGGCAGGATATAGTTCATAGGCCTGTACTCCACCCCAGCAATAGTGACTGATGTTGCTGTTATTAATAAATCATAGAGTCCATCTGGCTCCACAGGCACCTGTACATGTGAACAAATCTTCACATACACATACGCACACACCACACACTCGCTCTCTCTCTCACACACACACACACCGTACCACACACCACACACTTATACATACCCACTGAAATAAAAGTAAAACCAGGCATAGTGGTGCTTGTCTTTATATCCAGCACAGGAGAGCCAGAGGCACACCAATCTCAGTGAGTTTGGAGCCAGCTCCATCTACATAACAAGTTTCAAGCCAGACAAGGTGATGTGGTAAAAGCCTGTCAATAATAATAAATAATAATAATAAATCTTATTCATATATTGTTTTATGTTAATTATATTAAAATATAAATATGTTAATATAGTTATTCTTATATATAATAAGGAAATCAAATAATAATAACAAATCTTTTAAAATAATAGCAGGCTAAAGAGATGGCTCAGTGGTTAAGAGCACTGGCTGCTTTTCCAGAGGACCTGGACTCAATTCCCAGCACCCAGAGGGTGACTCCCAACCATCTGTAACTCCAGTTTTTGTGGATCTGATACTCTCTTCTGGACTCTAGTAGCACCAGGCATTCATATGGTGTGCAGACATATATGCAGGCAAAATCCCACACAATCAAAAATTTTTAATTAATAAGTTAATAATAATATATTCATACATCTTTAAAATTGCAAGTCTGAGCTATCCCATGGAGAACAATTCTCTCTATTTCCTTTTAGAGAAAATAAATCTTTTGCATATAAGACATTAATATCTATTGAACAGCTATTTTATGCTCTATATTTTATATTCTATATGTTAATTCAATGAACCAAATGACATCCTGCGAGTTGACAGGATCAGAGTTGAAGCCCAGTTCTTTCCACTACATCCCCCTAACTACCCAAAGCAATCCTGCAACGTGTGTACCAGAAAGAATGTTAGCGTCTTATATGCATGTTTTTGTGTAATAACCCTGTCGGTTTAAACTGTGTCCTCACTGTTCAAATAAGGCATAAACAGCTAAGGGAGGCTGAGTCGCCGGCACTACAGATACCAAAGTTGGAAACTGGCAAAGTGGAGAGTCTAAAGCAGGTCAGTCAGTGTTGGTAACCATAACCTTGCTGCCATCACCACAATAAGAAAAACCCAGAAACTTTGGGCTTCATACACAGGCTGCCACTCCTGGTACAGCAGCTACATAAAAGGGAGTGTCTTACAGGGAGGAGGTGGGTCCCCAGGCTATCCTGAGCTGGTCAGACTGGCTCCGTCATCATTTTTGTATCTGAGGCCCCAGGCTGGATGAGGTGGAGTTATGCATGGACGTTCATGTGGCCTGGCCTCGGGCCAGCACAGATGTCGTGTCCTCTTGCCAACACTGATGGTTTAGCCTTCCAAAATGTTTTAAGAAACCCTGTTAAGGCTCTCCTAAGGATCCTCAAGGTGGGAGGGAGGGAGCATACCTTCTGTCCTGTGGTGGAAAATCTTCACATCATCTGGGTTGGCATGAGAAAGAGCTATCTAGTCTCTTGGACTGCCTCAAAACCACACAGTAATTGGGCCCCAGAATCCAGAGCCAAGACTGGAGCTTGGTACCAGGACCCAGAGCACACAATACAAGTAAGAACTCAAACTCTCAGAAGCAAGTCCAAGTCAACCTCAGGGTGACCAAATGAGAGGCCCTCAGGCCAGAAAACAGGTAAGGCCTAAGTGCAACAGAGGGTCCAAGATGTGGGACATAGACTAAAGAGCTCTGGGGACAGGGATTTTTGGGAAGTCTACACTGTTGGTGAGATTAAAGATGGACGCATGCCTCTAAGGAACAGTTAGTCACTGTCAGGTACACACATGCTCTAATATGCAGCAGATCCAGTCTTCATAACTCAGCAGACAAATTCCCACACATGGGCCCAAACTGTTCATAAACACTTAAATTAAATATAAAAGTTAAAATATATAAATAAATATATAAATATAAAAAATTAAATATAAAAAAATTAAAAATGCAGCAGAGTGGTGGTGGCACACTCCTTAATCCCAGCACTCAGGAGGCAGAGGCAGGTGGATCTGTGAGTTCAAGGCCAGCCTGCTCTACAGAGTGAGTTCCAGGACAGCCAGGGCTAATACAGAGAAACCCTGTCTCAGGGTAGAAGAGAAGAGGAGAAGAGAGGGAAGGGAGGGGAGGGGAAGGGAGGGGAGGGGACAGGAGAGAAATTGCCCAACAGTCTGAGCTTATGGAAGCATTTTCTCCATCAGGGTTCCCTCCCTCCCTTCAGCTGACTCTGGCTTGTGTGTCAAGTTGATATGAGACTAGCCAGTGTAACAAGAGAAACCCACTGGCTATGGGCATGTGGAAATTCTGTGGCAGTTTCTTATACTTTTCTACATTTTTTTCTTCTTTAGCCAGTATGGATGCTGGGAACAGAATATGGGCCATCTAGAAGAACAACTAGGGTTATTAACCACTGAGCCACCTCTCAAGCCTACTATTTTAAATGTCTTTTCTTTGACATTTAACATCTGCCATGTCCTCTGAACCAGTCCCATGGCATGGTTGATGGCAGCTCTCTGAGAGTCTATAGAAAGGTCGCCTAAGCTGGAATTATGCCTCACCAACTCACAACTTCTATTAAGGCAGAGACAGAGAGAACCCTCAGCCTGATAACACCGAATCTTTGAGGTCACCCTATTCCCTTGACCTTCAATTTACCACTAAGCCATATGTTGGGGCTCAATGGCTCAGGCCATTTGTATCAGACTGAGGCTTGCTAAAGGCAGGACTGGGACTGGGCCTCTCCCTGTGGCATGTTGGCGTCCTACAGAGATAGGCAACAGAGTGATGTTCTGGACACTGTGACCTACTTTCTCCTGAAACAGGAGGTGAGATGTCTCTAACCCTTTGCAGACACCTAAGGAGAGGGCAGAAGGACTGAAATGGGTCAAAGGAGAAGGAAAAGCAAGACCTGGAGAAGATAGAGAAGCTAGCTTGTCCCTAAGGCAATGTACCAATCCACCTGACCTTGAGCTTTGTAGCTAGAGGCCTCAGAGAGTATGTGGAAGTGGAGACAGACCCCAGCCTGGCCAAGGTAGAGAGTCCATCAGTCCATCTCCTAAATAGCTGGGCTATGTTCTCAGTGGTAAGCTAGAAAAAAAAATGTCTGTCCTCAAAACAGCAAGGGAAATGGCCCACATCCAACTTGGAAAATAAAGGAGAGAAAAATGTTTTTTACCCTTACATAGACCATAGCTATCCATGATGTTGAATTTCATACACAAAAGGCCAAAGCCCTCATGTGCTTTCAGAGGGAAAGAGTTAACTCTCAGAATATCGAAGGCTGAATAAGGTCAAGGCTTCTGAGGACAGAACAGCAGAGGCTGACTTCCGGCCTCTGTGAACACACATACTTACACACACATGCACACACACACACAAATATACATATGTTTGTAAAAAGAATATCTAAGGTTGCGAATGTAGTGCAATGGTACACTGGCAGGACACTTGCCTCACATGCATGAGGCCCTACATTAGAGCTCCAGGACATACATGACCACACACACACAGACACATACACATGCAACACAACACACACACTACACACCATTCACATTCACACATACACCACATACACAACACACCACTCACATATACATCACACACCACATATACCACACACATACCACACATACCATACACCACACACACCACACACCATACACATATACCACATATACACCATACACACATACACCACATACACACACCACACATACATCATACACATACATACCATAAACATATATACACCATACACATATACACCACACACATATACATCATACACACATATACCACATACACACACCACACACATCACACACACACTATAAACATAAACACCATACACATATACACCACACACACATCACACATGCCATACACCATATACTACTCACACATACACCATACACATATACACCATACACACACACACACCACATACACACACACCACATACTACACACACACACACACACCACATCCACACAGGAAGAGTATGCTGCATATTAGAGCATGTGTGTACCTGACAGTGACTAACTGTTCCCTAGAGGCATGGATTCCTCTCTGAGAAAAGCCACCTCAAGATGTCACACAGAGTCACGCTGGCTAATATCAGAAACACAAGGAGTCCTATGGATGTCATAGAAGAAAGCCAAGACAAGATAAGCAATAGAGTCACATACAAGTAACAAAAGGTCAGGTGGTATAGTGTCACATACAAGTAACAGGCCACGCGGTACAATGTACAAGTCTAAAAACTTAGACTTTACATATATTTGTTACTTTCTTCATGATAAAATACCATGACCAAGACAATCTGTAAAAGGAAGAGTTGATTTTTGGCTTATAGTTCCACAAAATTAAGAGCCCATAATGACAGAAGGGAGGCCTGCACAGCCATCACGGTGGCAAGAGCCTGAATCTGAGAGCTCGTATCTTGAAACCACGAGTAGAGACCGTAAACTAGGAACAGATGAAGCTGCTTACTCTCAAAGCCCACGCCCGCGATGATGCACTTCCTCTTGCAAAGCTAAGCAACCTAAACCTCCCCAAACAGCACCACCAACTAAGGACCAAACAGTCAAACGCCCGAGACCTGGGGGACATTTCAGGTTCAACTGACACATTCTAGAATGGAAGTGTTTCAGTGGAAGAATAAGATAATCTGTCTTATAAATGAAAAGAAAAATCACTTTGGCTTCTGCTCTTAGAATATATGAATGGAACAGAAAGACCAGACAGAGCACGACTTTGGGAAGGCAGGTGAAAAAAAAAAAAAAAAAAAAAACAAAACCCGACTGCAGCTCCGGGAAGACAGGAGGTGAAAGGTGAGGTCATGTTTGGGGTGTGTCGGCATACACAGCAAATTCATGCCTGATGTTGGCTGAATCCAAGAAACCACCGTGATGCCAAGGCTTTTAGCCTGAGAGACTGGCAGGAAGGAGTTAATGTTGACTGAAATGAGGAACAGGGACAGGCACGGACGGACGGACAGACGGTTTGAACTCACTGAATCTGAGACATCTATAGGTCAAAGGAAATCGTCAAGTTCACAGTCAGATGCATGGAATCCAGAGGAATGGCTCAGCTACAGATCCAAGTTTGGGACAGAATCATGTAGACTGTGTGTGTGTGTGTGTGTGTGTGTGTGTGTGTGTGTGTGTATGAAGCCACACGGCCAAATGAGCTCATCAAAGGAAGTGTGAACAGAGCAGAGAACCAAGTCCTGAGCACCGGCTCATCCGACAGTCAGAGGTCAGGGGTCAGGGGTCAGAGGTCAGAAATAGGGCGTGGCGGCTGGGAGGGAGCAGCCAGTACGGATGAAAGAAGACCTGAGAATCTGAGGCCCTGCAAGCCCCGCCAAGGAGGTGTGTGGAGGAGGGTGTACATGTTTCCAACTGTTAGGGGCTGGGTCAGTGGAGCAGGACTGAGCACCAGTCACTGATGAGAGCAGCCCGAGGTGGTGAATGAGGCAAGAACTTGGCTATCCGGAGAAAATCACCACCCACCAGAGAAGATCAAAACTTGTCTGAAATGCTGTGTGTGGGCAAAGACATGGAGCAAATGAAACTTTGACATGCTCCCTGTGAGAGTGTGGATTGGTGCAACGTTTTTTAGGAAAACCCTTTGACATCGAAACTAAAGGTAAACATACATAATCTGTGGCCCATGATTCCCTTCCTGGGTGTGTGTCCCAAGCAAGCTGCACATGTGTTCACCAAAAGACATGAATTAGAGTTTTCAAAGCATCAGCATAGCAGCCCCAAACTGGAAATAACCCACCAGCAACAGGTCAGATAATACAGTCACACAGCGACACAGAATCCAGCACTGAGAGCAAGCCAACCGTGCTATATGCAACCACATAAATGAGTCGCCACTACTGATAGCCTATAATAAAGTCATGGGCTGGGACCCAGGGGTAGAACGCTATCATGCATAGGACCCCAGGTTCAATCCTCAACCCCACACTAAAAAATAATTAAAGATACAAGTCAAGCATGGTGGTTTGCCTATCATGCCCAATACCCTAGGTTCAATCCTCAACACTGCACCAAAAAAAAAAAAAAGGAATAAATAAATAAATAAATAAAAATAAATATAAGCCAGGCATGGTGGCACATGCCTTTAGTCCCAGCACTCAGGAGGCAGAGGTGGGCAGATCTCTGATTTTGAGGCCAGCCTAGTCGACAAAGAGAGTTTTAAAAAACAGTTCAAAAGGAATATAATCTGCATAACTCGTTTAAACTTCAAACTCATGTAAGACTATTATACACACATACATCAGCAAAGCCTTGTACAGTACGTTAAGCTGGGTATGGTGACGCATGCCTATAGTCCTCATACTTGAGGCTAAAGCAGGAGGAGTCAGAATTCAAGGCCCGTCTGGGATACATAGTGAGACTCTATCTCAAAAAAAACCAAACAAGCAAAATGCACATTAAGATTCATAGCAGTGAAAAAGGAGGTCATGAATTTAAAAAACAGCAAGGAGGGGTATATGGGAAGGCTTGGAGGGAGGAAAGAAAAGGGGAGATGATGTAATTATCATCTCAAAAATAAATAGTGGGGGGCAGGGAAGGGAAGAGTCATAGCAGAGCTAGTCACAATAGCCAAAGGTAGAAAGGGCCCAAGTGTCTGTGAACGGGTGGGGAAAGGTGGTACAGCCATACGATGGAACACTAGTCAGCCGTTACAAGGAATGAAGCGCTGAAACCTTCTACAACACGGAAGGACCTTGGAAATACTAAGCTGAAAAAGAGAAGTCAGACACAAAGGCCCTGCAGCCAAGATGATTTGGTTTCTGTGAGGCATCGTGCAGACAAGTTCACAGAGCTAAGAAGCACCTTTGTGGCTGCTGCAGGCTGAGTGAACAGGGGCTGGAGAGGGACTGGTGCTAATGCATAGGCTCTCCCTTCTAAGTGATGCCAACATGCTGAGGTTAGGAGCCACGGAGGTTTGCCCAGCGCTGAGAGGGTACCGAGTGCCACCCTCTACATTATAAAATGGTTGCGATGGTAAATGATTTATGGTACATGTATTTCACAAAGAGATTTATGGCATAATAAATCAGAACCTAGTTACCCAGGGCAAAGAGAGGGGTGCAGGATCCTGGGGTGCTGGCCATATTATTTTATAAAATCTGGGTAGTTGTGACGTGGACAGGTTCACTTTATGATGATTCATTGAAAAGGACTCTTGCTTTGTCTTGTTTTCAGGCAGAGTCTCCTGGGCTAGGTTTGAACTCACAGCATTCCACCTGCCTCAGCCTCCTGGATGCTGGGATTGTAGGTGTGAATTACCGCACCCAGCTGAGCACAGGCAATCCTTTCTTCTAAAGATCTTTAGTGTTTTATTTCCATGTATGTGTCTCCCTGTGTGCATTCCTCCTGTGGTGGGGGTGCCTGCAGGAGCCAGAGGAGAGTGTCAGATCCTCTGGAGCTAGGGTTACAGGTGGCTGGGAACTGCCCAGTGTGGGGGCTGGGAACTGAGCAAGGGACCTCTGAGAGAGCAGCAAGCCCTCTTCACCACCTCGTCATCCCTCCAGCCTCTCCAGTACAAACAATTCTTAAGGAATTTTGCTCTTGCCAGGAAAGTGGACGATAGTTATAGGAAAACATGGAATTTAGGGAAGGCTGTTTAAGATAGAAGATAAAATAGTATTTTTTTCAATTATTTATTTATACAATATGGCATAACTGTGTCATGCCAGGTCAGAGAACAACTTGTAAGAATGGTTCTCAAGCCGGGCAGTGGTGGAGCGTACTTTTCATCTCAGCACTCAGGAGGCAGAGGCAGGCGGATCTCTGAGTTCGAGGTCAACTTGGTCTACAAAGTGAGTTCCAGAACATCCAGGACTACACAGAGAAACCCTGTCTTGAAAAACCATTGAAATGATGATGATGAAGAGGAGGAGGAAGAGGAGGGGGAAAAGGAGGGGGAGGAGGAGGAGGGGAAGGGGAAAGAAAGGGGAAGGGAAAGGGGAAGAGGAGGAGGAAAGGGAAAGGGAAAGGGAAGGGGAAGGGGAAGGGGAAGGGGAGGAGGAGGAGGAGGAAGAAGAGGAAGAGGAAGAAGAAATTGTTTTCTCCTTCCGCTATGTAGCTCTGAGATACGTGCTTTCATCTGATGTGTCATCTCGCTGCCCCTGTAATAGTATTTTTATGCACCTAATAATGTGACAGGGGAGGGTGAAACAAAGGAAACAAGAATCACACATGGAGAAAAGTAGGCTCTCCCACAGAAATCCATCTACAGAAACAAGCAGAAAGCTGAGTCTCACAGCACCTGTTTTAGGGAGAAGGGAGACCAGTGTTTTAGTCCTCAGAAGTATATCTGGGGTTTATATTGGGTTTATTATTCCCCAATTTACTGATGCATCATCTCAGACTCCAAGAGGAGTTTGATGAAGGTCAAATATCCAGAGGTGGAAGTGGAACCATGTCTCTCTGGTTCTAGCTGAACCACACTGAACTGCCTATGGGCCTCAAAACCCTCAAACAATGTCGCAGACTTTTAGAGGCAGTTCTCTGAGCTTATAAGGACTCTGGGACCCAGTGAGCAAGTCTGCTTTGCCCTATGGCCTCATCAACATCTCTAACCATAATGGAGAACTTTATCTGCATACAGTCCTCATTCTCCATCTTTCCAGGCTGGAGGATTCTCACTGAGGAGGCTGTCTCCATGGTAAAAGCCCTTCATCACTCTGGTATCTGGACCTCTTCCAGTTCTATTACATCTTTCTTGGAATGCAGAGGCCATGACAAAAGGCTCCATGCTGGCTTCCATTTTAAAAAGCCCTTTACAAGGACGAATGAGAGCCTCTTTATATTCAAGATGATGGTCAGCCAAGCCACGGTTTGCCCAAGGGCGCACAAAGTGTCATCAGTAGCGCTGATTGAGAATCCCAGCTGTCATCCTTCCTCAGTACCTGCCTGTGTGCAGGACTCCGGATGACACAGGGTGTCAATCACAACACACTCAGCAGTAAGGGAGGAGGGGACTGTGTCAGACTGGCACGGAGCCATCAGGAGGATGTTAGTAGATTCCAAGTGTTGCCAGCTTGACGGAGGCTCTGTGACGTAATCACAATGGCATTCCTCTGACTTGCCATGTATAGAAGTTACAGTGGGATAGCCTTAGAATTATGTCTACTGCCTAAACCCCCAAACCTGTAAGTATGACTTCATTTTGAAAAGGGGTCCTTTCATGTATATTAAGGATTTTTTAGAGCATCTTGGAGTACTCTAGTGGGCCCTAAATCCAACAGCAAGCATTCTTATAAGCGAAGCCAAACACAGAGGGGAGAGTCCCATGATCACACGCCCTGGGTAGTGAGGAACAAGCAGCTGTGAGCAGAGGAATGTAGGTGGCCCCAGAAGCCCAAGTACACAGTGCCCAGCCTCTCCTCAGAAGCTTCTAGGAGCACAGCACTGCTGGTCCCATTTCCTTACTGTGCTTTCCAGAACTTAGTGTCTTAAAACCAACTAGCTTCTTGATAACTTGTTTGGACAAGTCTAGGCAAAGAATGGAGGGACCAAAAACTATGGTTCTGGGAGTTAACTTAGTGCTAGAACCCTGTGCACTGCCCCTGTGTCCAGGAGTGTGCTTGGCTGTTCCCGACACCCCGGGGGCTTTATATGTTAAGTCTCCAAGAGAAGGAAATGTGAGAGGGGCACCAAGAATGTCCATCCCAGGTGCCACATGAAGAAAAATACCATCCGTGAGTATCTGAGAGAAGAGAGAATGAGAGTAAGAAAGGCCATGGGTGACCTTCACAAGCTCCAAGGACAGGGCTGCACAGTCCTGGGGAGCCACCATGCTCTGCGAGCACACGTGTAGAGTGTTACCTTCCTGAACTAGAGCTGTGACATGCTCTTACAAATGAGATCATTTACCGGGCACCCGAGCCTGACCTCCTCACACAGGCAGCCTGTCCCCACTCCCGCCATTTCTACCTTCTAGAAATAGCTCCAGGCTGTCTTCCTCCTTCTTCCTCCACTAGAGCTGTTACCTTCATTGAGGTCATCATCTCTCTAACTATGGTCCCCAACCTTAGCTTCTTCCCAAGCATCTCCCGAGAGCGAACTCCCCGCCCCCAGATGACATTCCTGCTAAAGTCCTTCCATCTGTGGCATAACTTCAAGATTTCCTGCTTCTTGGCGTTACCCCTCACTGTGTGCCCTGGCCTCTCCAATTCACAAGGTCTCTCGCACTTAGGAGTCTTAAACACATAGGTCCCTTGGCTTGGATGATGCCCCCCAACCACCGCTTGCCTAAGTCCTCAAGGACTCAGCTTAGAGGCTGTCTGGTCCCTGGAGGGGTCTCCTTGACCTTCCACTCCCCTCTCAGCTTCACCTTTCCCCCACAGAGCCTTGGCTCATGCCAACAACTCTATGGCATTGTGTGTGGCATCATTCTGTGTTCCTTTAAGGCAGGCATGTCTCCTCCTTCTTCACCCTGTGTCTACAGTACACAGAGGAGCTCGAGGGCAATTGATGGGGGAGCTTAAGATCAGCAGCTCAAAGCAAGCTCAAGGCTAGTCCAGGCTACTGAGACCCGATCTCAAAGGCAACAAACATAACTAATAGCAAACTCACAACACCAGATTCCCTTGCCTTATCTGAAATAAAACTCACCCTAGATTTTTGCCAAATTTAAATGCTTCCCACCTTAGAAAAATAAAAACATGGTCCCTGAATTCGGAATCAGACATGAGCTATACCCTGTTTGTGAACCTTGGCCAGCTGTTTCACCACCCAAGCCTCATTTTCTCTTTCTATAAAATGGGAATTATAAACACTACTTCCTGGGACTAGGGATGTAGCTCAGTTGGCAGAGGGCTTGCTTGGCATGCACAAAGCCTCAGGTTCCACCCCCATACACAGCCTGTCATAGTTAGGTTTCTATTGATGCTGAGAACTCACCAGAGTTTGTCAACAAGGAAGAAGCCGATGAATAAAGTCATCTTGAACCACCATCTGGAGACTGCAGAGTCAATGTGCCTTTGCTGCCACCAGCTGGACGATGGGGATAAAGCCACAGCAGCAGCGGAGAGACATTCAAGGGCCTGCCTCTGTTGCCAAACATATGGCTCTCACTTGTATCTGCCACTTTTATTCAACAGCTAATGAAAAGTTGTCAGAGCAGATTGCTCCAGAGATCAAAACTACCTCATCAGGGAAAAAGTAAAGAAGAAAATGAAGCATGATACAACATTCCAAGAATGGGAGAGCGTCTCCTGGGACAGCTTCTCTCTGACATGAATGGAAAGACCAATGAGGCAGCCCTGTGAAGGAGGGAGAAGGAAATATCTCCTTTAGAACCTATGGCCAGATGTGGCCCCAAAGGCCACCGGAAGTGTAGATCCCGTCCTCCTCACCAATATAAAGTAGGATCTAGTCATCCAGAACCAGCTTCATAGAAACTGCTGGAACCCAGGAGGCAAATGTCTCCAAAGGTCTTGGTTTTGTGACCTGACTTGCTAAGTCAACAAAGTGGGAGGCAGCCCAGCCTCTCACTGTTCCCTTACACCCTGCAACCCTGTGGTTCTTCTTGGCTTGTCACACTTACATACATTAGTGCACACTGAGCACACATGCCTCCAAATCCATCACTGTAATTTGGACGGGGCTTCTGCCCTAGACTGAGGAGTCAGGATCCAAATGGACTATGGCCAGATCATTTCTTATTTCTCCCTATTCCAACCATCCTGTAAAAGCTGGAGCTAAGAATGCAAACTTTGAAAAATCAAGGGCAGTGTAGGACTGAGATGTTTACTTAGCCAGGAGTTTGCTTCCCAGAGAGGCAGACTCAGATTTCTTCCTGCAGCTGGGCTTAGTGGAGTCCAGCCAGTTGCTTCTGAGAAAGGAAAGGCCCTGGTTGGCCCAGGCACACAGGCAGCTTGGAGGAACACCACCCTGCCAGGGTTTCCTGGTGACTGACTGCCATTCTAAAGTGGCACCAAACTTAGTTAGAAATGGGAGGAAGAACCACACTCCCCAGGTTTCTCAACAAGAAAGCCATAAATCAGAAACGAGGGTGTATTAAAGTATCAAAATGGGCCATCGAGACAGCTCGCAGGCAGAGGTGTCTGCACACCACAGGCCTGCTGACTTGAGTTTAATCCCTGAATCCCATAAAGTGACAGGCTGGATAATGGACTCCTGAGAATTGTCCTATGACCTGCATACATGTGCCACTGATAGGCAGAAAGACAGACACATACATGCATGCACACACACACACTTTATAAAATTGATAAAATTATATACAAAATTACCTATATAAAATGTAAATAGCCAAGACAAGGATTGTAGCTCATCAATAGAATACATCACCACGCCACACCGCCACACCACACCACACCACACCACACCACACCATCACCACACCACCACCACACCACACCATCACCACACCAGCACACCACACCATCACCACACCACACCACACCACACCACACCATCACCACACCACCACCACACCACACCATCACCACACCAGCACACCACACCATCACCACACCACCACACCACCACACCACCATCATCACCACCACCATCACCACCACCACCCCTGATTCATGGTACACCCTCTCTAAGCACATGCCTGGAGAAAATTCTTGGTTAAAGATAGTGTTTAAATAAAACCTTCTCAGGGCTAGACCAGTAGCTCAGCAGTTAAAAGCATTTGCTGCTTTTGCAAAGGACCCAGGTTCGGTTCTTAGCACAGACCTGATGTCTCACAGCCCTCTGTAACTCCAGTTCCAAGGGCTCTGACACCTTCTTCTGGCCTCAAAGGCACCAAGCATACGTGTGTTGTGCATGCATACACACAGGCAAAATACTCATACATTTTTTAATGTAATTTAGAAGAAGAAGAGGAGGAGGAAGAAGAGGAGGAGGCAGACTAACAGTTTCTCCTCCAGGTGTAGAGGCCATCTCCAAGCTTCAGGGGGACCTCTGGCTTGAGGCCAGGCCGAAGCCAGATTCTACCCTGTCCAAAACAAGGATTCTTTTCATCTGTTCCCTACAGTTCTCTGTTCCTCAGTGGCCTGCAAGCTTCTGTCCTCCTATTTCCTTTTTTTCTATCCCTTCACCATAACTCCCCAGCCTGGTTCACACTTGTGACAGAAGCTAGGTAGCAGTCACCACTGCCCTGGTCAACAGCAACAGTGGCAAAGGTGCAGCTGGGGTGACCCCAGGGACTCCCCAGCCCCGATCCATGACACTATTGTGCAACAGCACTCAGCAACGCAGCACAAGGTGTCCTTTAGGGTCCTCTTCCTTGGCCTCCCTGTCTAAGACAGCCCCCTCCTCCTTAAGAGTCCCTTCTCAGTTTGGCTTGTGTGGCATCTGTGCTTACCTGGTTCTGCCACAGCCTGCCATTGTGACCAGAGCCTTCTACATACCCACAATTCTTCACTCCTCCATAAATAATCTCAAACTCTGAAAATGCTGAGACTTCTAGTAAAAACCCCCAAATCTCTCTCCACCTCCAGCACCTCCTCCCTCTACCCCTTGGTTTCAGACACTTAGACACAACTGCCAGTTGACTGTTTAGCATAGATGACTGCAGCCAGGGAGAGGGAGGGTTGCTAACTTCCAGTAGTTGAAAGATAATAGGACCACAGGCTGGACTGGGCCAATGCAGCCCAATAGAATGAAGACTTTTCTAATAGCTAGCACCACGCAGCCATGATGGCTTCCTCTGTGGGGAAAAAAAAAAGCCCTGTGCCTGAAGCAGGCAGAGACGTGCAGACAGCACAGGCCAAAGTGAACAACATACATGTTTAAACTACACACACACAGAGAGAGAGAGAGAGAGAGAGAGAGAGAGAGAGAGAGAGAAGGAGGAGAGAGAGAGAGAGAGAGAGAGAGAGAGAGGAGACAGAGGGAGAGGGAGAGAGAGGAGGAGAGAGAATGAGAGAGAGAAAGAGAATGAGGGAGAGGGAGAGAGAGAGAGGAGGAGGAGAGAGAATGAGAGAGAGAAAGAGAATGAGGGGGAAAGAAGGGGAGGAGAGAGAGAGAACTTGTGCCCATTCTTCACAAGCATTTGTTAGAAAACAATTTACTCAGTTAACTGATAGGATTCTCTGAATCTTTTCGGTTGTCAAGGAGGCTTGTCAAGAAGGCACAGGTGGCTTATCTTGGTGGACCACAAACTAGCCAGGGTATGTGGGGTTAATAAGGCTACCAGACTTGTGTGTGTGTGTGTGTGTGTGTGTGTGTGTGTGTGTCCCTGTTCACAGCTTACCATGTGATCCTAGAGAAGTCTTGTACTCTCAGCTTTAAAGTGAGGTAAGTTAGCCACCGACCATTATGTATACTAAATAAGCCTTTTTCCCCTTACTAAAAACATCTGGGTATGGCAGTGCACTCCTTTAATTCCAGCAACTTGGGAGGTTGAGGTAGGTGGATCTCTGTGAATTCAAGGCCAGCGTGGTCTACATAGTGGACAGCCAGGACTGTGTAGAACAAATCTGTCTCAAAAACAACAAAACAAAACAAACAACAAAAAATAGTGGCTTCACATAATTAGAAGTGTTAAAAGATTAAGTAAAAAGATGAATTTCATGCCAATTAAGGATGATAAAATTGCTGCCTTAATTAACTTGCCACTTAGTGTCTGAGCCAACAGTCCTTGAAAACTAAGTAAATATTCCATTTTCCCATCAGTAGAAATAGCTAGTGATCACCCACAAACTCACCAGTATCTGCTGGATTCTAGTCCCTGTTCAACAGCGCCAAATATACAGGGGCAAAACAGGGTTTCTCTTCTTTTCTTTTCTTTTCTTTTCTTTTCTTTTCTTTTCTTTTCTTCTCTTTTCATTTCAGAACTGATTTTATTTGGGTAACTGACTGAAGGATTCTCATTTGTAACCAAGATGGAATTCACAGTATGTTGTTCCATTCACACTTAAAAAAATATCTCTCTATGTACAAGACTTTGCAAAGAGATGTAAACATACATTATTTTCCAAGTACACACCTCCTTTCTCCCCGGAGGGGAGGGGATAGCCACCTGGCAAGGCAGCACCCCCAGATGATGACAATAGAGGATGGAGTTACAAGCTAAGTGGGGACTCACCTCACTCACCTACTAGGGGCTACAGAGAGAAGCCACAGAATGGAAAGACACTAGCAGACAGGAGGACATGGATACCAAAAGTTAGTTCCCAGGAAAATTAGGCACTGATATCTAGAGGGTCAGTCACTCCTTCCTGAGGTATTAACTGAGCCAATGTGGCTGCTTAACATCTTCTCTAGTAGAAAGTAAGCCAGTGCAGGACAAGTAAGCAGTCGGCATCGGAGACTGGATGTGACCACAGCACAACAAGCACTGCCCAGGGTACACAGTTCATCCCAGGGGCCTGCCCTCCCTCACTGCAACTGTCTAACATTTAATCTGTCTAACTGCAGAAGCGTGAGACTCAGGAGGCTTTGCCATCCAGGCCTAGAAAGGAGCCCAGAAACTCTTGCCTCTGGAGCTGATCTAAGCCTAGGCCACTAGAATAGCTGCCACCTTCAAGCACCCAAGATGGATGTCCCAGTGATAGGAAGAGAAGCCATGACCACTGCAGACCCATATCTCAGTCCCTGTGATTTTAATGTGCTCATGCCTGGCAATTTCTAGCAGGTCTCCAGTCCTAGGGACTCCAAATTCAGGGCTTCTTGCACCCTACTTTTTTACCTTGGGATGTATGTAAATGCATTTTATGTGTTCTTGTGTATTTATGTACAGGTATGTATTGTGTATATATGGGAGCCCATGAAGGCCAAAAGGACGTCATCAGATTGCTCCGGAACTAGAGTTACAGGAAGTTGTAAACTGCCAGGCGTGGATGCTAGAAACCAAACTGGAAGAGGAATAGGCGCTCTTAACTTCTAAGCCATCTCTCCAGAGCATAGAATAGTCTAAAAACAAACAAAAACAAACAAATAAACAAACAAACAACCCCATAAGCTTGGCTAGAATTAGAGTCATAACAGTTTGGAGCCACGGGTGCCTCAGGCTTTACAGCAGGCAGGGAACACATTCAGGGCGAGGCAAGAACGAGACTTGAATCATCCCTATTTTGGTAACCAGTGCTGGGCCAAGACTTCTTGGAGTCTAACATTATTAGCTCATATTTAAGCATAGTGCAATTTTGGAAAAAAAAAGTTTTAGAAAACAATTAACTCAGTCCTGTGGGGACAATGAAGTCTAAAGACATTTACACTGCAGCCCTTAACAAAATGCACACAGCCTCGCTGTCAGATGGGTTCTGTTGACTTAGAAACGGTGTTCTAGATGAGGGTCTAGAGAGAATGACTGTGGTAAACACATGGCCTGGCCCTAAGATAGCACTCAGGCAGCTGTAAAGTACAAGTGACATCTCTCTCAAGGATGAGTTTTCTAACCTAGAGATGATGCTGGAGGTTTTGGGGGGAAAGGGTCTGGGATAAGCAAAACATAAATTCTGAGAGAGATGGGCGGAGCCTGGCTTATCAGAGAGCAAAGGTGGTAACTACATCCATTCCCAGCATTTCAGGAGGAAGCAGCTAAACATCTTCCTTTGAAGGATGCCTGTGTTCTCCAGTGTATGTTCTCCAGTGTGTGTGCATGCAGACTTTCTGCCCTTTACAGTAACTGTAAAGTTTGTGTGTGTGTGGAAAGCAGGAACTCTTTATCCTGCTTTAAAGGTAAACCACAGTCAGCCGTGGGGCTGGTAAGATGGTTCAGCAAAGGCTCCTGCCACCCAGCCTGCAGACAAGTTCTTTCCCCATTATCCACATGGTGGAAGGAGAGAAACAACTCTCACTTTGTCCTTAGACCTCTGTACTCTTGGGCATCCACGTACCCACGCACATACAAATGTAAATAAATAAAATGTAAAAAGTTAACCAGTCAGTTGGCGTTGGAGAAAATGCTCTGCAGTTAAGAGCACACACTGCTCTTGCAGAGAACCCGGGTTCAAACTCAGGTCCTCAGGCTCGTCAGCAAGCACCTTTACCCACTGAGCGATCTCACTGACCACTTCTTGTCTCCTGGTACCTCTTGGCTCAATGCTACTAGAGTAACACTTGTCTGTGAGGCCACTAGACAAAACACTAGTCTCCTATATCTTTTTTTTTTTTTTTTTCAATTTAAAGTGAAAATAATTTAACCCCAAGCTTATTTGATAGTGGATACTAACTTTTTTGTTGCCGAGTTGTTTACATGAACCTGGAGCTTGACACTCACTCGGGTCTTGTGCATGATAGGAAAGCACACTGAACCCCTGAAGGTTTTTTTCTTTTTAAAGTAATGAAAATGGTCATTAGGATTAGCTTGTAATGTGAAGTTAGTGTTACTTTGCTTTCCTTCCTTTGGCAGGGTCAAGGCCTGAAATGTTTGTGGTACAGGGGAGAAGGGAATGATTAGGTGTTTTCTATAGTGAAAAGCAGTGGTGGCACATGCCTTTAATCCTAGCACTCAGGAAGCAGAGGAAGGGAGATCTCTGAGTTCAAGGTCAGCCCCGTCTACAGAGTGAGTACCAAGACAGCCAGGGCTACACAGAGGAACTCTGGCTCGGAAAAAAAAAAAAAAAAAGAAGAAGAAGAAAAAAAGGATGAGGAGGAGGAGGAGGAGGAGGAGGAGGAGGAGGAGGAGGAGGAGGAGAAGGAGAAGGAGAAGGAGAAGGAGAAGGAGAAGGAGAAGGAGAAGGAGAAGGAGAAGGAGAAGGAGAAGGAGAAGGAGAAGAAGAAGAAGAAGAAATTGACTTTTTGCTTCTCCTCAGTAGGTATGTTTATTTCCTTGAATACTCACTCTCTGGAACATTTACTACCTTTTGTTTTAGAATGTATTCTGTTTGCATAGAGAGCTACTTTCTCAGAGAAACCTTGTCAAACTTCACTAGGCTTAACTCTATGAGGTCATTTTAATATTTAATGGAAGAGAAAGGTGGCACCATGCACAAGCTAGGTGTCTAGACTGAGTGAAAAAGAAACTGGACTGGCAAGATGGCTCAGTGGGCCACGGTGATTGTTGCCAAGTGTGATTACTCAAGTCAACCCCAAAGGCCACCTGGTAGGAGAGAAGTGCCCTGGATGAGTTGTCCTCTGACCTCCACAGGTGTCTAAACTTTTCAGGAAAAAAAAAAAATTGCTGTGCCTTGTTATCTCTTAACAAAAATTCTTACTTTCTAAATCAATAAAAATAGAAACCAACTTTAAAAAGCCAAAATTATGTATAAGACATATCAATATAAATAATCCCAGCCTGAGGCAGGAGGATCACTAGAACTAGAGACTGTCTATAAGTAAATAGGGTCAGCACATATACACATAAAAAAGTCCTAAAGCACAAAGGCAAACAGCAGCCAGCCTCCTCGGTGAGTGGACAGCATGCTCCTCTCACAGATCGCAGGTACATGATGCCCTGTCCACCTCCACAGCAAAGCCTTCCTCTTCTAAACGAGGGCCCTTCCCATGAGCGAGTGTAACTACGGGTGCTCTGGAATCCACTGTTAAGAATCTAATGAGGGAAGGTCTTAAAACTGATAAACCACAGGTCTGCTCAGGTCCTTACTAAACCCTGGGCTGACCTCCCCCCAAGAGAGCAGCCAAACAGCCTACAGTGCTCTTGGGTTATCCCAGCGCTTACAGAAACATTGTTTGGTTGATGCTTTTAGAAATATGATTGGACATCTCTCTGCAACAAAATGCTTTGTCTTAAACAAGGCCACTAATTGCCAAGTCCTGCAGTCCACAAGGGGAGCCTCATAGAGATTTCAATTCAGGGTCACTGACATGCCATTAAGCCAAAGGGCCTTATCCTAACAGAAGACAAATGCTTGTATTTAATTTTGTTCTTCAGTTCTGCCTTTTGACCTCAAAGAGATCACTAAGGGTGAGTGTGAATGAAGGGGGAGTTAGGAGACCAGAGGTGCAGGGAGAAGGTCCAGTCCTAACAGGCCTCCCCACAGGCCTCCTGCCTTCTGGGAAGCTGGAATGTACATTGTTAAATGGCTTCACAAATACTGGGATAAAGCCTGGAGCAAGACAATGGATTTCTAAGTAGAGTGCTTTAGTGATGCCAGGGACCAGGGTGGGAAAGGAGCTAGCCTAAAAAGGCATGGCGTTAAGACTGTAGTAGTCACAACAGCTCTAAGCAGTAAGTGACGCTCAAAGCACAAGGTCTGAAGGCAGACTGGCTGGGTTCAAATCTGTTCTGCCAATTACTAAATGTGGAACTGAGCTGCGATTTCCTTAGCTGATTCTCCAGCAACTTAGCCTTACAGGACCCAGCAAAACTACCTCCAAATGCACACCCCAAGGAACTGAAGACAGCGTCAGACAAAACAAGGACATTCCAGATGTCTGTCTGTCCACTGATGGATGAAGAACAACCAACAAAATGTGGTCCATCTAATGAGGGAAGCATTCATCTGCAGAAAGGAATGAAGCGCTGACACATCCTGCAACATGAATGAGACTCAAAACTATGCTGAGGCTGAAAGGAGCCAGACACAAGAAAGCATCTACTACACGATCCCATTTATAGTCAACTCACGTTTTCCTACCCAGAATAGGCAAATGGATGGAGATGACATGCAAGTGAGTGACAGCAGGCTCAGGAGAAGGGAGTGGAGTAACTACCAATGCACAGGAGTTGTTTTTGGAGCAGTAAAATGTTCTGGAACCAGGTGGTCACAATGGCCAAAGAACAAGTCCACTGTGACAGATGCCTCTGGAATGTACATCCCACCCAAATGGTCAATGACAGATTTATGGTTACTCATCTTTTGCAACAATCAAAATTATCTTTAGCTTACTCTGTGCCTCAGTTTCCTCATCTGTAAAATGGACATAAGGTTGTTGGAAGAGTCTGGCTGAGTTTTTTTTTTTTGTTTTTTAAAGAAAAAAGGTGAAAAAAAAAAAAAAAAACCCACAGAAGTCCCCTGGCAGTGAGTACCTAGCAAGAGTAAAATGCCATGCATGAGAGTTTTCTTTGAGGTTGAGAATGCTTTCAAATCTGTCTGGCCATGTGTACCCATGGAGCACATGAAATGTGGCCAGGATTTCACACTGTAGTTATAGTTAACAAATTCACACAGGATTTATGGCTACTGGCTACTGAATTGGACAGTACAGTTCTAAATTCTCCCACTCCAGCCTCAGAACAACCCTAAGAGGTAGTTATTATCATCCCCCATATTAACAATAAATGGGAAACATCTTTCACAGGTTCATGTGTAAACACTCGGTCCCCAGGCGGGGGCGCTGTATGGGCGTCTTCAGAACCCTTGGATGGGAGGCATGGGAAGTAGAGGTGGGTGAGTAGGAGCAGCACCCACAGGGCAATCACAACTGCCCTCTTTTAGCCTCTGAAGAAACCAGGCAAGTACATGGTGCACACACATATACATATGCAGGCATTCACAAATATATATAAAATAAAACTGACTTCCAACAGCCCTCAGCTACCACAAGACCAGCCCTGTCACATGTACACATACACACATCCATCCACTTGCTAAACATATCTGTCTGCCTCTGTCTGTTCTGGGGCCCAAATTCCAAGGCCACTTGCCCTTCATTTTCTCTTTCCCACTTTCAGGAAGCCACCACCCTCCATAGAGAGGGGCACAACCTGTCCTGCTCCACAATAGCAAAATTAGTCTCACCCAACTCTGCAACCCAAAGTGACTTTCTTTGCAAATCTATCTATCTTCCTATCTTCTAGTGTCACCTTGGATCGCCAGCCCAATTAATATGCATATGCGCTATGCCAGACAAAACTCGGGGTGCCAAATAGGGCCTTAAACATAGTCTACGGCCAAGGAGCACACTGAGAAAGCAGGGGCTGACACTGAACAAAGGTAGGTGAAGACTGTAATAATAATGGTCTTGGGGGTGGGGGGGAACCAGAAACTGGCTGGCACAACATGAAAATATATTTCTGGAAACCCTGAATTAAAGAGGCCTTTGGGTTTTGTTTCTTTAAATATAAAAGAACACACGTGTGTGACCTAGTGTTTGGGTGAGCCAAGCATCCTGCCATGAAGCATGCCTAGGTAAGCCCTCTCCTGTTGCCCTCGCCCAGACTCCCCAGCAGCTGTGCCCAGCTCTGCCTTCAGCTCCAACTCTGATTTACCAACACACTGAGGAACCTAGTCTTGCTTGCCTTCAAAGTACCTACAGGTTTCCGTACCCTGCAGCCTCTTAACAGGCTATTTATTTATTGCCTGCCTCAGCTTGCCAGCCACAGGTTTCCCTTGATTCATAACACCTGCCCACACGCTCCCACGCCACTCACCGATCCCTGGGCTACAGATGCTGCTGGCAGAGCCCGCTCCTGCAAGCTCCCCAGCTGCTGACCTGAAGTAGCTGCATGGCTGCCAACACCTGACCACAGCTGACTGAGGTTCCAAACCACATTGCCAAGGCTCCACATCTGGGAAGCTGCTTAGCCAGGAGGTATCCAGAATCTGGCTGCCAGTTGGAAAATCTAGAGGTCTGGCCTGGGCAATGGCTACTCCTGGTCAAGGGGGAAAAAATTCCTGTCAAAAAATACAAGCAGGGCAGGGCAGGGCAGGGCAGGGCAGGGCATGGCAGGGGGCATCATGTGCTAACAGAACAAGTACTCCCCACTGTCCATTGTTGGTTCAGAAATGACTTTTGGGGTACCGACTCTGAAAGCAACTACCTGTGTAGATCTTAAGGCCAGATGCTTAATTGGGTCTGAAAGGACAAGTGTCAATCCTACCCAACGCCTGATGCCTTCAATTCCCATCTCAGTATTAAAATGGTCCAAGTCTGCCTGATGGTATAGAAAAATGCCTCTGAACTGCCAACCGCTCTTCACTCTACCATTCCACAGGGTTTTCTGTAATTCTAGGATGCGATTCAACTATTCACAAATGGATGAGAACTTAGCAACCAGGTCTCCATTTTGAGTTAAGGATGGTCTTTAGGGTTAACCCATTCTACACAACAGCTGATCAAAAACTCCTACATTGTGTGGACCCAGTATAAACAATGACACCTTAAATATTCGGTGCTGTCAGATTCTGACCAGAGCCTGGTCACTCTCCTTGTTGCTTCAAAGCAAGTAAGGTGGCACCTGGGACAGGCAGGGCTTGCAGGAGAAATAACCCAACCATAGATGGTCTTCACTGACGTGCTCCCTCCTGAAGACTCAGCAAGTGCAGAATGATTCACGAGGTTCCACCCCAAGAGTATAGAAGCAGATAGTGCTGGGAGTGACTTCTGCAAGTTGGTGTGAGGTATAGTTTCTGTGGACTTCTCGGTAGTGCCTTTCAATCAACCTGTAATCACCAGGCTGGACTTGGTATGAGCTATTGGCAGTGCTGGTCTATGGTGAATAGCCATTTGACACAAACTATTCAATGTTAGTCTTTGTAGTGAGCTGCTGTTTCAGTGGCTACACGTCTGCATTTCCAAGATTGGCCCTGGCCGCATGTTTCGCCAGATGTAAACATTTAGCTGCGCAGTTGCTAGGCAGATAGGCGTGCCTTAGCCACTGCCAATCCCGAGGCATATTGGGTGGTGAGCGAACAGCCAATCAAAAGTGAATACGTCACTCTGGACTGTACTTAAGCGGGACCCCTTCCTCAGCTCGACCCTTCCGCGTCTCTGTTTCTCCACGTGGGTGATAAAGATTAAAAAGCCTCGTTTACAGTAACTACCTGATCTCTGCGTCTCGTGATTTCTCCGCGGACGCAAAGCTCTAGAGGGGGCGCCTTAGAAGTCTTGCCTCTATGTAGACTTTTCTACAAAGGAAATGTGGCCAATTAATGTGCTGTTGTGCTGATCCACAACTGTCTGGCTGCCTCTGTCACTGCAAGTCCTATCAGAATCTTCTGCAATGGTGGAAATACAAGCTCTATTATCTGTACTGTGCAACATGGTAACCATGTGGTCATTTAAACACAGTAACAATATGACAAGTGTGGCCCCTCTTAGTGGCACAGACCTGGAAGACTGTAGAAGCACTCTAGAAGACAGCAGCAAGTGGATTTCTGTACGTTTGAGGCTAGCTTGGGTTCCAGGTGAGTCAGGATTACAGAAAAAAAAAAAAGTAACCAGTGTGAATAGGAAACTGGATTACTTAATTTTAGATATAACTGTAGGTGAACTAGCTAGATGAACTGCATGATGTTCCAGGTGGCACCTAGGACAGGAAAGGCTTGCAGGGGACATAAGCCAACTGTAGACAGTCGTCACTGATGTGTTCCCTCCTCAAGACTCAGCAACGACTGACAAGGTCTGCAAGTCCTATCAGAATGATTCAACCTTTGTGCCCTAAAATGGCTTACCACTATCATCTTCACTCTCTATCACACAGGCAACATGTACCTCCTCCTAAATTAAGAATACCACATAAGAGACTTAGAAAACTGAGCTTCCCAGATCCAATTCCCAGCATCCTACAACCAGCTAACTCCAACACCTTCTCCTGGCATACAATGACACCAGGTGTGCATATGTGGTACACAGAGGCAAATGCAGGCAAAACACTCACACAGATAAGATCAATTTTTTTTTTCTCTTTTGTTTTTTTCTGCCAGGGTTTCTGTATGTAGCCCTGGCTATCCTGGAACTCACTTTGTAGAGCAGGCTAGCCTCGAACTCAGAGGTCCACCTGCCTTTCCTTCCCAAGTTCGGGGATTAAAGGTATATACAACCATGCTCAGCTATAAAATTAAGTTTTTAAAATGCAAATGACAAGGCTGGGCAGTGGAGATGCATGCCTTTAGTGCCAGCACTCAGGTGGACAGTTAAGGTTACAAAGAGAACCTGTCTCCACCCCTCCCTCAAAAAAAAAAAAAAAAAAAAAAAAAAAAAAAGCAAACTACAGTAAAGGCTCAAAAATGCACTTCATACTCTAGCATGCAAGGATTCAATATATACTAAGGGTCTAAGGATCATTATATGTAATGAACCAAGGAGAGAACAGGCAGATCGGCCACCCAGTGCTACCGAAGTTAGTCAACTGCTTGAGGACGAGATCCAGTTGTCCTGGGCAAGAGGAGAAACTGGAAAGCCTTTAAAACTGGGGGTGGGGGCTGGAGAGATGGCTTAGCAGTTAAGAGCACTGGCTGCTCTCCCAAAGGTCCTGAGTTCAATTCCCAGTAACATGTAGTGGCTCACAACCATCTGTGTGATATGCCTTCTTCTGGCATGCAGGTGTACATGCAGACAGAGCACTCATATAAATATAAAATAAACAAATATATATTAAAAAAACAAAGACAAAACCTGAGGGTTTAGCATGGAAGCACGTTTACATAGCATGTGTGAGACCCTAGGTCTGATCTCAGTACTGGGGAGAAGGGACAGAGTCACAAAGAAATTCTTCCAGCATCAAAAACAGCAAACAAAGTAAAGAGAATCATAAACTTACCTGTAAGAAATGAAAGACAAACAAAAGATTAACATTCTCAATGTATTGGTTTTTTAAAAGATTTATTTATTCATTTTATATGAGTACACTGTCTTCAGACACACCAGAAGAGGGCATCAGATCCCATTACAGATGGTTGTGAGCCACCATGTGGTTGCTGGGAATTGAACTCAGGACCTCTGGAAGAGCAGTCAGTGCGCTTAACCTCTGAGCCATCTCTCCAGGCCCTGTCTCAATGTATTTTTAAAACATGAATTAGTAAGAAAAAGTAGTTTAAGCAAAGATGTATCACTTTCAACTACTGAATGGTGAATTATACAATGATGAAAGGAAGTATGTAATTTAGAGTGCGGACAAGGGTGTTGCCTCTTGCATATAATGCTGGAAAGAGCAAATTGGCAAGTTTCGTTCTTTTACCTAAATTCAGTAATTTCACTGTCAAATAAGTCCCCCAAGGAAGTACCAACTAGTGAATGTGACCAAAGACTGACAAGAATTCTTCACCAATACCATTTAAAAAAAAAATAATACCAACTTAAAAAAATAATAACTGGCAAGCTCTAGCCACAGGAGGTTAATGAAGCGAGGCAATGGAATGCTAAGAATGCTCCAGGGGTTCCACGTAACTAATGAACCTAACGTTAACTAAGCCTTACCATCAAGTAACTTGTTCTGAATACCTTCCCAATGATATCAAAATGTTAAGTGAAACCAGGTCCAGTTGTTCAGGCCTGTGATCTCAGCCACTTGAGAGGCTGAGGCAAGAGGATTCAAAGTTCAAGGCCTACCTTGACTTGAGAACTTTCAAGGCCAGCCAAAACTTAGTGAGACGTGCTCAAAGCAGATCAGTCTCAGTGGTAAAGCTCTTGCCTCAAAGGGTTTATCAAAAACAAAGAAGCAAACCAAAAACCTAGTATCAAAAAAAGTGAGAAGACTTATTTCAGTCCCCCCCACCCCCGTTCCCCAAATGCCCTCCTTTGTTCCAAACTCTCCTCCATCTCTCCCACTGAGGCACTTTCTGCTCCCTCCCCTGCCACAAAGCTGGGTGTCCTCCAGGCAATTCTTGGCCTGTCCAAATCATTTTCTGCGTCACCTTAACCTCCTTAAAGGATAAACTTCTCCCAATCCTCAGCAACTCCTTCCCTGCCATTCATCGTGCAAGTCTCCCTTCTTTCCTGCAGGTAAAGGAAGGCTCATATTTCCTGAATGGTTAATTTAAAAGTACAGATCCAATTCAGATACAGGAAATGAAGTCACTGTTCGGCCTTGCTTAGATCACAGATGGCTTTCTGCTCTGCACTGTCCTAGCGTTGGGATAATCTTGGGTACTGTAAAGGTTGTCTTTGAATATTCAAATGTTGATTCTGTATCAGCAGAGTGCTGAGTGCTGTCCAGACTTTGCTACTCTTTTTTTTTTCCCGAGACAGGGTTTCTCTGTGTAGCCCTGGCTGTCCTGGAACTCACTCACTCTGTAGACCAGGCTGGCCTCGAACTCAGAAATCCACCTGCCTCTGCCCCCAAGTGCTGGAATTAAAGGCGTGCGCCACCACTGCTTGGCGGTACTCTTATTTTTATGAAGCATCATCTGCATTGTAGTTTGTAAACATTCTTCTCCATCACCTTCTGATTGGTTTGATGAACAGCTGATGGCCTGTACATAGCAGGGCAGGAGAGGGAAGGCGGGACATCCAGGCAGAGATGGGAACTCTGGGAAGAATTGAGAGGTGAGAGATCGGCCAGCCCTTGGAACTCGGATGTATGAGACTGAGCAGAGGTGACCAGCCATGTGACAAACATGGATGAATATAGACAGGATTAATTTATATGAAGTAGTTGGGAACAAGCCTAAGCTATAAGGCCTAAGCTTTCATAAATAAAGTCTCTGTGTCATTCTCCGGGAGTTGGAGGGTCGAGGCAATCCATCCTTACTCTAGCCCTGCCTATCTCCACAAGCATCATGCAGGCTTTCACAATAAGAAGAGAACACACAAAACTATACTTTCTCTTGGGTTTGAACCGGCTCCCTTATACTTAGTCTAGATTAGAGCTGGATATGCTTAGCCTGGAACAAAGAATGAAACTGAACCATATGATTTCTGTGTATTTTAGATTTAACAGGCACCAGCAATTCTTGTTTCTGGAACCAAAGAGTAACGCCAAGTAAAAGTATATTACAAAAATCAATCAGTTCTCCTGCCAGCTCTCGACAACTCACACACCAGCTCATCACAAACCTGCCCTGAGACTTGGAATACAATCTGAGCAAACTGGTGGTGACTAGTGACCAGCCTGATGCATGGCATGTTTAGCTACAAACAGCTCTGCTGACTGTCCCTGTAACATTTTCATGGCACGCCAATAGATCTGTCCGCAGTTCTCAGGTCTACCGAAGGGATGGCTCAATTCTTCCTTGATGTAATCCATCCAAAGATCTTTAAAAGGAACCAAAAAAAAAAAAAAAAAAAAAAAAAAAAAAAAACTACTGTAAACATAGCTAGAAAACTGGGAAGGCTTTAATTAGGCAAATTCAATTATTTAATACTAAGCCAATTAAAAAGTTCTAAGAAGCTTCCACATATAAAATTAAGAGAAATGTAAATATACATGAGTAAATGAGGTGCCCTGACACACTTGAGCACTGTGCAGTGTTTAAAGCTCAGCCTCTCTAGTGCCTCAGATAAACTGCCAAACTCCTTCCTATCTTCTCTACATTTTTTTTTCCCCAAGACAGGACTTCTCTGTGTAGCCCTGGCTATCCTCAAACTCACCCTGTAGACCAGGCTGGCCTCAAAACTCAGAGATCCATCTGCCTCTACCTCCGAACTGCTGAGAGTAAAGGTGTGTGCCACCACTGCCCAGCTTCCTCCCTACTTTTTAAAAGACAGGGTATGTGTACCATGTTATGGTCTAGTCAGCCCCACGTGGCGCCTCAGCAAGCTAGCCCCGTTAAAACTGACTAAGCACTGACTGGTTCCCCTCTCCGACTATGATGACTATACATGACCAGCTGTGACTACTGCACTAACTTTTTCTTTATAAATACTTAGTTTGGCTTAATTGGTTTGGTTTTGAATTTTTTGAGATAGGGTCTCACTCTGTAGGCCAGACTAGCCTGGAACTCACTACATAGTCTAGACTGGCCTCAAAACTCCTGGCAATATTCCTGCTTCGACCTCTGCAGCAATAAGATTATAGTCGTGAGTTACTACATCCCAGCACCAATCATTTTATTAAGTTATATATTTTATCTTGTGTGTGTACATACACACCGGCATGTCGTGGAATACATGTGGAGGTCAGAGAACAACTTGTTGAAGTCAGTTCTTTTCTTTCCTACCATGTGGGTCCAAGAGATCAAATTCATGTCTTTAGGCTTGAAAACAAGTGCCTTTTGCCATATAGCCATCTTACCAGGCCACACAAATTTCTCTTTTTAAGAGACCCAAACCAAGCAAATCTTTCTCTGATCCAGAGTTCTTAAGAGAACTAGTGGATACAAGGGCTTGCAAACTTAAGAGATAAGAAAACCCAACTGCTGTAGAGGTGGAGGCAGGAATATTGCCAGGGGGGTTGAGTCTAGGGTATGTAGTGAGTTTCAGGCTAGCTTGGGCTACAGAGTGAGACCCTGTATTAAAAAACACAAGGGAAGAAGGCAGGAAAAGCACTGAAGACCTGTTTCACGAGAAACACTACCCTAGCCACGTAGCAGCCGGAGATGGGAAGAGCAACGCTCAGGCTATGGTCATAACTGAAGTTCACTCACCAGACTCTGTAGACCCAAACTCTCTCAACGCCCTCTCGTAATACTCCCTCAGGTTCGCCATCTTGCAGGGCTCCTGTAAAAACAATCAGAAGACCTGGCTTCACTCACCCAATCATAATTTCACTTCGGATTTTAAGCAACTACCACCTGTTAGGTGTTTAAAGATTTACCCAAAAGAAGGAAGAAAAAACCCAGGCAGGACTGGCTCAGCAGCCAAGGAACCTGCCACCAAGCCTGGCAGCCTGAATTCAATCCCTAACATGGCAGAAGAGAAAAGTCAACTCCCAAAGTTGTTCTCTGATTTTCTCAGGTGGACTGTGGCACTCATAAAATAAACAAGACAAAAAAAAAATTTTTTTTTAATTTTTAAAAAGAAAAAAAAAATCATGTTTACCAGAATAAAGTAAATGTCGACCAGACAAGCACTTCACCCTACTGGTGTGGAGAGGAGTGTCTGTCTGCATTTTCGGGGTGGAACTTGGGATGTGTGGCAGGAATAACACCTGAAAGCCTTGAGGAGCTGAGTGGGATTTAGATGAAGAGGATAAACAGAGATGGCTCTACAGCCTAGGCTAAGGATTTCTTCCTTTACAGTTATAGACATTTTAAAACTTTTTTTTTTTTTTTGAGATAAGATTTCATTATGTAGCCCAGGTTGGTAAAGAGTTAACAGCAATCCTCCTGAGTTCTGGGATTAAAGGCATGAGCCAGACTGGAGAGATGGCTCAGCAGGTAAGAACACTGACTGCTCTTCCAGAGGTTCCGAGTTCAATTTCCAGTGCACTCTCTGGTGTGTGTCTGAAGACAGCTACAGTGTACTCATAGAAATAAAAATAAATAAATCTTTAAAGGCATGAGCCACCACACCTGGCTCTAAAATTCTTGTATCACAAAAGCACAGATTGTGTACAGTCTGAACTCATCAGAGCTCCACTGTCCCAGGTCCTCCCACCTCTAGAGCAGTAACAAGCTCTGACCTAACAGAATAGTGGGCACCACTTTCATAGCTCTGGCTGTCCTTGAACTCTATATAACCAAGAGTAGCCTTGAACTTCTGATTCTCCTGCCTCTGCCTCCCGAGTGCTGAAATAACTGGTGTGCATTGCATCACCACACCCAGTCTCTGTGAAGCTGGGGATTAAACACAGAACTTTGTGCATGCTGGGAAAGCGCCCGACCAACTGCACCTCTACTATTAAATGTATTCTTTTGAGTGTATTTTCAAAGTAAATGAACATCATCTAATTTTTTTTTTTTCTTTAAAGACAGGGTTTCTCAGGCTGGAGAGATGGCTCAGTGGTTAAGAGCACTGATTGCTCTTCCAGAGAGGACCTGGGTTCAATTCCCAGCAACCACATGGTGGCTCATAACCATCTGTAATGGGATCTGATATCCGATTTTGTTGTGTCTGAAGACAGCAACAGTGTACTTAATGCATAAAATAAATAAGTCTTTAAGAAAAAAAAAAAAAAAAAAAAAAGACAGGGTTTCTCTGTGTGTCCCTGGCTGTCTTGAAACTCACTCTATAGACCAGGCTGGCCTTGAACTCACAGATGTACCTGCCTCTGTTTCCTGGCTACCACTGCCCAATTAAATAAAGTCAGCTGTTAAGAACACTTGTTGCTCTTGCAGAAGATCTGAGTTCAGTTTCTCTCCTGACACTCAAGACCTATGGCTCACAAGCACCTGTAACTACAGATCCCCAGGACTTGAGGCCATCTTTTTTTTTTTTTAAACCATTGTCTTTTTGTTTGTTTGTTTGTTTGTTTGTTTGTTTTTTCGAGACAGGGTTTCTCTGTATAGCCTTGGCTGTCCTGGAACTCACTCCGTAGACCAGGCTGGCCTCGAACTCAGAAATCCGCCTGCCTCTGCCTCCCAAGTGCTGGGATTAAAGGCGTGCGCCACCACCGGCTGGCGAGGCCATCTTTTGACCTCCAGGGGAATCTGCACTCCTATATAAGTACTTCCACAAAGAAACACATAACTTAATTTGTTAAAAAGCATTTAGTATAAAGTAACTATTTCATGAGTTCAATCCTTAGCACCATTAAAGCAAAAATTAGAGCACTGGGCAGTGGTGGCACATGCCTTTACTCTCAGACAGAGGCAGGCAGATCACCGAGTTCAAGGCCAGCCTGGTATACACAGTGAGTTCCAGGACAGTCAAAAGCTACACAGAGGAAAGCCTGTCTCAAAAAACAAAACAAAACAAAAAATATATATATATTTTCTTTATTCAAATCTTTCTCCAAGCCACATGTTTTGAAATCAGTTAACTTCAGGTGCATAAATATGCAAACACTTTGCTAAAAAATCCTAATATACATGGTACTTTACATATTCTTTCCTATCCACTATCCCACTGGGCCTTGTATGTCTCTCACATGTTTAGTGGGCAGAGAGCCTTCCTACATAGATGAGGGTAAGACTTACGATGAAGTGACTTGTCTAGGCATAATTATTACATTAATAATACAGAGATTGATTATTAAATATGCTAAACTGTCTCATCATATAAGACTATATTATACTTCAGTACAAAACAGAAGCTCAGTCTTACTAGTAATTTTTCAAAATTCAAATAAAAATAAATACCAAGTAAAATACCAAAATCAAAGAAAAGAAACAACAAAAACAAAGCTAAATACTTAAAGCAGCACTGAGGAAATGGGTATGCATACCCAGTAGAGCCATTAGCTGACTATTTTTATAAACAGTTACAATTCTTTTGTAAGACTATACATTAGCAAAACAATTATAATTGTTTTAGAAAGCTGTATGTTAGCAAATATGTTAGCATATATAACAGATGTGACTTTTTAAGAATTTTTTATACATTTATCTATCTTATGTGTTTTGCCTGCATATACATGTGTATCATGTGCATACAGTTCTCGTGAGGGCTAGAAGATAGTGTTGGGGTCCCTGAAACTGGAGTTACAAACAGTTGTTAGAAGTCACGAGGGTGCTGGGAACCAAACCCAAGTCCTATGGAAGAAGAGCCAGTGCTCCTGACCACTGAGCCACCTCTGCAGATGCTGTAAGACAAGACTCTAACATTTGTCTTTCTGGAGGGTGGGGCATGGTACCACACACCTTTAATCTCAGCACTTGGGAGGTAGAGGCAGGCCAACCTGAGTTCAAGGCCAGCATAGTCTACAGAACAAGTTCCAGGATATCCAGGGTTATACAGAGAAACCCTGTCTCAAAACAACAACAAAAAAGAAATATGAGAGAAAGTTTATTTGTTTGATTTTGGTTTATTTTCATTTTTGTAGCTCTGGCTAGCCTAGAACAAATTCAGAGATCCTAAGTGCTGGGATTAAAGGTGCACAATACACTACCACCCTGAGCTGACTATTACTTTTTTTAACAGACTTTCCTACCTTTTCACTAATAAGCTACAGTTAAGACCACCTGAAACAGGAATTAAATGCTCACTCTATAGCCTAAGACAGGAGAGGAATAGTACATAGGAGTTCAGCTGAAGCAGCACCTCACCCAGCACAGCAGGGAGCTTCCGGTCCCACTGGGTGTTTCTGGTGACTTTCTCTGCTCGGCTTGATTACCATTCTTACCAGCTCTAAGGAAAAGAGCTGAACCAAGGGACAGGGAGTCTGCATTCTGCTCTAACAAGTTTTAAATAACACCATGCCGCGCTCTGAATGTAACCGCAGAGCCACGGTTTCCAGGCAGGAAGTGCTCAGAATACTCACCTGCTCCTTTTCAAACTGCATCATTTTCCTGAAAAACTCAACTGAAAACGGACGGCTTTCCTGTAAACTAAGAGGGAGTGCAAATGTTAGTTCCCACAGTGACAGAAAGCTGCTTACAACTCATAAACATGGATGAATAACCAGGCTTCGCTCTCAACAGGTCATTTAACACAGCCAAACGGGACCTGCTGGAGCCAGTCCCATGCCTCAACTCCGAGTGACTGACCCTTCGCCACCCTAAAACAATTTCTCACACACGTTGTTATTGTTGTTTGTTTTTATAGCACTTTTCTCTGTCTTGCCTTATTTGGTCTCTAAGCTCTAGGCACAAATGATCTCCTAACTTAGTCATCTATTTTAAATAAGTGCTGCTATTAAGTTTTATTGAAGAGGAAATGTATTGAGAATTTTGGTTTCTTTAAAAACACAGAAATATTATAAGAATGATTTTGTTTTAATCCCCAGTGTGAGATATGAAGCTTGGCTGCTTCAGACTGTCCACAGCAGCTGACTATGATTTGCTTCGAGCTCTAGCAGGGGCGTGGTTTCTGCCAGGGTGTGACAGTTGGTATCCAGGACTCTTCAGAGGAGATACAAATGCTAGAGCCTGACACAGACTGCTGGTTGGCTCTAGCTTGTTGCTGTTTGTCAAGTAGTTGTGTGCAAAGAGAAGAAAAGAAGAACATAGATACCCTGCTGGTGAAGATCAAACTCAAGAAACTCGATGCTCGAATCATCAGGAAGCAGTCTAAGGAGATTGTCGCCCCCTCTGCCCTCTCTTTTTTTCTCTCCTACCTACTGTTAGGAGGGCTGAAAGGGAAGAAGAGGAGGAGTGGAGAAGGGTGGAAGGACAAGGAACCCGTCAAGCAGCCCAGCTACAAGGAAAACGGCTGTCTAGTGCTTTCCAATTGAATTCAAAACTAGGATTGTAGTGTGATATCAACTGTGTAAGAAAGAAGGCTTAAAAGGATGGACTAGGCTGGAGATGCACTCAGTGGTCCAGCCCTTGTACAGGTACAAGGCCCTGGGTTCAATCTCTACTGGTTTATAAAGAAATGGTGTGCCAACAGAGCTGCCTGGACTAATGACATAATTACAATCGTCAGTGACAGTGATCTAATTTGTTATTTACCCCAAGTGTACAAATTGCTTTAACTGTGCAAAATCAGAAAAGGGAATTTTAGAAAGTTTCTCCTGTCACTGCTGCAGACACTGTGTGGTGCACACAGTAGGCAGGTATGAGGGGCTGAATGTGGGCAGGACAGCAGACACTGTGAGATGCACACAGTAGGCAGGTATGAGGAGCTGAGTGTGGGAAGGACAGCAGACACTGTGTGATGCACACAGTAGGTAGGTATGAGGGGCTGAATGTGGGCAGGACAGCAGACACTGTGAGATGCACACAGTAGGCAGGTATGAGGAGCTGAGTGTGGGAAGGACAGCAGACACTGTGTGATGCACACAGTAGGTAGGTATGAGGGGCTGAGTGTGGGCAGGACAGCAGACACTGTGTGGTGCACACAGTAGGTAGGTATGAGGGGCTGAGTGTGTGCAGGACAGAAACAGCTCTGAGCACCTGCCAGTACCTTTTAAACACTGCTCTGGCCTTTTTGTAGCCTCCACTCTGATAAGCCCAATCCAGGTATTTCTCCTTCAGGGTCACTGAACTGGCGCCTGTGACAGCTGAAATAGCTTTCTACATTTAAAGGAAAAACAAAAGGAACTTAGAGATAGCAAACATAGTATGAAGACCCGCCTGAGCCACTAGCTTGTGACTTAGGATAGGAAATACCCAAGGATCAAAAACAGGAGCCTGTACCTTAAAGACGGCTTCAGTGTCTTCCTGGCTTTTAGCACTTTCACTCCACTCTGCCCAAGAAACCCACAAGGGCAAGCAAACCTGCTCACAAGAAGGAAGCCATTAGGCGTGGCTACACAGCACCGTGCTCTGGAGACTCACCACTATAGAGATGATCGTTGCAGCCCCCAGGCAAGTCATCCAGAGCAACACTTTGATAATTTAGTCCAATTCCAACGGGGAATCCCAACTGTAGTCATCATCATTAGCAATCATCTTTCAGTGAAGTGAACAAAAGCCCACAGCCAATCAGCCTCGAAGCTACCCAGGCCTTGTGTCTGCGGTCTGGGAGCCACTGCCTAAGAACTGATGTAGGCAGTGGTGGCCCACGCCTTTAATCCCAGCACTTGGGAGGCAGAGGCAGGCGGATTTCTGAGTTGGAGGCCAGCCTGGTCTACAGAGTGAGTTCCAGGACAGCCCGGGCTACACAGAGAAACCCTGTCTCGAAAAACAACAACAAAAAACAAAACAACAAAAAAAGAACTGATGTAGGTTGGCCTGCCCGCCATTCTTCAGCGTGGGGAGGCAGGTGGCAGAGCAGTAACTGAGTCTGTTCCCCACCTGACTCTCTGCAGTCCATTTTTCCACTCACTAATACAAAAGATTTACTGCCAAATAAATGTAGAGCATTAAAGTTTGGATTTTTATGATTGCAGGTTGAGTTTATAATCAGTTGTGGACGCAAGGGAGAATATTCCATTAGTGTTTTTTATTTGTAAGATATTTAAACAGAATACGAGATCTTACATGATTTAGTAACGTTGCAAATAGAAGACTAGAAATAGAAGTAACTTTTCTATTCAATCCTTGAACTATCACCACTTAACAACAAGTATCACTCTAGGGTTTGCTCTCAGCAGACAAGTATATTACAAACTAGCTTTCACCCAAATCTTAAACGTTTTCCCAAAAGTTTCAAAAAGAGGGCTAGAGATATAGTTTAGTTCATAGAGGGCTTGCTTAGCCTGCACGAAGCTGTGGATTCAATCTTATACACATTAAATAATTTTTAAAAAGAATGAAATATAAAAGAAACAGTTCACAGACCTGGGGTTTGAGGTGTGCAAAGGCTTCTTCAAAGTGCATCACTACATCCGGGCTCTTTGAGTCAATGAGCACCTGGAGCTTTGTCTGCCACATTGTTACAGAGTCCTTGAACAATTCAGTCCCAGCTTCCGCCACCTGCAGAGCCTCTTTGAAGAGGTCCTGGTGTAGCAACAAGTCAATCTAAGAAAGACAAAGCACACTGTGAAGTGCCACTTGAAAGCAAACTTACAGATACAAACAGATGCACATAAGGACTATTTCTGACAACAAGTTCAACAGCCTTCCCACTACACCTTTTACCACAGCTGTTAAACAGGCAGAAAGGGTATCTGGGATTCCTCCTCCTTCCCCTGATTCTACCCAAAGGACTATCAGAAAGTCATAAAGAGGGCTGAAGAGGCTCAGCAGGTAGAGGTGTCTGCCGGGCAACCCTGCCAGCCTGAGCTCTATCTGTGGACCCCACACTTAAGGGAAGAATCACCTTCCAAAGGTACTCTCCTCACACACAGGCCATGACACATGCATACAGACTGACGATGAAAAGCAGAGAGTCTAAGTAATTTAAGCGAGAACCCACACCCACTAGAGCATAATAAAGATAAAAACCGTATTTGCAGACTCGTAAGGAAACTCTATGTATTCGTTCAGTGGAGGTCACTGGCATAACTTTTCCTAAATGCATTTTGACACTATATAACATGAATCATGAAGCTGGAGAGGTTAAGGCTCAGGGATTCAGAGCACTGGCTGCTCTTCCACAGGACCTGGGATCAATTCCTAGTACCCATATGGCAGGTTACAACTGTCTGTACGTAGTCTCAAGGGACCCGACACCCTCTTCTGGCCTCCTACGGCACCAGGCACACATGTGATGTAAAGATGCACATGCAGCCAGACACCCATACACTTTTCATCATTTTACAACAGAATTTTACAAAAGGGGAACGGAAACGGAGAGGGGAGGGGAGGGAAGGGCTGGAGAGGTGGTCCTGCAGTTAAGAAAACTGGCTATTCCTTCAGGACTCAGGTTAAACTCTCAGCACTCACACAGCAGCTAACAACCATCTGTTAACTCCAACCAGCTCCAGGAGACCCAAAACGCTCTTCTAGCCTGCACACACATGGTATATATACATATATGCAGGCAAACACTCATGACATAAAACAAAAATAAATCCTTAAGAAAAAGGAAGGAGAGGAAGTGTGGAAGAGAAAAGAGGTTAGAGGATGGGGCGGGAGGGGCGTTGCTACTTCCAGCCGGCTCGCTCTCACTGTTCTGCTGACACGTATCTTCATCAGAATAAAGCATATGTAACGGGCAGAGAGTGTGCTCTCTATGACCTTACCCACTGCTTGTACTGGACTTCAGAAAGGAGCCTCAGCTCATGGGCCTTCCTGAATGCAAGCATGGTCCTTTCCAGCCTCTGGAATCAGAAACAGGTCAGGTCATTAAGCAGATTCTTCAGCCGCACTGGCCACTGAGCTGGGCAAAAGTGATTTTGCACATTTCTGAGAATTCAGAGATGGCACTGAGTTCTAAACGAGGTGTGGTTCAGGAAGAGATGAGCTAAGCCCCTGCACCTGGCTCGATCCAATCAGCAGAAAGTCCTCCTGTCCTTTATCCAGAGTAAGGACAAACCTGACTAGATCTTCATGATAACAAGTCACCCACAACAAAAATTAAGCTTGAAATGCCGGAAGCTGCCCAGTGTTCTTCTCTAGAGAACAGACACTTTCTAACCTCTCACTGTAGCTCTGCAACGTAAATCCTTACCTGCCCTCTGAGAGGTACACTACTGGTCTTCTTAGAAAACCTCTCCAAGCAAAAGGTGATGTAACACTTCCACATGGCCTCTGGAAAAGTCACATGACACCAATTAGGTCACCAGTCCTCTTAGTTCGAGCACCTTCCTTTCAAGAGGACACTCCTCTGAAGAAAGTTTAAATCAGAAGCTGGAGACCGCCCAATGGTTAAGAGCACTCACTGCTCTTCCAGAGGACCTGAGTTAGGATTCTAGCATTCAAACTGGGCAGCTCACAACTCGTGTAACTCCAGTTCCAAGGGGTCCAAAAACCTCTTTTAGCTTCTGTGGGTACCAGCACATATGACATTATTCACATTAAAAAGAAGAAGAGGGGGCTGGAGGGACGGCTCAACAATTAAGAACACTGACTGCTCTTCCAGAGGTCCTGAATTCAATTCCCAGCAACTACGTGGCAGCTCATAACCACCTGTAATAGGATCCGACACCCTCTTCTGATGTGTCTGAAGACAGCTACAGTGTACTCATGTTAAATAAATAAATAAATAAATAAATAAATAAATAAATAAAACTTTTTTTTAAAGGAGGGAGCAGCTGGAGAGATGGCTCAGGGTTTAAGAGCACTGGCTGCTCTTCTAGAGGAACTGAGTTCAATTCCCAGCACCACATGGTGTGTCTGAAGACAGCGACAGTGTACTCATATACATAAAATAAATAATTTTTTTTTAAAAAAGGAAGAAAAAAAAAGGGGAGAACCCTCAGCTGTGAGGTGTTTGTTCTCTGACCACCCACCATATCGCTGTAGCACTCACTCACACACATAATAAATACACGTATTGCTTTTAATTTAAGAAAAGAAAAAGCAAGCCAGGCACCCTGTAAACTGTCCCATATGGATATTCTATTTTTTTCTTCTCTCCTAGGGACTGAACTTAGGGCACATGCTTGCTGGGAAAGCGCCCTACCACTGAGCTATATCTCCACCCTCTACAGAGATTTCGCATACCAACGTAAGTGCTAAGAATCCGACTGTCCATTTCAGTCGTTGACCATCACTCTGCCATCCTGAGACAGACGCACCTGTGGGCAGGGCTCTCACTGCCTCTTCATACACCGCACAGCACCTCTCTTCCCTTCGGCCCACTTCCACCGCTTTGGCTTGTTTAGAAACACGCTGCTCTTCACCTGGTTGGGACTCCATCTCTAGTTCCCGCCGTGCCACATAATCCCATGTGAGTGGGTCATCGGTGTGCAGAGCTTGAAGGCTGAAAATTACAGTTTACTGGCACCTGTCTCATGATAGAAGCCGATTTGAGAATAACAGAATTCCTATGGCCCCCAGAAGGACACAGGATACCCTTTACAGCTGCAGTGACACAGAGTAATTTCCTAAGAGGCATTCCAGAACAGCTTAATGGATAGTCTTATCAATGGAACAAAGTTGTTATCTATCAATTGGATTTCAGAATGTTTCAGGCATCATTTATAAATGTTTTTAGCTGGGCATGGTAGCACAAGCCTATATTCCCAGGATTCAGAAGCCTGAGGCAGAATGATCCCCACATATTCAAGGCCTGCCTAGTGAGTTCCAGACCCTGTTTAGAAATAAACAAACAAAACCCCAACAAATAGTATCTTTAAAATTATCATAGCTCTCCAAATCACAGTCGTTATCTGTGGCCACAGGCGCCTCCATGAGCCCTGCAGAGCCTGGTCTCTTGAATTTTAACAGAAGCAGAGAAAAGGCACAACTGAACTCTCTACCCAAACCCTGAAGACACCCAAAGAACAAACTGATGTATGTTCTAGCTTATCTCCTATGACATCGAGAAGTGGAACCTAAGAACGAGTGCCCAATGTAAACATTATGCAGTGGATTCAGTGAGAAGCACTCCCAAAGGCCCATGGATTGAGCACTCAATCTCTAGTTTGTGGCACTGATTGGAGAGGTTGTGGAATCTGAAGAAAGAACATCACTGGGAGCAGGATTTGTGGGTTAGGACCATATTTCATTTCCAGTTCACTCCCTCTGCTTTCTGTGTGCAGGTAAAGATGTCATCAGCCAGTTTTCTGTTTGCATTAGCATGCCGTGTCTTCCCTTCATTATGGACTCTAGGTTTCTGTTTGCATTAGCATGCCATGTCTTCCCTTCATTATGGACTCTTGGCTTCTGGAACCATAAGCCAAAATAAACTTTCTTCTCTAAATTGTTTTTGGTCATAGTGTTTCATCACAGCACAAAAATTAACTAATATGTACAAATATTTCTTAAATACCAGAATCAGACACTACAGATTAAAGTATTAACAGCACTTAGCTATGAAGAGTTAAGAATACAACTCTGATTTTGCAGAAAAGAAGAATGTGTATTGACGGAAGCCTTTGAGATATGTTTGTAAAATACATTCTATTTCAGAATTGAAGCCAAGTATGTCAAAGAACCACTGTGGGAATATATAATTTCTATTCATAATATAGCATCATTTTTTTTTTGAAGCTTGTAAAGGATATTTTTTTGTTATTTTTATTTTGTTTTATTTTGTTTTGGCTTTTCTTCGTTAAGATTTATTTATTTATGTATACATGAGTGTTCTATCTGCATATACACCTGCACACCAGAAGAAGGCATCAGATCCCATTATACCTGGTTGTGAGCCACTATGTGGTTGCTGGGAATTGAACTCAGAGCCTCTGGAAGAGCAGCCAATGCTCTTACTTGCAGAGCCATCTCTCCAGCCCTTGTTCTAGCTTTTTGAGACAGAGTGTCTCTGTGTAGTTCTGGCTGTCTTAGAACTCACTCTGAAGACCAGACTGGCTTCAAACTCAGAGATCCATCTGCATTTGCTTCCCAAGTGTGGAATTAAAGGCGAGCATCACCACTGCCCAGTGTACACTCTTTCTCTTCTCCCAGCCTCAGATCTTAACATAGACCAGAAACAGACATGTTGGCCTCCCCATCGTTTTACTTACTCATCATAAATTTCCTTCTGTAGATCTTTGGCAAAATCAAACAGCTGAGCAATAGCAAGAAGTGACACATGGAATTCCGCACCTAAAATTTAAAAATTGAGGGAGAGGATGATCTGCTGTCAGTTAAACTGTAAAGACACACTTCATTCTAAATGCGCCATTTTCTTTATGCATTAGAGTTAGTCTTTTGGGGGTTGCTGTTTTTTGCCTTGAGACAAGGCTTCACTCTCTAGCCATGACTGACGTCTACTCCTCCCCTGAACCCTAATGGCAGGGTTCAAACCTACAGCCTTGTGCATGCGAGGCAAGCACTTTAGCACTACGCTACAAGCCCTGCCTCCAATTCATGATCCTCCTGTTTCAGCGGGTGTTAGAGGGCACCATATCAAGCTCTGTTTTTGTTTTCCTGGTGCTGGATCAAACCCATGACCTCATGTATGCTGTACCATGAGCTATGCTCACAGTTAGAACGGTAACCTTCTTGTGGTAACTTTTGTTGTTGTTGTTGTTTTTAAACAGAACAAAGAGAGAAGATATTCCTATAGCCCCACCACATATACAAAGACATTAATATTTTGAAATATTTCTAACTATTCTTAAGTTTCACAAACTTAAAGGCATAAGGCAAAGATTATATCATCTACTCCTTTTCAACTCCCTCAAATTAGTTGAATACTCAATGAATCCTTATTGAAATGCCTGATGATAGCTCAGAAGGAACCTTTTCTAAAGACACAGTATACTTTGCCTACAAGCTAACAATCACACAAACACAAGTTCTCATCACAAACAGAGCACCTACCAAAAATAAGTATATAGAGGATACCTACCTTTAATTTTGCTTATAGAATTTTTGTAAATGATCCGTGCCAACTCGCCTTTAAGGATTTCTTCAGGATGATCAAAATCCCCCTACAAAGTGTTACGTCAACCGTGACTGAAAAGGCAGTACCAGGAAACAAAAAACAACCCACCAGGATAGAGATTAACAGGCCTAGACTACCAGTGCCACAGGACCTCTGACAAATCACAATTCCAAGGCTAGCTCCTTCATGTGTAAAATGTACAGCTTAAACACTAGTGTCACTCAGCTGTTTCTCTAAGGCTCACTCTCCATTAGACCAGAACAGATCCAGTCACACATACCGTGATTATCCGTCTCTTGAGCATTTTGGATAAAAAACCCTTCTGAGGGCCGGGGAAAAGGCTCAGTTAATGAAGTGCTTGCCACACAACTATAAGGACAGAAGTGTGTATCTGCAGTACTTATGTAAAAAGCCAGGTATAGTGACAGGTACCTGTAACCCTAGTACTAAGGAAAAAGAGACAGGGATGGATGGGGCCTACTGTCTGATCAAACTGGTGAGTTCCATGTTCAGTGAGAGACCCCCCCAAAAAATAAAGAATGGAAGGACCAACAAAATAGCTTAAAAGGGAAAGGCACCAACTCCCACAAGTTGTCCCTTGACCACTACACACATATTATAGTGCCTGTAAGACACTCCTACCACCACCCAATACACACACACACACACACACACACACACACACACACACACACACATGAACAGATGAATAAAAGTATCTGGGCAGTTTAATCCCAGCACTCAGGAGGCAGAGGCAGATGGATCTCTGAGTTCAAGGCCAGCCTGGCCAACATAAGAGATTCAAGCAAAGCAGAGCCACATGATGAGACCCTGTCTCAAAACAAATGAAAAATAATAATTTTTTTTTAATAATAATAAGGGCCAGTGAGATGATTCATTGGTAAAGGTGCCTGCTGCCAAGCCTGATGACTTGAGCTGGATCCCTGAGAATTGTGATGTAGGGAGAGAGCCAACTCCTCAAAGTTATTCATCCTCTGACCTCACATATACACTGTGGCACACAAAAAAATAAGTGCAACTTAAAAGATAAGTAAGAGCTGATGAGATGGCTTGGTGAGGAAAGGTGCCTGCTGCTGACTGACCACCTGAAATGGACCTCCAGGGCCCATGTGACAGAGAGAATCGACCCCTGCAAGTTGTCCTCTGACCTCCACACACACACTACTGACATGTGCCACCCCCCCCCCAAAGCAGCATTCTCAAATGTGATTAAAAGATAAAATACAAGGTGCAGAAGCAGTTGAAGGGACACACACCAACCTTTGGCTACCACATGCATGTACACACACATGCACTTGCACACTCTCTCACATGCAAACACATAAATATACCCACACATGCATACCCCACCTACACACAAAGTTCTGAGCTAAAAACACAATAATGGTACAGCAAATTCTTTAGAGTCTATTTTAGTTTTGCTGTTTTATCTTTTTGAAGACAGGGTCTTGCTATATAACCCAGGCTAGCCCAGAACTCACAATCCTTCTGGCTCAGATTCACAAATACTGGAATTACAGACATGCCTCATAACACCAGCTTTGACATTCAAAGCTTTTTCTTTATTCAGTCATATTACAAATTATATAAAAAGGAAAAGAGACAGGAATGGTGGAGCACACCTTCAATCTCACCCCTCAGAGGCTGAGGCAGGAGGATCAAGAGCCCACAGGATGGCTTAGCAGGAAAAAGAATCCAAATAGTGGCAAGAGAGAACCAACTCCGTCCAGCTGTCCCCTGACCTCCACACAAACACCACGACATAAATACACACTAAAATATCATTCTAAAAATTAAAATAACTTACAAACTCATTTGAAAGTGAAAAATGTAACACTAAACTAGAAGGAAAAGTATACCTCAAAGATTCTTCTTTTATTTCTAAGGGGGCTCAAAAGACTAACAACTGTCAATACACTAACTCTTACCATATCCATGGCGGCTTTTTCAAATTCTTGCTTTTCCTTTCTCAGTTTCTCAGCATGCATCAGCTCCATCCTAAAGTACTAAAATAGGAAACAATGACCTACAAGTCCTTAGAGATGCTTTTTAAATTAAAAACATTCAAGATGGCTTCTTTAAAAAACAAAACAAAATTAATATCTGATCCAGGAAAATGAGGGGACTGTATTTTACTTGGAATGAACCTAGCTGATACTGATGAGGCCAGATGAAGATGAGACTACTTTTTGACACGTAATCTATGTGTAAGAGTCAAAAGACTTAGTGGAAGTTTCTGCAAGTGGTTTCATTTAAACTCAGCCATATATAGTAAAAAGCCTGTGTGCTCAATGGGTAATCCAGATTTCTATCTCATTTAGCAACAAAGAAGGAGACATATGAGAGCAAGTTTACTAAACAAAAACTGTCATTTCCTTAGGGACTTTCCTGAAAGTGTGGGCTTTCAGGTTTCAAAAACACACACCACTCCCAACTAGCTCCCTCTCTGCCTCATGTTTGTGGATCGGATATAAGCTCTCCACTACTGCTCCAGCACAGCACAGGCCTGCCTGCCTGCTGCCATGCTCCCTGCAACAATAGTCATGAACTTTAACCCCTGGGAACCATGAGTGCCTAAATTAAATGCTTTCTCTCATAAATTCCCTTGGTCATGCTATTTTGTCAGGATAATAAAAAAGTGCAAGGTGTGGAGGCCTGGGTCTCCACACTGTGTGGATCCCAGCACTCGGGAGGCAGAGGCAGGCAGATCTCTGAATTCAGGGCCAGCTTCGTCTATGTATTGAGTTCCAAGATGATGGAGAAACCCTATCTCAAAAAAAAAAAAAGAAAAAGAAAAAGAAAAAAAGAAAAAAGATAACTAAGATATTTAATCTCACAAAATAATAGTCACAAGATGGATTACTAATCACACCATGATCCAGGAAAATACCAATGCATACTCACATGGCCTCAAGACTCCATCATACACTCATGTGTATGGGTGTGCAAATGTACCACACACAAAACAATAATCATTTCATTTTTGAAAATTACTCATATTTGCCAGGCAGTGATGGTGCACACCTTTAATCCCAGCACTCATGATAAGGCAGAGGCAGTTGGGGGTCTGAGTTTGAGGCCAGCCTGGTCTACAGAGAAAGTTTTAGGACAACCAAGACTAGACAAAGAAACTGTCTCAAAACAAAACAAAACACCCCCCCCCCCCCCGCAAAAAAAAAAAAAAAAAAAACCACACACACAAGCAAAGTGGTATTTGGTCTGGAGGGATGGTTCAACAGTTAAGAGTCCTTGTTAATGAGGACCCAGCTTCCATTCTCTGCACCCATATGGCTGCTCAAAACTGCCTGTAACTCCAACTACGGGGTATGCCGTCTCCTCAGGTACCCATGCTTATCTGCAGGCACAACACTCATACACATAATAAAATAGCAGAGCACGGTGGCACATGCCTTTAACCCTAGCAACTAGAAGGCAAGGGCAGACTGATCTTTCTGACTCTGAGGCCAGCCTGGTCTATACAGAGTTCCAGGATAGGTAAACTATATACCAAGTCTCCACTTCAAAAAAGGAAGAAAAAAATTAATTTAATATTTTAATGTTACTCTACTTATTTTGGTTTTTTGTTTAATTATATTTTATGTGTATGGGCGTTTTGCCTACATGTATGTCTATGCAGCACACGGCGCTCTTAGAGCCGAGAAGAGAGTGCCAGAACCCCTAAGTTACAGATGACTGTGAGCCAACATGGTGGTGGTGGGAATTGAATCTGGATCTTCTGAAAAAGCAGTTAGTGTTGCTAACTGCTGAGCCATCTTTTCAGCACCTCTGTTTTTAAAAGTAGCAACAAAATTTTCATGAAGCACCATTACCCATGAGAAAATAAAGTACACAGAAGAGGGGAATAACTTCATTTTAACAAATATCTGTTCTCTACGTATCACAGAGACACTGCTGCGTCATTCTGAGGGTCACAGAGACCTCTCTCTCTCATTCTACATGCCCAAAAACTCACTTCTTGATAGAGCTTTGGACATTCCGGATGAAAGCGTAGAGCCCGAAGAAACAACTGCCTGGCACTTTCTGAAGACAAGCGATCTTCCATTTCCCATTTGGCTGCCATAATCCACAAAGCTATAGGAGAAAAAAAATTAGACTTAATTTCAGTAAACAATCAATGCTCCAATTTTAATACTTAATGAATTGTTAATCTTACCATAGGAAAAAAGAGAGGCCGGGGGAGTTTCTAATGGTAAGTTTGATGACTCTATCTGAGGTCAGACAAATGGCTGGCGAGCTGGCTCAGCAGGAAAAGGTGCGTGCTACCTATCCAATGACTTGAATTTGGTTCCTAGAAGCCACACAGTAGAAAAGAGCTGCCTTCTACAAATTTTCCTCTGAACTCTACATGCTGCACCATGGCATGTGCACACCCACACATATACCACACGCTTACACACACACAAAATGACCCCTGCTTGGTAATGACATCTGAACTGTCTTGGAGGGTCACAAATAGTGGCAAGCCATTGCTTTTAGCTTTCTTGAGCATGCGACTCCTGAAATTGGGCATGGATATTTCCAGAATCTCTTGCCCCCATGGGTTACTAAAGTAGTTCCCTTATTTACTAATGTAGTCCCTCCAGAAGCCTCAACTTAGGAATCACACCTGCTTTAGGGATAATAGAGACAGGCCTTTGAATTGTTAAGATCACTGGATTCCTGTGTCATAAATTTGTGGTTGACCTAATACCCTGAGAACAGTCACTGGAGCACCTCCACTAGAGAGCAGCACTTAACTCACCACTCACAGGAGACTCTTTCTCTTTGTGCACACCTTGTGTCAGCCAACCTACCTTATAAATCTATGTTAGTATCTCCTCCAACTTTAGAATCACGAAGCACCTACTACCTCCACATAAAATGTACCCCACAGAACCAGCAAGTTGACTTTCCATCTGCTAAGCGAAAACCCATCCTTCCTGCACACAAATGCAACACCTGGCACAGTGGACAACATAGCAAGCAGGGACAGATAAACTAAGACACAGCAAACAGTCTGAGCTCAAGGCCTCCAAATAATTTCTGAGGTTCATCAAGCACAATAAATTCTAAAATGGCCTGATTTTGAATAAACTGTAGATTTTGATATACCTGGTTTGTTTGAATGAATGGCAAGCATGGCAGAGAATATCTTGCTAAGATGAGATTTAGTACCCTGTAAAAGAAAACACTTTACTTCCCGAACATAGAAATCACTGCTTCTCATCCATAAGCAAAATATACATATATATACATATACCATCTTACTAACTATAAAATCAAATGGGAAAGCCAGGCATGGTGGCTCTTGACTTAAAATCTGCACTTAAGAGGCATAGGCAGATGGAGTATTGTGACTTCAAGGCCAGCTTGATCTAAATAGCAAGTTCCAGGCCAGACAGAGCTACATAGAAAGATAGTGAAACAAACATACACACACAAAATCTCAATCTCTCTCTCTCTCTCTCTCTCTCTCTCTCTCTCTCTCTCTCTCTCTCTCTCTCTCTCTCTTCCTCTCCTCTCTCTCTCCCTCTCTCTCTCCTTCTCCTCTCCTTCTTCCTCTCCTCTCTCTCCTCTCTCTCTCTCCCTTTCTCCCTCTCCTCTCTCTCTCTCTCTCTCTCTCTCACACACACACACACACACACACACACACTTCAATGAGAAAGATCTGTTATTACCAGAAACTAACAAGACACACTCATGCTTTTTATACCTAAATTATTAAACATAAACATTCTAGCTTAAAAATATAGAAATATATATATATTTCTGGAGAAATATATATATATATATATATATATATATATATATATATATATAATGATTTTCTTTTCACATGCCTTAGAATCATTTACATGGTCAGATATACAATGTGACACTGGGGCCCAGCTTCTGTCTCCATACATTCTTTCTCCAACTGTTAACCTTGTAATTCTTAATGGAGTTCAGTAACACAGAACAAAACTTAAGAGGGAAGAGAAGAGACTATATATGGCTTTACTTACCCATTTCTTACAAAAAACTATATAGGATAGCCAAAGCTGAACATCATCCTGCAAGGAAAGCACAGGACAAGCTGCTTGAACCTCACCTTCACATTGCATTGTTCATGTCAATGAAAACAGGCAAGTTCCAAAAAAGCCAACGTGCCACACATGCTTCACCTATGAGCAGCTTCCTCACTGACGCCTGCACTCTCTTAACCACAGGAATAAATCCAACTCTAACTCCCACCGACCGTGTTCCAAGACAAATGTCTAGTACAATTCTAAAAGCTTCTCAAACCAGGTAAAGAAATACAAACCTTCCATTCTCAGAAATCTAAAGCACTTCTCAGCTATACATGAGTCCCCATAAAACTAACCATCAACTCGCTGGGGTGCTGCCCATCTCCAAGCAGTCACCCAACCATCTCCCTGGTGATTTCTTTTGCTGCCTTTTCTCTGACAGTGTCTTCTGTACCCCAGACTAGACAGACCTTCTTTTTCACAAATACAATACCTGACGAAGTAATTAGTAGTACATGAGTAGGGATAAACTCTAAGAGATAACAAAAACCAGTGACATCTGTCTAAGCAGAGGATAACCTTGAACTTACTTAAAGCACCATGTTCTAATTTTCAGTTTAAAAATTTTTTTAAAAATACTCCTGCCTCTACCTTAACTCTGGTATTACAGACTTGTGCCATCACACATTTATGAGGTGCTGGGGACAGAACCCAGGGATTTATGCATGCTAGGTAAACACCCCCCAAACCCTCCCTTTTTTGTTTTTTTCTGAGACAGGGTTTCTCTGTGTAGCTCAGGCTGTCCTAGAACTCACTGTGTAGATCAGGCTGGTCTCGAATTCAAGAGATCCGCCTGCCTCTGCCTCCTGAGTGCCAGAATTCAAAGTTGGCATCACCATGCCCCGCTTTCTTTTTATTTCTCTAACCCTAATAATATATTAAACACAATGCTTAGTGTCACCCTCACAGAGTAACAAAGTGATGAGATGAGCCATTTTAACGGTTTATATGGCTCTAAACCTGTTTGAAGCAATGATGTCATCACGGAAGTGAGTGCTGAGAACTGGAGAGGAACAGAGAGGACATGGCCTTCAAACAGTCAGACATCCAACTCCAGCCGGGCGGTGGTGGCGCACACCTTTAATCCCAGCACTTGGGAGGCAGAGGCAGGCGGATTTCTGAGTTCGAGGCTAGCCTGGTCTACAGAGTGAGTTCCAGGACAGCCAGAGCTACACAGAGAAACCCTGTCTCGAAAAACCAAAAAGACATCCAACTCCAGATATATATACTGTGCATCAGCACGTCTCTTCGAGTTCACACTAGTCACTTACTTTCCACTTCGCTGAAGCACGACCAAAGACACCTTGCACCCGATGTACAATAGAATACTCAATCTCATCCTTCTTAAATGAATATTTAATTCTCTAAAAGGGACAAAAACAAAGCCCCAGTTAATTAGTCACATTTATCCAGAGTAGCATTCACACATGCTCACACTCAGTACAGACCAAAAAATAAAAAGAAAACCAGAGAATTGCAAGTATCCACTTTGGGTAGAGCACTGGCCATCTATATAATCAGTGTCTCCCAACATGAAACAAACTTTAAAAAAAAAAAATTAAGCATTAACTTACTGCTCGTCTTCTCTGGATCAGCTCCAAAAGATTAATTTCATACTATGAGAAGAGAGAGAATACAAAGAGAAACATGAAAAGCATAACCTTTTAAATTCAGGAAATACACAAAAAATTAACAACTTAAAATAAAAGACAATTTGTTATCAATAGCCAGAATTCACAATAACTCTCTAGAATTCCCTGAAAATTCATCTTAGTTCCATAAAACTTACAAACACGTGTGTGTGTGTGTGTGTGTGTGTGTGTGTGTATAGTAACAGTATATATATTTTTTTGTGGTTGCACTGAGAATGCTTTATTTACATTAGAATGTGAGGAACATTTCCAATAAAACAGGAAAAATGTATACTGTATCTTCTTGTAGTCTTGTAGGCAGCTAAGAGGCAAAGACAACACATTACTTAATAGCCTGAGACTTGTAAGATTTATAATATTAACCCAACTTCCTACTTAAAGCACCATGTTCTAATTTTCAGTTTAAAAATTTTTTTTAAAAATGTAAGTCAGGCATTGTGGGCACATGTCTACACCTCAGAGGCTAAGGCTGGAGGAGGGTTGAGAGTTCAAGGTGCTCGGAAATTATGTCAAGAGATACAACACTTCCGGCGTGATAGCACACTCCAGTATTCTCAGCACTCCAGAAGCAGACAGGTGGACCTCTGTGAGGTCAAGTCTGGTCTACATAGGGGCTTCCAGGCCAGCCAGCCAGCCAGGACAACACAGTGAGACTTGCCTAGCATGCACAAGGGCCCCAATACCTCCAGGCAAAGCAATAAACACCTATAATCCCAGATCTAGGAAAATGGAAGCAGGGATTGCTTTTTTCTTTTATATTTTTTCTTCTCTAGTTTTTCCAGATAAAGCTTCATGTAGCCTAAGCTAGCTCGAAGTTTGCTATGTAACCAAGAATGACCATGAATAAGATTCTCCTTCCAAATACATAAATAAATTAATGAAAAAACCCCAAGATTCTCCTTTCCCCAAGTACCAGGATTACAGGAGTGCTGGAATTACACAGTGTGCCACCCCAGCAGTGCTGGGAATAGAGCCCAGGCTTCATATATACTCAGCAAGCACTCTGCCAACTCTGCTAGCCCCAGCTCCAGGAGCGCAATGTCAAGTTAAAGTCCCAGCTCTTCAAAAAAGCAGAATAGTCAAAATCTATTTTGTAGAGCACATACACAAAGGTCTGGATCCAATTATAATTATTGAAGAAAAAGAGAAAACAAAACGTTGGTTCACGAGACATTTCAAGCCTAGAAAATCCCATGTAGCTTGTCATACAGCTATATCAAAGCTTTCACTTTGAAAACAAATATTAGAAATAAAAGTATAGCCAGGAGTGGTAGTGCACACCTGTAATCTCAACACTCAGGAGGCAGAAACACGTGAATGAATCTCTGTGAGTTCTAGGTTAGCCTGGTCTACAGAACTAGTTCCTGAATAGCCATGACTATACATAGAAACCCTATCCCAAAAAGCCAAGAAAGAAAGAAAAGCATAGCCCCCACCCAACATGGTGAACATCCTTTTGTTCTTAAGTGTATGGGTGCTTTGCCCGAATGTCAGTGCACCGAGTACGTGCAGTATCCAGAGGCCAGAAAACGGCATCAGATCACCCATGGGACTAGGGTTACTGATAGCTGCCATATGACTGGGAATCAAACCTGGGTCCTATGGATGAGCAGCAAGAGCTCTTAACCACTGAACCATCCCTCCAGCCCCATGACACAAGCTCTATCCTAAAACTCAGGAACATAAGATGTATGAATGGTGTAAAGCCAGCCTGTGCTACACAGTGAGATCCTGTCTCAAACAACACAAGTTAGTGGGACATCGAGATGGGTCAGCGGGTAACGGCTCTTACTGGCATACCTCAGGACCTAAGCTTAATCACATGGTAGAACAGTCCACAAGCTGTCTTCTGACTTCCACATGCATCCCATGGCATGTGCCCATACCCACCTAAATAAATACACGTAAAAATAAAAATTTTTAAATTAGAGCCAGGTGGTGGTAGCACACACCTTTAACTCAGCCAGCACTTGGGAGATGGGCAGATATCAGAATTTAAGGCCAGCCTGGACTAGAGACCGTTCCAGGACAGCCAGGGTTACACAGAAAAACCCTGTCTTGAAAAACAAAATAACACAGGTTGGGGATTTAGCTCAGTGGTAGAGTGCTTGCCTAGCAATCGCAAGGCCCTGGGTTCAATCCTCAGCTCTGAAAAAAAAAAAAAATTAAATAAATAAAAATCAAAAACAAGAGCTAAGAATGTAACTTTTAGTGGTAGAGTACTTGCCCAGCTTACATGAGGCCCTAGGTCTGATTTACACCACAAAAAAATTTTTTTTAATTAAATGTCAAGTCATAGTAAGTTAATAGAATTGAATGCAAATAGGTAGATGCACATGTAAGTGGCTGTTTGTGGTTATGTTCTGAGACAGGGTCTTATGATGTATCCCTGGCTGTTCTGAAAGTCACAATGTAGACCAGACTGCCATCAGACTCTATCAGAAATCTATTCGTCTCTGCCACCCAAATGCTATGTGTCTGTGTGTTTTTAATTTAATAATCATAGGTGGCTCCAACCGGGAGAAGGGAAATCATATCTACTTCTCTAAGGTCCACCACCTCACCACCTCTAGTTCCACTGCCTCCTAGCACATCATGGTCTCTACACTGTCGCCTTCCAAGCACCCCTCAGAGGCCTGTGTAAACCCAAGGGAACCGGAGGCTGGGTGGGGGGGGCGCGGGCCACAGGCACAGGGAGGCAGAGGCAGGAGAATCTGCCTGCTGCACAGGCTAACCAGGCCTACAGAGGAAGATGTGTAGAGGGCCTGGCTTCTGTTCCCACCACCCAGCTAACAGCCATCTGTAACTCCAGGTCCAGGGTATCCAACACCTGATTCCTTTTGGCCTTCTTAGGTACCACACACAAGTGGTGCAGACATGCATGCAGGCAAAACAATTCATACACATAAAATAAAAGCAAATAAACCTAAAAAAAAAGAAAGAAAGAAAAGAAAAGAAACCCAGAGCTAGGGAGATGGCTCAGAGGTTAAGAGCACTGACTACTCTTCCAGAGGCCCTGAGTTCAATCCCCAGCAACCATATGGTGGCTCATAATCATCTCTAATGGGATCTGATGCTCTCTTCTGGTGTGTCTGAAGACAGCTACAGTGTACTCATATAAATAAAATAAATAAATCTTAAAAAAAAAAAACCAAAAACTCAAAGCCTAACACAGTGCTACAGATGTGTAAGTGCAAATCAATGTCACCTCAAAGCCCACAGTCTGCAATGTCTCTGCAGCTGTCTTCATCATCACTCTTAGTTTAGATTTGATTTTTGAGCTAGGTCCTCTTCATTCATATTCAAATATATACACTTTAAGTTTTTTGTTTTTGTTTATTTTTTTTTTGTTTTGTTTTATTTTGTTTTTGTTTGAGACAAGTCTCACTGTGTCCAGGCTAATCTCAAACTCAAGTTCCTTCTGCTTCAGCCTCATTGGGTGTTAGGATTACAGGCATGCAGCAGCAGCATGGCTTTTTAATTATTATTAATGTTTTACCTTTCCAGGAGCTGAAGCAACGGTTCAGTGGTTGTTATTCCAAAGAACCAGAGTTCAGTTCCTAGAACCCACGTTCACAACCATCTGTAACTACAGTTCCAGATCCAGCACTCTCTTGGGGCCTCTACAGATACTGCACACCACATGATACACACACAAAAGAATTTTTTTTCTGTCTTTCTGGTTCTGAACCTGTACATAGTAGCCATTCTCCCTCCTTTGAGAATTCATCCTATATGTCTAATCTCAACATCAATCTCTTGCCCACTTAGAAGATGGAAGAATCTTAAAGCAAACCTCTTTCACAGGCTGACAGTGCTAAGCACACCTTCCAACCGCCTGCTGTGGCCAAACCCCCACTCCTCCAACAGAATCATTCCCAGAGGCAAGTTTCCTGCTAAAAGCCTGATACACATCGATGTTGCTGATCTACTGACCCAACAGAAGAACAAAGTTCACTCTGACAAGGACCAAGGCTTATAGGGTAATGCCACTCCACAGAGTCATCTCTAATCCTAATTAAAACACGTGTGCACAATCACAGAATTCTGTAGAAAACTACTATGAAGCTCACCACTGTGATTCAAAATTCTTGAAGGGGCTAAAAAGCTATAGATTCACTCACTTGAACATAGTTGATAAAGTCTTCCTTGAGAAGGGTTCTCCGATGTATTTTGTATTCTAGGTCAGAAGCCTTCTTGATGATAGCCCTGCAGAGAAAGCAGATTACACTGTAACATTTAAGAAGTTAAATCTGAACTTAAGATTTTTATTCAGGATATATGGAAAACACACATCTAACAGAAACATCTAGTTCCTGAACACAGTCATCTTCCACAGGCAAAATACGTATTCTCTTACACAATTATCGCTGTGCTGCTAAGAACATATAGTTTTTTTTAACTTTCAGAAAAATCACCTCAGTTGCCAGGATCATTGTTATTCCCACCAGCAAAGTAAATAACGTCTAATGCTTTTTATTATTTATACACACTACTAACAAAGATTTCTCCCCCAAATTTAGGCTATTTAGGGGCTTGTCTTGGTGTGTGTGTGTGTGTGTGTGTGTGTGTGTGTGTGTGTGTTTATATTCCCTAGAATCAAACCTAAGGCCTTGGCATGCTTAGCAAGCACTCTGCAGTGCTCTTACCCTCAATGCTTGTTTTTATGTTCAACAAATCTCTATCCTAAAATCTTCAGTCTCTGTATGTTCTTAAAACCTAAATTGTCTCTATCTAAATATTACTACAAAGGAGTGAACATACATGTGTTCTAGGAAAACTAAAGGCAGAATATGCAAGACAATATTTAAGAATGGTAACACATTTAGCACCACCACCCTTGTTTTCCAGACAGGGTTTCTCTGGGTAGCCCTAGCTGTCCTGGAACTCAATGTGTAGACCAGGCTGGCCTAGCATTCACAGGGATCCGCCTGCCTCTGCCTCCCAAGTCCTGGGATTGCAGGCTGGTGCTACTCCAGGCACTTCGATGTGTTTCCTAACGCTTACTTTGCGGATCCTACACTCACATTACTGTACTTTCATCTAGAGTCATGGTAAAGTGAATCTTCACAGAAAATCACTAAAAGTAATTGATTTTACCAAGTTACCGAATGCCAACTATATTCTGGGTTCTGTGGCAGGACTCTAAAGAATCATACGAAATGAATTAAACGGTCTCCAGTCTACAAGTTTAGTTAGAAAGACCTCCTGGGCATCCATGGCGCTGTACTCGAATATCTAAAGTTGTATACCCCAAAATTTTAAACTATATATACATTTCTTAATCTGAATTCTTCCGCCATTCACATTGCCCTTGGTGGGCAAGAATCCTGGCTATATCTATCACCTTTACGACCCCAAGACCCTGCCCATTGGAGGACCATGACTAATGGGTAAACAGACTGATGGATCGTCCTGCGAGTTAAAGTTGAATTCTGACCGTCGTCAAATTCCAGCAACCGGCTTTTCCCTCTTCTAGCATGGTAGTTTAAAACTAGCTCAGAAAAGTCAGCATGCCTGTCCCGGCCACACACTCGCCTCAAGCTCCCCTCAGCCCGCCCCAGTCCTTCCTCTTCCCTGATCCTCTCTCACTTAATCTCCGCGTGACTGAAGAGTCCGATGCGCTCCAGCTGTTCCAACTCCGGGATTCGATCTTCTATGCGCTCCTGAATTATCTCCGCCATGAACCTGGAACTTCAGAAACAGCCGGGTGGCCAGCACGCGTAGAGAGCGTCTACCATAAAGCCTCCCGGAGCACTCTTAGTGATTGACTGAACGTGCTTCGTAAGTCCCGCCTTTTCCGCTTCCGCCATTGGGAAAGTCCTCTTTTCTTTCGATGCGGCTGTCGCCTCCCTGTGGTTGACTATAGGATTGCAGTGAGAACCCCTTCCGGTTTGGGACACATCTTGTGCGGGGGGCGGGGCTGAGAACGGGGCTAAATCCTCGCGCCACAGAAACCGGAAAAAGCTCCTCGGGGTTATACCTGGAAGAGCCTGAAGTACGCGTCCTACTGAAAGTCATCTGTTTTATCATGCTCCTATCGCAGGTTCTCGCTTCCCGTCACCGAGAACACTAAAAGCTAAAAAATATAACTGAAAATGATATTGTTAATTATACAAATTCGATGAGGCGCTAAATCTGCCAACCAGCTACCCCGGTCTAAGCTGTCGGCTAGCTTCACGGAACCAGTGTGGTAACAGTGCATTTTCACGTGCCAATGAAAGCCTCTGAATGGCTGGTTCATTTTAAAATGGTGAGAAATAATTTATTAAATAATTAGGACCACCGTGCTGCCAAGCCTGGAAACCTAAGTTCGGTAGAGGGAGAGAACTGACTCCCGCAAATTATCCTCTGACCTCAACATGCGTTCTATGGCGCGTGTGCCCGCCCACGTGAATACGCACACGACTTTAAATAAAAAATGAGTCTCTTGACTTATGTAGGTAAAATATTTCAAAATATTAGGCAGAAACTGTCATTTGCTTTAGAAAACAGGACTTTGATAGTGAAAAGTTTCAAAGTTGGTAAAAGAAATCAATATATACACAGATTGTCCAAGCAAATTAACATTTCTAAGAGAACCGTCCTGTAACCCACCTTGGAAGAGATATTGCTGTATAATTATTACAACCTAAAAAAAATCTGTGTTTCCCTTTCTCTGTTAAGTCCTGGAAAATAAAAAGCCAAAGCAGGACTTCTTGCTAGACCTGTTATTAAAACACTCACATCATTACCTTGATCTTCTATATGATTTATGAGAGGGAACTAGGTAGGCTTCAGTTACCCAGATACACCCAGTTCCTTGCTTTCCTTTCCTTTCTGTTTCACATCTTGTCCCACTAGTCTCAGAACTGACACAGAGGTTGCCGTTGGCTTCATCACTTCTCAGCCCTTTCAAGTCTAAGATCCAAGAAGTGGAAGGAAATCAAGTATGTAAATTAAAAATGCAATTTCTTTGTAATAGTAAAGCAATACTTGTTATTAGCCAGAATGAAGATGACTGTGGATAGCAAGTTCAGTATGGACAGGAAGCCCCCCAGCACTGAGGGGTAGAGAACTCCATAGCTTGTAATAAAAGATCAACAAATAAATGCGCTAGTGTAGGCATTTACACTATTTCCTTAAGTACAAGGAAGTCAACAAGCCCTGACAGATTGTAATCCTTCATTTTGAGGCAAATTTGACAGAGAGTAATGAGCTAACTACAATTCTTAAATCAACTGCGCTCTCCACCACCGTTTTGATATTTAGCTATTATATTTATCTTGCTCTAAGAATCACTATAATAAAAACAACAAAAATCACCTTTTCACCACCTCAGCCTGTCATAACAGCTGTCTCACTATGTGCCCAGTGCTCTGAGCATGGCTGAGACCTTTATGTGTCAATCCACCTAATCACATTACATGAATGTTTTATTTATTTTTGGTTGTGAGCCTAGCCTTTAAAGGCTGAGCCATCTCTCCAGCCCAATGTTTTATTCATTTAGCTGGCCCTGATGGTGAACACTTTTAATCCCAGCATTTGGCAGGCAGAGGCAGGTAGCCTTTTTGGTTGGTTGGTTGGTTGGTTGGTTTGGTTGGTTTGGTTGGTTGGTTTGGTTTGGTTTGGTTTGGTTTGGTTTGGTTTGGTTTGGTTTTTGAGGTGAGAACTCTATATGCATCTCAGGCTGTCTTGGAACTCTCTGTAGACCAGGCTGGCCTCCAATTCAGAGATCCATCTACCTCTGCCGCCCCAGTGCTGGGATTAAAGGTGTACAATATCACACACAACTCTGGTAGTAGTAGTCGTAGTCGTAGTCATAATAGTAGTAGTAGATCAACCTAAGAAGGCTGGAAGCACCTACTAACGGTTGGGAGGGACATCTAGTTCCATAGGCTAGAGACAGAATGCAGACAGGCCTGAGCTTAGTCCTCAGAAACAGCCCCCCGCCCAAAAAAAAAAAAAAAAAGAAGAAGAAGAGAAAAAGAAAAGGAAAGATTGTCATCCTTCTTCTCTAACACATTTAAAACATTTACATGAGCATTGTATTTCTTATAACTTGCTAATATACCCCAAGGATAACCTTGAACTCCTGATCCTTCTGCCAGTTTCTCCCAAGTGCTGGGACTATGGGCCACTCTGTTTGGTTTTTATTCGTTTGTTTATTTTTATGTATATGAATATTTTGCATACATCTATGTACGTGCAGCACGTATGTGTCTGATGCCTGAGGAAGTCAGAAGAAGGTGGCAGACACACTAGGACTAGAGTTGCAGATGGTGGTGAGTTGCCCTGTAGGAAGTCCTCTGCAAGAGCAGCAACTGCTCTCTCTGAACCGCACCGAGCCATCTCTCCAGCTCCTGTGTGCTTGGCTTTCTAAGTAGTTGTTTTGTTTGTTTTAATCTGCTGTGTGTATGCTGTGCGGTTGTGTGTATGAGGTGTGTTCGTGTGTTTGATGTGTATTTGTGTGAATGATGTGTTTGTATGAGTGTGTGGAGTCATGGGACAACTTCCGGTGCTGGGCCCTGCCTTCCACTTTCTTTCAGGTGATGCCTGAAACAAGCTACCTGGCCCTTGAGTTTCCAGGGATTCTCCTGTCTCCACTTCTGTAGAACCTGGGTGACAGGTGGGCAGGTGCTTTACATGAATTCTAGGCATTCCAGTTTCTGAGGATTCAAACTCAGATGCTCATACTTGTGTGGTGAGCACTTTACTCACAGAACCAGCTCCCAAGTCAAGTGGTTATTTTAATATAGATTTTCATGTTCCCTGTCCCACTTACCAAGAAAGAGAGATGCCAGAAAGATGGATTCTGATCACCCACCACCTTCAAGGAACAGTTGGTCCCCATGATGCTGATGAGCAGACAGCCTTCTGCTACAGTCCTGAGACAATTTCACAAGGAGCCCACTATAGGGACACTGACCAAAAGCTAAAATGGCTACTCCTGGCTTTAACGCACTTGGATGCAAACTTGAAAGTAAACTTGAACTTTTCCTTGGGATGGTCACGTTGTCCATCTGCAGACAAAGTTCATAGAGTGCTCAGTGGCTCACAATAGCAAAGAAAGAATTGCTAGCCTCCCCGCTACCCCCGTCATTATTTGAAAAAGAAAAATACCTAATTTCCGACACAATGAGAGGCAAAGCACCTGGAATCCCATCCCCCCACGTTGTTCAAAGTCCGTGTGCCTGCTTCTCCCACACAGAGAGCCCCGAAGGACTTCAAAGTCAGGCATAAGTGATAGACACAGACGGGTCTTTGATGCCTAAGAACTTCAGAGCCCTCGGGTTGATTCCATAGTGGAACATCTGCACCTTTTCAATGTTATCTAGCTCCACGGAAAACAAAAGCAGCCAAGCTTTGGGTGACGTCCGTTACACGCATTAAAATATTTGGAACCAGTAACTTTTCATTTCTTTTTCTATTATTTACAGCTCCCTTTGCTCTACAAACTGCGCTGGATAGTAAATTACTTCTGGCACTCAGCCTTGTCAGGTTGCCAAACTTCAACTGGAGCAAGTTTTTACAACCCAGCTAATAAGCCCTGGAAATTAGGAGGTAAGCATAATGGAAATAATGACACGGTTTTAACTGCAGGAGAGCACAGAGACAACGTGAGATTCCAATAGATTCTACTTCTTAGTGGGTTTATTTGTTTTTCTAATTAAATCGTCACCTTTTTAAGTTATTGTAGTTCAGAGCACATATAAATGCAAAGGTTTTCTTTTCGTTGGAAAAAAAATAGTTTTGTGTCATTTTCCTGTAGTTTTTACATTATGCTTTTGTAAACTCAAAATAAATAAATAAATAAATAAATAAAAGAAGGAGGAGCAGGTGAGAAAAAAAGAGCAAGAATGGGCAGATTAGGTAAACAACCTAACTATTAAAGCTAACTGACATCTTTTAAAACCATATTCCAAAACAACTGGCTTCTAGACCTAGCAATTGTCTGTGGATGCATTCTCCCAAAAGATGCCTGATTAGCTGCAACTATTATTTTTTCCAGCTTACCCAGTTACAATCTTTTTTTTTTTTTTTGACAAAACTTCCAAAAAACTGAAAGTGAATATCACATTTGATTTTTATCATCCAAAGGCACTGGAGACGTGAGACCCAATTGTTACATCTGCTCCCATTCACAATTTACAAAGACAAGAGAAATTCTTTTGCCTCCATCTCATTCTGCTTCCCATATGCTCAGTCCAAAAACATTCATGCATAGTAGTTTACAGTTTGTGGTGTGAGTGTGTGTGTGTGTGTGTGTGTGTGTGTGTGTGTGTGTAAGCCAAGCCGAGGTTAACACTGCAATATACCTCCATCACTTTCCACCTTATACACTGAGCTAGGGTCTCCTGTTAAATCTGAAGCTTGAAGATTTCCAGTCAATGCTTCCAGGGATAGGATGACAGCTGGGCTGGGGCCACCACATCCACCCAGCTTTTCTGAGCATCCAAACACTGCTCTTAAGGGTTTTTTGAGGGGTGTGTTTTTTGGGGTTTTGTGGGGTTTTTTGGGTGGGGGGTTGGTTTTCTGATTTTTTTGAGACAGGGTTTCTCTGTGTATCCCTGGCTGTCCTGGAACTCACTCTGTAGACCAGGCTGACCTCGAACTCAGAAATGTGCCTGCTTTTGCCTCCCAAGTGCTGGGATTAAAGGCATGCGCCACCACTGTCCAGCTTGCTCTTAAGGTTTATATGCTCATGGTTTCAAGATGTTTACCTACTGAACCATCTCCATAGCCCCCAACTAAAGTTTATTTTATTTTATTTTATTTTATTTTATTTTATTTTGAGACAGAGTCTGTCAGTATAGCCCAGGCTATCCTCAAACTGGCCATCTTCCTACCTTCACTTCCCAAGTGCTAGCATGCCTACTCTTCCATGTGTAAAGATGGAAATCTTCTCTGGCTACATTACCAATATGGAAGCCACTTGCCACATGTGTCTATTGAATATGTGAAATTGGCTAGAACAGCTGAGAAACTGAATTTTTAAAAAGGGTCAATTAATGCTGGGTAAAGTGGAGCACACCTTTAATCCCATCACTCAGGAGGCAGAGGCAGGCAGATATCTGTGGGTTTGAGGCCAACCTGGTCTTACATAGTGAGTTCCAATACAGTAATGGCTACGTAGTGAGACTCTATCTCAAAAAAAAAAAATTTTTTTTAAGTTAAAGGAATGGTTAATATTTTTTTAATTTGTTTTTTGTTGTTGTTGTTGTTTTGTTTTCAAGACATGGTTTCTCTGTATAGCCCTGCCTTTCCTGGAACTCTCTCTGTAGACCAAGATGGCCTCAAACTCAGAAATCTACCTGCCTCTGCTTCCCAAGGATTGGGATTTAAGGTGAGTGCCACCCCTCTCAACCACATTTTTTAAATTTGTGTGTGCATACATGCCACCATCCTGCTCTCACCCCAGGGCACATGGATGGAGGTCAACAGATTACAGGTATGGGTTCCACCGGACGGATCTCCAGGACCAAACTTTGTCTTCGAGGCTTGGTGACTAGTGCCTTTACTCACTTCACCAGGTGCAAGAGAAGCTGCATTTAATCACTTGATTTGTTCTATTTTTATTGCCACATGTAGTTAGTAATTCCCAAGTTGGACAACACTGATCTAACTTTCAAACATAAAGCACCAATTCTAAATTCCAGATCTCCAAGCATTTCAAATTTAATATGTATGTGGAGTTGTGACTGTAGCTCAATGACAGACCACTTTCTCTAGCACGGCCATATATAATATGAGTTAACATGTATCTATGCCCACATACACACAGACTGTAGGTCCTAATGCTCTCATTCCAAACCGTGCTCTGGTGCCATGGTGGCAGCACACGCCTGAGATGCCATCACTTTGGAGACTGAGGTAAGAGCATCACTTTGGCACATTAATTCAAGACCAGCTGGGGAAGTCATCGACATGGCTCAATGGTTGCGGAGCCTGACAACTAGAGTTCGATCCCTAAATCCCATACTTGCTCTCTGAGTATATCCTTCCACTCCATGAACTTATGGCACCTTCATATGTATGTCTCCCCTACACACACACACACACACACACACACACACACACACAAATATAAACTTTTTAATGATCTATTTCTTTTCATTTTATATACATTGGTGTTTTGCTTCCATGTATGTTTGTGTAAGGGTGTCAGGTCCTCTGGAACTGGGATTACAGACAGTTGTGAGCTACCATGTAGGTGCTGAGAATTGAACCCAGGTCCTCTAGAAGAGCATCCAGTACTCTGAACCACTGAGCCATCTCTCCAGCCCTGTAAACATTTTTTTTTTTAAGGAAGAATAAATAGGCCAGGTGGTAGTGCTGCACACCTTTAATCCCTGCACTTGGGAGGCAGAGGCAGTCAGATCTTGGGGCTACACAGGAAACCTTGTCTCAAAAAAAACAGAAAACAAAAACGAAGAAGAAGAAAAAGGAGGAGGAGGAAGAAGAGGAAGAGGAGGAGGAGGAGGAATAGAAAGAGGTGTACAACTCTGGCAGATTGCATGCTTAGTGCATGTAGGGCCTTGGTCTAGTCCCTCAACTCTACAAGAAAAAAATGTAAAAGGAAAATTATTTGGTAGAGATGTATTATTTACAAAAAAAAAAAAAAAAAATCCTAAGAGAAAGAGAGGGCCTTGAGAAAGGAAAGTTGGTTATTCTTGGTTTTGGAGACAGACAGAATCTCAGCTGGTAGATCAGGCTGTTCTGGCTCCCAAAGTGATTTCCTTCCCCGGGCATCTCAAGTTCTGGGGTGACAGGATCCCCAACACCTGCCCAGCTGACAAGGGAATATTCTAAGGAAGCAAACATACAGTAGGAACTATGCAGTGTAGGAACAACATAGACTAGGGAGGACGGGAACACAGTAACTGCCAGAAGGCGGAAGCCTCAGTGAGCCCCATTAGTAAGAGGACCCTGGACTGAGGCCCACAGACTCCTGCAGGTGAGGTCCTGTTTTGACTTCTTTGGAATCCAAGTCTCTTGAAGCTCTGTGCCTTTGACATCCTCTGTGTTAATTTACAATAGTGCCAAACAAGGAAGCACCCAAGTTCTCTGCAACTCTTAAGCCCCTCCCACAAACAACACTGGGGTGCATAGCTGCTGCCACATACAAAGAATGAGGGCATCTATTTTCATACTTTCTGCCAAGTGATACATTCGAGATGATCTTCAAAGCCCAAGACAAATGGATCCCATGAAGCTTTGAACATTTATTACAAAGCACAGGGCAAAATGCTGTCTTTCGAACCCTTAAGTCTGTCAAGAGAAAGTACAAGGGAGGGGCACATGAGCAAAGTACAATTATTTTTAAAAATGTCATAGTGAAACCTATTCTTTTTAAAAAATGAAATCACTTTATTCTAGCTAACTAACACATCTAATTAACATTAGCATCACATAGCTGTCTTAAATAAACCACACAAACACATGCCCAGTCCCAAACTCAACATCACAGTCTACTTCCATACAGTTCCAATGGCATTTGGAGGCAAGTAACCTTCTACAGTTTACTATCAAATGCATTTTTAAAAAACATCAATGAATATATTTTTATGATTCCTGATACTTCTTTTTTGTTTTGTTTTGTTTTTGTTTCTTGAGACAGGGTTTCTCTGTGTAGCCCTGGCTATCCTGGAACTCACTCTGTAGACTAGGCTGGCCTCAAACTCAGAGTCCTGGCTGCCTCTGCCTCCCAAGTGCTGGGACTAAAGGCATGCACCACCACTGCCCGGACAGTTCCTGATACTTCAAAACCCAGAAAGTTGGATTTACTTATCCATCATGGAAAAAAAAAAAAAAAAAAAAAAGCTGGGCTGTGGTGGCGCACGCCTTTAATCCCAGCACTTGGGAGGCAGAGGCAGGCGGATTTCTGAGTTCAAGGCCAGCCTGGTCTACCGAGTGAGTTCCAGGACAGCCAAAGACTATACAGAGAAAAACCAAAAAAAAAAAAAAAAAAAAAAACATAGCTGAAACTAGAAAAACAAATCAGCTTTCTGACTTCACAGTCATTTTGTCATTTTGTACTATATTACATAGTATTGTATAATGATAAAATACAACTTTCTCAATTTTTGTTTTTTCATTATTTTTATAAATATTTATTTATTTATTCATTTATTATTTTGTGTCATTGTTTCTCTGTGTAGTTCTAGTTGTCCTGGAATTCATTATGTAGATACGGCTGACCCTCCTTTGGGTTTTATTTATTTAATGTATGTGTGCTCTGCTACATATGCATCTGTCTGCCTGAAGAGGGCATCAAATCTCATTACAGATGGTTGTGAGCCACCATGTGCTTGCTGGGAATTGAACTCAGGATCTTTGGAAGAATAGCCAGTACTCTTAACCTCTGAGCCATCTCACCAGCCCCACAGGCTGGCCCCAAACTCAGAAATCCAACTGCCTCTGCCTCCAGAATTGTTGGGATTAAAGGCATAAGCCACCGCCACCCAGCTAAATATTTAATTTTGATTAGTATTACATTGAACATTCACTTTCTAAAATAAGAGAAAGTGCAAATAGCAAGGTATATGGCAGGTCAGGCTCCACTTTCAGCATGAGTATACTTTGCTTTAGACAAATTTGAAGCTGTGAATTTACAGAAATAGATTACTATTTCGTCACTTTGAACAATAGCTTGTATTTTTGTAAGAGTAGTGTTTGCTTGTTTTTATTTTTAGAAAAAAAATATGTAGACCAAGCTGGCTTTAAATGAGTAGAAGTCTGTCTACCTTTAAATCTCAAATGCTAATATTAAAGCATGTGCCACCTTAGCCATCTTACATTTTGACAAAAGCAATGAACTGTTAGAAACTTGAATACTATATTTTAAGCATAGTTGAAATTTATTAAAGATATTTTAAAAATGTTTATGTATATGCATGTTTTGCCTGCATATACATAGGGGCACCATAAGTGTGCAGTACCCTTGAAGACCAGAAGAGAACAACAGATCCTTTGGAACAGGAATTCTTTGTAAATTACAGTTCTTTCTTAATAGGTATATGGATTTCAAACCCAGGTCTTCTAGGAGTAAGCAATGGTCTTAATTATTGAGCCAACTCTCCAGCCCTTAAAAATATTTTTATTAATATAGATATTAAAGATGTATCTAAGCATGAGGGTTAACTTTTTAACTCTCCTCACACAGGCTGGGCATGGTAGTGTTATTACATGCTTTTGATCCCAGCACTTTGAGGCAGTTTGAGGCCAACCTCACCCTGCAAATTCTGGGATAGCCAGGGCTACAGGAAGTCGCCCTGTCTCATAAATAAATAAATAAATAAATAAATAACTTTTTGAATACTTGTAGTTAAAATATATTAAGATCACTATGCTATATTCTGAGTACAGTTTGGAAATACATAGCCTCACTTCAAAATGCATATGATTTAAGCTCACCAATGTCAACAATGCCAAACCTGTCCTGTACAAGATTGGTCAGTGAAGCACTATTTGTAATGTTTTTTTTAAAAAAAAAACAAAACAAAAACAAAAACACTTGAATTACAGTACAGGTGCACATGATGTCACACCTAGCTTTTTATGTGAGTGTTGAGATTAGAGCTCAGATCCCTATGCTTATGTAATAAACTCTTGACCCACAAAGCCCTCTCCCCAGTCCCTACTTTAGAACTGTTAAAGAGAATGAGGTTCAATATAGTAGTACACACCTATCATCCCAGCATTTAGGAGACTGGAGCAGCAGCAGCATGATTTTAAGGCCAGCCAGGACTACATAGAAAGACTCACTGTCAAAAACCAAAACCTGCCTGGCAGTGGTGGCGCACGGCTTTAATCCCAGCACTTGGGAGGCAGAGGCAGGTGGATTTCTGAGTTCGAGGCCAGCCTGGTCTACAGAGTGAGTTCCAGGACAGCCAGGGCTATACAGAGAAACCCTGTCTTGAAAAACAAAACAAAACAAAACAAAACAAAAAAAAAAACCAAAAACAAAACAAAACCAACAACACAACATGGAAGAGGGACAACAATGAAGAGACTGCTGTGAGGAAACATACACAATGAAGTGGAAACAGGACTAATGTACACTGTGAAAATTTTAAAAAGCAAATTGAAGAGCAGCATATTGTATAATCCGCTTTAGGAGTGCGTGGGAGGTGTTTAAAGGAGATAAACAAGGTAAATAAACAAGGGCTGATGAGATGCTTGGTGGGTAAAGGCCTTGCTGCTCTGCTGGCCACCTGAATTTGATCCCTGGAACCCATGTAAAAGTGAAAGAAAAGAACCAGTTCCACAGAGTTGTCCTCTGACCTCCACAGAAGTGCTACACACACACACATCATGCACTCACACACACAATAATAAATAAATAAATAGAATTTAATTGATAAGTAAATCTTGGAGGATCATTCCCCCAAACCATTTGTATTTGTTGTCAGGAGAACCAATGTAAATAGTATAATGAAGACATTGTTTTTTTGTGATTTCTGCTTAAGGAAAGCATTTAATAGAGTCAAAAGAAAAGCTTCAGCATTAAGCTGTGTTTCAAATCTCATGTTCAGTATCATTTTAGGCTTAGCTAGAATATCAAGGAGAAATTATACTTTACCTGAATTTCTCACTGATAACTTGCAGCAAATAACCTCAGCTTTTCTTCTAGACATTGTTAGTTTTAATTGTCAGAATTGTTTCTGCCAAAAGAAATCTGAGATTCATTTTTCATAGGGAAACCACGTTTTGTAAAATGAAATGAGATTCTCATAATGAGGAGAATTGTTCCTCTGGAAGATTCTGTGCCTTTTTGTCCCCCTCCCCCTATTCTCCTTCTCCCCCTAAGCCTCTACAACCTGGGAACTGTCCAGGTATAAATTAACATTTTAAAAGACCTCAAATTGTTCTCCCAAGCAGCTCAATTATTGGTCGCTCTTTTACAACTTGGTTTGAAAAAAAAAAAAAAAAAAAACCCACATTCAAATTGGATCGCCTCCATCCCAGCTCTTCAACACACAGGTATTATGGACAAGAGGCTGCTTTTTGACTACCAACTGCCTTATTCATTTAGAATAACTTCATTCATAAGGTTCAATGGACAGCTAGTTTGTGCCCATCACAGGCATCACAAAGCACTTTGCCTACCTTGTCATTAATTCTTAAGCAGATAAGCAAACCAGGTTCTAAATGAAGGTACTCGGCCAAGATCACACAGCTAGTAAGTGGGGAGCTTGCTGGGAAATCTAACACATGGAGTAAACATGGGTGACTAACTAAACAGTTTTTTGGTTACATTCGTTCTCTTTTTAAAAGCCAATGAGTGTTCTGAGGTTGTAAAAAATAATAGCATTCCCTGCCGGGGCTTACATCCTCTCTCTCATATTTTAACTTCACTATATGCCATCATATGAAACTTCTCTAGCTATCTCTATTGATTTGCCAACAAATTTCTAGATGTTCCTTAGAACCAACGTGTAGCACCTTGATGTTACCCAGATACCACCCTCCCCTCCCATTAGTTCCCTACCCCTATCAGGAGCCTTCTTTCTTGCCCAGGTTGAGAACTCTTGTTCTGCCTCCTTTAGGGCTTTTAGGCATAGAATCAACCAGTTGTGGCTCACTTTGATCCCAACACACCCCGCAGTGACTAGCGGGCCAGGGCTGAGAGACAAGGGACAGGGGAGTTGCGAAAGAGGGAGAGGATGTGGGAGGGGGTGGAGGGGAGTGCCGGCGGTAGGGAACAAGCGACCGGCCGAGCTGCTACCTGCCCTCCTGCCTGCTCATTTCCTTTGATGGCTGCGAGGCAAGCGGAATTAGGATAAAACAGTGAGGGTAGGCAACGCTTAGGGCTGAGGGCTGATCTAGCTCTGAGGTGAGAATCTCCGTCCGGCCAGGATGAGAAGAAAGGGTCAAGTGTGAAGTGAGGATGGAGGTAGGTCCTAGGTATGGAAGAGGGTTCCAGGTCTGGAGTGATGGTGGGGAGAGGCCCATGATAGGGGACAGAGATCAAGATCTGAGGTGATGGGAAGGATTCTGAAGAGAGGGTTAGGGGAGGTCTTGGGAGGATATGTGGGTCTTAAGTGATGGTTTGGATAAGACTAGAATTGGAAAGAGGATCCAGGTCTGAGGTGGGGTGGGGATGAGGCTGGGGTGAGAGAGGAATCTAGGTCTGAGATGAGGTGGGAATGGGAGCAGAGGACTGGTGGAGTCCGCACTGGCAAACAGCAGATGGGTCTTAGTTTAGCGACTCGGGGTGCAGAGGTGGAACTGACGCTTTCCTCCCGGGGCAGGCGCCGCCGCGCCGCCCTATGGAAGTCTCCTGCCGGCCCGGTCCCGCGACTGCGCTGGAGACAACAGGGCCGGGTCACCGTCCTCCCGCGGGGGCCCAGCTCCCTGTTCCTTCCTCGAGCGAGCGGCCGATCCGCCTCTCCCGGCCTCACGTTCCTTGTGAAAGCAGACTCAGGTCGGAGGCCCTGGGCGGTGCCCGGGCTTCAGCCTTTCCAGAAGCGGCCCTTCCTGGGACTCGGACTTGAGGAGAGCACTCTCCCTGCCGCTTCCCCCAAAGCAGGTGATTATGAAGTCTTCATCAATCCGAAAGGGGCTCAAGACTGCAGGAAAACTCTCTTTAATGAGACCAGCGGGAATCTGGTTCCCACTAACTGTGGTATTGTCATTGGCCCCTCGCCAATTGTGCCCTTCATTCATTTTCCCCAATCCTTTCCAAACGGCAACTCAATTATGGGCTAAATAAAATTTTAGTTTACATTATTACGGAATCAAAGCTACTGTTCACGGAGTCCCTATGTGGTATAATGCAGCTGTATTTCCTTTACCAGGCTTTTTGTTTTCCCTGGGATCAGTTATTGCAAAATGCGGTTTATTAAGCTTTCTATGTACCCACGATGCATTAATGTCCTCTCTAATACTCTGTCCGAACTGTAAATATTCACAATGTCTTCCTAATACGATTGTAACTGTTGAATACGAAGCCAATTGCACAACTGTTCTGGGATTTCTCATCACTGTCATCCTGGGACTTCAGCTCTTGTGTTACTTCCTTGTGTTCTGGATTCTGTATTTATTTTTCTCTTTTAGTTTGGTAGAGCACACTGTTCCGCAACTTTCTGAAAAAGGGTAAGATGATTTAAAAAAAATTTAAAGATCTTAATTGTCTCAAAATATCTTTGGTTTATCACCTCACTTGATTAATGTGGTAATTTGTCAGAGTATATAATTCTTTTTGTTTGTTAGGTTTTAGTTTTTTTCAAGACAGGGTTTCTCTCTCTTTGATATTCTGAAAAGGCGGGAAGACATACCTTGATGTGCATCTTTTCATTCATTGAGCTGGATAGTCAGGCTCAGTTTAGAAACTTTTGAAGGCCGGTGGTGGTGGGCATGCCTTTAATCCCAGCACTTGGGAGGCAGAGGCAGGCGGATTTCTGAGTTCGAGGCAGCCTGGAACTCAGGGTTTCTTTGTGTAACCCTGGCAAAGTGAGGTGAGGTCCACAAAGTGAGTTCCAGGACAGCCAGGACTACACAGAGAAACCCTGTCTCGAAAAAAACAACAAACAACAAACAACAAAGAAAAAGAAACTTTTGAGTTTAGTTCTGAAAACTTTTTTGTGTTTCTTTGTCTCCCTTTACATTGTTCATTATGTTTCTATTCTAGCTTCATTTCTCTTGCTGTGATAAAAATACTCTGACAAAAGCAACTTAGTGGGGACAGGATCTGCTTTAGGTCACAGTTCCAGGTTGCATACAGTCCATTATTGTGGGGAAGTCAGGTGGCAGGAACTTGAAAACAGCTAGTTACATACATCACATCCATAGTCAAAAGCAGGGAGTAGGGGACAGGGCGAAGGAGAGAGAGAGAAATGTATGTAAGCTAACTTGCATTCAACACTCTCTCTAAATTTACACAGTCTTCAAACCCCTTGCCTAAGGAATGGTACTGCCCCCAGTGGCCTGGATCTTCACATATAATCAAGATAATCTCCCACAGGCTAACCTGATCTAGACAGTCCCTCACTGCAACTCTCTTCCCACGTGATTCTAGATTAAGTCAAGATGACAATTAAAAGTAATCATCACAGTCTCTTCACACACACACACACACACACACACACACACACACACACACACACCACCTCAGTATCGCTCCTCTGCTCTTTCTTTCTAAATTCCTGTTATTGGTATCCAGGAATGTCCAAATCATTCTATTCCTTTCCTCTCCCCTTAACCCCCTGGTCTTTTTCTACTGTCTGGAAGTATCCTTCCTGCTACATCCCTTCATTGCCTCCTCCTCAGTTTTGGCTTCCAACAATGGTATGGTAGTCAGTGCTTAGCCACCACCTCTTACAGAGTGGGAAGAAGGAAAGAAAGCCCTTGATTTGTAGCACTTGTCATTGGCATAGTGTAAATCTGTCTCTTATGTTGGTTTCAAGCTACTAAGATTATATCACATGACATTGGGAAGAGCTACATAATGGTATACCATATTAATATGTCTAACATACAGGTTAGAAGGACATAATCTCAAGAGCATATAAAATAATAAAATCATCTGAAGTGATGAGCTTTATATTTGGGTGGGGGTGGGGGTATGTGTATGACAAGGCACACATGTGGAAGTCAAAAGACAACTTTGTGGAGTTGCTTCTCTTTCTCCCTCTACACAGGTTTAGGGGATCAAACTCAGGTCGGCAGGCTTGTATGATGTGCTTTACCTAATGAGCCATCTTGATGGCTTCAAATATAATTTATTTAATCAGAATATTATAAAACCTTTTTTTTTTTTTTTTTGGTTTTTCGAGACAGGGTTTCTCAGTATAGCCCTGGCTGTCCTGGAACTCACTCTGTAGACCAGGCTGGCCTCGAACTCATAAATCCACCTGCCTCTGCTTCCCAAGTGCTGGGATTAAAGGCGTGTGCCACCACCGCTTGACTAAAACCTAATTTTTAATCATGAATTCTTTTACAACTAACTTGCAAAATTCCTGAAAATTCAACAACTGGCTCTTGCAATCTGGTATGAGCCAGCTCCTGCAATTATTGCTTCAAAATACTTGTGGCCCCTAGTATAACAGACATAAGCCAGGGTAATCTTTCAAAACCTTTCCTAATTATGCCACATACATTATGTGGGTTTACCTTTTTTTAAATTACTAATTTAAAAAATTAAATTAAAATTTAAAAAATTTCTACCTACAGAAACCATTAACAGTTAAGGTTTAATTCACAATCCATCTTTCCTGTTAATTCTTCAAACAAAGATCAATTAAGGTACCTGCTATGGGCAAAGCATAAAGCTTGACAGCACTTCCTTCCTTTCATCCCAACACTTTAAGGGGACAGATGTAGGCAGATCTCTGAGTTCAAAGTCAGCCTCATCTACAGAGAAAGTTCCAAGACAGCCAGAGCTATATAGTAAAATCCTGTCTCAAAAAATTTAAGAAAGAGAAAGAGCGCAAGAGCAAAATGCTCACAATAAAAACAAAACTAACATTTTTTCTTTTTTTCCATACATTTATTTATTATTTTTTCCCCCAAGACAGGTCTCAGTATATAGTTCTGGCTGTCCTGGAACTCACTATGTAGACTAGGTTAGCTTTGAACTCACGAAGCTCCTCCTGCTTCTGCCTCCCTAGTGAAGTGGAAGAAATAAAAGACAAGGACAAATAGTACAATTAAATGTGATAAGTAAATAAAGAGGATGCACAAAAGTCTCGTTGCAGCCCAGGCAAAATGTTGAGGCCCGGGCCGACCCACGTTTGGGCGGCCACTGTATCCCGGCCCAAGCTGCTGCTCCAGTCTGTGGGTCAAGGTTCCAGCAAGAGCGAGGGTGACAGCAGATTCTACCTAATGTCAGAGATTCGTCTCTGATGATCCCTCTATATTCTCTGATCTCTGGTTCTGTCTTCTATAGTCTCCCTAATGTCTTCTATCGTCTCAATTCTGATCTGTTCTGTCTCTGCCTTTTATATGTCTCACTTCTAAGCCACGCCTCTAAGTTACACCTTTAATCATGCCCTTAGGTCTTCTCTCTAACTCTGATCTCTATAATCTCACACACCTTTAATCTCAAGGTATCTAAACCAAGATTATCAGAGTGTTCTCAGCTGTTGTAGGCTATTGTAATTCAAATCTCATGTCAGGGTATATGGCTCAAGATGGCTGCAAAGCTGATAGCCGCTTTCTGCTAAAAGTCGGCACCCAACAAAGTCTTATAAGAAACACCTCACAAACTCCTCATTTAGCCCGGAGGAATTTGCCAAGAAAATATTTAGCATGTATTTTATTGTTGTTGGATTGTTTTTGTTTTTGTTTGTTTGTTTGTTTTTGAGACAGGGTTTCTTTGTGTAACCCTGGCTGTCCTAGAACTCTCTATCTGTGTGTGTGTAGACCAGTCTGGCCTCAAACTCACAGAGACCTGCCTGCTTCTGGCTCCTGAGTATTCAGATTAAAGGCGTGAGCCACCACTGCCCAGGTTGTTTGTGGAAAGCTTCTGCTGCGCCCTAAAGATGGTGCCTACTGCCTTAGCCCTCTTGGGGGAAGAAGTCCTTATTTGGTGAGGAGGTTGCACCTTGCCGGTAGCCTGATCTTTCGTCATGAGTGTGAACCTATGGTGGAGCAAAACGTAGTATGGGCTGATGGGCAGTCCACTGGAGGCTACTTAAGCTGCACTCACGGGAGGCACACCCCTTGATCTTGTAACTGAAAGGCAATTCCTGAGTAAAACTGTCTCTGGAAGGAACTGGTGTGCTAGTCTTTCTTCCCTGCTGGTCAGGGTGGTTGGCGCGGCACAGTTGTTGTTAAAGGCAGGCTCTCACTATATAGCCCTGCCTGGCTTTGAACTAGCAGTGAACCTCCTGTCTCAGCTTCCTGGGATTACAGGTGTGTACCACCATACCAAATCTTCATCTCAGTAGAAGCAGTAAGCTCTCTTTGTTGCCCAGATTGTCCTCAAACTCCAGGGCTCAAACCATCCTGCTAGGCCAGTCACCCAAGCAGCTCAGACCCTCAATGCTCCCAGTCCTGGTTCTTCAGGGAACTATTGGTCAGCTGCCTTATTTGTCTCGGGGTGGGGGTGGGGGTGGGGGTGGGGGTGGGGGAGGGGGTGGGGGTGGAAAGCGTAGATTGAGCAGGACCTCACTCTGTCTCAAGCTGGCATCCTACACCTCATCACATCTCTCTCTCTCTCTCTCTCTCTCTCTCTCTCTTTTTTTTTTTTTTCTTTTTCAAGATAGGGTTTCTCTGTGTAGCCCTGGCTGTCCTGGAACTCACTCTGTAGACCAGGCTGGCCTCAAACTCAGAAATCCGCCTGCCTCTGCCTCCCAAGTGCTGGGATTAAAGGCGTGCGCCACCACCGCCCGGCATCACGTCTCTTTTTGCTGTTAAGTTTTTTTTTTTAAATTGTTTTCTCTATATGATTGTTTCACCCTTATGTATGTATGCATACCATGTGCATTTCTGGTCAGAAGAGAGCACTGGATCCTCTGGAGCTGGAGTTACAGGTGGTTGTGAGCCATCTTGTGAGAGATAGCAATCTAACCTGGACCTCTGAAAGAGCAGCAAGTGGTCTAAACTCCTTAACCATTTCCCAGCCTCTCGCTTTAGGCTCTCTGATGCTGGGATTCTGCCATGAATGAATGCACCTGGTAACTTCTCTTTTTCCTTCTGGTACTGAGAATTGAACCCAGAGACTTAAAGAAAATAGGCAAGTATTCTATCACTGAGACACACCATTCACGAGAGGGGCTGAGGGTGTTGACAAAAATGTTCAGTAGAATTGGTGAAAGTGTTTAGCTTTAAAGATACACAGATGCTACCAGACACTTTCATTAGCTAACGAAGAAACAAATACGGGCATTTTGGGCAATTCATTCAATCCGGGAAAATTGAGAGAGATTTTCACTTCATAGATTCAGATTACAGTGATAAAGTCATAGAACTTTACATTTTGGGGCATGAAACATTTCAAGTACATGGGGAAAAAAGTATAGAGAATGTTTGTGAAATCATGTGAGGCCGGGCGGTGGTGGCACACGCCTTTAATCCCAGCACTTGGGAGGCAGAGACAGGCAGATTTCTGAGTTCGAGCCAGCCTGGTCTACAGAGTGAGTTCCAGGACAGCCAGGACTACACAGAGAAACCCTGTCTGGAAAAACAAAAAAACAAAACAAAACAAAAAAAAAAAAAAGTGAGAGTAGTATGGAGAATGGGAACGTGGGCAAAAACAGATAGAGAAAGGTTAATAAGCACTCTGAGTTTTCAAGGCCTTTGTCTGAAAAATGAGGGTAATTCATTTACAACAAGGTCTCATGACGGAACCCTAGCTAGCCTGGGATGCTCAAGTAACCAGGCTAATGTCAAACTTTGGTCAGTTCTGCCTCTGCCTCCCAAGGGCTCCCTTTACAGACATGCATCATATTTGGCTTTATCTTAAAGTTCTTTTCCTTTTTGGAATGGGGTCTTATGGACCCTATACTGGTCTCCAATGCCTCATATAGTTGAGGATGATTGTGAACTGCTCCTGTGCTCATTTCTCAAGTACCAGAACTACTCAGTATGTCACCACACCTATTTACGAAACGCTCACTGGGAAATGAACCCAAGACCCTACTAGTGACAGGCAAGCAGCAGCATCCCCAGCTCTCTTAAGTATTTCTTGACACAAGAGTCAGTAGCTGGGCTCTTAAGAAAGTCTTCATGAGGGCTGGAGAAATGGCTCAGTGGTTAAGAGCACCAGCTGCTCTTCCAAAGGTCCTGAGTTCAATTCGTGGTAGCTCACAACCATCTGAATGGCATCAGATCCCATTCTCTTCTGGTGTGTCTGAAGACAGCTCCAGTGTACTTATATAAATAAATAAATAAATAAATAAATAAATAAATCTTTAAAAAGAAAGAAAGACTCAGACTCATGACTCAGAGCTTTCTCAGCTATTTGTTTTGTGCTATATACTCTCTCTCTTTAAAAAAAAAAAATGCTTCAAGCATCAGGAAACACTGAGCTCATGACATAACAAATTCCCCAATTCTGTTTGGGAGTTTTATAGTGAATTCATCCTCTCTCTGTGTGTGGCTCTGTTTCTGTCTTCTGCTTTTCAAATATTTAACCAAAAAGCAAAGACTTCTAAGACAACAAAAACTTGCTGGTTAAGGAGGGGAAAAGGAACTCAGCTTCAGTTAATAGCATGACCAATTCGGTCAGTCCCAGCACTCTGGGAGTTTGAGTCAGAGGCTGGTTGGTGTATCCTTTTGAGTTCAAAGCCAGCCTGGTCTACAGAGTGAGTTCCAGGACAGCCAGGGCTACACAGAGAAACCCTGTCTCAAAAAACAACAAACAAACAAATAAAAAGATTCCTAAAAATAGAATGTTCATGTTACAATTTACAGCACTCACAGTGAACCGAATGAAGTCTTTTATGATGTAGACTTATCTGCAGGGAGAAAGTCTTCTGCCTAGAGTGACTCCCATTAACCCTGAGGCACAACTAATAGGTCTTCAAGCCTTTTACTAGTCCCATTGTCTCTCTCACCAGCACTTGCAACAAAGGGTATTGTGGAAAATTCGCCAGCATTTGCCGGTCATTTCTCTCCGATCTAACACTTAAAGGTCCTAAAGAAAAGAAATTTTCACTAAAATATAGTGGTAAATACATGTTAATGGCACCAGTTGGGGCCCATTTCAGTAAGTACAGAAGAAAGAGAGATTGAAGAGAAAAGTCATTCCTTAAAAAACAGGTTCAGCAGGTAAAGATGCTTGACACACATTCCTAATGACCTCATCCTGATCCCTGGAATCCATGTAAGGTAAAAAGAGAGTTCTGACTCCACAAAGTTGTCCTCTGACCTCCACATGCATGTCCCAGCTTGTGCATGTCCCTGCCTCCATCCCAAGCACACATACACACACAGCAATAATACAATAACAATTTCAAAGTGTGTGGCAGTGTGTACCTTTAATCCCAGCGCTTGGAGGCAAGAGGCAAGCAGATCTCTGTAAATTCAAAGGCAGCATGATCTACAGCTGGTTTCAGGCCAGTACACTGAGATCCTGTTTAAAACAAGCCACTAGAAGCCCATAGCACCAGCAGGATGAGCCAGTATTATGGCCTTCAAACTTCCAAAAATCTCTGTACTCACCAATAGCAGAAGGAGCGTGATAAACAATAATACAAGAAAGCTACTTGGGGCACAGTCCTGAAGGGTGGATTGGTTTCACAGGCTTCTTATGCAGTGGGAACTAGCTAGAAAGAGTAGGGATTGAAGCCAAACAGTCAAATTCTGCTATCAGGAAGTATACAAGAGTCTGGCGGGTTTAAACAAATAAACAACAAACCAGGCAACTTTAATCCCAGCACTTGGGAGGCAGAGGCAGGAGGGATTCTGAGTTAGAGGGCCAGCCTGGTCTACAGAGTGAGTTCCAGGACAGCCAAGGCTACAGAGAGAAACCCTGTCTCAAAAAGACAAGACAAATAAACAAAACAACAAAAAAAGAAAGAAAGAAAGAAAGCAAGAAAGCAAGCTTCAGGATAATTTTTGAGTTTTAGATTTACTTATTTTTATGTTTTGTGTGTGTGTGTGTGTGTGTGTGTGTGTGTGTGTGTGTTTGCCTGTGGTAGGCATGTATGCAGTGCCATCAGAGGCCACAAAAATGCATTGGATCCCCTGGAACTGGAGTTATAAAAGGTTTTGAGCGACTATCTGGGTGCTAGGAACCAAACCCTAGTTCTCTGTAAGGGCATTGTAGACTAAATGTTTTTGATGTTTTTCTGCACTGTGTAATATTTCCCTAGTGTTATTCAAATGCTGATCTCTCTGCCCTCCCTCACATCTTGTTTCAATCCAGGCACAACATTGTAATGCTTATACCAAGAATCTCCTGTCTCAAGTCTGTGTGAACAATTCTTACCATTTATTCTCTGCCTTGTCCATAAATGCTGATCACCAATGCTGGGCAGAAGAGAAAATAGGGTGAGACGAGAGAGAGAGAGAGAGAGAGAGAGAGAGAGAGAGAGAGAGAGAGAGAGAGAGAGAGAGAGTGGAGGAAGAGGAGAGGGTCTGAGAAGACACCATGAGAAAAAAAAATCTGAAGCTCAAAGAGTCAGATCAATAATAATATGCAAGTATTTGGGATGATGGAAGGCAACCAGATTATTTTAGGGAGTTATTATAAATCATTTATGTACCCAGTATTGGGGTGTGGCTTGAAATAAATCTCGTTTCTTTGTGTGGTTATTGGGGACTAGTAAGGGTAAAGAAGTACAGCCACTGGATTAATCTACTACTCATATTTATATTAAAATAAGCCATTTTACAGAGCAGCTGGGTTTTTACCTACTGAGCCATCTCTCCAGCCTGGAAAAATCACAGTTTTTGTGCCCAGTGCCGGCTGCTCAAACTTCATTGAGGAAAATGACGTTCTAGTTGCTGGATTTGGCAAAAAGGTAATATAATAGGTAATATTTCTAGAATCTGTTTTAATGGTTTTTTTTTTAGTAGTCAATATGTTTCTTATGCTTCTGGACAAGCAGGGGGACCTGAGTTTGATCCTCAGCACCCATGTAAAAAGCAGGCACAGAGCCAGGCGGTGGCACATGCCTTTAATCTCTGCTGCCAGGCAGAGGCAGGCAGATTTCTGTGAGTTTGAGGCCATTCTGGTATACAGAGATAATTTCAAGATATCCAGGGCTACACAGAGAAAGCCTGCCTTGAATTGCACCACTATATCCCCCACCCCCCACCCCAGAAAAAAGCAAACACAGCGGCACACACATGTCATGCCAGAGACAGGAGAATACTAGGGACTTGCTAGCTAGTAGTCATTTGCTCTATTTACAGTTCCCCTCTGAGAGAAAATGTTACAGAGTTCTGAATTCTATTGTTAAACACTTTAATAATCTCAAGAGATCTCTTTCTGGGCATACAGCAGCAACATATAGACCCTATATTGTTCTTGCAAAAGTAGATGTTAAATCATTTAATACTCTTTTCAGGATACTTAACTCAGCTCAACTGTGAGGGTAGCAGCTTGCTTGCTGTTTATATTATTATTATTATTATTATTATTATTATTATTATTACTATTATTATACTTTATTTTTTTTCAAGACAGGGTTTCTCTGTTGTCCTGGCCTTCCTGGAACTTGCTCTGTAGACCAGGTCTACAGACTCAAACTCAGAGATCTTTCTGCCTCTGCCTCTGGAGTGCTGGCATTAAAAGCATAGGTCACCACTGGGTGTCTTCTTCCTCCTCCTTCTCTTCCTCTCCTTCCTCCTCTCCTTCTTCCTCTTCTTCCTCTTCCTCCTCTTCTTCCTCCTCCTCCTCA